>NC_141695.1:912875279-914075279 GCF_964263255.1 Lissotriton vulgaris
TCCCTGGTGCCTGGTGGCATTTTCTGCCCCTCTCCCGGGGACAAAACCCCCCAAAAAACAGGCCGATTTGCCCCCAGAGAGGGCAGAAAATCATTATTAATATTTGGCCCCACTTGGAAGCAACCCTTGCCCAAGTGGTCGCTTCCAATGCTTAAAATTAAAATCCCTGGTGCTAGTGGGGGCATTTCGGCCGTACGATTGCGACGCTGTGCGCGATGGTCAGGCAGAAAATGCCCTGTAAAGAGACATCAGGGGAGAGGAAAATCTCTTTCCTCTCCCCAGATGCCTCCATGAATTCCCCAAACTCCCCCCGGATCGAGGACTCCTACCTGTTTGGTCAACGCTCAGGAAGCAAATGGCTTCCAGAGCGTATGGGACTTCCTCATGACGCTGTGCGCGCTGACGTCATGAGATTCCCATGGGGGGGTCTGGGGGGTGGGCAGCTGAAGCTCTTCTGCTGCCATCCCCTTAATGGGGGCGAAAACGGACACCGGTGGGGGGAGCGCCAGCGCTTCCCCCGTGGTGGGGCCCATGACGAGCTGGACTCGTCATCAGCATACGTCCACTGTGTGCCATGACGAGTCCAGCTCGTCATCAGCAGGGAAGGGGTTTATCAGTGCTTTGAACAATGCTATCAAACCTTACAACAAGGACTCTCTGAGATCATTTTTGGGGCTTGGAGAGTATTATGCCAGATTTGTGAACGGAGATGCTGCTGTTGTTGAACCCTCGAGACAACGTCTAAGGAAAGGAGTGTCTTTTGTGTGGACGGAGCAACATAATACAGCCATTGAGAAAGTCAAAGCACTCATTTCGCAGGCACCTGCACTAAAAACTTTTGATCCTACTCGTAAGTCTGTTGTGAATGTTGACTCCAGCTTCATTGGATTGGCTGCTGTTTTTAGTCAGTTTGTGGATGGCAAAGAAAGAACTATGTCTAGAATTTCTAGAGCATTAAGGGGTGCTGAGTTACAATATAGTGCCATTGAGAGAGAAGCGCTTGCATGCATCTAGGCTGTCTAGAAATTTTTAAAAATTCTATGGGGGAAACCTTTTAATTAGGTCACTGATCACAAACCATTAGTGCACATGATGGATGGTGTGCGATCTGGGAAAGCTTCTTCAAGACTAATATGACTCATTACCAGGTTACAAGAGTTCATTTTTTAAATTCAGCACATCTTTGGAGGGAGAAACATTACAGCTGATTGCTTGTCTAGGCTGCCATCCAAAAATATGAGTGAGGAAAGTAATGTCGTCTAGCATGAGTGTGCTCTGGTGGATATTTTACATACTTGTGATAGCAAGATTTAGGAAACCGAGTGGATCAAATTTTAGGAAGAGGATATTTTCTTGAGTAAAGTCAAGCAGTTTCTTATTCAAGGGTGACCACCTACTATGAATCTTGAGGCAGGATTATAGAGTTATGCACAGGTGTCTAGTGAACTCAGTATTGATGGCATACTAGTCAGACATAATTTATTTAATCCCCCAACGGGTCTTAGTTCTAAGCTTAGTTAAATTAGCTCATTATAGCCATCCTGGTATATAGACCACCAAAAGATCTCTCAAACACATGGACATTATTGGTGGCCTGGAATGGATGCCTCTGTCGATAGACTAGTTGATGCTTGTGCTGTATGTGTTCAGTCGGATAAACATTGGAGAGTTTCATGTGAACCTGTTGGTCTTCAGGAGGGTCCTTAAAGACCTTGGGAGAATGTATCCATTGATTTCTCCTCGCCTTACGAAATTTTAAGACAGATAGCGCACATTTTTGATTGTGCTGGTGGACAATTTTTCTAAGTGGATTTATCATATCTTTGTTGAGAATCCTAACACTGTTCAAGCCATTAACTTTTTAGAAAATGTTTTTCCAAATTGAAGGTTTTCCCAAATTACTTATGTAGGATAATGGAGTTTAATTTATTTTTTCTCAAATGGTACAATTTCTTAAAAATGGTGGTATTCAGGCTGAAAGGGCTCCTTTATATTGTCCAAAAGCAAATGGTCAAGTGGAAAGGGCCAACAGATTCTTTAAGGATGGCGTACAAGCTGCTTTTGAGAGCAAAAATAATGTTTTTAGTTTTCTTAAAAAGAAGCTTTGGTCCTATCATACCTCACCACTAGGCCTGGGCGTAGGACTACGCTACGCTCGTGTGGTTTGCGCAACTATGCGCTATGCGAACTGCATGTAGCACAGTGTAAAAACGCGTAGTGGGCATTTTTTGCATGCTCGCAGTCCTCAACGTCAAGTTGGCGACCACGAGCGAGCAAAATAACATCCTGGCGAGACTTTTTCCTCGTTCCTGATCAGCAACATCAAGTTGCCGATCGTGAGCATGGAAAATAAACCTCCCGGCAAGATTCTCAACACGGGGAGGTCAGGTTTCTCATTGCGAGTGGTCGTGTATGGTCACGACCTCTCACGATGAGAAACTACCAGTTCACCGTGAGAAAGCTGCTGCTCGAGTACAAATCTACTCGAGCTGCAAAAAACGACCGCTTGCACTGTGCAGGATGCTGTTTGCACTGATTGCACAGTGCACTACACAGTTTGCATAGCTACGCGTAGCTTGCGTAGTGCAAAGTGCACTTCGCGTAGCTACGCGCAGCGCTATTACGCGAACTTCGCCCAGGGTTACTCACCACACTATGTCACTGGTGTATCTCCCTATTACTTGATGATCTCCTTGTTGTGATATTACTGTTCACAAAGATTGTGAGAATGTAGTAGACAAAGTTAAGAAAGGTTTGGATGATGCTACATTAAAAAACAAAGAATATCATGATGATTTACACAGAACCAAATCCAAAATGATTTGTGCTGGTGACTGGGTTCGCATCATAAAGCCTGGTTTACAACATAAAGGTACCTCTAAGTTTTCTGCACCTGTACAGGTCATCAAAGTATCTGGCAGTGCTGTTCTCTTACATAAAAGAGGGTGGTGGAAAAAGAGTTCCATAGTTGTACTAAAACTTGGTCAGGAAAAAATGTTTAGTGAGTTAAATTCTGATTATTCATTTTTTGAATTGAACGTCTTAAAGGAAAAATGTAGAGGCATTGTTCCCACTGTGAGAAACTCTGAATTTGGTACCCAACTGGTCAGTACGACCTCTGACTGTAATGCAAATTTGTTTTCAGGGTCATCTAGTTTTGATGTTAATTCACATGAGACTCCTGTTTCTCCTGTTCATGATGTTCCTTGCTCTAAGGGATCTGTACTAGAAAGTTTTAAATCTGATGCTCATTTGAAAAGGGTTGTTAAATTACCCAGGATATTAGAAGATTTTATTGTAGAGTGAAATTGTTCTACTTAGTTATTTCTTTTTCTTTATTCCTTCCTCTTTTTCTTATTCTCTTTCTCTATCCTTTTGTTATGTTTTTTTTTTTAAAAAACACATGTTCAGTGGAATTCTGTATATACCATTTGCAAATGTGTCCCTTGTGGAATGTAGAATGTTGTGTTGCCAGTTGAGTATTTGAAGTGTTACTGCACTTGAAATGATGTTGAGCTGGCCGGTGCTGGTAGTGCTCTTTTCTCCTCACTGGTGGGTTTTTATATGTTTATACTTAAGAAACATCTTACTTCAATCCTTCGAGAAGGACTCATCTTTACAGTATGCTCACTCCAATGTCTCAATTGATCCATTTTTGAGGCAACTTTTATGCCCCACAGCTCTCAAGGCTTGCCATCCTTCACTCAATGTCCTAGTTCAAAGGTGGAATCTCATAATACAAAGGACCTTGGAATCTCTCATCAAAGTGGGAAAATCCTGTTTTAGCATGACAACGCTGTCAGGGAAGGACCTCTGGTGAAGAGTATACCTAAATATTAGGTAATGTCTTGTTACCTGTTTTCACAGAACGCAATTCAACAATCTTGCAATTTGCAAAAATCGTTCTAATGAATTTATTCAGACTTCCGCAGAAATTGCTACGCTAGTCCCTCAAATATGGCCTTCATTATAAATAATACAAAGTGTAGAAACAGTTTGTAACCACATTAAAATTATTCAGAAAAAAACAGTATAGAGTGGTAAAGGAAATGGATAAATAATTCCCTAGAGCCATGGGATTAGAGGCAAGGGAGTCACAATAGGAGACATGCTACTGTGAAGGTTAGGAGCTAATTAGAAAGTGTTCAATTTGGTACAGGCCTTTGGGTTGGGGGCTGGGAGTAATTCCAGTGAGTTTAGGATTTCACCAATCAGAACAGGACATAGAGGGATGTAAGAATGAAGAGGCAGTGATGGGCTTGTTAATAGCGGGATTATCCTGGAGAGGGAAAACTGTCTTTTGTAAGTAGATGTGAAAGTTTGAAGACATTTGAATATTAGAGCTAGGGTTTTTCCGAGGGCCATATTATGCCTGGGGCGCCAACCTAATGATAGTCATTATATAAAGGGAGGGCGTAGCCGAAGTGGCGTTAACAAGTATAAGGGTGGCAAATATGAGGAATTAGTATCAGATTGGAATACTTTGAGTGAGATGCAAAGTAGAAAAATGCAGCAGTGATGGAGACTGATGATGACAAGTTCCCAATTGTGCTTTTTTAAAGGGCACTGTGAGGCGAGGGTAAATTATACTGATGTTGAGGAGGGTGAATCCATTGGATACAGTGGAGACTTTGATATTTAATGAAGAGGGCTGAATTTTATGCTAAACATGGACTTCAAAATTGCTGTTTTGAATGTAAGGGGCATGTAACAAAGTGAAAAGAGTGGTTTTCAGGGCCAGGCCAGGGGGAGAAAGTGACAGCTGTGGTTTTACCAGTCAGAGAAGAGGCATCTGGTGACAGATATATTAGGAGGCATGTCTGGGTGATAGCAAAGTACTGGCAGTGGTGTGGCAAAGGACACAGTGCTGGACTGGGCCGTGACAGCGGGGAAATATCCATGGAGGAGGACAGTTTCTAAGTGAATCCAGCTCTCCCCATCCCCCGGCCACTCTAGTGGACCTGGGTGGCAGAGGCAATGGTTTCTAAGCATGGGCGGAAAATCCGTTACGCTCGCGGATTTTGCGGATTTTCGGTAAATTCGCAATCCGCGAGATTCGCGAATTTCCCGCAAAATCCGCAAATTCGCACGCAGCGGATTTTCTTTCTTTGCGGTGTAAGTTCGCAATTGCGAACATGTAGGTGCGGCGGGCAGCAACAATCTCGCACTCGCGAAATTACAAAAATTGCAATTCTGCACAAGAAATCTACTAGCAAGCAGCATAGGCCTTCTGAAAATGATTATTTTTATCAGAATAACTCCTCAGGTTGATATTTGCCTGAACTTTTTTAGATTTGAGGCCTTTTGATTTTCTTTGGATAACTTTTGGATTAGAAATCAACTTTCTCATATAAGCTTGGTGGGGCATTAAAGTTGCTGTAATGCTGCTCTGCAGAAAAATGAGTTTTGCAAAAGTGAAAGCAGGTTCAAAAGTTCAAACTCATCATTAGTAACCGTTCCCTGTGGTGCTTCCTGACAAGGCCCCCTCCAGAGTACAGTTGCTAGTTGCAACAATTATATGACCCTGCTCTGACCCTCACAGCAGGCTTATAGAATAGCTACAAGTAGGCCACAAAGGTCCTGGAAAAAAAAATTGCACTGCAACAGAAAGCAAATTACAGATAAGGAAGCAGGTGCCAGACTGGAATTTTAAAACAGTGACAAATTAATAAATCAACCCCAAATTAATTCATGTCAGTTGAAGCAGGCAGGTGTGCTTGCTTTTTCCCCCATAATCTACAGTGATGATGAACCAGAGGGTGGCATAAGGCATTGATGTACCAGAGGGTGGCAGGGGTAAAACAGAGGGTGGCAGGGGTGAAACAGAGGGTGCTGGGAACCTATGATGATGAACCAGACGTAGAAACACATAATCGTGACCGTTGCGAGCCGACATGTAAGTTCGCAATTGCGAACTGTTACAAAACCCTCGCGAACTGTCAGAAATCCTTGCGAACTGGCAGAAATCCTTGCGAACACACAAAAAAAAAATCCGCAAATTCGCGAGAATTCGCGGATTTTGCGGATTGCGAGTTCGCAAATTCGCAAAATTCGCAAACGCCAGATTCGCAAAATTCGCCCATGCTTAATGGTTTCCTATTGCCTGAAAAGCTCTGTGACACTGCCATTCTTTTATTACTTTTTAGGTCGAGCAGACCTTACTCTCAATGCGTGAGCATTGAGAGTGTCTGCTTCAGACCTTTTGTCGCCCGTTATTGGGAATGAGGACACCAATCTGTTACGAGCGTTTTTCCTCGCAGTTTTCACCGCGGGAGCGCGCGTCTGACCCGCGCATGCGCAGAGTACCCGCGCATGCGCAGAGTAACTCACAGCCCTTGCTCACACAGACGCAGACAGGCAGCCCCCACCCCTCTGCATGCACGCACGCACACACAGGCGAGCGCATGCACACGCAGGCACACAGACACTCGCTCACACACACACACACCCCTCCCCCACAGTCACACACACGCACACATACATACAAAGCCCGCCCACCCCCGCCCGCACTCGCGCACATGGTTTCCCCCCCCCGCACTCGCGCGCGCGCACATGCTTGCCGCCCCTTCCCCCGCACTCGCGCGCGCGCACATGCTTCCCCCCCCCAGCAACCCACTCACCGGCTTCCTTCGTGCGGCGGCTCTCCTCAGCTGCAGGGCCCGGCAGCAGGACTCTTCTTCCCTCCTTCGGCACCGGGGCGCAGGGTAGGCTCCTGCCTACTCCGGTGCTCCAAACACGGCTCCATCCAATCGCGGCTCTTCCGTGGGAGGCGGGGTAGGCTCCTGCCCTCCTACTTCCTGTTTCCTGTTGTCGCGCCGGCCTGCCTGACTTCCTGGTCGCAGGCCGGCAGAGTGACGGCGGTGATTTGCGGTATTTATTTATTTAGTTATTTATACATTTTTATATAGCGCGGACTTTACCCGAAGGTGGTATTTATTTTTTTATTGTTTTTGGACGCTGCGTGCTGTCCCGCACCACCTCCTGCTGCATTTCCTGCTAGTCGGCGCCCGTTGCCATTGAGAATTCTTTTGCATGTCCTATGTGAAAGCTGCAGTATTTGTCTTTGGTCAGTATTTGACACTTACTGAACACTGTTTTTACGTCAAGAATCCACTTGATAACATTGCACACGTGTATTGTATTTTAAATTTGCTTTCTCTAGCTGCATTCCTCGCAAACAGCATGCACGCATTTAAAACTAGTTATCAAACTATATTTCTTGAGAAATAATATTTTGTAAAAGAACAAGCCCAGTTGATACATTTTTTTTATTCCCCATCATCAGCGCATCAGACCCGCCCCATCCTGACAGTGCGGAATCAACTGTTGCGTGTCTTATCTTGCACTCTTTCTGCCTGCCGTAATTGTCAGTGAAACTATCAGATTTTTTTCCAGCGTTTCCTTCTTGACGCTACTGAGTCAGAATTGCATTTGGACCTGCGATTGCATTATGTGAAAGTTGTCCTGTAAGTCCCTGTTTAGCCTAGCAGTGTATGTTTGTTTCAAGATGAGTTTGCATGTTATAGAGACAAATGCTATAGGTGTCACGTTTGCGAAAGTTAAAACTATTGGCATTGTAAATGACAAAGCTATTAATTTCGCAATTTTCAAAACCAACACATAAATAAAATATTTGTCATTTACAATACCAATAGCTCAAACTTTCCTAATGCAAGACCTATTGCATTGCAAATGCTTGTTATATTTAACTTCTTTTTTTTTAAGTTTGAGTTTATTAAGTAAAAAGAGTCAAAGACAAAAAATGAAGAAACAATCATATGATAAATAAATAAGAAGAAATGTCATGTGTACAACAAATGCATTATAAAATGAAAATTAATTAAAATAGCAACGGTGAATAGGTAGAGCAAATACAAAGTAATGCAAATAATTAGAACATAAATGGTAAATCAAATAAACAATATTCAATGCAATAAGGCAAATGTAAAAGATCATGGTGGTTTTTGGACTTGGGGAAGTGGTGGAGGAGAAGCAACCAAGGATAAATAATTAGTAAGGGGGAGCCATAACAGATCACATTTGATTGCTAGAGAAATGGGGGAAACAAAATTAGTATCTAGCCGATGATTAACCAAGCACGGAAAGAGACTTTGGTGGCCTGTTTCCAATTAGAGGTAATATGATGAAAAGCAATAGCTATTAAAAGATCAACCAATTTATATTGCTGCGGGGAAGTGGCAAAAATAGGGGAAAGAGAACCCAGAAAAATAGGAGGAATGGAGAAAGAGGACTGCAATTTGAAAAATTTCTGGATTTGAGACCAAACTAAATGCCAAAAGTGTGCAATGGGTGGGCAGTCAAAAGGCATGTGTTTTAGGTCAGCAGAAGGGCAAGGACAAGACCAACAAGCAGCGAGAGACTGTCTGGGGAAAAGGACGATAGGGAAAGTGAAGTAAATAAAATACGATTATAAATGAAAAATAAGGTTTGAGTAGTGTTAGCAGCTCTAGAAGTATTTTCAACCAAATTTTATCCCAAACGGGGATTGGCCAGTTTTGAGAAAGATCTTTTTCCCAAGTCGACTCAACTTTAGATTTATCTCTGTTAACTGTGTAATGAATTGACTTATAGAGAAAAGAGGCTGAGGGTGAGTGTTTTAGTGCATTAGATATGGGAACGAACGCTATGGGGATGTCATTAGTATTAGGAAGTGAATGTAGGTATTGAGTGAGAATGGGGAGGAGAGAATTGTAATGCGTATGAGACGAGGAAGGCAAAGAGAATTGTGTCTGGAGGTCTAGAAAAGAGAGAGGCTGATTGGACGAAACAAGTTGAGAAATCCATTTGAGGCCGCGAGAGTGCCAGCATTTCCCAAAAATAGAGCGATTACGAGTCTTAAGGTGTTGATTATACCAAATAGGTTAGACGTGAATGGAAGACAAAGATGGGTAAGACGAGGATAAGTACGGGGTAAGAAGATTTCGAGAGTGAGTGATAATGGGCATGCGGAGGGAAGCGACATTACAGAAAAAGAAAGTATCTCATGAAAGCCAAACGGAGAGAGGAAGGAGGATTCTAATTTAAGCCAGAGAGGAGGGTAGAAGGGGAGATCAAGTGAGAGCCAGCGCAGAGCCTGTCTCAAAGAGAAAGCTTTGTGGTCATTTTTAAAATCCGGGAATTTAATTCCTCCTGCGATTAATCTTTTTTCAAAACGGCAATAGCAATCCGAGATTTTTTACCTTTCCATAAAAAAAAGGGGAGCTAACATCATTTTAATAGAGTCCAGGCGTCCCCACCAGGAGAGAAAAAGAGGATTCCAACGATCAATAGCAGTAGTCAATTTTTTAGTGAGATAATCAAAATTAAATTTAAGAGTGTCCGATAAACGAGGAGCAAACCAAACCTCTAAATATTTAATCTTTGTCGGTTGCCAAGAGAAACCCGAACAATTAAAGAGATGTTTTTGACAAAGAGGATTCAATGGTAAAATTTTGCATTTATCAATGTTAAGACATTTAGCCAGAAACTTTAGAGAAAGAGGAGACTTGATTCAGGAAGAAAGGAAGAGAAGATTGAGGATTAGAGCAATACAGAAGAATATCGTCAGCATAAACTGATAATTTAACTTGCTGGGAACCAAAGTGGAAACCAGAAATATTCTCATCAAGTCTAATTTTTGTCAAAAAGGGTTCTAAAGCCAAAACAAATAATAAGGGGGATAACGGGCAGCCCTGTCTCACACCTCGTTGTAATGGGAAGTAATCTGAAATCATACCGTTGGCTAAAAATTGATGCATGAGGACTCCAATAAAGTAAAGAGATAAGAGAAATAAATTTAGGGGAAAAACCTATCCAAGTGAGAGATTGAAACATAAAGTCCCACCCAATCCTGTCAAAAGCTTTCTCAGCGTCAAGGGAAATGGCCGCCAAGGGATAAGAGAGTGAGGGGGCTTTACTTAAGATATTAAAGAAGACACGAGAATTATCAGATGATAGTCGACCCTTAACAAAACCCGATTGCTCCGGGCCAATTAAATCGGGTAGAAGGGGATCGAGTCGGAGAGCCAATATTTTTGCGAACATTTTATAATCTGTGTTGACCAAAGAGATGGGACGATAATTTTTACACAAAGTATGATCTTTATCATCTTTAGGGATTAAGCAAATTAGGGCTTCTTGAAAGGTCCCACGAAAAGGACCAAAACAACAAGTGGAGTTTTGGGAGAAGGAGAGAGGAGAAATGATTGTAAAACTCAATTGTAAAGCCATCAGGGCCAGGCGCCTTGCCATGACGTAAGACCGAGACAGCATGTGAGATTTCAGTAAGAGAAATATCTGAATCAAGTGAATGAAACTCTATATGAGAAGAAAGAGGAGAAGGAATGTTCTGAAAATAAGAGAAGAGATCAGCCAAGTCAGGACAAGATTCAGGGATGTATACATTTTTATAATACGAGACAAAGTTGTTTAGTATGTCTTTATCTTTAAACAAAGATGTACCAGCGGGACCCTGGATAGAATCAATCTTTGTTCTATCTTTGCGTTTCTTAAGATAGTTAGCCAACAACTTCCCCATTTTATTTTGACCACCATAATAGCGAGAATTACATTTCAGTAGAGTGTTGGAGGCAGCAGTAGTAGTGAATTTATTGAAAGCAAATTTAGCGTCAATGAGTTCTCTGAGAGAGGACTCAGTACCAGAGTTATAGTAAGTGTATTCTAATTTCTTAATATTGGTCAAAAGCTAATCTAATTTCATTTCATTCAAAACCTTCCTGTTCCCCCTAGACCCCTAGCCGCTGGCACTGTCTTTGGTATTTTTTGTTTTATAGCGCTGGGACGCTTGCGGGCAGCCATGCACTTTACAAATCTAATTTCATTTCATTCATTTCATTTCAAGCTGAGCTGACTTGGAAATTGCTTTCTTTTTCTTCTGAGAAGCAAAATCAATAATAAAACCTCTAGCTGCAGCCTTAAAAGAATCATTAAATTTACAGCAAAAGCTAGGGTCAAAGAGTAAGGAATTGTTAAATAGTGGGGGGAAAAGGTAATGAGATCGATGTCAACAAAAACAGGTGCATGGTCGGAAATTAAAATGGACCCAATATCTGAGTGAAGGGCAAATTAAGCTAAGGGTTTACTAAGAAAAAGGTAGTCAATACGGGACTGGGAGTGATGAGAAGGGGAGTAGAAAGTGTATTCTCTGAGTTCAGGGTTGCAGAGTCTCCAGATATCGACCAATACATTATTCTGGACAGAGGCAGTAAATTCGAAGTGCATTTTGGAGGGAATAAACTTGACTTTGGAATTCCTGTCTAAGATAGGGTCGAAAACCTGGTTGCAATCACCACCAAAAATAACATATTTCTCATCAAGGGAAGCTAACTTAACTGAAATGGCGGGCCAAAAAGACTTGTCAACACCAGTTGGAGCATAAACATTGAAGATAACGATAGGTATTCTATCAATAGCCAATTTAACAAGTACCCCTACGCCCCTCCACATCCCATTCTTGAGAAACAATAGAAACATTTAACTTTTTATGACATAATATCACAACACCATTTTTCTTACCCAAAGCCGGAGAATGATAAACATGACCCACCCAGCAACATTTGAGCTTCAAGGCCTCAGGTTCCGAAAGATGGGACTCTTGAAGAATGGCCACATCGGATTTGAGTCTAGCAAGATGTGTCAAAACTCGTTGTTGTTTAATAGGGTTATTTAAACCTTTAACGTTCCAAGTAACTACCCGGAATTAAAATGAGAAAGTAATGATATCAAAAAGTGAATGAAGGTAGGAAAGAGAGCAGATTGAAGAAGAATAGGAATGAGAGAGGCCAAAGTATACCAACAAGCGATGAGATAAGATTCAAGGAATAAAGTGAAGTCCAAAGAGAAGAGAGAAAGAGATAGAGGAAAAAGGGGGAGAGATATATAGAAGAATAAGAGAAAGTGGAAAGAAGAGAACAAGAGAAGACAACTAAAAAACATACCGACAGATACAAAATGGAAAATGGGGCTGACGGCGCCAGAAGATGACGACATCAACAACGAGAAAAACGCCACGAACAACCGAAAAATCCAGCAGGTAACACAACGTATGGAGAACACCGGGATGTACAGGAAAGGGCACACCTGTGGAAAAAAGGAGAAAATACAAAGGGTTCATATTAAGACGAGACATAGTAATACAAGAGAAGATCAGGGAATGTCAAGGGAATAAAACAGTGTCATAATGGGAGCGACAAGAGACTAGAAACGGGGATAAAAGCTCCAATTAGACAATTAAACAGCTCTTGCAGTGTCCATGACATCAGCTTCCTGTTGATGAAGGAATTCTTTTAGGACAAGAGGATCTTCAAACGTCGTGGTCTTGACCTTGTACGTCACCTTGAAGAGGCAGGGGTGAAGCAATCCAAACCTGGCATTGAGAGCTCGTAACTGTGGACGCATGTCCAAGGATTGTTTCCGACGATCCGCTGTCACTTTTGCCACATCATGGGAAAGATACAGACGGTGACCTTCATAGACAATTTGCTTTTTAGACTTGGCAGCCGATAAAACCTGAAGAAGGTCGGTGTATTGCAGAAACAGCATGATGACACCACGGTGGTTAAAAATGGTGGAAGGAGGGAGATCCCAAATTTTAGGCATAAAAGACTGAAAGAATGTAGTAGGATTAGGTCCCTCAATATGTTCAGGAAGACCATAAATTCGGAGGTTGTTCCTGCGATTTCGGTTTTCCAACTCCTCCGTCTGACTCCTCAAGAGCGACACATCTTTTTCTAGAGCAGTGATACGTGAACAGGAGGTCTGAAGGGACTCCGTTGACTGCTCCACCAGAAGAACACGAGATTCCAAAGAGGACCACTTATCATGAAGGAACTGTAGAGTTTTTTGTGGTTTCAGCCATAAAAGGTTTCAGCGCTCTAATTTCTTCGAGAATAAGATCCATTGAAGCAGAATGTGAAGCGCTGCCTGGGGAAGGAGGGTCTTTCTTCAGACGCTTCATCGATGCTGATTGAGGTAACTTGCTTGAAGAAGCAGTTTTAGGAATCCCCCCAGGGGTCAAGTCTGATTTATGAGAAGAATGTTCCTCCATGCCAGGAAAAGCTAAATCAGAGTCTGGGGAAGAACGGAGTTTGACAGAAGAAGAAAGTTTGAGATTACGCAGCTTCCCCATATAGACACGTGAAACCAGTAGTAAAATGACCTTCATCTCGACAGTTCCGGTGAGGAAAGCGCTCTCAGACAGTCAGCAACGTGAAGCATAGTCATTCAAATGATATATGAAGATGGGTCCAGTCAGACAAAATGGCAGTCAGTAGAGAGCAAGAAGCGAGGAAAACATCACACCGCTATTTGAAAAGTCACCAAGAAGGCTTCATATTATGACCAAAGAAGGAGGCAGACGGCAGGAGAGATGGAAAAAAGCATAAATAAGGGCATTGCGCTGCGGGAACTGAGAGTAGCGCGTTCTGCGGAAATACAAAATGGCGGCCGGAATGAAAACGGCTCGCTTCGCCATAAAATTTACCGCATAGCCGCAAAAGTTAGAGACAAGGAGCAGAGCGTCTCGCTCACCTCATACTCCCCAAAAAGATGCTTGCTTCTGCATCCAGAAATCACTGGTGAAAAGAGGTGAAATTTGCCGGTCTCGGCGCTCGGAAAGCGGAGCTCTGCCGCTAAGCCGCCATCTTGTGCGGCGCTCAAGCCACACACCTTTATAATTAACTTCTGAGTCTCTGCACTTTTCAAAGTTTGCGGACTTCATAACTTTGTGCATCCTTAGTTTTAGGGAAATGGGTTTGAGGGATGAGACTTTTAAGATGGTTTGCTGGCATTTAGAGATTAAGAGATATAATAAGATAAAATATTTACGGTTTGATGGTAAAAAATGATCAATTACGAACTAGGCATCCATAGTATTTTTCCATGTTTAGTTTTTAGTTGCACCCAAAAAGAAGGAGAGACAAAGGACTTATTTTGAGAGTATTTTAGTCTGTGACATATGAGAACTTGTATAATGAAGACGTAGGACGGTAAGGGAAGTATTATCATGTTTATTCGATTCCTGTAATCCTAATGCATTTTATCCTATCTCTCAAAGTCTGGCCTTTTTGATTGATGAGATCTAGGTATGTGTTAATAGTCTTAGATAAGTTGCAATGTCATAATTATGTTAAGCAATTGGGTATTTTTTACCATTGGAGAGAGGATGTAGCCTTACGCCTACAGCTGTTGACTTCAATGCTGGGGAACCAGGTTCTAGTCTCAGCAACAACGCTCAACATCCTGTGATTCTGGGAAAATCACTTAATCTCCCTGTGCCTAACAAAAATGGATGTGTCCTCATGTAACAAAACTGGTGCTCATGTAAAGTGCTCTGATACCCGATGTCTCGGGTCTAGTTCACGCTATATGAAACTGCACAAAAAAAAGGGAATTCACATTTTGAAAGATAATTCATAAATATGCTTCTATTCATTGCTGAGAACTAGAATTAGTCCAGATTACAACTGTAAACGACGCAACATTATTTAAGATACTTTGGCCAATTTTACATATGGGGTTGTCCAATTTGACATATGGTGTATGAACAAAAATAGAGAAAACAGAATTCATTACAGAAATAAAATAATTTAAAAAAATTAAATCATCAGAATTGAAAAAATGTGCCATTGTACATCATCATCTAATACTGTCAATATCAATGAAGGCATACTTAGTTGGTGAGGATGGAGTAAGGGAATGGTTTCAAATGGACAGAAAGGAATGTTTGGAAAGATGGGAATGGTAGATCTCATAAGATAAATAGTTCACTAATTGATAACTATAATCGCTTAAGATTTGGAACCCTAAGCATCAACAAAAATGTAGTCTTGTGTTGAGGGACAAGAGTGGTTTTGAATTTAAAATGAAGCAGTGGGGGGTTGGGTGCAATAGTCAGAATCAGAAAGTCCTCTGGGTAAATGTGTTTGAGCTGTAATTTTTGTCCTGTGTGTCCCAATCATGCCGAGTCCTTCTTTTCCGAAACTGATACGTAAATATTCTTTTATTTGCTCCTGTTCCTTTATTTGGATTCTTGAGATCTTTTTTAGGTCAAATTTCCAGACAATTCCAGATTTGATGTTATTTTTGAGCTAAGCTAGGTTTTTATTTTGGAGTGCCTCCCAAGCTTTGTTATTATTGACTTTGGGAATGTTGGTGATTATAGTGTTGTGCGTGGTTATTACATGTTTTTCAATCGTTTTTTCCTTCACAATAAGCATTGTACCCTTTACCTTAACAATGTCTCCTTTGGGCAGTCCGGCAATGGGTAGAGCATGTCTGTCATGACTCTCAATATTTGATATGACACAGGAATTCTGTTTGCTTCCACTAAAGCATTTGGAATCCAAGGATTTTTGGGTGGAGGATGGGACAGTGGCTGGTTGGGTGGAAGTGGTGCACTGGTGGCTACAGCTGCAGAATGGGTTCTTTGACTTTATGAAATTGTAGGTAGGAAGTCGTCCTCCAATATCACTGATTTCTTTTGGAACATGTCTAACTGGTTCCAGTGGTACGATCAAATTGTTTCTTTCCTCTGTGCAATGAAGACTTTCTTTGTGAGACCTTGTACAGTATCTCTTCCAGTCTGCCTACTTCTCTCTTCTGAACCTCGACTCGAGCTACGAGTAGTTGATAGCGTGTATCAATGGGAATGAAGAGCTATAATGAGCAAATCTTACTGCTGTGCGAGGGCTCTTGTCTATGACTCAAGCTTGTGACCTACTCTCCAATAGGTAACTGAAGAGAAGAGTCGTGGTCCAGGAGTTGATAAAGGTGAGTTTATTCAGGAAGAACAGCAGTACAAGTATCATCCATCCTGCCTCAGCAACCGCCAGGATCAGAATGGAGAACATGGAACCATGCAGGTAAGGGAACATAGAATACAAGCTGGTATAACACTCTAAGCTGTGATAACATTAAGATGAGAGGCACAACATATCTCCTCCCCTTAAAGAGAGAAAAAAAAACACATTCAAAAAAACAAGAAAGAAAGGAAAGAGAGGAGACAGAGAAAAGAAAAAGAAGTTGAAAAAGGAAAAAAAACAATATCTGACAAATTCATCAAAATTTCTTAGGAATACGAAGAGTTCAATATCTGACAAATTCATCAAATTTCTTAGGAATACGAAGAGTTCTTCCATGGGAGGTGCGACCCAAACTAGAGGGCACTCCTTGTGTAGACCCAGGAACAGAAAGGAACTTCTTGGAACAAGTGGGAGTAACAGGGAAAGAGTCTGGCAAGTGACATGTGCCCTGAGAAGAACCTGAAACAACTTGGGAGTCACCCTTCAAAGACACATCTTTGGATGATTGCCCAACCACTTTCCCATCAGAAACCTCCTTCTTGGCGTACAAGGCAATCCTGCGGAAATTCCAATTTTGCCCGTTCTCAAGCACAACATGCCATTTGTGTACTTCCTTAACCCTCATGGGATCGGAAAACTTATTCATGCCAAACTCCCTACGTCCTAACTTGATTTTGACCAAGTCACCCACTTCAACTCTACCCACCTTTCCAGGAACCACCTTAGAAGCAACATTACCTTCCCACAGCCACTGCGGGACTAGCTTAGTTCTGGGGGTCCTCCCACGCATGCATTCAAACGGGACCAAATCAGTCACTCCATGGGCTGTGGTATTGTAAGACCACACCATATCTTCCACCGCCCTGCGCACATCCTTTTGTCCTTGCACCGACAACTGTATGGTACCCTTAATCAAACGATTCATTCGTTCCACCAGACCATTACCCTGGGGGTTGTAAAGGGAAGTACAAATGTGTTGAATTCCATGATTGGCTAAGAAGGAATGCATGGTGGACGACGTGAGTTGGGTGCCATTATCAGTAACGAGGATTTTCGGAAAGCTCTCCTTAAGAAATAGAGACCTTAACTGTTTTATAACAGCATCTGTGGTGATATTCCTCATAAACTCTACACACAACCACCTAGAGGATACATCAACGAGAACTAAAGCAAACCTACAATCAGCAGGTAAGGAATCCATGGGACCAATGAAATCCAAACATAACTTATCCCAAGGCAAGACGCAAGAGCTGACAATGGAGCCCTGCGCATGAGAGGAGATCTTCAATCTTTTTTCACTCTCTTTACACAGAAGACAAGACTCAACCCACCTACGCACATCATCGTCCACTCCGGGCCACCAAAAGTCTTTTTTAATCCTCTTAAGGGTCATGTTTTGCCCGAGATGTCCCTCATGGGCTAAACAAAAGACTTTCTTCCTAAGGGAGGATGGCGGGACAAACCTCTCACCACGTAACACCAGATCATCAGAAACACCCAAACTCAACTCTTCTTGTAGTTTGACAAAGGGACGCAGAGAAGGTTTAACATTCCCTTCCCTTCTCCATCCGAAACGGATAGCATCAACCAACTCAGCAAAATCAGCATCCTCCAAGACAGCCTGATGCCATTCTTCTCTAGAGATAGAGTGAAACTCAGAAGAACAAGCATCCTCAAAGGCAGCAATTAAACAGACACTCTCATCCTCCAAATCCTCACCAAGACACTCCGAAAAAACAGGAAGGCGTGATAAGCAATCCGCCTGTGTGTTCCTCCAACCAGAGATGTGCTATAACTTATAAGTATAGTCTTGTAACTTGGCAGCAAACTTCATTAGGCGGGGAGAACCATTATTAGCCCCACCTGGTGACAGAATTTTGAGAAGGGGCTTATGGTCAGTTCTTAGACAAAACAGCGTACCCCACAAATAGGTACGAAAGTGCGAAACGCCCCATACAGCGGCAAGAGCCTCACGCTCGATAACAGCGTAGTTGCGCTCAGAGGAATTTAGGCAGCAGGAAGCAAACGCTACAGTTTTCTCACTTCCTCCACACCTCTGAGACAACACTGCACCAATACCATATGCACTAGCATCAACTGTAACATAGGTATCCCTGCCTGGTTCAAAAGTTGTCAAAATGCCTGCATTGATAATATCACTTTTAACTAGTTCAAAAGCTTGAGACTGTAGACTTCCCCACTCAAAGTGCACACCTTTCCTAAGTAATGTTCGTAACGGTTCAGTTTTATGTGAGAAATTAGGAACAAATTTGGAGTAGTACTCCACTAAACCAAGAAACGACTTGAGTTGGTCTTTGTCAGTAGGAATAGGGGCACACTTGATTGCTTTAAGAAGATCTTCCTTTGGCTTAACACCATTCTGAGAAATAGTGTACCCCAAGTAGTCAATTTCGGTTAACAGGAACTGACATTTGTCTTTTCTCAAAGTAAGCCCAGCAGTTGATAAAATTTGTAAAACCTTCGACAAATTAGAATTGTGTTCAAGCTCATCAATGCCTGTAATCAAAATGTCATCTTGGAAGAAGTGGACATGCCTTAAGTCTTTGAAAAGGGAATGCATTACACGTTGAAAAACGCTTGCCGCAGAGGCTAGGCCAAAAGGCAACCTTTTAAATTGAAACACCCCTTCAATTGTAACGAAAGCAGTAAACTTTTTGGAGTCAGGGTGTAGCATGACTTGATGGTAGGCGGACCTCAGGTCTAATTTACTAAAAAATCTAACCTTGTCCATTAACAAAACCATTTCTGAAATGTTGGGCAGGGGAAATTTGTCAACTATAATGTTCTGATTGAGGGAACGAAGGTCAACACAAAAACGGAGCTTACCGTCCTTTTTTTGTGTGACTACAACTGGCGAAAGCCACTCAGAAGCTTCCACCGGTTCAATTATGTCTTGCTTTTGCATGTCATCAAGCATTTCCTTTACCTCCTTCCTAACGGCAATGGGAATTCTCCTTAAAGCATGTCTAACTGGAGAAGCATTTTCTTTAACCTTAATTTCATGTAGGTAACCTTTCAATTTACCCAAAGTAGGACGGAAAACGTCAGTGAATTTGGAAAGAACATTGTCAACATTGTAGAAATCATCGACTGCAAGTACCACATCAACAGACCTTGGTTCAAGAATAATATGTAAATCATACTGTTGTAACCAGCCAAGAATAGCTGGACCTTCTTCAGAAATGAACACCTTGCCCAAAGCAGATCTTCCTTTAAAGTGAAAAGAAGCATCCATGACACCCATTAATTTAATTATTTTTCCTGTATAACCTTTTGGCATAAAATCACTGTGTAAGAGTGGTACAGTTGGCCAATGCTCCTTATACATACTGTAAGGTATAATGGAAAACATTGAGCCCGGGTCAACCATGAGAGTAACGGGAACATCATTGATAATAAAAGAAGCTCTTGGCTTCTGTAAGACAAAATGAGAATTATCATCATCAGCATTAGCATCACCGTCCACACATAAGAACATTTCTTGAGAGGAGGCATCATCTTCAACAAAATTGACTCTATTAAAAGTAGGAGATTTGCATACTTTGCTAATGTGACCACGCTTACCACACTTACGACAGGTCTTGTCTCTAGCAAAACAACCCTGAAAATCAGCAGCATGAGACATATCTCCACAACGAAAACATCCCACAAATTTCACCTTCCCACCAGGATTATTATTAAGAGCAAACCTAGACTTGGGAAGAAAAGATTTAGGTTTAGGGTTAAATTTATCAACATTAGAAGCAGGTTCTTTATCAGACTTGGAGACGACGTTGACAGTCTCTTCCTTCTTTATTTCAAGAAGCTGCATTTCCTCCATGCATTTGTCAGATTCCTCGACGACTTTAGCGATTGTGATGGCTTCCAACAATGTAGGGTTCTTAGCTGCCCACAGTTTTTGCTGCATGCGCTTGTTTTTACATTGTACTATTAATTGATCTCGAATCATCTGGTCCGCCATAGCTCCAAAGTCGCACTTCAGGGATAGTTCTCTTAAGCGAGCAACCATTTGATCAACTGTTTCTTTGCCTTTCTGGGGAGCAGTATAGAACTTGTGTCTTTGCATGACGATATTAATTTGCTTTCCAAAGTATTTTTCTAATCTCAATTTAGCTTCATTGTAGGGATTATCAACTGGCTCACCGTCATCATTTAGGAGTTCTGGCAAAAATTTGAAAACATGTTGTCCTGCTTTGCCTAAGGAATTTTAATAAGATAGCCTTCTTTCTAGTCGCAGGAAACCTAAGGCCATCTATGGCTTCAAGATAATTTTCGAAGAATCCAAGCCATTCTTCCCATTCCGTAGTGGGAATCTCCCCTTCAATGAGAAAGGCAGGTGGAGGAGAAATTGTATGGTTGGCAGTAGTAGCCATGTAACTTGTATGTGTACAAATTTATTGTGTATTTATTTTGCGGATTAAAGCTGAGGCAGGTGAACAGGAATGTAATATTTGGCTTGTGAAGAACACAATAAAGTTATCTTGCCGGTTGAAATCGAACGTGGTTGGCAAAGCGGCAATGTTAGAGATACAGTTTTTGTGCGTGGTTGGCAAACGGCGACTTAAGCTCCCAAAATGGCTGCTAGACGCCGTGCGGGATGACGTCAGCGCGTATGCAGCGTCTTTGTACAGGACACACTGGCAATCAGGAGACGCGGTGAAGAGTTCTCACGTACTCGCGCTGGCAGAAAACAATGGCGCAAAAGAACGTTAGTGCTCGCGCTGGGAGCTTTGCACTGTGTGCTCGAGCGCACGCACAGCGAAAATGTCAAAACCCCCCCAAAAAAAAAGAACAGTACCTTGAGTTGCCGGTTAAAGGAAATACCGGAGTGGTAATGTTACCGGAGTGGCAAGCGCTGTGGAAGAAAGCGCCAAACGAGGAACAACAGGAAACACCAGCCAGCAGAGACGAACGAAGCGTAGGGTTGTCCAGGAACACAAGAGACTCCTCGAAGACGTGGAAGGCCGAAGCGTCGCCAAAATGAAGAGAAGAGTCGTGGTCCAGGAGTTGATAAAGGTGAGTTTATTCAGGAAGAACAGCAGTACAAGTATCATCCATCCTGCCTCAGCAACCGCCAGGATCAGAATGGAGAACATGGAACCATGCAGGTAAGGGAACATAGAATACAAGCTGGTATAACACTCTAAGCTGTGATAACATTAAGATGAGAGGCACAACAGTAACATTCTTGGTCATTGAGAAATCTTCCCTATCTATTTCCAAAAACGGAGACTTCTTTACTGTCAGTGGTGAGTGCAGAGGGTGCAATGCTCAATCTTAACCAAGTCCTTCTCTCCTTTACCTCTTTGTTAATCTTCTCCAAAAGGATCTTTATTCTTTCCTCACTTCTATTTAAAATTGACGTAAACAAAACCATGGGTTTAAGAATTGATTTTCCTCAGGGTTTTCTGTGCTATTAATTTTACCCTTTACTCGTACGTTTGGCTTTACATGCAGAATCACTATCCATATTAGGGCTCATGCAAGTGTTTATTGGTCCACTCATCCAACCAGCATTTCATTTCCTGTGGCTGCATCAGCCTATCAATCCAGACATCAATAGCGGGAGAAACCAAAACTGAAGGGGGTCATTAAATTCCTAAGTGTACCTGAGGCTTCCCCCAGATGTGAAGCTTGGATTCCATAAGCATTTTAACTTGGAGTCTGATGTCTGTTTTTTTCTTCTTTTTTGCTTGGTTTACTTTATCTCTGTATGCCTTACTATAAGTGTTTGCTAATGTTGTACTAGTATTTTTGGAACTTTGGGCCCTTGGTGGGTGGGATACTCCATTAAAACATGTAGGGTATTTTGTCCGAATCACTGACAGAATTTCGACCTCATAAATATCGACCTACAAGAATATCGAGTCAATAATATCGAGGGCAAAAATATCGACATCCTATCTACAACATGGTAAGTACAAAAATATCGAAAAAATAATATCGATGTTAAAAATATCGATTTTTTTTCTTTTAATATATAAATGTAAAATTAAGTATATAACACTAATAAATAAAATATACATATTTAAAAGTATCTAATAATGTTTAAAATTAATAAATAATACATATATATTAATAATACATTAATTAAATATATACACTAAATATATGTATGTATGTACTGAACAATAAGTATTAATAATTATTTTACTAATTTATAAATTAATAAAATATATTCTAATTTACTAATACATTTACAAACATAAAACAATAACATAAATAAAATGTAAGTAATATAAAAAATTAAAATATACATTTAATTGTTTTACAATTATTTATATAAAACGTTGGATAGCGTAAGGGTAAAAATTACTATTCCTACTCCAGAGAGTGCAACAGTAGAGAAAAAGTTTGATAGCGTAGGGGTAAAATTACTATTCCCACTCCAGAGAGTGCAACAGTAGGGAAAGCGTTGGATAGCGTAGGAGTAAAAGTTACTATTCCCACTCCAGAGAGTGCAACAGTAAGGAAAGCGTTGGATAGCGTAGGGGTAAAAATTACTATTCCCACTCCAGAGAGTGCAACAGTAGGGAAAGCGTTGGATAGCGTAGGAGTAAAAATTACTATTCCCACACCAGAGAGTGCAACAGTAGGGAAAGCGTTGGATAGCGTAGGGGTAAAAATTATTATTCCCACTCCAGAGAGTGCAACAGTAGGGAAAGCGTTGGATTGCGTAGGGGTAAAAATTACTATTCCCACTCCAGAGAGTGTAACAGTAGGGAAAGCGTTGGATAGCGTAGGGGTAAAAATTACTATTCCCACTCCAGAGAGTGCAACAGTAGGGAAAGCGTTGGATTGCGTAGGGGTAAAAATAACTATTCCCACTCCAGAGAGTGCAACAGTAGGGAAAGCGTTGGATAGCGTACAGGTAAAAATTACTATTCCCACTCCAGAGAGTGCAACAGTAGGGAAAGCGTTGGATAGCGTAGAGGTAAAAATTACTATTTCCACTCCAGAGAGTGCAACAGTAGGGAAAGCGTTGGATAGCGTAGGGGTAAAAATTACTATTCACACTCCAGAGAGTGCAACAGTAGGGAAAGCGTTGGATAGCGTAGGGGTAAAAATTACTATTCCCACTCCAGAGAGTGCAACAGTAGGGAAAGCGTTGGATAGCGTAGGGGTAAAAATGACTATTCCCACTCCAGAGAGTGCAACAGTAGGGAAAGCGTTGGATAGCGTAGGGGTAAAAATTGCTATTCCCACTCCAGAGAGTGCAACAGTAGGGAAAGCGTTGGATAGCGTAGGGGTAAAAAATACTATTCCCACTCCAGAGAGTGCAACAGTAGGGAAAGCGTTGGATAGAGTAGGGGTAAAAATTACTATTCCCACTCCAGAGAGTGCAACAGTAGGGAAAGCGTTGGATAGCGTAGGGGTAAAAATTACTATTCCCACTCCAGAGAGTGCAACAGTAGGGAAAGCGTTGGATAGCGTAGGGGTAAAAATTACTATTCCCACTCCAGAGAGTGCAACAGTAGGGAAAGCGTTGGATAGCGTAGGGGTAAAAATTACTATTCCCACTCCAGAGAGTGCAACAGTAGGGAAAGCGTTGGATAGCGTAGGGGTAAAAATTACTATTCCCACTCCAGAGAGTACAACAGTAGGGACAGCGTAGGATAGCGTAGGGGTAAAAATGACTATTCCCACTCCAGAGAGTGCAACAGTAGGGAAAGCGTTGGATAGCGTAGGGGTAAAAATTACTATTCCCACTCCAGAGAGTGCAACAGTAGGGAAAGCTTTGGATAGCGTAGGGGTAAAAAATACTATTCCAACTCCAGAGAGTGCAACAGTAGGGAAAGTGTTGGATAGTATAAGGGTTAAAATAACATACTTATAAATAAACGACTGTTGTAATTATAAATAAATTAACTATTAAATAAATATAAACCATATACAATACCTATACTTAATTATAAAACACATGCTTAGCAAAATATATTTTACCTAAATTTAATATAAAATAATACCATTTAATAATATTTAATTACCAATTAATAATTAATTATCAATTATATTATTACCAATACAATTAGTTTTAATACATTATTAGTTTATTAAATTTACTTTACTTCCCACCATATTTCCCTATAAAACAACTACCCATAATATAACACATTTATCCAATAATGATTTAATGAAAAATAATTAGTAAATAATTATAATTATTTAACTATTAATTAAAATTAATTACCAATTAATATAATTTATTTTATAATACCTACTAATTATTAAATAATTAACCTTAATTAAATTACTCCCCACCCTATTCCCCTATAAACCCACATCCCGCTACAGAAAATATATATCAATTAATAAATTAATTTATTTTTTTTCTCCAATTAATTATTAACAATTAGCAATTAATTATAATTAATTAATTAATCATACTAATTATTATTCAACTTACCATAATTAAATTACTTCCCACCCTATTCCCCTATAAACCCACAACCCGCTACAGAACATATATCAATTAATAAATAAAATACAATTATTTTCTCATTATTTTCAATTAATTACCAATTAATTATAATTTATTAATTAATCCTACTAATTATTAATCAATTTACCATAATTAAATTACTTCCCACCCTATTCCCCTATAAACCCACAACCCGCTCCGGTACTAAAACATACAATTTTCTTATAAATTAATGTATTATTATATAAAATTAATACACATATAATAGTAATTATTTTAAATACTTAAACATATAACACATACATAATAAAAAACTATAAAATAATACAAATATCGATATTAGTGTTATCAAAATTAGTAACATCGATATATATGCTATCGATATTACTAACTTCGATATTACTTACATCGATATTAAGATTTTCGATATTACTTACCTTGGGTCGATATTCTGTCCTACGATATTCTTGACTTCGATATTATGCTCCTTCGATATTTCAGACTCGATATTATGGTAGGTCGATATTTCCAAGTCGATATTTTGACTGTGTACCATTTTGTCCGCCATATCACAAGTGCCATAGACTATAATACACTTGTAAAATGGTGGAAGGGACTACCCAATATTTATGACAGTGTATCAAATCCAACAAGACTCTAAAAATGTCCCTGAATCTGGCCTCTTGTGCAAGGGCCTGCTGGCAGGTCTACAAGCTTGAGTGCTGTGGTCACTGGCATGGTTTCACGTATGCAGGGTGAGTTGCTTCCTTCCCCTCCCTGCTCTTTGATGGACAACATCTCTCACTGTGATCACGGGGTGTGTGCTGTTTTAGGTTTAAGTCAAATGAACTTCAGAGAGAGAGGGGAGAATGTCGTGGGCTAACAAAGTTGCAATTCCAGCTATAAAACTCCCACCTATGATCCACAAATTCCGGACTCACCACCTACACTCCAAAGCGGGGGCGGGGGAGAGTGTTCGCAGGGGGGATTCGTGGGGGTCATGGGGGATCACAGGGTAAATAAAAAATAGAACAAAATAAAATTAAACGTACCTTTCCCGCGGGTCCTGCGTCTTCTCTGCTCCTGCTCTCTTGCCTTTGATAGGAACAGCAAAACAGGCAGCCAGGCTCCCTCCACTAAGCCAATCATAACGCTGCATGCAGGGTTGGGATTTGTCGGGACTGCACCCAGCCAGGAGCTAGTCGGGTGGGCATGTTCTTCATACAGGCTGCAATCCAGCGTGCATGGAGAAGGGCAGAGTGCGCATGACTGGTTGTGGTGGTCCAAGAGGGCTGACCAAATAGTCTTTATGCACTCAGGTGTGGGCAAAACACTCCTCACCTGCCCTGCTGAAAGAGGAGACCAGCCCCCCTTCCCCTCCCCCCGCCCGCAATGTGCAAAGCAGACATAAAATGGAAATGACTAAAGTGATTACCATTCTGTGTTTTGGCTTTCTCGCCCTTCGAGAAAGCAGTGGGGCAACGCTCCTTTGCCCTAGTGAAGGATCCATCCCTTTCTACAATAACATGTCGGCAAGCACTAACGAATCAGTAACCCTCACAGGAAGAAGGTACCTTCTCCCAAGAAACACACAGGGATTTGTACAGATATGTCACACTGCAAGTGAGGGCTGCCTGGTAATGATGTAAACAATACTTGGTCAGGGCCACTGGAATTATGCAATCTGTGGCCATGGCATTTTCTGGATGATTGTAAATTTGCCATGAAGTTAAAAGTTGCAAAAAACTTTGAAACACATGTTCCTGCTCAGTGGAAGACCCTTCACAAAGGTTGGCTGGGCAACTTTCAGTTGCGGAATGCTGTATTTGTGTATTGCACTTGCTCTAATATGAAATATTTTCCCAGACGCTGATATCATGTGTAAAAATGACAACATAATGAATTAATACTATCAAAAAATTTGCCCCATTACGAAGCATAATTTGACTTTTCTTGCCATAAAATATAGGCAACAATGTGGTCCCCCCTGATGCATAATTCTACTCGCCCTTCACTTGATCTCTAAGCATGCGTGGTGACTGGGACAGATGCTATGGGTATTAAAAACGGGCACCAAGAAGCCCACACCACAGCACAGCACGACTGCAGCAAATCGCATGGCCCTCAAATACACCACAACCCAGTCTTCCACTGCACAGTAGCTGTACACAGATACAATAACAACATTCACATACCTTTGAATTCACCCTCACTTGGCAAGTGTCAAACTCTTTTCACTAATTTTCACACTCCTGATAAAGTAAATGTGGCCACCCTCTTTTCAAATCTATATCACCCTCCAAAAATGTTTAATTTTCCATTACCCTTAACAGGATCACTTTTAAAGAACTGAGCACACCCTAGTTTTAGAGACAACAGGTTCAAAGGTAAGCATTCAGGGCTCAGGACAATGGAGTAGAGTCATTCAGGTTCACACTTTCGCGGCTGTTATACACGTGTTTTCTGCAATAAAAAGAGTGAGTTAAGATATGTCTTACTTTTCTGCAGTTCCTCTCCTTTCTGCCTCTTTAGTGCTTTCAGTCTCTTTCCCCCCATATTTCCATTCTCCTGCAAATGTAGGTCTTCCCTGCCACAACTGCTCTTCGATTACTGCATATTTAATCAAATTTCCTACTATTTCTTAGAGTTTTCATTCTTTGTATTTTTGTATTTACCTGCTATATCTTTTCTACCCTATTCCCTTTCTCTCGTGTGCTTTGTGTCTGTTCTGTTTTCTGTTTCCCACTTTCACCTAATACTTTTTTCTTCTCTCCTATTTCTCCTTTCTTCTTGAAGTCTGAGACTATTCTGCGCCAACATTTCCTAATTCATCTGCTGTACTAGACTCTATCTTTTCATTTATTTTGCCTGTCTACAGGGTATATCTATACTGCTTTCTACTTCCTGCACTTATGGTGTCTCTTTATGCCATTTCTCTTGTGCCCTCATAGACATTCTTTTCTGCCTTGTATTGCTCTTCCAATTAAGCCTTTAAGACTCGCCATGTTGCTCCCCATCTTTGAGTCATTTCAGAATGTCCCCCCTGTTGCTCTCCCCCTATGAGCCATTCAGACTCTCCCTGTTGCTCTCCCCCTATGAGCCATTCAGACTCTCCCAGTTGCTCTCCCCCTATGAGCCATTTCAGACTCTCCCTGTTGCTCCCCCTCGTTGAGCCATTTCAGACTGTCCCTGTTGCTCTTCCCCTTTTGAGCCATTTCAGACCAGGGTTGGATTGGGATAAAAAATCGGCCTGGGCACACCAAAAAAAGAGACCGACATTTGTGTATTGCCTTTCCACAAAACACTGCTAAAGCGAAGTTTTATGTAAAGAATGGGAGTGGAGGGGCATGTTTTATTAACTTCACTTAGATTTAAAAAATGCACGGATTAGTTCACACTGCTGAGCCACACTTGAATGCAAGTGAGACTGCCTCTGCTCAGGCCCCCCCAATCCGCATACATTAATGGGCCTTCCCAGCGAGAGAAAGGGAGTGACCCCTCCACCCATCTGCCTCTAGAAATGCCACTCTGGCACCTACTGGGCTGCAGGCAGCAGTCGAACAGCACAGACAACCCCCAGCCTGCCCCAAAAAGCAGCCCACAGCTACAATTTGGCTGCCTGCCCTTCGGCCATTACCCGAGTGCCTGCGTTACCAATCCGACCCTGTTTCAGACTCTCCCTATTGCTCTCCCTCTTTGAGCCATTTCAGACACTCCCTGTTGCTCTCCCCCTTGTGCCATTTCAGACACTCCCTGTTGTTCTCCCCCTTTCAGACATTTCAGACTCTCCCTGCTTCTCTCCCCCTTTGGGCCATTCCAGACTCTCCCTGTTGCTCTCCCCCTCCGAGTCATTTCAGATTCTCCCTGTTGCTCTCCCCCTCCGAGTCATTTCAGATTCTCCCTGGTCGCCACTGCACTTTCAGCCTCTCCTTACACGCATTGCCTCTTCTGTCCTCACCTTCCCTCTTCCTCTACACCTGCGCCACTCCTAGTGCTGGCACGTGCTGCGCGTGCACACGCACCACTACCACTGCTTCCTTCATACGCGATTCTCCTCTCAAACCACCTCGTCCTACCTCGCAAGCCTGTTATCAATCTCACTTTAGGAGGACGGCAAAGAAATCATTTGCCCCGATCCGGCTGTAAATGTGCTGTATCCAAAGGCTGCCAGCAAAGCCACAATGTTTATTCCATGAGCTGCAGAGCAGCCTCATAACTCACAGGTGCCAAGGAGAACGGGGCGGATATCTGGCAGCGGGGCCGGCGCGACAAATTGTGTCTCCCAACAGGACGCGACTTTTCCAACCTGCCCACCCTAGGCCTTCCATTTTCTTTTGATCCTCAACCCTCATGGACTATCAACCCTGTCCACGCCACCCTCTGCCACAATCCGCTGTAACTACATACATTAAAGGGAGGGCATAACACGAAGTAAGCAAAAACACTTACTTCTGAGAGATCTCTTTTGATGTCTCATATTTAAGGACATTGACTACATTGCCTGATTTTGTGCTCTGGAGCTAAGACGAGCAGGCCCTGCCCATCAGCAAATAAATGGTCTGCCAAACCCCACTGCCAGGGCTGACACTGGATGCCAGGCCTTCCAAACAAGAACTAAACAAAAAGGCATATTGCCTTAATTTTAAGGAACTCAGAACAATATTACTCAATAATTTGGGATCCAAATGATTGATGACTTATAAAGCTTGCACAAGTATATTCCACACTCTCACACAACACTCACACGTTGAAGCTCTACACAACACCTCTAGATTACTTCCAAACTCCACACAATGCACTCATTTCCCTCCAAAAGACAACAAACAACCATCACGCTTTTTAGTCATACACATGACTGGCGCCCACAATACCGATCAGCACTACCTTTGCCTGTAAGGGCTTTGTAGTGCTATATAATTAATATAAACACAGTACTCACTTATGTCTCAAGAAAGCACCATCGGCCTTGTAAAAGGTGTCAAAAGTTCTGCATAATAACCTCCAATACAGCACAACTGTAAAAAAGACAAAATGGCTCTACCTCCTAAAAAAATGATGTTACTGGCAGCCAACCAAACTCACAGCTTGTTATATGAAGATTCCATTTGCAAAAAGTGGTCACAAATTGCAGAGTTATTTCGAATGGAATCCGAGTTTGTGAACTAACCTATGTTCTAATAGGTCGGTTCACAAAATAATAAATCTCAGGGGTCACAGAACGATAGCCTAAATAATAAACAACCATCGGCAAAGCCAATAAGTCTTGCTTATGCTAGATCAATTGGCTTTGTCAATGTTTTTTTAGCGATATTGTGATGTGCACCACAGCTGAAAGTAGAAAAAAAGCTCTATACAGTGCTGACTGCATCACAGCGATTTTTAATGTGCAACCATGATGCACAGCAGCTCTGCTCCTGTACAACTTTGGGAAAAAACATTGATAAATCCAAATATCTCTTGCAAATGTAAATTATATTTGGCGCTATCAATGTTTCTTTGAGGTGGTAGGGGAGCGGTAGGGACGAGGCAAGCAAAAAGAAGTGTGGGTGTGCCATGAGGGTGTTGATGAGTGTCAGGGTTAAGCAACAATGAGGGGCAGAATGGGAACAGGGAAAGCAACATCCAGCAAGCAATGAAAGGGCAAGCAATGATGTGGAAGGGGGCATGGGGCAAACAAAAACACCGGGCAAGCAATGATGTGCGTGGAGGTCAAAGAAACAACAAATTAAGCAACGACTAGCAAGTAATGACGTTTAAAGGGGAAGGGGTCAAGCAACAACAGGCAAGCATCAATGACGAGGGAAGAAGAAAAATAGTACCTCAATCCTAGCAGGCAATCAAATGATTGACCCTAATCAAACAAAAGCAATCAATACTTGATGCATGCTCCGTGAAATGAAGAAACATACGAAGAGAAAGTGAAGCCAACATGCGCTGACCAATCGGCAGGCAACAAATAAGTGTGACAATGAAATCAATGAACCCCTTTTGATTAACAAAATGTCTTATGCAATACCCAGTAAATAGGTCAGAATTTGCAATCACAGGGTTGGTGGCCTTCAAGGGACATCATACCACCTTTTTAGGCCGAGCCTGGGCAGCGCATGCTCTGCTGTAATAGGGTATGGATGTGAAGCTCTGCCTACATTCCGCTCAGTTTTTCATTGGCTTGTGTCATTGTCCATTGTAAACTGTGGCTTTTCATTAGTCAATATGCTTAGTAGTCCCTCCTTAGTACCACATTTTCCCATTTTGTAACCTCCCACGAGGACACCCCCTATTAGGTGTATTGTAGCTTGGTAGGCTTTTATTACAGCTTCCGAGCACTATTTTCTCAAAGAGCTTTGTCCTGCCTGTTCTGGCCGGCAGGAAAAGGCAGGACACGCTCCCTCCTAATGCATTTGCAATGCAATAGGTTTCTAGGTCTCAGATGTGCGAGAGTTCAAGCTATTGGCATTGTAAATGACAATGCGTTTAATTTATCTGTAAATGCGAGACCTATTGCATTGCAAATGCTTGTTGAGATTGCATTCCAAAACGTAACTTTTTTTTAAAAACAGGCCATGTTCCTTAAAGGAACTGGTGCTGCTTTAGAAAAAAGTAACATTTTCAATATTGGAAAGCTTCAAGAGGATAAGTTAGTGGCCCGTAGGACCACTGCCTGCTCCCCTGAGGGTTCCGCCCCAATGCACAACTCAGAAGTGGTCCCTTTATCCTTTGCAAATCAGTTACTACCTCCGCTGAAAAGTTGGTAATTCATTAATTGTTTTGGACCTGAATTACAGTCGGAAAATGTTTATACATCAGGTTATGAATTGCAATTTGGAAGGGATGTCCTCAGCATGCCTATTCTGTGTTGTAATTTGTAATTTATTTACTAAATTGGGTTTAAAAAATAAAAAAATATATCTTTTTAGCAGACGCAAATCCTTTGATTTATTGAATCAGAGGGTTAGCGACTGTTAAAAAGATTTGCACATCTGGATCTAATTTCTCAATCTCTCAAAGATGCAATAGTGAAAGAGTGTGTGATGTGACCCTATTTCTAACCTGCTAACATCTATTTACACACACATATACTAATGCATTTGTTTCTAAAACCCTCTTCACAATATTCCTAACTACAGTTAATGATGAACTGTACCTAATCAATGGTATTTTTTTCTGGCTAATATTGTAATTACATGCTATTTTGCCTCCCTACACAACACTAGCTGTGCAGCCCTATGTCAAAAGAAAAGGAGAGGAATGTGCCAAAAATACATGGGGCCCGATGTAGGTAAATCCCATTTACCGATTTTGAAATACCGAATCCTACCGATTCGGTATTTCAAAATCGGTAAATGGTATGTAGGTCCCAACATCTGGATTCGTTACCGAATCCTTAGCAATTCTTTAATTACCGATTCGGTAAATACCGAATCGGTAATGCCCATTCATTCCTATGGGCTTTGAAGCCCATAGGAATGATTAGGCATTACCGATTCGGTATTTACCGAATCGGTAATTAAAGAATTCACAAGGGTGCAGGGGGTGTCACTTTGACACCCTCTGGCACCCCCAAAACAGGCACAGGTGCCATGTGGCAGGCATACCTGCCCTAAGGGCAGGTCTGCCTGTCACATGACATAGGTGTGCATGCACACATGTGCATGCACACCGGAATCGGTATTTTACCATGGATTTGTATTCCATGGTAAAATACCGATTTTGTAAGCCATGTGCAGAAGGTACATTGCCTACCTACATTGCATTTTCGGTAATTTTACCGAATCGGTAAATATTACCGAATCAGTAATTATTTTACCGATTCGGTACATATTACCGAATCGGTAAATTTACCGATTCGGTAATGATACCAATTCGGTAAAATTACCGAAAATGTGCCCCTACATCTCAATAGCCCTTTACCGATCGGAAACGGCCGAAAATCGGTATTTTCGACCGATTCCGATCGGTAAAGGGCTACCTACATCTGGCCCATGGTGTGGTGCATTACTGTCTTTTCTGCTGGTGCGCAAACTGCAGCTGAGCGCCAACGCAGACACCCTTGAAGCATGGTGCAACGGTATCTGTGTTGTTGGTGTGATTCTTTGGTGCAGCAAGGGCTAACTTCCTGCTGCACAAAAACAATCAAAGAATAAATTTTCCTCATTCTGTGTGTGCTGCAGAAAGCAGCATATGAGGAAAGAGGAAAACACGAGGAGAAATGTAAACATTTGGTACACCTTCTTTGGGAAGACATTAGTTTTTGCGCTGCCCCCGATTTATGCAATGTTGTAAATATGGGGCAGTGTCAAAAACCATGGATGTTGCATGGGACCTTCCATGCAGATTTAGGCATTGCCTTACTCCATATTTACTAGGCCATGAAAACCACGCAGGGTGGCTTTGTGTGGCCTTGTAAATATAGACCGGTACATTGCCAAGCCAGGGAATCACAAAAGTGATGCTCCGGTGGCGTAAAAGTGCATCAGGGGCATTGTAAAATGCCCCCTAGTGTTGTCTGTCCATGGGTGATAAAACTGCAAGGGCATATTTAGAAGATAGTGATGCAGCACGGTGCTACAAGCCATCTAGCTTCACTGAGCTGCGTCATTAGGAAAGTGCAGGGATGCGTCATATTTACAACAAATCAAAGGATCCCTGTGCTTTCCTCTACGTTGGCACACAATAGGATGCCTAGCACCAATGCTGGCACCCTTGCACCATGGTGCAAGGGTGCCTACATTGCAGGGATGACATTTTTGTGCAGGAAGGGGCCCATTCCTGCACAAAAACAATCATTGATAGCACTTTCCTCCTTATATGTGTGCTGTAGAATGCATCACACGCCAAGCGCCAAGAAACCGCATGGTGTACGCTGCGCTATATAAATACTTTAAATTCAATTCATACATAGAAAAAAGACAAAACTAGGAGAAATAAAGGTTTTTCTCTTTGTTGCACCACTTTTACAGAATCTGATGCATTTTCAGGTTTAGGAAACCTTGTAATTCTGGGAATGTGTCAGAATCAATGGGTGTCATTTGGGAACATCCACAGCTACACCCATGGAACGCCACTTTCACACAGAGTAATGCGTGAAAAGAGGCCATATTTACAAGGCCATGAAAAGCCATGCAGGGTGGCTTTGCTTGACCTTGCAAATATAGGCCAGCAGACTGAACCACCGGGGTGCCAAAAACTTGATGCTCTGGTGGTACAGGGGGCTTGTAAATATGCCCCACAGTGTGCTGTGGCTGCCTTTGTAATTTGATTTTCTCTGGAGGTTTTGCTGGAAAGTCCTAAAGCTAACACGTGGAAATTAAATTATTTGCTAGACATCTAAATAGAGCTCAGCTGACCTCAGTGCACATCTGAAATTCACAGACCAAGAGACCTCTAGGTACAAACGGTGACACAGGTGGCTCAGCCTTTCATTCTTTTGAGCATTACACATTGACTACGACTATTTGTTCAAAAATAACACCCAATAATTTGGTGCTTAAAGACAATTTAGTTCTCTGTAAATTCTGAGTATTATTAATAGTACACTTTTTGCTTGATTCTTGAGGGGAAACCCATGGTAAAACAACCTCTTAAGAGGCCTTTCCTAACTTCTGGTGGTCTGGAAAAATCTAAACATACATGCCGAATTGATATTGCAAAATGGATTAGTGGTATTATTCTAGCAAATTTACATGTTCCATGGCCACACATCATTACCATAAACGGGAAAAAGAAAGAGAGACAAAACACTCACTCGTCTTCACTTGACTATATCTATGAAACAGTAAGACTGAGTACTTTTTTACCTACCGTATGACTCTTTGGAGTCTGTTACTTACAAGTAAACAAGATAAGAGAGGTTGAAGTATCAAAAAAGCCACATAGATGGAGCGAAACAACTAGTGGAACTCACACCCTATTTGGGTGGAGAAGAAAGCCCTCACACACCGACCTAGTCAGTGTCATGCTTCATCATTGGGCCCCATCGAAGAGGCCGAGTGCCTCTTCGATGTGCTGCGACGCCAGAAGACTGCGGAGCTGGTTGTGTGAGATGGGCGTGTTGTGAGGTAAATTAAAGGTAAAAAGTGTCTAAAGGGTATCTTCAAAAAAGTTTAATGGATGATCCCTAGGACACAGTTAAAAGGTTTATGTGTCTGAATTTAGTGCCACAGGTAATGGATGGTTAATTCAGAACTTAATCAGTCAACATGTTTCAGCCTTAAGGGTGGTTTCAATTTACCTAGGCATTCGTCAGGACGCAAATAAACCCCGGCGGTATGGACTCTCTAATCCTCCACCCTGACCTGGGGACGTGAAAGTGAAAAATTCATAAAAAGTGATAAAGTGCATCAAAAAGGGTGGAAGAGCGGGATGCTCATTCCAAAAATACTCCTAGTTATGGAGTGTATCAGCACTTTAAAATATGGCGCTAACTGCACGATCTTTGGGGTCCGGTTTGAGGAAATACCAGGTGTATAAGCGGGTTGCGAGTGCTGAGGGCGATGTGCCAGGGATGCTCCAACCCCCCTCCCGAGACCCATGGTGCAGTTAGCGCCATATTTTAAAGTGCTGATACACTCCATAACTAGGAGTATTTTTGGAATGAGCATCCCGCTCTTCCACCCTTTTTGATGCACGACAGAGAGCCACCGGAGTATCAGAGAGCGAGCGTACTCGACTTTGGGCGGACTCGCTGACGTCCTAAGGAGGCTGTGGATACTACGTAGGATCCGGCCCCCCTTTAACAATAGCTGTCATTTGCTGGAGGCACAATTTTAAAGCCATTTTTTTTCGACTTACTAGATGTTCCCACAAGCGTCTTCCAAATGAAGCGGATTTCGCCCACTCTTTTCATGATAAATTCCCTGGAACAAGACATACTGGAATAGTTAACTAGAAGCAGAATCCATTTCGAATGCTTATTCTACTTGTATAACATGGCTTTTTTCTAAAGATTGTAGTTAATCCACATGGACTAGTGTGACAGATTGGAGCTCTCACATATGGTAACTGTTACGCAGGACCCCCCTATCCAACTCACAAACTTGATGATAGTGGCTGAAAACCAAACCTACCGATAAGAAACTTTAGAGGAACCTACTAAGACTCTAACCTTTAGAGGTCAACAGTTACAAATCACCTATCCGGACCAAGAGAATCTATTCCCCAGTTGATCAAACCCCTCTCGCCCCTCTCGTAAGGAGGGTGCCCACCCACAACTTCTTTGTCCTGATGAAGACCCTCCTGTAAGGAAAAGATTCCTACCGTCACTTGGGTCGAAACGTAGACGATTACACAACTACCGACCAACTCCTGTCCCAATTTAGACATTTATGGCTCTAACGGAGTTAGGCCTGTTTTGTTAGTTACAATTAGGACTCTATATGAGCCTCAAGCTGTGGCCTTCACTTTAAGGGACCACATGTACATTGTCTTCAAATCTAGAATAAGACTTGTCACTGAATGATTCAGACCACGTCTATCCTATCCCCGACACTTCCCTCACTTCACCCCAAACCACCCCCCCGTTGTGAATGTGGGCACATATATGTATACAAACTTGTTGATATCAAATAATTGTATGATGAGTCTTAATCCATTATATAGGATGTATATGCAATTTTGAATTAAACTCTTTTTGCATACAATAGTTTTGCTTCTTTTGAATTAATTGAATACAAATGGAATGAATTTGTAATTTCTTTGTTCTAAGTCTTAGGACCCCTTCCTTTCATTCTAATTGCTACCCAGGTCCTTACTGACTTTATTGGGTTTAACCCTGTTTTTCCATAACGTGGGTACAGCATAGGCACCTTCCTATAGTGTACAGGATGGCTGTGTGACATATTTATACATTGTACAAAAGTTGTGAAGAACCTGAAATAAAACCTACTTTTTGTTAAGCACTACTCCACAGCATAGATCACTGTGAGGGGGTGGACCCTGTAGTCACCCTCTAAAAACATATATACATACAATGTTGGTTATTTGTCAGATCCAGTCCTGTAATCAGACAATGATTACCATGGGAGCTCTCACCCCTCACTTACTTATTCAAAGTGTTTCACCCTCTCATACATTAAACGATGCTCCTAGTGCTACTGGCGGCTTCAAAATATTAAGTAAGTATTACAGCAGGTGCACCAGATCCCAGGAATGGAATGGGTTCACAGCATCCCAATTATGACTATTTTTGGCTACTCATCAAGGACAAAGGGGATTATTTTCCTTACTTGATTTAGGTCAAAGGTCATTCTTGCTACACAACTAGAGAAAGATTTGAATCTGAGTCACATCATGTTGACAGTTCGTCAATAAGCAGCCAACCTCCCTTTAACCAAGAATATTATGAAACACACTCTGAACTCTTTAAGGGGCAAGGGTAAAATGGTGATAAGCAAGTACGGGGTGGAGGCATGTGGATTTAAGGAAGGTATATGCATCAGCATAACACTAGGAGCTAGTACGAGCTTTTAGAGGAGAGTGTTTCGAAGGAGTGCATGGTGGCAAATAGGCATGGGAGGAGGTGTGGGCACACAGGGTCATGCAAATGGACAGACGTGTGTCTATGGATTTAATGGGATCTCTGCCAGTGGGCAGTGTGTTGCTTGGCATAGAGGTAAACACCTATTGGACTCAGGAGAAAGATGCATCAAAGGTTTCTTCCCAGCCTTCATTCTGTGGGCTTTCATGACTACTAGGTTTGCATTTAGAGGCAAGGGAGATGATAGTATTGTAAAGGCTTTATTAATTAAATGCATGGTGGCAAGCAACGCCCATGCCCCAGGATTAATGTGGGGCACTACCCTCAGCATTAGCATCATAATGTACATCAGCAAATTTGTTAGAGTCGTTCTCCGAATGAATGTTTGTGAAAGCCAAGATTTAGACGCGTGAATTTATAAAATTGAGTGGTCTAATTGCACAGTGAGGGACTAAGAACCGAGAGTGCAGGAGAGTTTAACTGTTAGAATTGAATGGGTGAATCACTTCTCTTTTACCATGTTTGAACATGCTACATCAAACTGGACAGGGGGACAAGAATGGAGAGAGAGACATGAAAATGAGAGGAAATGGCCCCCACACCACTCTGTTCTTATTGGTGAAAGAGACACTTCTCTGAAGTCAGAGCGGTCAATAATGACCTTGTTTCATGGGTTCTTGGACAGCAGCTGCGATGTGATGATGATAGCAAAAACTGATATTAGCTCGATATTGCTGTTCACTCTACAGCACCAAGACAGTTGTCATCTATTAAAGATGCATTTTAAAGGATGTCATTCCTTACATTCCGTTAGTAAAAATTGCATGTCATAACTTAAAGTTTAGTGCTTGGGGGGGAGGTGGGATGTTGCATGATGGGAGATGAGCAGTGGATGTTTTTCATTACCTTAATAAATCACGTTTGCGGATTTGAGTTCCACTAGGGAGCATGTGAACTTAACATGACTGACTATTCATGCGGAATTTGTACCGTGTGAATCCAGCCAAAGGGCAGTGGAGCGCTATACAGGGTAAAGAGGCAAGGATTCAGTCAATGAGTGATTGAAGGAGAAACTACGGGGCATATTATCAAGAACGGTGTTAGAATTATCACCGCTTTAGCGGCAAGAAACTGCCCCTAAAGCGGCGATAATGGGCTTGATAATATGCCCTTGTGAAATCCCATAGAAGCCCATGTTCACACCAGAACCTGGGCTGCTATGGGAATTCACAAGGGTATAATATCAAGCTCATTATCGCCGCTTTAGCGGCAGTTTCCTGCCGCTAAAGCGGCGATAATTTTGACGTCATTCTTGATAATATGCCCCTACATTCGGAGATAAGTTGACTATTATATTGTGATGCAGTGTTCTTTACAGAGATGCGTTTTGACCTGTTCTTGAAATTAGAGCAGGGTTGTGATGGTCCTGAAGGATACAGAGTGCATAAATGGAGAAGGTGTTACCGATTTTCATATTTTTTGCACTTCATTTCTAGTCTGATGGTAGCCTGTCTGCGGGTATGCTGGGAGCCACTGATGCACATGGTTTTGAATTTGGTGTGGGCCCTCAAGGGGAGTTAGTGGAGTTACATTTGTTGAAATGCGATCACAGGCATGGGGGTCTGCTGACACCAGCAGGCTACTATCCCTGTGACAGCATCTTATCGAAGAGAGTCACAATTTACGACCTATCTCATGAATATTGATGAGTTTGGTCAAATTGCGAGCCACTATAAATGGTGATTTTCCAAACAGACCTTTTAAGACATAGATTGGTTTGCAAAATTTGAATTTATTTTATTTATATTTGTTTTTACATTTATAGAGCGCATGGTTACACTGCCCGTGTGTCCCCGCGCTAGTACCCGAAAAAATAGCAGACAGTAAGGGATACGAGTCAGTCAGGATCGACTTGATTCGAAAAAGGTCAGTGTGCTATTTGCAACCACTTTTCATGAATCAGTTCTTAGTATATGTGGCTGAAGGTTCTTTATTTTAAAAAACCTTTGCAAAGGGCAGTCATCGTGGAGTCAGGTAACAAGTAAGGGGTTAGGCAGTGCTTAATTTGAGCCGGTGGTTTCCGGTGCACAGCACCAGAACTTAATCATCAACACCAGCGCTTTTCATGAGCAACTGTTAAGGAAACATTAATTTTGGGGGGAAATTAAGTGATTTACCCAGAATCACAAGATGTTGAGCTAATGCCAAGAGTCAAACCTTGTCTCCCCGCTCTGAAGTCGGCAGCTATGGCCATTATGCCACATCCTATCCCCACTTTTATGGTTAGTAGTTGGTTTTCTTTAAGGCAGCACTAACAGGAGAAATGGGCCGGTGCAAGCATCTTTCTGACGAGAGCTCCGACATGCATTTTTTAAAATAAATTAAACTACTGGGGTTAGGATGAATTAGAGTGGATATACAGGTTGGTAGATTAGTGTAAAGTAGGTTCCATAACCAGGCGAAAGAAAGATAACTGCTCTGACATTCTTCAGCCTTTTCTTTCAGAAAAGTGGACAAATGCGAGACGTCTAGATTGGCGATTGTCCAAAGGTGAAATGGGGCAATGTGCAATGATTGTGAGGGATATTAGGGAAGTTTAATATAAAAAGTTAAGGAGATATGAATAGATCGGTAAGGAAAAGGGGATGGTCTAGGATTCAGGAGAAATGGTCCTGTTTAAATAGTAGACTGATAGAGAAAGAAGTTAGTGACTTGGTTAAGAAGCAAGTAGGAGATGATTGGATGGATTTATATAGAGGGATACGTCTTGGAGTAGTTTGAACTACCTTATTTGGCTGAAAACTAGCCAGACACGGTACAAAGGGTACACCTTTCATTATAGAAATTAGGACTTGATTTATAACATCAACTAAGCCAGTGGGAAAAGTCCTTGAAAGGGATAGAAGCAGAGATTAGGTCCATAAAGAACTATCTGACTGTGTTCTTCTCAGTGGCAAAAACAATGCTGCAGAAGGGATTAGCTCTAGGTAAATGGTTAAGTCAAAGGGTACGAAATGGAGGAAAATGGGGCAGGTGCCCCAGGGCAGGGATGGCGACCTGTCTGAGCACAAACGAACCATGCGTTTAAAAATGAGAACGTGCCCATGTGGTTTGAGTTGGAGCGATCTGATTCAAGAATGGTTAAGATGGGGGTATTGAGGTCCATGAGTGGTAGAGATGGTACTTTACGATTCAGCAGTGATTAAGAAAGGGGTCATGAGATCAAATGTTTTTTTATTGGTGAGGGCTGCGAGGGCAGGTTGAGCTGTTCAGGAGGCACAGATGATCTATCTATCTATCTATCTATCTATCTATCTATCTATCTATCTATCTATCTATCTATCTATCTATCTATCTATCTATCTATCTATCTATCTATCTAGCTATAGACATCTGTTATTAGGTGTTATGGTACCCTTGGGTTAACGTGCGCTTTAGAAATACAGGTTATGTTATGTTTATGCTCTCTACCAATCTATGTGTCTATTAATCTGTTTGTCTGTCTATTGGTCTGTCTGTCTGTGTGTGTGTCTGTGTAAACGTATTTGCACGCTGGCCTATGCTTTCTTTTTAGTAATGCTGTTGTGCCGAGGTGGTTGTTTGTAAGTCTGTGGTGTTCAATCACTAAACTAAATATTTTCCACATCTTTTGCTTCTTTCGGTATGCTTTCTCTGTTTCAAAGTTCCCCTAAGGAGAGAGATACTGAAACGGATAGTCCGTGTTTCAGGCGTGGGGTTGCATCTATCCTGTTTTACCCAGTGGGTCTCGCGGGCCTGCACATGTAAGGGAAAAGTGAACATGTTCTGCTGATTTTGTCCTCCCCTTCATCACCGCCCCCACCCTACATTGTTGTTGGCATGCGAGAGTCTGCAGTTTAAGGTATCCTTTTGTGGGCCCTAGCACGGGGAGGAGATAGGGGGACAATGTACGATGTATTATTGAATTCCAATTCCAATTCCAATTCCAATTCCAAAAATTCTTTATTTCGGCCATATAGACCATAAAAGATGCAATGCAAACATTACAGACATTAAAATACATAATTTTAAAATACATTTAAATAGAGTCCGCTCTCCCAGCGAGGAGTGATTTAAAAATGCATTAGAAAGTTCAGGGGGCTTCAGAGGATTTTTTCTTTCTGATCAACCATATGGCCATAAGAAATTTGGAAACAGCGAACACAATGTGGCCCAGGGTGCTGGTTTTCAAAATCCTATATGCCTGAGCATACTCTCTGAACCCCAGGTTCTTACATAGCGGCGCTATCCAGTATTTTCTGGGCCTTTGGTATGCAGGGCACACAAACAAGATGTGGGGGTCATCTTCCACATGGTTGTTGCAGCAGGGACATGTTTTATCGCCCCCATTTGTCCACTTGCAGGTGTATGAGTTAATGGGGAGTGTGCCAAGCCTCCATTGAACATACAGTTTCCTTGCCAGGATGGGAAAGATAAAATCCATAAAAGGTTCAAAAGCATAAGAATTTTTGATTTCTAAAAATCGCAAGGTTAGGGTGCCGCTATTTTGAGCGTCCATCAAGTGAGCAAGGGACCTGGCTTTGTAGATTTGTGCCAGGGCTTTGCGCGAGATTGTTTGACAGCCTCGCGCGGGGTCCTCCCACAGGTCGCGGAGATTGATGGCAGACAGTTCATTTTCCACAAAGGTGAGCCAGGGGATTTTGCCACTGCAGTTTAAACTCATGACATGGGTGAGATCCTCCCTATAATGATGAAGTTCCTCCGTAGACCAGAGCCTGTGCCAGAACTTCACTGGCTTTGACACAAGCTCCTCTGCAATAGGGGGGAGACCCATGTCTATTCTCAGAGGCTGAAGTGGCGTGGCACGTGGAAGGGCTAGAAGGCGCCTTAGAAAACTATTTTCAACTGCTGATAAGTCCTTCACCACTTTGTACCCCCATAGCTCACTGCCATACATGGCCGCAGCCTTGGCCTGGGTCTTGTAAGTTTCAAGGGCCGGGCTTATGGGCTTGAAGGAAGAAGTGTTAGCCACTTTCAGGATTGCACCCGACAGTTGGGATAATTTGGCCCTAGATCATACTATCTGGCGGTCCCATGATAAATTTTCCTGCAGTGTTACCCCCAGATATATGAAGGTGGACACCCTCTCAAGGCTGGCGGTCCCCAGGGTGGGATTGGGCCTAGTTTTGGGTGGTGGGTTGAAGATCATGAACTTGGTCTTTTCTGTGTTCACCTCCAACCCATGCTGATGACAAAAAAGACCAAATCCATCCAGGATCCTCTGGATCCCCATGGGGGATTTTGAAAGGAGGAGGGTGTCATCGGCAAACATGATTGCCGGTACTTTCCTACCTGCCAAACAGGGGGCGTCGTTGTCCTTGACGTTTTCCAGGTGTGAGATGACGTTATTGATGAATAAGCAAAACAGGGTCGGTGCCAAGACACAACCCTGCCTCACACCTCGACGGACAGGAAACCTGGATGAAAGTTTGCCATCTCTCCCACACCTGACTTGTGCATAGTTGTTCTCATGCAGCCTGGCTAAGATGTTAAGTAGCTGGGGGGGAATTCCTAACTTTTCCAGCACCTCCCACAGTTTCCTGCGCGGGACTAGGTCAAAGGCTGACCTCAGATCCACGAAGACCATGTACAATCTCCCCCCTCGATCCTCACCGTCTTCCAGTAGAGGAGAACGAGGCGGAAGATCTGGTCCATGGTCGACGTGTTTTTCCTGAAGCCAGCCTGCAGGGGACTCATGATGTCATTTTCCTCCACCCAGTCTAATAGATGGTTCAGAATGAGGCGCGCAAAAAGCTTTTGGGGAACATCTATCAGGCTAATAGGCCTATAGTTTGCCGGACTCAAGGGGGACCCTTTCTTGTAAATCGGAACTATTTCAGCCCCTAGCCAAGAGGAAGGGACCGCCATACCTCCCAATATAGCATTAAAGAGAACAAGAAAGTACGGGCCCCAGATGTCAGGGTGGTATCTGAACAGATCACCGGGTAGCTTATCCAACCCCGGTGCCTTCCCCAGCGATAGGCGCTCCAGTGCTAACTTCACCTCCCCCAAGGAAAATTCCAGGGCCACATCTGAAGGGCAGGGGGACTCCACCACCATCCCTTCAGGCCAGAGGGTGGTTTCTTGATCTAGTGTCCCAAAGTGAGCCTCCCAAATAGAGAGGGCAATATTGGGTTCTACTGCGGATAACAGATCCCCTGTCCCATTATTTACCAAAGCCCAAAATTTTCTAGAGTCTTTGGATTTGAGGGCTTCAGTCAGTTCATGCCAGTCGTTCCAATCCCACTCTGCCCTTGCGTTGGCCAGTGCTAACTTGTACCCCCTCCTAAGGGCTGCAACCTTCACCTTATCGCTACCCTCTTTAATTGCGGAAAGTAGCTCAGACTTAGTTTTCCTACAGGTGGAGGTGTACCAAGTCGGAGCGCGAGTCTTTTTCCTTCTGGTGGGCAGCGCCGGATTGAAGACATCTGCAAGGTCCCTCACTAAGGCCTGGTGAATGCCAAATAGTCTCTCATTGTAGTCAGAGGGTCTTGGTTGATTGATGAGAGCATCCACCTCCTGGAACCTGGGGAGTGCTATGCCATAGAGGTTATTTATAGCTTCTTCTTTGTCAACTAGCTTCCCCCATTTCACCCGGCGCCTACTTGTAGTGAGTAGTATGTCTCCCTGGTCGACTCCAGAATCGGTAGTTGGCAGTCCTACAGCAGGGGCAGGGTGCTGGATCTCCAACAGAAGGGAATTGTGGTCACTGTCTGTCCTCGGGATCACTCTAAAATCTTGAACTTTGGGCCACAGGGAAATATCTATAAATATGTAGTCCAACCTTGACTCATGGCCCTTTTTGTTAAAAGTGCACACCGAAGGAGTGTCAGAAGGGGTACGTCCGTTACACGCCCTCAGTGCAAAGTTCAGAGTGAGAGAGGTAAGTTGTACTGCCAACGGAGACCAAGCTTTGGGGTGAGGTGAGGTGGAAGGTGGAACTCCCCAGTGGTCATCCTCGGCAGTGAAGGCACCCTCCATTAGACCTTCCAGGGGTTCAAAATGGCAGTTGAAATCTCCTCCCATCACTATTTTCAGGTCACCTGGCAGTTGCCCTAGAAAAGATGAAAGATCAACTAGGGTTGGGGATTCCTTGCCCACAGCGACTGGTCGTGAGTAGACGTTAACAATAGCCCATGTACTTTTACCAGGCCATCTGAGGAGCACACACTGAATGTCCTGTGAGAGTGTGTCCATCCTTTCCACCTGACACCCAATGTGGCTCGCCACCCAGATTGCTAAACCGCCCGAGGGTCTCCCCCTCCCATTCGACTTTGCCGGGATTTCAAAAATGTCATATCCCCTCCTAAGCTGTGGTGCCCTAGCCCATGTCTCCTGGAAGAGGAGGATGTCACTTTTACTAACCAGAGTTTCCCACTCCGGGGTGCCCACCTTACTTGAGATGCCAGCTACATTCCAGGAAAGGATAGTCAGGCCTGGACCTTGTGATTGTGGACCTGCTTCACTTAGTGCAGGCGGGATGTCATGTGCAGAATTACCCAGGTCACCCAAACCAGTAGTAATGGGCGACGGGGTGGGTAATTCAACAAGCTCCACCAATTGCGTTGTAAGAGCAGTTGGTGTGCTTGGTGGATCCTCATCTAAAACTTGGATGCTTCCCAGTGCGGTCCCCCCCTCATTTACAGGGGCCAGAGACCTTTTTTCAATTACGGGAACAGATGTGCCTTCCCCCCTGAGTGTAGACCCATAGGCAGAAATTACTAGGTGTTGTGGTGAGTCTCCCCTTTTCGGTCAATCTACTTGGTCCAGGCAGGAGAATCTATTCTGATGAACAAAATTGCCATGGGCGGGCAGTGTGTTGTACTTGGGTCTGTACCGTGAACCAGCTATGGCGAAGCCCACTCTGGTCCAACTCTGTTCCCTCCCCACTACTAGATTGGAAACATTTGGGTAGAAGTATGAGAGGGACACTAATTCTATGTTGGACTTATCCGGCCTTACCAGCCAGTTACAAATGTAAGGGGCAACCAGTGGGCTTTTAAAACTAATTATGATACAGTCCCCTACCCTGTTTTTGGGGGTGACTCCGATCCATGGGATCCTTCTAACCATCAACACATCACCTTTGATATTGGAAGGGAGGGGCCTGTTAATGCTAAGCCAGCTAATTACCTTATTACGGAGTGAGTCCTGTGGCTCTCTGGTGTCGCCAGTGAGCTCAGGAACTCTCACCATAATCGCTGTGTAGGGCACAGCCTCAGGGGGCAGATTGACCGCCCTGCGCCTAGTGTTGGGGCTAATGGGGCGACCAATATGTTCATTGTTAACTCGCCCCCCACTCGTTGGAAGGGGTAGTGTCGGTTGCTTAGATCTTCTAGGTGCAGGGACAGGGGGCCTAGACGTTTGTGAAGAGGGCAGTGGGGGAGCATGACTGCCTGTAACACTGTGTTGTGCCCCAGCCGGGGCCTGTATGCTTGTTCCAGCAGTAGATGGTCTATTCCCTACAGATTCCCGGGGAGCCGTCTGTGCACTTGGACCCAACCCCCTGCTTGGACTATTTCTGTTATGTGCGTTTTCTATAGCCCTGAGTCTAGCAGCTATGGAGTCCAGTTTTGCAGACAGGGGCTCCAACAGGCTCCTAAGAATGTCCCTAAATGAGCCAATTAGAGCCTCAGCCGTATTAGGAGGATTTCCACCAAATATGAACGGCCCAGAACACCCAGGTACCACTGTGGCTAATGGCGAGTCTGGTTGATCAGACCCAATTCCCGGGGAAGTAACCACAGGACAAGCCGAAATGTCTGAGCTAACATCTAATGTTGGGTTGGTTTTATCCACTTTAGCCCTTTTTGCCCCTCTAAGCTTCCTTGACCTTTTCCTTTTCGGAGGATGGTCCACTCTACTGCCTACGGGATTTGTTGTTTGACAACTTGCCCTTCATCCTGCGCCTTAGTCATTTCCGCACAGTTCATATACGGAGTGGTCTCCACCACCCCCGAGGGGCGCAAAGGCTCACTATCCCTCAGTAGATTAGACGGGGTCCTAAGTTGTTGGAGGACTGACTCGATTGTCTGATCAATGCTATCCATGAGAGATAGATGGGTGGCGTCAAGGGGTATTGGAGTACTAACATCGATGGAAGAAGAGTCCGAGGGGTCCACTGACACTGACGCGTTTTCTAAGTTCACCTCAAGGAGAGTGTCTGATACTGTGTGACCTTTGCAAGCCGCAGCACTGGCCTTCGGTAAGAATTTTTCCAGTGTGCTAGAGCACTGTTGGGCAGCCTTGCTCCTGGATACTCTAGTAGCCATGGCGAGAGGAACAGTCAGAACCGCAGGCTGATGGAGTAAGGAGAAGAGCCTTGGGACAGGGACAACATTAGAGGGGGGGCCCGGTCCGGTTTCTGCCGGCCTCTAACGGCCTAAAACGGCCCGCTCTTTGCCCGATCTTAGCCCCGGGCTACGTCCCGCGTGCGTCCCGCGTTGCGGGAGGCGTGCAATGATTTTATGCTCCCAAGGGATGGTCGTTTGCCGAGGGGGCGGGGCGGGAAGAGGACCAGGTGCGGCCTGTCAGGTGTTGCTTGGCCCCCTGGTCCTCGCAGTCCCGCGTCTCACCCGGTGGTTCCTTTGGCGGCACTGGTCCCCGTCTGGCAGCAAGAAATCCCAGCTCTCACTCCGAGGTAGGGAAAGGGCGAAGAGCAGACAATCACGTCCCAAGCCTCAAGCGGCACCCGCAGGACCGGGTCCGCGAAGCACTTTCAATTGCGAGGGGGCGGGCGGGAAGAGGACCAGGTGCGGCCTGTCAGGTGTTGCTTGGCCCCCTGGTCCTCGCAGTCTCGCGTCTCACCCGGTGGTTCCTTTGGCGGCACTGGTCCCCGTCTGGCAGCAAGAAATCCCAGCTCTCACTCCGAGGTAGGGAAAGGGCGAAGAGCAGACAATCACGTCCCAAGCCTCAAGCGGCATTCATTTTAAACTGGCTTTTGATGAAAGAACCAGCTTTGCATATTACTGTCGCCTTTTATCGAGTGTGACTTCCCATTAAAAAAAAGGCCATAATAGGGTTTGTTTGGGGAAATAGATGAATGCTAAGGGGTTTGGCAAAAGTAAGGCGTTTCCATTACCACAGATGGTCATGGTGGCCCTTTTGGCCATCAGCTCAAAAAAGAGGGGTGCACAGAGTCTCGAAGAGAAGGGCATAGTGTACAAAAATTCCTAAGATGTCAACTGGGAGGACGAGCATTATTTAGGAAGGGGGCGTGAGTTTGCAAGGATTTTATTCAGTGAGCTAAAGGTGGCCATGAAGCTTTCAAGAGCAGGTACAGGTGTTTAAAGGCTTGGATGGCTAAATTAAGTATGTATCTATTAAAGCATTTCTTAGGAGATGTTTTTGTTTTTAAAAAAGTTGTTGTTTGACAGCGTGCTGAGTCCCTCCAATAAACACAGCCTTTTTTACGACACCTGCATCCATCTCCTGCGTCCTCTGTTCGAAAGAAAGATGAGTGGAGATGAGGAAGAAAGAATTTCACTTTGCAAAGAACAAAGCCTGGGTGCCAAGACGCTTGTCAAAAATTGTAAATGATGCTGAGACCTTTCAGTGAGTCAGTGAGTGAATTTACTTGGAACGTTTCGTAGACTAAGCCTGGCATATGAAGCTGCAAAGTGAGTGACCTCCACAGGAGACGTGTAACTAGGGAGAACAAACAGAATAAAATGTGTACACATTTTAACCAAACCGCAAACGACGATATAGAAAAAGAGACGAAAGAAGAGATGATCTTAAACTCATGAATGTTAAAACCAGTGGGTATCTCTTAGATGTTTTTAAACAGTAACTTTTTGCATTGTACGCTTTATGCTTGCAGATATGTTGATACACTAAATGAGGCACTGTTTAGTTGATGGGTTTAAAGAAGTAGGCAGTAAACACTGCACTATTTGTACCATATACTTAATGGAGCACAGCACACAGTCCGCATACACTACTCCACACTACACTGTGCTCAGTGAAGCCTCACACACAAACATGCTGTTAACTTGAAAGTAGACCTGGAAGGATTAGAGGGAGTGGCCTAACTATCGTACTAAGAAAACCACAGAGATTAAGTAAGGTGATGCCGGATGGGCACTATTGATTGGTGCATGTAGATGGCTGATTAACCCCTTGCAAGCGGGGCTCATTCCCCCGCTGTGCTAGGGGGAGGGGGGCACGCACAGCGCCCCAGTGCTCATGACGAGCTCAGCTCGTCATGAGCCACGGTGCTCGTGTGCTCATGATGAGCTGAGCTCGTCATGACCACACCCGTTTGTGTAGAACGTTCCCACAGCAGGGAAATTAGCCCAGCGTGCGAGACTTCCAACGGTCATGACAGCTCGTCATGAGCATACAAGCACCGTTTTGACAAGAAGAGGCGGAATCAATGGGGGCTTATTAAAGAGGTCCAGGCTTCATGCCCTCCTAAGTCATATACTACAAAAAAAATGGAAGCTGTTCCTCTGGGTTGGAAGTCACCTACCAACTAATTAGTGGTGGTGCGATAAATGGCGCGGAGAGAAAGGAGGTAGTGGGATCTGGGATCCTGCTTTTGCGGAACTAGAGTCCTCACACACCCAGCAAGCTAGGTGTCATGCTTCATCATATGGACCTGCTCCTCGTTGAGCCGGCGCTGCAATGCTCAACGGGCACCCGCGAAGGGGCTCTTTGTCGGAGATCTTTTGTTCCTTTGCCGTATGATGAAGTGGGGGTATGTGGCCCGTGTGTGTGTAGTGAGTGGTGCTGTGGGGGTGAGTTAAAAAAGGTTGGATATTCCAAGGCAATACGTTTTATTCTGGTTGGTAATCCACCTTACTTAAAAGAAATATACAAAGAAGAGTGGCACCGCCCCTGACAGGGGATGTTTATTCCCTAATCTGATCTGCTCTCTGGATCGACATGTTTCTTGCCCTGTTGGTCTAGTAGTACCGTGGCAATTCTTCAGGACCTCTATATGTGTAATCAGTGTAAAAAGGGGGGTGGTGTTGAATATCTACACTAAACTGTGCTGCTAATTTAGGAGCTACCATTCAGAGGGGACTACCTATCTAAGTTTGTGTAGTCAAAAAGTGAAAGACCTGGGGATATAAAACAGAGTGGGAGTGAAGGAAAACAACGCATTTAGAACGTTGTGTCCTGGTTACCTCCAAAGTTGTTTACACTCGCATTCCCTGTGGTCCAAGCCTCCTAACTTAGCAATGCAATTACAGTGCCCTGTAGTTAAAAAATAAGTAAAAACATATTTCACAGTGGTGAATTCTCTCATGCATTTTAAACCCATGCTATTGACACTAAGCGATGTCAGTGCACATGTTGATGTCATCAGGTGCTGTCATTGATTAATTGATGAACCACAGCGATAAAGCATTGACATTTGGTTAAAAACAAGTTAAAAAACATATTTTCTCACTTATGCTTAACTCATAATGGTAACACTAGATGGTGTCTATGTATGTTATATTAATATCATATGGTTTTAAAATACGCTCGATGTGACACCAAGCTTTTGCTAGGATCTTAAAAGCAAGGCATGGTATAAGAAGTGCACAAGTACCAGGAGAAGGTCAGTCTATTGCTATGACAAAACAACACCGTTAGCTCTAAGAAAACTATTCACCAGATACAGATAGCTTGCCCAATACTTGGCTTAAGAGAAGTCTCCATCAGCCCACCCATTTGGCGGAACTTCGTCATTTGGAAGACAATGAGAGGAAGGTCAGATGTAACCAAATGTTGCACCAAGGCTAACATAAATAGATACCTGACCTGATACTCTCAGTATTCTCAGCCAGAGTAGTTGTTCAAGATATGAGACAACTGATGGACTGCAGTGCTCATGAAAAACAGGTGCAGTTTTAAAATGACTATGAGGACAAAAAATAAGTTTATTGAGTATTGTCCAAATGCCATAAGATAAAAATAGATCGCTTGATAGTATGAAACAAATTTACTATCTCCTGGCGAGTAGTGAGGTCGACATGTTTCAGCCGTATGGCAGCCTAGCCCGGCTTTCCTCAGGACCTAGAAGTTGTTGAATGCTACTGCAAGGAAAGCAATCAATGTAGAATGTTGTACATAATGATTTGCGCGTGAAAGAAAAATAAATCAGTGGTTTGTTACCACCCTACCCGAATGATTCTCATGTGTATGTAGATAAGAACATTATCTTCATTCCTGAAACAAATGACTTTGTCAATACCAGGGTCAAACTTATACTGGTGGACAGGAGAAACATAGATCTTAGAGGTTAGAACGTCAAAAAAGTAGTTTTTACATTTTAATCGACCGTGCTAGTTCATTATGTAACTGTGGTAAGGCAATTTTATATTTTTTACAGTAGATTGGTACTCACCCAGCTTTCTGTGGGAGTAAGCCCCACCTCAACCGGCGACTACTCGGTGATAGAGGCCCCGCTCTATTCGTAGGTAAAACAAGGAAACATAAGGTGATTGTCTCATCCTTCCTATATCCGTATGTTATACACAAAAATCGAAAATTACAAAAACCGAAATCAAAAAATATAAAAACATTGCGCTCCACAACATGAATAACAGCAGGATAGCATTTGACGTGTATGGTTCAATCTGAAAATGGTTAATTTGGGTGATATCTAGTGTGAATTCATATAGGCAAATTCTAAACACTTATAGCATGAAAATGTGTGTCAATATCTTGTTCAGACAATTACCTAAATGGTGTGCCCCTTGTTGCTATGAAAAAAGGCCCAAGGGCAAAGTGTGGGCACAGTGGAGGGCTATCCTTAGCACATATGTTAATCGAAATAAAGTCTATGCAAATGGCGTCACTAGGGGGGTGCGGGGGGTGCGGACCGCACCGGGTGACACCATCAGTGTCCATCACATGGGGTGACACCATTACGCTGCAGCCTCACCTCGCCGAGTCTGCTCTGCTTTGCTTTATAATAAACCCTGAGCCTAATGAAACGTTGTGCCTCTCTGACAAGCGCAGAGGCTGCTCTCCCAGTCCCAGGCTCCTTGACGTCATCATCACTGAGTATCAGCCCCCCCCCCCTTCTGTTGGTTAAGTTAATTGATGTCGATGACGGGCTCGGATCAACAGGTTAGCGCAGCCGCAGTCAGTTCCTGCAGCCACCAGCGCGCTGTACACACTGACACAGGGTCCTAGGAACTTGCCATGATTAGGTCTCGGATTCGGTGGGTGCTTTGTTACCGCCAAATATTTATACAGAAGGCTCAGTGACAATTCATTAACAACGAGCGGCGAGCGCTGAAGTGGACATGAAGTGTTATTTAAGGACACGACTTGCGGCCATGTTAGCCTCTCTCCCAAGGACCCGTCTCTTTCTTTCTCCTGCTGCCAGGCCTGGTTTCCTCTTCGCAGCATCCATTCCATTGCTTTCTCCGCGCCAGAGGTCATTGAGCCCGGTGACGCCTTCGTGCGTTTGAGAAGAAGGCCGCTTTGCCTATGTTACATTTCACGAGTGCCCAGTGGATTTCTTCATGCCAGCCCCGTGACGCCTGCCCACCCTGGACTCGGAGCCCTTCTAGCATGCTTGAGTTGACAGACAACTAATGTCCCCGCAGAACAAGCTGGTAGTTCGAGGTGAGAGCAGAGTGAGCAGCAAAGAATTATAATGCGAACTAAGTTTGACTTTTAGTTAATTAGCTTCTCACTGCAAGGCGCATGTTTTCTGGTCACGTTTTCTCAGTAAAAGTAAACCCCCATTTTAGACGTTTTCTGCCCCCATCCTGGCCAGCCCCCCCCCCCCCCCCCCCCTGCTATTTGCATTTTATTTTCCTGTCTCGCAATTTGTACTTCCTTGAACCAGAAATATGACTGTTTATGCTCTCTTAACTAGAACAAAGTAACAGGGCCGAAGTCCCCATTAGGTATGTTGGGTACATGTGTTTGGGAGCATGGTGTGCTTCATGGCAGGCACCGCTTCTTGGTGTCTGCTACACGCATTGCCAGACATGGCCCATACTGTACAGTAGTTCTGTCACCTTATTGGTTTGCTGGCCTGTTACCATCTTGCAGAACCTGTAGAGGAGGTAGAAAAGACATACAGTAGCCCACCACCACCAGCGACTACCTCGTCATTATGCTACAATATATGACCAGACAGGCGACCCTATATTCCAGCAAGTGTGAAACTGGAGTGGTTACAGAGCTTAAGATAGTGGACGACTAAAGGAGATAGGTAAAACAAATTGAATGCTGACACAAGCTGAAGATGCTAGAGTGAGAAGGAGTAGCTGTTATGAAGCTGAGGGTGTGTGTCTTCTGTGTCTATTTAAACTTTCCCACTCAGTGTTCAAAGCGCATTTCATGAGTTTATTTCAATCACTTTGAGAAGAGCCAAGAACTGTGAGGGAAAAACCATGGGGGGGGGGGGGGAGTGCAGGCGGAGGGGGTGGATGGTGCAGGCAGAGAGGGAGATGGTGCAGACAGAGGGTGAGATGGTGCAGGCAGGGAGTGAGATGGTGCAGGCAGAGGGTGAGATGGTGCAGGGTGCAGGCAGAGGGTGAGATAGTGCAGGCAGAGGGTGAGATGGTGCAGGCAGGGGCTGAGATGGTGCAGGCAGAGGGTGAGATGGTGCAGGCAGAGGGTGAGATGGTGCAGGCAGGTGGAGAGATGGTGCAGGCGGGGTGAGGTGGTGCAGGCGGAGGGGAGATCGTGCAGGCAGAGGGAGAGATGGTGCAGGCAGGGGGAGAGATGGTGCAAGCGGAGGGAGAGATGATGCAGGCAGAGGGGGAGATGGTGCAGGCAGAGGGAGAGATGGTGGAAGGGAGATGGTGCAGGCAGAGGGGAGATGGTGCAGGCAGAGGGAGAGATGGTGCAGGCAGGGGGAGAGATGGTGCAAGCGGAGGGAGAGATGATGCAGGCAGGGGGAGAGATGGTGCAGGCAGAGGGAGAGATGGTGCAGGTGGAGGGGGGATGGTGCACGCAGTGGGGAGATGGGGCAGGCAGAGGGAGAGATGGTGCAGGCAGAGGGAGAGATGGTGCAGGCGGAGGGAGAGATGGTGCAGGCAGAGGGAGAGATGGTGCAGGCAGAGGGAGAGATGATGCAGGCAGGGGGAGAGATGGTGCAGGCGGAGGGAGAGATGGTGCAGGCGGGGGGGGTGAGATGGTGCAGGCAGGGGTGAGATGGTGCATGCGGAGGGGAGATGGTGCAGACAGAGGGAGAGATGGTGCAGGCGGAGGGGAAATGGTGCAGGCGGAGGGGAAATGGTGCAGGCAGAGGGAGAGATGGTGCAGGCAGAGGGAGAGATGGTGCAGGCAGAGGGGAGATGGTGCAGGCAGAGGGGAGATGGTGCGGGCAGAGGGGAGATGATGCGGGCGGAGGGGAGATGGTGCAGGCGGAGCGAGAGATGGTGCAGGCAGAGGGAGAGATGGTGCAGGCGGAGGGGGGATGGTGCAGGCAGAGGGGAGATGGTGCAGGCAGAGGGAGAGATGGTGCAGGCAAAGGGAGAGATGGTGCAGACAGAGGGAGAGATGGTGCAGGCAGAGGAAGAGATGGTGCAGGCAGGGGGAGAGATGGTGCAGGCGGAGGGAGAGATGGTGCAGGCGGAGGGAGAGATGGTGCAGGCAGGGGGAGAGACGGTGCAGGCGGAGGGAGAGATGGTGCAGGCGGAGGGAGAGATGGTGCAGGCGGAGGGAGAGATGGTGCAGGCAGAGGGAGAGATGGTGGAAGGGAGATGGTGCAGGCAGAGGGGAGATGGTGCAGGCAGAGATGGTGCAAGCAGAGGGAGAGATGGTGCAGGCAGAGGAAGAGATGGTGCAGGCAGAGGGGAGATGGTGCGGACAGAGGGTGAGATGGTCCATGTGGTAAGTCGTGAGGGGGTGACACCATGAGTTACCCGCACCGGGTGACACCAACCCTAGTGACGCCACTGGCAAATGGTGCCAAGATCCATTTCTAATATATGCCTATAGTTGTTAATCAAAGAATCTATGATCTCAAATGGCCAAATGGTAAGTCACCAATTACAAAACCCTACTCAACATAACAAAACAAAGCAAACCAACACAACAAACACAGAGCCTCTTACCTGTCCGTCGATACCTCGTTACGATCTGCGAGCAGTGTGGGAGGTGCCGATGGCAGGTCGAGGTCTCTTGTTATAGTCCTTCTAATTGGCCCAATTAATCTTAATTAGATCTTAGACCAATCCTGTTAGACTCGCTCTGTAAAGTTCCAAATGTGTGGTGCCCGAGCGTCGTTCTCAGACGCTTTCTCATTTCATTTGCGCCTTTGTGCGCATGTGCCAAGAGATCACACCGCATTTTTGGAATACTCCCTCGAGCAGAGGGAGTCGGAATACTCATCTCACGCGCTTGCGCATATGGGAACCCCCATTCTTTCGCGCAAGCGTGCTCGATATGGTAGTGGCAGCGCCAGCACTAGTTATGATATGAGGTGGTTTCGTAAGCGTCATTACGGTGCTGGCATTCATATTGTCGGGCTACAAAATATGTAGTGTTATAATGGCCGAAATGACTGGTCAAATTAAAGCCTAAAAGTATATGTAGAGTATTGTGGTAATCTTCTCTGAAAGTGAGATAATGCAACGTCTATCGCTGATTACCAAAAAATGTTCCAGTGGGACATATTTGAATTATTTCATGAGACCAACAATAGGTGTGAATTCTGTTCAGCCAACTATAATGTGAGTGGTTTCACTCAGGTGTTGTGCCTTGTATTAAAACTATAGGGTTAATCTTGACCCCATGAACAGTTTGGCAAAAGTATATCAGGAGTGTAAAAATATGTCAAGAAAAAAGGGGGGGGGGAAAGTTATCACATTGGTTTCGTGTATCTGGACTACGAAGTGCGCAATGCTCCCTAAGTACTGATATGGAGTATTGGATAGATATTGTTGAGCTGAAGTTGAATCATATAAAACCTCAGGTAGTTACTATCAACTATCGTGGAGTGAAGGACTATCATCCATTAACATATCATCGAGTTCCCTGCGAATGAGCATTATGTTTGGTGATGGTATATGATCATATCAAATGACAAAACTGGATATTTCAAACAGGTGTAAAGCCAAACATGCTAATGCTATTGTTAGTATCACTGATAATATGGGACTATTTTCATTTCACATCGTCCCTGTTTAATGTATTACAGGTTAGTCAGGCTTAATATCTTGAATCAAGAGTGCCTTCCCTGGCTGGTGTTATGTCCTGGTGGCTTGGCTATACAGACATATTTACAGTACATATTTACAGTACAGAGACATCTTATATGGAGACCCACGGAATGCTGTCATTCAAGCCTGCTGTATCCGTTTTGAGCTTGAAAATCCATTTCTGTACCTTAATGACAGAAATCTAGATATGTCGGTCACATGCTGGGGAATCTTAGGATGTTCCAAAATCAACCACCTCATTTCGTCTGCATGATGTTTTAAGGATAGGAAATGGTTTGTTAGGAACGTTGACTGTTTATTACACTGTATAGTACTCTTATGCTCACTGATGCGCAACTTAATTTTGCGAGTCGTGTGGCCTATGTACCTCTGTGAGCAGGGACATATGATCATGTAGAACACACGGTCTGTGTTGCAGTTGGTGTGATTTTTTAGGACCCATGGTCAGCCAGTCCCAACGTCCACGGATTCTGTCTTGGAGGTCTGCGGGCACACGCTGCATGAACCGCATGGATAGTGGCCACGTACTGGGGGAAGCCCCCAAAGAGGTTTGGTATCCTGGTTCGACTGGAGCCTTGCCTGGGTGTGTACAAGGCTATCGCGTAGACTTGGGCCTCTCTTGAATGCAAATAGTGGCAACGGGATGTTCTCTGTTGCAATATTAAGGATGCGCCAATGTCTGCGTACTGTCTTCTGGACTTGGTTTGATAGTTTACAGAAGGTATTCACAAATATCAATTTATTAGTTGCAGGTTTGATGATCTTGTGATCAAGTAAAGCATCTCGATTGGCATTAGAAGCTCTCTTCCAAGCTCTACACACAGGACGTTTGGGGTAATCACGGGCCTGGAGTTGAAGAGAGAGTTCTTGGGCATGTTTGTCAAAAAGTGCTGTTGTTGATCAGTTTCTACGCACCCTTAAAAACTGACCTACAGGGAGGTTTTCGTTCAAGGCTTTGGGATTATGAATATCATATGTTAGCAAGGAGTTCCTTGACATCGGTTTTTTGAACAGCTCACATTGTAGTTGTCCATTTCAACAAATATGGAGATATCCAAAAATGATAGTCGGGATTCACTATACTCAATAGTAAATCTCAAAAAGGAATTCTGTTGGTTGAGCCTGCTCAACAACAGCACTTTTTGACAAACATGCCCAAGAACTCTCTCTTCAACTCCAGGCCCGTGATTACCCCAAACTTCTTGTGCGTAGAGCTTGGAAGAGAGCTTCTAATGCCAATCGAGATGCTTTACTTGATCACAAGATCATCAAACCTGCAACTAATAGATTGACATTTGTGAATACCTTCTGCACACTATCAAATAAAGTCCGAAAGAGAGTACGCAGATATTGGCGCATCCTTAATATTGAAACAGAGAACATCCCGTTGCCACTATTTGCATTCAAGAGAGGCCCAAGTCTACGCGATAGCCTTGTACACACCCGGCCAAGGCTCCAGTCGAACCAGGACACCAACACTCTTTGGGGGCTACCCCCGGTACGTGGCCACTATCCATGTGGTTCATGCAGCTTGTGCCCGCAGACCAGCAAGACAGAATCCGGGGACGTTGGGACTGGCCGACCATGGGTCCTAAAAAATCACACCAACTGCAACACAGACCATGTGATCTACATGATCATATGTCCCTGCTCACTGAGGTACATAGGCCACACGACTCGCAAAATTAAGTTGCGCATCAGTGAGCATAAGAGTACAATACGGCGTAATAAACAGTCAACGTGCCTAACAAACCATTTCCTATCCTTGAAACATCATGCAGACGAAATGAGGTGGTTGATTTTGGAACATCCTAAGATTCCCCAGCATGTGACCGACATATCTAGATTTCGTTTAATTAAGGAACAGAAATGGATTTTCATGCTCAAAACGGATACAGTAGGCTTGAATGACAGCATTCCGTGGGTCTCCATATAAGATGTCTCTGTACTGTACATATGTACTGTAAATATGTATGTATAGTGATCTCACAAGCCACCAGGACATAACACCAGCCAGGGAAGGCACTCTTGATTCAAGATTTTAAGCCTGACTAACCTGTAATACATTAAACAGGGACGATGTGAAATGAAAATAGTCCCATATCATCAGTGATACTAACAATAGCATTAGCATGTTTGGCTTTACACCTGTTTGAAATATCCAGTTTTGTCATTTGATATGATCATATACCAGCACCAAACAGAATTCTCATTCGCAAGGAACTCGATGGAATGTGAATGGATGACAGTCCTTCACTCCACGATAGTTGATAATAACTACCTGAGGTTTTATACTATACAACTTCAGCTCAAAAATATCTATCCAATACTCCATATCAGTACGTAGGGAGCATTGTGCACTTCGTAGTCCAGATACACAAAACCAATGTGACAATCCCCCCCCCCCTTTTTTCTTGACATATTTTTACACTCCTGATATACTTTTGCCAAACTGTTCATGGGGTCAAGATCAGCCCTATAGTTTTAATATAAGGCACAACACCTGAGTGAAACTACTCACATTATAGTTGGCTGAACAGAATTCACACCTATCGTTGGTCTCATGAAATAATTCAAATATGTCCCACTGGAACAATGTTTGGTAATCAGCGATAGACGTTGCATTATCTCACTTCCAAAGAAGATTACCACAATACTCTACATGTACTTTTAGGCTTTAATTTGACCAGTCATTTCGGCCGTTATAACACTACATATTTTGTAGCCCGACAATATTATTTCCAGCACCGTAATTATGCTCATGAAACCATCTCATATCATAACTAGTGCTGACGCTGCCACTACCATATCGAGTGCGCTTGCGCAAAAGAATGGTGGTTCCCATATGCGCAAGCGCGTGAGATGAGTATTCCGACTCCCTCTGCTCGAGGGAGTATTCCAAAAGTGCGGTGTGATCTCTTGGCACATGCGCACAAAGACGCAAATGAAATGAGAAAGTGTCTGAGACCGACGCTCTGGCACCACATATTTGGAAAGTTACAAAGCGAGTCTAACAGGTTTGGTCTAAGATCTAATTAAGATTAATTGGGCCAATTAGAAGGACTATAACAAGAGACCTCGACCTGCCATCAGTACCTCCCACACTGCTTCCAGATCGTAACAAGGTTCCAACGGACAGGTAAGAGGCTCTGTGTTTGTTGTGTTGTTTTGCTTTGTTTTGTTATGTTGAGTAGGGTTTTTATAATAGGTGACTTAACATTTGGCCATTTGAGAACATAGATTCTTTGATTAACAACTATAGGCATATATTAGAAAAGGATCTTGGCAACATTTGCATATACTTTATTTCCATTAACATATGTGCTAAGGATAGCCCTCCACGGTGCCCACCCTTTGCCCTTGGGCCTTTTTTCATAGCAATAAGGGGCACACCATTTAGGTAATTGTCTTAACAAGATATAGACACAAATTTTCATGCGATAAGTGTTTAGAATTTGCCTATATGAATTCACACTAGATATCACCCAACTGAACCATTTTCAGATTGAACCATACACTTCAAATGCTAGCCTGCTGTTATTCATGGTGTTGAGCACCATGGTTTTATATTTTTTGATTTAGGTTTTTGTAATTTTCGATTTTTGAGTATAACATAGGGATATAGGAAGGATGAGACAATCACCTTATGTTTCCTTGTTTGACCTACGAATAGAGCGGGGCCTCTATCACCGAGCAGTCGCCAGTTGAGGTGGGGCTCACTCCCACAGAAAGCTGGGTGAGTACCAATCTACTGTTAAAAATATAAAATTGCCTTACCACAGTTCCATATTGAACTTGCACGGTCGATTAAAATGTAAAAACGACTTTTTTGATGTTCTAACCTCTAAGCTCTAAGTTTCTCCTGTCCACCAGTATAAGTTTGACCCTGGTATTGACAACGTCTTTTTGTTTCAGGAATGAAGACAATGTTCTTACCCACATACACATGAGAATCATGTTGGGTAGGGTGGTAACAAACCACTGATTTATTTTTCTGTAACGCGCAAATCATTGTGTAAACATTCTACTTTGATTGCATTCAACAACTACTAGGTCCTGAAGAAAGCCGGGGTAGGCTGCCATACGGCTGAAACATGTCGACCTCACTACTCGCCAGGAGATAGTAAATTTGTTTCATACAATCAGGCGATCTATTTTTATCGTATGGCATTTGGACAATACCCAATAAACTTATTTTTTGTCCTCATAGTCATTTTTAAACTGCACCTGTTTTTCACGAGCACTGCACTCCATCAGTTGTCTCATATCTTGAACAACTACTCTAGCTGAGAATACTGAGAGTATCAGGTCAGGTATCTATTTATGTTAGCCTTGGTGCAACATGTGGTTACATCTGACCTTCCTCTCATAGTCTTCCAAATGACGAAGTTCCGCCAAATTGGTGGGCTGATGAAGACTTCTCTTAAGCCAAGTATTGGGCAAGCTATCTGTATCTGGTGAATAGTTTCCTTAGAGCTGACGGGGTTGTTTTGTCATAGCAATGGACTGACCTTCTCCTGGTATTTGTGCAAGTCTTGGATCGGGGATATGGAATCAAGTTGGTCTATAAATACTGTCCCCTAGACCCTCCCACACACATTTTTTCCATGGTATAATAAGTGCCCAAACTCACCTCCCTCATAGATGTGAGGTTCTTCAACGTGGACAGGAGGATTGCGGGGCACCTCAGTTGTAGGAACCCTGCTTAGTAAAGATTGGGGAAGGGGGAGAAAAGGCAGAAAATGAGGGCGTATTCATTGTGAATGTACGTCCCTGCTCGTTGATGTAATCTGTTGTCCAGGGCACTGACTACCTGCAGCACTGGCAGCAGAGCTTAGCCGCGGTACCGCTGTGAAAGCGGAGAGACTCTGCTGCACCACGAATGGCGCCTACAGAATGTCCCCGCCCGACGCGGACCGCAGTGGCTCCCCGCCCGGCGAAGGTGTCATTTGCCTCATGTGTAGTCAAACGGAGGTCCCTTCTGACTTACTTGACTCATCTGGAGTCCACGTGGGTAACCTACCCTCCGTCACCCGTCCCACGGTCAAAGATGTATCCGATACCTCAGAAGGTGATATGTAGTGGAGCGCGGCAGGTGCTGGGCTTGGTTACGCACATGGACTTCCGTCCGGGTGTGTGCAGTATAAAACTCCTTGAAGTATGGCTTGCTGTGGCAGCCATCTTGGAGTGATGTTACTTATGTCTTGTTAGGTTCAGTATGGGCACTTGCCTTGATAAGTAGAATGTGCACCTATCAGTCTACACAGCGGCAGTGGACATAATCGTCGGGCGTATCATCTGTATCTTATAGATCAGAAGTGCGTAGTTCGTGGTTCATTCAGTATGATACATGGTGGCTTGCCGTGGCCATGATGGAATGATGTTTATTGATATCTATGGGGTCAGTTTGGACACTTATTGAAGTAAGTAGAGTATGTTAGATTCACTCTAAAAAGTGGCGATGGACACATATATAAGTGTGTCAAATCTAAGTTATTGGTCAGGATGACTTTGAAGGAGTGGTCCTCCTCAATGGGATATGAGGAGATCTAGACATGGTGTGGTTATTGTGAAGGAGGCTAGGTCAGCCATCTAGGTGTCGAGAAAAATACATATAATAATGACTAGTATATGGTGTTGATGGGTGGTAGCCCTCGTCTTGAACCAAGTTTACGTATCTTGTGGTATTGCCAATAAAATACTGTAGAGTGACAGATGGGGTGTCCTTCACTCACTTATTCCAAAATCAGAAGGTACATAAGCAAATTGATACGTACGTGAGTCTGGGGGTTATCTTCTGTTCAGTGATGCCCATGGTATGTCGTCATTGAGCCCCTTCGTGGATGTGGACAATCGATGTATCCAGGGCTGTTCACTCCTAAAAAGTGTGTTTTGTGTACTACCAGGGAAGTGATCTAGTACTAGCCATTCTAGTGATTCAGGGTTATGGCCTTTCTCATGGTAGTGTGTGTACATTTTGGCAGTCAGTCGATGGCACCTGATATTGCTTTTGTGCTCCGTGATCCTTATCTTCACTGATCTCATCGTCATTCCTATATACAATTCGCCACAGGGGCATGTGATCAGATATACACATCTGGATGTTACAATTCGTGTGTTTGTTCAATGTCCAAGTGAAGGAATCGGTTAGAGTGATGGTTTTGCCAATCTGGTCTGTTTACAGACGGAACAACCCCCGCATGGATAATGTCCTTTGACGGCGGGGAGATCCGAAAGGGCTCTTTGTGGGTTAATAGTTTTGTTCCTGGGTCTAGTGTGTATTATTGCATCCTTAAGGTTCTGTGTTCTTTTGAAAGCAAATCTAGGTACTGGGAGGTCTAGTGAGCCTGTGTTGAGGATGCCCCAGTGTTTTTTAATGATCCCTTTGATACGTGTAGAATTGGGGGTGAATGAGGTAACACAAGTCAGTGATTCTGTTTCTTCCCGTTGTTTTTTCTGCAACAATGTGTCCCTGGGGTTGTAGAGTGCCCTTTTGGAGGAGTCCCTTATCAGCCTATTAGGGTAACCCCTAGTCCTAAGGTTACCCTCTAGGACTATAGCCTCTCTCTTGTATTCAGTGGTGGAGGTGCAGTTGCATCTGAGACGCAGGAATTGCCCAAATGGTAGGTTGTCCCTTAGGCTCTTAGGGTGATGACTCTGATAGAGTAGCAAGCTATTCCTGTCAGTTGGCTTGCGATAGAGTGTGGTGGCGAAACCTTCATTTGTTAGTTTTACATTGAGATCTAGGAAGGGTATGTTGGTTGTTGAAATTGTGTAGGTGAATCTCAGATGTTGGTTTTGAGTGCTGACCCATTCACAAAATGATTCACATGTGGTCTGGTCCCCGTTCCAGAAGATCAAGATGTCATCTATAAATCTCCTCCATAGTATGATGTTGTTCAGGTACGGGTTGTTGTCGCCCCTGATGATGTTTTCCTCAAAGTGGGCCATGTATAGACAGGCCACAGTAGGAGCAAATGTGCTCCCCATTGATGTACCTTGGGACTGGTGGTATAGCTGTTTCTGGTACTCAAAAAAGTTTTCTGTGAGTGCCATCGTCGCGCACCCCATGATGAATGAGATCGGTGTAGGGGAGTCCCATTCATCCTTTTTTCTTAACCAATTTTCCACCACTTCCAGTGTGTCTCTCTGGGGTATATTGGTGTATAATTGCTCTACGTCTAATGTGACCAGTACGTTGATGTTTGATGTGTCTGTTAACCCATCAAGAACACGCAAGATGTCGGTGGTGTCCTGTATGTACACTGGTGTCTCTGCCACTATGGGTTGTAAGAAGTGGTCACAGAACCTGGAGAGAGGTTCCAGAAGGGATCCTATTCCTAATACGATAGGTCTCCCCGCCACTGGTGAGGTGCCCTTGTGTATTTTTGGCAGGGTGTAGAAGTAAGGAATTTTTGGATATGAAGTGATCAGAAAATCTGCCTCCTTTTTGGATGTCCATCCATTTGTTTCAGCTTCTGTTACCATACTCATGATCTCAGTTTTGAGTCTGGGTGTGGGGTCAGTCTGGATAGGTGTATAGTATCTGATGTTATTCAACTGGCGCCTGCACTCCTGATCATAGTCATCAGTACATTGAATCACTGTGGCTCCCCCTTTGTCTGCCATCTTTATGGTGATACTAGTGTCCTCAGCTAGAGACTTGGCTGCTGCTTGTTCTGTTTTCGAAAGGTTACTAAACGTGCTGGCATATGTGATCCCATCTAGCTCTTTGAGGACCGCTTTCTCGAAAGTCAGTACTTCTGGGGGAACCATCCCATTATTGGGGGTGAAAGTTGCGGGGTTCCTCAGTCCTGAATCATGGTTTTCTTCTGGAGGGGTGTCATTAAAGAACGCCTTCAGGCGAATCTTTCTGAAAAATGCTTGGATTTCACAATTATCTCTGAATCTGTCAGTTCTTGGAGTGGGTACAAAGCCCATTCCTTTTTCTAGGACCCTGGTTTCGATGTCCGTCGGTGGTCTCTCAGATAAGATGACCACCAGGGTGTTCAATTCCTTTTCCCCTTGGTTCGGCCCCTGTTCTCCCCCTGTGGGGTGGTTTGGTCCTGCCATTGCACCACTTTGGGATTTCCTCTGTTGCGCCCTCTTCCTCTGCCCCAACCTCTGCCTAAAAAAGGGGAGTTCTCAAAAGGATAGTATTGTGGGGGGCATTGTGGGTACATGGGCATTTGCCAGAACGGGGGGGGCCTGCATGGGTGGATGCGGCCCTTGGTATTGTTGTGTTTGGTTGTAGTTGGTATTAGGGTAGTTGCGGTTCCTTTTCTGAATGTTATTCCCTCTGCTGTCAGAGCTGGAATTGCTATCACTAGAACCCCTCCTGCTCCCTTCTGTACCGTCATCTGATGAGTATCCTCTATTGGATGAGGTGTAATCATCCTTGTAGTATGGGAACACTGTTTCCTTATTGAATTTTTGTATATCTTTCTGAAGTTTGGTTACCTTGCGTTTGAGCAGGTATTCTTTGTTTTCGGCAATGTCACTGTTGATTTCTGCCAACTTAGATCTGAAAGGTGTTGATAGTACTACTGACTTCAGTGCTGCTTCCGCTGCCTGTATTTTGACCAATAAGGCATCTGCAAGTCTCTGTGCTGTGTTGATTATTAAGACTGGGAGGTCTCTGGTGCACTTCTAGGAGACCCCGCACCAGTCTTGTTTGAAGGCAGGGTCTTCCAGGAATATCCTTGGTATACGAGCACCGTGGCTCATGACGAGCTGACCTTGTCATGAGCGTTCAAGGGGTTAAGCATGAGTTTGATATTTTGATATTGTTTTTTGCTGAGCGCAACACACAAACTTAAATGTGTATTTTGAGGACCATGAACATATGAGGGAATGTGAATGTGATCTGTTGATGTACTTATTTTTATTGTCACATAGAGCCAGAGTACATTCACCCACTGGAACAGAGGTCCTTGGGGGCAGAGACTCTGCCCCGGGGCAGAGAGTCCTCACCTATGGCGGAGATTACTCAGTCGAGCCGGAACCCAAAGATTTTATACATAAAATGACAAACAGAATTAAAAGAAGGAAGTTCGATACAGGAAGTTGCTGGCGGTCAATTAATGGTCATTCTGAGTCATCTTCACCTCCAAAAAAGATCCCTTGCCATCCTGCTGCTCTGTGTGACTAACCTGCTCCCACCATGGCAGAGGGAGTTGAGGACAAGTCATCCCCTTTCTCTGAAACTGAATTGTACTTCCTAACTGAGGTGTGCTTCATAAGTATTCACAGCTTTATGGGGTCACAGGGGAACAGATGACTAATGCAGGACACACCTAAATGTGGCAAAATATTTCAGCACAATGTAGTGCAGTTAGTGTTATTATAGCATCATGCAACCCACCGTGAGACAACATGGGAAAACAATTTATCATAGCCACTTAAGAATTTAACCCTAGCCTTACTATGTCAGCATCACACCTACTTTGTCTCAAACACTGACATGAAATTGCTTTTGTAATTAACAATACAACATTGTTTTCATTTTCATATTTTGTCGTTTATACATTTTCTAATGAGAGGATCATTACGTTTCCAACACTGCCTGTCACCTCCATGTCACATATGTGTGCCAATGTTTAAGGTGTATTGTGTGTAGTATGGGTAACCCAGATTTATAAAGTTGAGACCTATTTGTAAGCCCATCTGTTTCAAGTATACCTGTGGGCATCTATTTTGTTCACTGTGACATTCGTCACTGACTCTATTCATAGACATGAATCATTGTAACACTTGGTGCTGACACAGTTGTCAGATGTCCACTGTACAGAGAGGACTCAGACATGGAGTGACATTTAATACCCTAAGGCAAAGGAATCCTTTGAGACGTTGTCCACACTAATCATTACCCTGATCACATTATGAGTTGGCTAGCCAATCTTTTGCCTCTTGACTTCAGCTGTTGTTTGCATACATTATGTATAGCTTACAGAGTAGTTTCAGGATGGAATTTATGGACAGAGTGTTAAATGTCCACCATTCATCATTGACAACTGACTGTGAAACCACATAAAGGGCGCACCACAACTGGTTACTCAAGAGTGTCAATCAGCTAGTCATGCACCTTTATACCCTGCCCTCTGTTTTGTACAGTGGCCCGTTCTATAGATTCAGGTCTAGGTGGGGGCTCAGAGGTATGTGTAAGCCATGATTTACTGCAGTGTTGTGTAAGACACAACAGGTTATGATTATCTTGCACACAACCTCAGGGGAGTACAGCAACACTTCCCAGCCCATATGGTCAAGACATCTGAATTACGACTTCAGCAGATCAAAAGTGTGCTCTATGATGGCTTCTGTGCATATGTGTGCCCTATTGTAGCTACGCTAAGATACAGTGGTTGTATGTCTGTAATGGTGTGAGGAGATGAGGGGAGAGCGTATATGCAGCATCACCTGAGGAAGAAAATGAGGAACTATTTGCACATATGACTCTTGCATCTGTAGAGTTCATAATGTATGAAATGTTACATGCAATATCTGTTGAGGTTCATGTCTGTGTCATGAGAATTATTAATTTATAATTGTTGTATATATTAAAAATGCAAAACAAAATAATTAAGGAGACCCAGATGATGAAGCATGTCACCAGTTTTGTGAGTGATGGGAATCCGTAAATTAATGATATATTTCTTCTCTTTGTGGCAAGTGTCTCACTGTTGTTCTTTCGTTCAGACCATCTAGTGTCCAGTATATAGTTTTAGACCCGTGGATATTCTAGGTTTGTGAATTGTGTATATTAAAAATGCAACTATGCATATCAGACATTTTTGGTGTTTGAGTACTTACCCAGAAGTCTCATGTTGCCATATTCTCCCACTGTCATCTGCTGGCCAAGATGTCACGTGGAATAAACTGCTGTCATGTGTACTGCCTGGGAGTACTGCATGCACATTAGTAAAGCAGACACTGGCACAACACACACCATTCACATTGATGGAGGGCCAGCGGTATCTGTTCGGGAAGATGTGTGCATTGTGGCGAGGTGGCTTAAGTTCCACATGGGTGCAAGCAATTGCACCTACCACATGTGGGAAGCGGGAATAGTGGTAAAAATCCCTAGCAACCCTTTGCCTTCCTGCCTGTATGAGGCATACGAATGAGGAAATACACTCTCCTATTGATGCAGCCCAGTACTCGACATAAGCATCAGGACTGTGAGGTTCCGTGACGATTGTAAGTGGTGTTTTCGACTCGCACGAATATGGTCGAGTCTGGTATCTATGAACCGCAAATGACGAGTTTGGTGGGTGTGCGCAGTTTCGCTGTGCTAACCTAAACCGTTCGTCTGTTTTGTGGATTTATACATCTGTACCCACGGGTTCCATCTTAGATATGGCATCCATTTTGTCTCTTGCCCTCAAGTAGCCAGCGAACGGACGCTGTCCGCTTCGCGACCCTGGGATTCCCAAACTCTTGCGGAAGACACGTTTCCTTTGAAGGTGTCTTTATGACGAAGGGGATGATACTGTAAGGCAGATGGCCCCGCTCGAGGCTCATCTTGCCGTGCCGGACTATTGTCTCAGCCGTGCATCTCATTAGGCACGTCCCTTTGATGCCTGTAGCTCGTGTTTCCCGATACCACCCCTTTTACACCCTTTCCGATCTCCCCACTGTTTCTGCCTTCCTCTGCACCTGTCTCTGTTCCTTCTTCGATCTGTTTACTGCCGATTGGAATGTACTAATGGTGGGAAGATGGGTTTTTACAGTTGGGAACCACGAATGTTTCTGTACTAATGTTCCGGACCTTGAATGCATCAAAGCGATCCCTCTCGGGGATAATTATGGGAACCAAGTTGTAAACCTTTGTGTACCATGTTAACCTATGAGAGAAATGTGTATAAAAAGGAGCGATCCACAGTAGCAAATTGAAGCAGATCCCGCGAACATACCTGTTGTGTACTTCACGTGACTTCTGTGTTCCCTGCAGTAAATAAACCTCGAATCTTTGACGCCGAAGGAAGTGTCCCGTGTCTCTGTCATTTGTACGCCGGAACAGGTTACCCACGAAGGTTTCAGGTGTTGTCCCCTGGCACCGCTGGGTCTTAAATAACCCAGTCCTTCAGTTGGCGCCCAACGTGGGGCTGCATCAGTGGTACCGGTCCAAGCCCGACGATCGTGAGGAACTTCGTGTGAAATCTCCGCGGGAAGGTGCACCCCGCTTCATCGATCCCGTTGTCGAAATAAGTGGCCCGACGACTTTTCCCGCGAAGATTCCCGCCTCCTGACGGCTGCGACGGACTGCTGCCCTGACTGTAGACCTGTTTTGGCGCCTGGCGTAGACCTTGGTACAGCGAGACGATTGACGGGCCTTCCTGGTGACGCCATTGATCTTTGAGTTAAGTATTTGTGGGTCGCTCCCAGAGTCCTTGGTTGTGGTTGCTTAGTTGTTGCATGGTTCCATTGCATTTGTGGTTCTTCGTACTTGGTTCTTTGTTGTGATATTTGACGACTGCAGCCGCCAAAAACCGAGGGTTTTTGCTCTTTGCTGGGACTTGGTAAATCCCGTAACCCTTGAAGTTTGTGAAACTCGGCTAGTGTGCAAGATGCCTGGTCGTAGTACTTTGTTCAGTTGTTTCAGACGTTGTGGTACGGATTCCCGGCTGGAGGACTCGTGTCCGATACCTCCGGATCGAACTCCCACTTATGAGCTCTATAGTAAGCACGGGCTAGGCCCGATTACCTTTAATGAATATTGGATTCGCTATACCAAAAATGACGGTGTCCTTAGTTGGCCACCTCATGGTAGTTTTGAGACCCCGATTCTAGATAATCTCGAGGCTAAATTGTTCAAGAAAAAGTCAAGGCCGGCCATGTTTGATGCCTTTCGGTTGTGGCGTAAAGAAGCCCGACAGAAAGAGATCAGACAGACTAAACATAATCAGAGAGATGGTGTTGCTACCATTGTAAAGAAAGCAGAGCAGTTTCAGCGTGATAAGGAGGAAAAGGAAAAGGAAGTTTTTGACAGGCTTCAGCGTATGACTATAGATAAATGTTATCCCGCTTTGCCAACGGAGTCGGATAAGAAGGAGGAATTAGTTGAGGATCCCTTAATGTCCTATCTTATGAAGTCACCACCTCCGTACGCACAGGGTACCGCAGCTCCTGTGGTTCCCCCTGCCCCTGCTCCTGTACCCGCTCCTGTACCTGCTCCTCCACCTGTTCTTCCGACTGTTCCTGCTCCCTTGCCTATTGCTGTCCCTACTGCTCCTCCGCTTGTGCTTCCACATACTCCTGTTCCCGCTACTGCTCCTGTTCTACTTACTCCTACTGCTTCTTCTGTTCCTACTCCTTCTCTTGTTTCTACTCTATCGTATACTTCTCCAACTCTTCGACGTCGTACACCTTCAATGGCTGCTAATTTTGCTAATTCTCTTGGACCTATTTCTGAATCCGCTGATTCGGACGGTCCACAAAGACGTAGTCAGCTTCCTGGTAATAGGGAACGTGCTGCGCTGTATAATATGGCGATGTCTTGGATGTTACATCCCTATAGAAATCCTCCACGTTCGGTGTTGAATACGTTTAGTCAATTCAATATACCGACGCAGAGGTATGTTTTTGAAGAAATGTGTAAGGTTTTGCGCGATCAAATATCGGCAGATGCATCGGAAGATGTATTAACTGCTTTGACTAACTTACAGCTTCAGTTTTCAAGCGGAATGGTGGTGGGTACCAATGTTCGACGTGCCATCGAGCAATTATTAGCTCTTCGTCCCTCCCCGATACCTCAAGCATTGTTCGTTGAGGATGTTGAGCGACAGTTAGATCCGTCTGGTCAGTTTCCTATGCGTGAAGTTCCACCAGTGTGGATGCCAGGTAACCCTGGCGCTGCTCCACCGATCTTGCCACATTTCCAGAGAGTATGGATACATCTCCCATGGAAACGATCAGAAGTTTTACAGGTGAAGCAATCTTTGCCTGACCCTCGCAAAAAAACTGCAGGGTATTATAAGGAGTTGTCGCAGCTCGTAGATGCGACGATAATGAATCTTGCCGATATTGATATGTTGTTTGGCAATGTCGTACCGCAACCGGTATGGGCCAAGATTCGGCACGAAGACCATGCAAACGAATTAGGTGGCGATTGGGCTGCTCTTACTGCGGCCGATACACGACAAGTTGGCGGGGCTAAGCCTGAACAGCTTATTACTGCTCTCCCTCAGAGAATTATTACACTGATGAAAACGCTTATGCCAGCTATGAGGGTGAACTGGGACAAGTTGTCAGCTTGTAGACAGAAGAAGGACGAGAGTGTCTCCGATTTCTTTACGAGATTCGAGGAGGCATTCATTGACCATAGTGGCCAGGATATGAGTACTGAGGGTGGTCAGCGGTTGTTTGTGGATAAATTTGTTTCAAAATTATTGCCCGACTTGAGCAACAAATTAAAAAATTCTGAGAGTGCGTGGGCTGTTTCTACATCTGCTCAAATATTGGCTACGGCACAATATTATGAGAATAGGGAGAAAGAAGAGAATGACCGAGCTGATAAAAAGACGAAAGAACTCAAAACTAAGGTGTTGTTGCAGCAAGCGTATCCTCCGCGTTCGAATCAGAATGATTCGCAGCAACGGAATAGATCGCAGTCGCAACCTAATAGGTCGCAATCACGAAATGACTCCTCTTCGCAGAGATCTTCGTTAGGGTACAATCAGTGTGCCTATTGTAGACAGGAGGGTCATTTAAAATTTAATTGTCCTGTTCTAAATGAGCGTAATGGTGGTAACACATCTAGGGGAGGCCGTGGTGGTTCTCAACAGACATCGCGTGGTAGGGGTCGTGGTGCTCCCAATGATCGTTCAGACAATTCGTCAAATTCCGACAATTGTTTTGATCAACGTGGATCATCGCAAGGCCGTTCCGCGCAGTATAATGTTGATGATTATTACGTCGATCAGGGAACTGACGACGGTAATTACTAGGACAGCCATAGACAAGGAGAGGGAGTGGTATCAGTTCCGGTTGATCAGAGAGGGCCTTACGTCGCAGTTGCCACATCGGGCGTCGTTGAGCCTTTTCTGTTGGACACTGGTGCAGCGAAAAGTTCCATCATGCATTCGAAATTCCCTGGCGCACCTTTGTCTGGCTTAACCAATGTTTCCGTTGGATTCTCTGGCGCCCCTGTTAGCAATACGGTTTCGTGCCCTTTGCCACTTACTATTGGGCCTCGTGAGCTGAAAGCTCCGTTGATTTTGACCACTGGTTGTGGTGAAAATATTTTGGGCCTGGATTTGCTCAAACGTTTGTATGCGACTTTGTACTGTTCTCCTGCGGGAGTAAAGCTTACTTTGGGAGAGAGAGTTATCTCTCCAATGTACTTGTCTCTCGATAAACTTCCACCGGAATTGAGTTCTCTTCCTGCATCTTTGTGGGCAACAGGTCCCAATGACGTGGGCCTGCTTGACATCTCCCCTTATGTTGTTCATGTGAAATATAATGTGCGATTGCCACGTATTCCCCAGTATCGTATCTCCCTTGATGGTGAACGAGCATTGTTGGCGATCATCTATGATTTGATTGAGAAAGATGTTATTGAAGAGACTCGGGGAAACGTGTGCAACAGCCCTGTGCTGCCTATTTTGAAACGTACTGATCCTTCGAAACCACCCGTTTATCGTTTTGTTATCGATTTACGGGAGGTAAATAAAATTGTGATTCCTCAGTTCCCTGTTGTGCCTGACATCACGGCGTTACTGACTCTGATTCCAGCTTCGGCATCATGGTTTTCAGTGATCGATCTGAAGAATGCGTTCTTCAGTATTCCGATTGCTGAGGAAAGCAGAGACCTTTTCGGTTTCTCTCTTGGTGGCCGAAGTTTTCGGTTTAAACGTGCTCCTCAGGGCTACTGTGAGAGTCCATCGATTTACAGTCAAGCCTTGAAGGGTCAACTGGATGCGTTTGTGTTGCCGGCTGGTGCGGCTTTGATCCAATACGTCGATGACTTATTGGTGGCCGCAGATACCCAGGACATTTGTAAAATTGCCACGGTGTCGTTGTTGCAACATCTCTGTGACTTACATCACAAGGTGTCTCCTTCTAAACTTCAATATTGTTGTCAAGAAGTAACCTATCTAGGTCACTTATTGTCAAAGGAGGGGAGAAGGTTGACCCCAGAGAGAATTGCAGCTATTGCACGAATATCTGTGCCAACAACCCAAAGAGATGTGCGTGCCTTTTTAGGTATCACGTCATATTGCAGACAGTGGATTCCGAATTTTTCATTGTTAGCGAAACCATTGGTGGCTCTTACGTGCAAGGATGTTTCGACTCCTTTACCATGGACGGAAGAATGTCGGAAAAGTTTTTCTGAACTGCGTGACGCATTGTGTTCGGCTCCTGTGTTAGGTACTCCTGACTATAGCAAGCCGTTTACACTATACGTTCACGAGAGGGAAGGTTGTGCGTTGAGTGTTTTAACGCAACCTTTCGGTGATAAGCAACGTCCATGTGCATATTTTTCCTCGACCTTGGACCCGGTAGCTAGAGCATTGCCGAGTTGTTTGAGAGCAACAGCGGCAGCCGCGGTCTCCATCCGACAATCAGCAGGATTGGTCATGGATAATATGCTTACGGTGATGGTTCCGCATGCAGTTGACACTCTTTTGAATCGTACGAAAACTCAGCACTTGACCAGTGCGAGGTTGTCAGGGTACGAGCTGACGTTGTTGGCAAGTCATATTCAGATAAAACGTTGCAATGTCCTGAACCCGGCGACCTTATTGCCAATTAGTACAGAGTCAGATGAAGTAGCAGCGCATGACTGTTACTTAAGGACTGAAGAGGAAACAAAAGGTCGAGTGGACCTTAAAAACACTCCTTTGGAAGATCCCGATGGGACTTTGTATGTGGATGGTTCATGTTTTAAATTGCCGAATGGTGATGTGACGACTGCGTATGCTGTGGTAACATTGAATACTGTCGTGGAAACTGCGAGATTGAATCAGAACTCTGCCCAGGCTGCAGAGCTGATTGCCTTAACTAGAGCGTGTGTGTTGGCGAAAGGGAAACGAGTGAATGTGTTTACCGACAGCCAATATGCTTTTGGCGTCGCTCATAGCTTTGGACGATTGTGGAGAGAGAGAGGTTTTATGACGTCGCATGGCACGAAGATTCAGCATGGACAGCTTGTGAATGATCTTTTGGATGCACTTACGTTGCCTAAGCAGGTAGCGATTGTTAAATGTAGTGCGCATCGTAAGGTGACGGATGATGTTGGTCGTGGCAATGCATTTGCGGATGAGACTGCTAAGGAGACTGCCCAGAACCTTAGCACTAGAATGTATGTGACGAGTTCGGTTAGGTGGCCTACAGAGACTAGCATGTGTGAGGACACTATCGAGAGCGTGAAAGCAATTCAGAATGAGGCCACTGAGACTGAAAAGACGAAGTGGAAAGAAAGTACGGGAAAGTTGGATGCGAATGGTTGTTGGGTTGATTTGTCGGAGCACAAGAGGTGGATGTTGCCAGATGCGTATGTGCTGGCTGTTGTGACAATGGCACACGGGTTAGCACATATTAGTACGAAAGGTATTTGTAAGTTGTTGTCTCCTGTGTGGAAGAATGACGGTATTACGAAATGTGCTGAGAGATTGGTGAAGAATTGCATGATATGTATGTTATACAATCCTGGTAAGGGGACCCCCACACCTCCTGGCCATTTTGCTCCCCCTTCATATCCCTTTGAAGTAATCCAGCTAGACTTCATCCATATGGAGAGATGCAATAATCTGATGTACGTTTTAGTTGTGGTTTGCGCGTTCTCTCGATGGATTGAAGCCTATCCTCTTAAAGACAATACAGCCTTGTCTACTGCAAAAATCCTGCTGAAGGAATACTTTCCTCGGTATGGAATGCCCCGAATTGTATGGTCTGATAACGGAAGTGAGTTTGTAGGGAGTGTGATGAAGAGTGTGTGTAAGGGCCTTGGAATTAATCAAAAATTCCATAGCGCCAATCATCCCCAGTCAGCAGGTTTGGTTGAAGGGTATAATGGCACCCTTAAACTCAAACTGGCTAAGATTCAGGCTACGACTGGTCTTTCGTGGCCTGACGCTTTGCCCCTTGCCTTGTTGTCAACAAGGACGACAGTACACTCCCGACTAGGGCTCAGTCCCTATGAAATAGTGTTCGGCCGTCCTGCGAATGTTTGGGGGGTTCCTAGACCGGGTGTATTTTCTAATGTTGAGTACCCAATGTTGATTGATTATCTTCATGATCTGACTGCTAAACTGAGGTTAATTCACCAACAGGTTTACGAAGCACTGCCGACGCAGACGGAGGGTCCAGGCCACCAGCTCCAACCCGGAGATTGGGTGGTTACCCGCAACTTTGCTCGCAAGAAGAATTTGGAACCCCGCTTCACTGGACCCTATCAGGTCCTCCTTGCCACGAGAACTGCCGTCCGTTTGGAAGGGCGAAAAAATTGGGTGCATGCCACCCATACAAAGAAGGTTCCTATACCTTTACCGGCAGACTCGTGGGTGAGGAAGGGCATTGCTTCATCTGAAACTGAAGGACCACAGACTTTTGTACCCTTTAGCGACGCACAGCCTGTCGGAGAATCCTCAGTGCAGCAGAAAGACATTGTTGAACATTTGCCATCACAAAACTCAAGATCGGAACAATCGACTGATCAGCAGAACTCTGTTCCCTCATCGGATTCTTTGTTTGACGAACAGACACGTCCTGGGAAAATTCGATACTTTTTGCGATCCAACACCAGAGACAAATAAAATTTCCGTTCTGTCCCTGGACAACTGCATTATCCCATTTGCTACGATCAGTCTAAAACACCCGTATTATTGTGATTATTTTGTAAAAATTGAGTTTCGTTCCATCTATGTGCTTTTTACTTCCACAGCTTAGAGACTTTCTGTACATACATTGTGAATAAGATACCTTGCATCCAGGTGTACCGTAGGGCCGCGCGTGTACTTCCTTCTGGTTAGTAGGTCTTGGCGCTAGGTCAAAGACCGTCGGTTCCTGGGAACTCCTGGGGATTGACTACTGCTACACAGAACGAAGTGCGTCAAGAAACGTTGCGGACGGTCGTAGGGGATGGCGTTTTCAAAGCTGATGGACTTGGAAGAAGCTCAGGCGCAAAGATTTAAACTGCAACAGATCACTCGTACCAAATGCTTTATGTTTCAAGTGTTCCTACTGTTTCTGACTGTTTCTTCGTTATTGGCGGGTGGGGTGTATTACATGATGTCGTACTTCCTACCCTCTGCCTTACCTAATCCTACTTCTGAACCCAAACTTATCTCCACTGTATCCCCTCATTCTTTCCATATCTTACCCGAACACGAACAGGCTAGACGTGCAGAGTTCAGAAATAATTCCTTTATTCAGCTCCTTCATCAGCATCAGTTGGTGGTTAACACTACTAATTGTTGGGTGTGTGGGTTAATGCCACATACCACGGATAAGGGAATTCCATATCTGGTCTTACCTTATAGTACCCAGGGTTCAGCTCGAGCATTCCAAACAATGTTTCGAAGTGCACTAGATTCTTACCCCAGTCGAGAGCCACGTTCTCCCTACTCTGGTCCTGGCTCGTATCATAAGCCTTTGCCTATAGCGATAGAAGATTTGGATAAAGATATCTATGAGCCATCGCTCATCCCAGAGGAAGAGGTACAAGCCTATAGGGTCCTGAGTAAGGTCGAGTATAGTGCGCTCACGAGTGAAAAGCAGCTTAGAAGCTCGCCTCCGATATGGGTCGTACCCCACCTTGGTAATTTCTGTCTAATGGGTCGTGGCCGAAGACCGAAAGCTCGTCTTGGAGAGAGTGCTTGCTCCGAGAATTATATCCTGCCGATGGTCTCGTCCCCTGTGTTTCTGGCTGCCAAGGGTACATACTTTGTCTGCCATGATCGTGCGTATACATGGTTGCCCTCCGACTTTGTGGGCTCATGTTTTATCGCAAATCTGTTGCCTCCGACGTTCACTGTAGATGCAGACTACCACAAGACTAGAGTTGTGAGAGGCGTGATTAGCGAAGAGGACACTGCCGGTCAAGAGGCAGGAGACTTTTTTAAGGGTTTCCTCCCGTTTTGGGGACCTAAACTGCGCACACCCAACAAACTCGTCATTTGCGGTTCATAGATACCAGACTCGACCATATTCGTGCGAGTCGAAAACACCACTTACAATCGTCACGGAACCTCAACTGGCTTGCCTAAGAGATGCCCACGATGCCACTGGACACCCTCTAGGAAAACTCAGTAGCAAAGAAATGGAGAGCTGTTATAAACTTGACATAGGCTGCGATGGCATGGGAGTGGACTGTCTCAGAGTGAAGATCCTACACCCATTCACAAACCATGTCCAAGATGACTTCAGGGGCAAGACAGTATCTGGACCTGATATCTTGACTGGAAATCCCAATGAGGTTTATAATTTGTAAAAAGCCCTTCTCTGCCATCCTCCTCTTCCTTCTGAAATCATTCTATAGCATGACAAGGGGAAAACCGAGAAACACCTTCAGCAACATATTGAAAGGTCTGAAAGGGTTTGGATGTGGCAGGCCTGTGTTTATGTATGCAGCCAGGCTGGCACTGGCTGTTGGGCTAACAACTTTCAGCTGGAGCTGGATGGGGGGATGGTAGGCATTGACACAGGTGTGTCAGGATAAAATTACACTTACTGTGCCCTGAGAGCAGAGATTCCGCCCGAGTGCAGAAACTCCGTCCCAAGTGCAGAAACTCTGCAGTCGTAAAGATACTACTCGTATGTCCCTTTGTGAATAACAAAAAGTCATAAATTTTTAATTTTGATCTTAAGTTAGACTTTTGATCTAACTTTATCTTTGTGAATTCGGCCCTTGGATTTTTCACAATGCACCTGGGAAAATTGTGTGTTGGTGTTCAAGGCACTATGCTCTCTCCTCCCTTTTTAAATGACTCTTTGGAGCTTAGAGCTTCATGTTGCACACAGATGCTGAAGCTTTAGTTGAAGCTTTTTCTGAAAGAAAATAATGTTTTCACTCAATTGTATCAAGAGCTACTATTCACCCACTAAAAGATAGTTACTAGAGCTTACTGGTTCCAGACTAAACTTCCTGTGCTCAACATTAAAGATAATAACTAATGATGGGCTAGTGGTCTTCTGAAAGGTAGCTGCTTACATCTCTTTTGGGATTGTGAGAGAGTCGAAATAATTTGATGGAGGTTATGAATAGAATCCTAATGGTCATTGAAAGGCAGATCAATAGCTCCAAAAAGGTGATAGATTTGGGCATAGATTAACAGATTTGCTTTACCTCTATCTTTGAGAAGTATTTTATGAGGACTGCCCTTTTTAGTTCAAAATGATTTTATTGAAATTTTTGAGACAAAAGAAATAAACAAGAACAGTACATAACAAAAAATTAAAGCAGATAATCGTAAATGACAACAATAATAACAAGAACTATGGATCCTAGGTAAATTTGTAGTAAAGAGAATCATTAACAAAAAATCGTATAAAAAGAGGAAGGGAAAAAGGGGGAGGAGGAGAGGGAGGCAAGAAAACATATCATTGCATCGTAAAATCATACCATACAGAGTTACAAAGCAATTGAATACCTGAAATACAGAAATACAAAAAAGGTGATAATGAAAGTCAAAGTAGTTCTTAATATACAAAGAACACTAATTAACAATATCATTTCATAACATATGAATCAATAGGTGACCAAAACGATTGAAATGATTGTGAATTGTGATTAACACCTTTAAGTGATAGCTGAGCACCTTTCCTTGTAAAGGGAATCCATGACCACCAAGCGTGAACCGAAAGAGAAGAAGCATCTTTCCAACAAAAAGTAATAGATTTTAACGCAGCTGTAACCAAAAAATTAAATAACTTAGCCCTTGACTCACAAAGAGGATGAGAAAGGGCAACCGATTTGCATATTAACAGTATATATGTGATATCATCTTGCAAAGATAAAATATTCAGAATGATAGGCCAGACTTCCAACCAGAATTTATTAATAACTGGACAATCAAATAACATATGGCGAAGTGAACCAGAACAAGATTTGCAGTGCCAACATAAATCAGACTGTAACAGTTTAGCATTATATAATCGCAATGGAGTCCAAAGAGTGTTAAACAAAATATACGCATTAGTTTGATATAGAGACACTGGGAGCCATCCAGATATGCTGTTAAGCCATATAGAAGACCAGGAGTCATCTGATAATGATATGGAAAGTTCATTATTCCAAAAAGAGGCAATAAAACCAACATTTGAGCCCTGAGAGATGGCAATTTTTTTATAAAAGATAGAGACAGCTTTGGAGGCTGATGTAACAGCTGTAAGGTAAATAAATAAATCATTAGTGGCAGATGAGGGGATACCATTTGGAAAGGAATCTAGAATTGAATTACATAAGGATTGATATTTAGGGAAATCTGAAGCCGGGATTTTAAATTTTAATTGGAGTTGGTCAAAGGGAATAAAGGCGGTTCCATCAAAAACATCTTTGAGATATAAAACACCTTTTGAAATCCATGAAGACCAGAAGTTAATGTTTCGGTTCAGTTTAAGTAAAGCACTGTGCCATAAAGACAGGTGGACTGTAGAAAGTAAGGGTAAGTCAAAATTAGAATCCAAATCATTAATGATTAATCTCGAGGATTTAATTATAGATGATCGATGAACAACCTTGGAACCAGAAGACATCGATATCAGTGAAGGCAGAGAAAAGGGTCGAACAATTGAGGATTCCAATTCAAACCAAGTTGGAGGTCTGACAACCGGAGAATTAGTAAACCATAAGGAGCTTTGTTTTAAAATAAAAGCTTTATGATACAGATGAAAGTCTGGGAGTGCGAAACCAGCCTGAAACTTAGGGAGTTTTAATTTTCTATAAGCAATACGAGGAACTTTGTTTAACCAAAGGAATTTAGATAACAATTTGTCTACATCCTTATAAAATTTGAGGGGAAATTGAGTGGGAATCATAGTCAAGGAGTAAAAAATTTTAGGAGCAATGTTCATTTTTATAGAATCCATTCTTCCCCACCAGGAGAGATGAAGGGAAGACCACTTGGATGTTTTATTTTTAATATACTCAATTATGAATTTGCTATTTAATGTCAAAGTAGCAGGTAACGAAGATGCAAATAAAATTCCTAAGTATTTAAGCTTATTTTTTTGCCAAATAATGTCTGGGGTTGGTAACATATCTGGAGTACAAAAAGCATTTAAAGGAAAAAATTCAGTCTTACTTACATTCAATTTGTAACCAGAAACCATAGAGTATTTTGTAATAATGTCTAATAGCGAAGGAACAGAAGAAATAGGATTACTAATAAACAATAAAACATCATCAGCATATGCTAAAGTTTTAACCATAACATCATTGATCACAATACCCTGAATATTATCACAGTGACGGATATAAGTAAGAAAAGGTTCAATTCCTAACAAAAATAATAGTGGGGAAAGGGGACAACCTTGCCTAGTACCTCTAAAAAGGGAAAACTGAGTGGAAATTTGACCATTAATAAATAAACGAGCAGTAGGAGCAAAATACAAGGCAGAAATCATACGAATAAAAGGGGCACCAAAGTTAAAGGACAATAAAGTTTTAAATAAAAACTGCCAATGAATTTTGTCAAATGCTTTTTCAGCATCAAGAGCCATAACTCCTGCGGGAGAAGAGAGAGATGGGCTTTGCTCAATAATGTGTAACAATGTTCTGGTGTTGTTAGCAGAGAACCTATTTTTCATAAAACCAGATTGATCTGGGTGAATAATGGAGTGAAGGACAGGAGCTAATCTAGAGGCAAGGATTTTAGCATACAACTTACAGTCTTGATTTATTAGGGAGATGGGACGATAATTAGAGACCAGGGTAGGGTCTTTATCAGGTTTGGGCAAGACAATGATTAAAGCGTCCGCAAAGGAACCAGAAATAGCACCAGAGGAACTCAAATGGGAAAATATCTCACTCAAATAGGGCAAAAGGAGAGACTGAAATTCTTTATAAAATTCAGCTGGGATACCATCTGGACCTGGAGATTTATTCTTAGGGAGCGATTTGATGGCAAGCAAAATTTCATCACAAGTAATAGGAGAATCTAAACTAAGTCTATCTGATGGAGAAATTTGAGGTAGAGTACACTTATTCAAAAAGGAATCAATTAAAGATTCATCACAGGGATCTGGTTTACTATATAGGGAGGAGTAAAATTGCAAAAATTCTTGAACAATATCATTATGGGAGATAGCCACCTTTCCCTGAGAACCACGTATCGAGGTTATTTGAGTCTTATTCCTCTTGATCCGCAAATAGTTTGCAAGGAGTTTCCCAGACCTATTAGTGTTGAAACGAAATTTAGCATTGGAATTAGCGAGTTGGATCCCTGCTCTAGTACTAAGTATAGCATTAAATTCATAACGAAGTTTTTGTAATTTAAGTTTATATTGAGGGTCATTAGAGGAAATAAATAAACGTTCGAATTTAGCAATTTGTTTTTCTAAATGTTTAACATTAGAGTTAATTTTTTTGTTCTCATGAGCCATAATAGAAATAGTGGCACCTCTAATGTAGGCCTTGAACGCATCCCATCTATTGATAATTGACGATGAATCTTCAGGGTTGAATAAAAAATAGTCTTGAATAGCCTGTAGTAATTTGGGTTTATGTGTGTCAGTAAGTACAATGCTCGTGTTCATACGCCACCTATTTTGTTTGGTAAAAGGAGAGGAGATACTTAATACAAACGAAATTAGAGCATGGTCAGAAATATCAATATTACCTATCACAGGATTGGTGGCTGATGGAAGTAAAGAGGGAGAAATCAGAAAGTAATCAATCCTAGAATGGGAATTATGGGGATTAGAAAAAAAAGAAAAACATTTATCAGTGGGGAAATGCAATCTCCAAATATCAGCCAATTTGGTTGTGTGAAGAAAAGATTTTAAGGCATGGAATACTTTAGGAGGACGGAATTTTGCAGAAGAGAGTCTATCTAACAATGGATCAATAAATACATTAAAATCCCCTCCAACAATCAAAGGAGCCTGCCCCAACTTCAAAACTTCTGTAGTTATAGTAGACCAAAACGAAGGGTCATCAGCTGTAGGGCCATAAATATTAAGCATATAGAATATGGAATCATGAAGTTTAACCTTAACTATAACATATCTACCTTCTGTATCGTTAAACTTACTAAGAATCTGGCAATTCAGTCTTTTAGCAAAGAAAATTGCAACACCATTTTTCTTTCCCTGTGCAGGAGAGGACACAATATCATCTACCCACTTTTTTTTCATATAATGTAAAATGTTGTCATCAATATGCGTTTCTTGGAGAAAGCAAATGTCCGCTCTACATGCACCCAAGTAATCTAAAATTTTAGTGCGTTTAACTGGATGTCTAAGACCCTTCACGTTAAGGGAGACAATTTTAATATTATGAGAACTAGCCATCATGAATTAGAAGGAGATACAGAAAGAAAGAATGCAGGAAAGCGAATGGGAGAAACAGCCATGGATAAAGAGTAACTCTATGTAGGTAGCCAGAAAAGGAGGGACACAAAAGGAAGATACAGGAAAGGGAAGAAAAAGAACAAACAAGATACAGAAATAAGAACATAGAGACGCACACCCGTTCCTCAAGCATGGCCAAGAACCGTTGGAGCCCATAAATGGATATTCATTAAATGCCAGGGAAAATCAAAGTACAATATTCAAGTAACGGCATCCTGAGTTTCCATCGACGGTGAAGCTTGTTGTTCCAGGAATAGTCTTAAATCTTCAGGGCGATGAAAAGATTTAGAGAAAGTGTCTTTCCAGACTCTCATCGTAGAAGGATCAAACAGACCATATTTGAAACCAAGGCTTCTCAGTTGTGGACGAAAAGAAGAAAATTCTTTGCGGATAGCAACCGTTTCCTTTGCAAAGTCTTGATGGATAAAGATTTTGGAGCCATTTACCAAGAGAGAAGGAATATCTCTAGCAGCTTTCCTGATAAGAACCAGATGATGGTGTCGCAAAACCTTAAAAATCATTTGCCTAGGTTTGGTGTGGGGAGGATTTCTATGCGAAGGAATTCTATGTGCCTTGTCCACTTCAAACTTTTCGGAAAATTTAATATTTAGAAGACCAGGAAGCAAGGATTCTAGGTATAAGCGACAGTCAGATCCTTCAACCTCTTCAGGAAGATTGAAAATACGGAGGTTGTATTGCCGATTACGGTTTTCCAATTCCAATAGCTGAGTATGCATTGGTACTATTTGCTGCACCAAAGGAGTAAAAGAGTCCAATTTATTTTTGTTATCCTGAATTTTGATAATATTATCAGACACTTTCATGGACATGGACGCCATATCTTTGCGAATATTCTTCATTTCAATTGCAATAGTGTCAGTGTTCAGTCGCAGCGCTTTAATTTCTTCTAAAATTAGTGTGAGGGAAGGTTCAGAAGATTCAACAACCTTAGATTTATTTGGGGGAGGCGATACTTGCTGTTTCCTCTTATTAGTGGCAGAATTCTTATTATCCATCTTAAGGTGAGTAAATAACCAAAAGCGTCAGATAAATGCAGGAAAAAGAAAAGCACCTCAGAATTTTAATAAATATTAGGGAAAAAGATGTATAATTCCCAAAAGCTCTCTAGAAACAGCAGTGCAGTAGTTAATAGGGTCGTGGGCGTGGCTAGGCCCAAGCCAGGCCCTCTCTTTCTGAGCACCCCGCCCCCTGTGAGGAGGAAGCCGGCAGAGACTGGGACCAAGGCTGGGAGAGGAACCAGAAGGCCAGCAGGAACACTTCCCTCGAAGAAATCGCCCAGCAAAACGAGCAGAAGGTAGGTAATGCACTTATCTTGCTAGCGCTGCGCTTTAAATGATGTTCCTGACTGAAATTCGTCGTATTTCGGCAAATTGGGCCGATTACATCACCGAGCTCCGGTGGCGGCGGCCATCTTGGACGACGCGCTCGCGCGACTCCATGAGGACTGCCCTTTTAATAGAGGAGAAAGGGTCTTGAGTTATCTAAACGTACTGGACACCTTTCTATAGAGAATTCATTCTTACAATTGTCCCGAGACAGAAGTCTGTACTTACAGAGGGATGTTCTTTATAAATCTGAAAGTATGTTGTGAAACCTCCATGAAATGCAATCTGACTAAGTATAGAGGGTCTCATTTATGAGAAGTGATGCATCGCTGCATGAAAGCATCGATGCGTCACTTCTCAGTGCGCCCTCCTTCCGACATAATTGATGCATCATATTTACTGTATGACGCATCATGTGGCAAGGAATTACAGATACGTCAGTATTTCTGACGTATCTGTATGGCGCAAAAGTGACGCATTGCTGGAGTGTGTCACAAAAGTGACGCAACTCCAGCAAAAGTGTCCTTTCACATGGGGCAAGCCCTATGTGAAAGGGCCTGCGTCAGTCTTATGCCTGCTGTGAGGCAGGCGTAAGATATTGACGCATTTGAGTTCTAGAAGTGGCGCAGTGAAATCTTATAGATTTCACTGTGTCATTTTTTTACCCTTTCTTGCCTCAGAACGCCCCCCCTGCATACATTATACCTGGCACAGGCACAGGTATAATGTGGTGCAGGGGTTTACAAAGTGACGCATCTACCTAGATGTGTCACTTTGCAAATATGGTGCAACAAGGCACATTTATTACGCCGCCGGTGAGTCACAAAAGTGACGCACTGCCTCATAAATAAGGCCCAATGTGTTGCAATCACTTCTTGTTTTCAACATACATTTCTTGAAATTATTGTATTTAGGGGGACTCCCCTCTATTTTCCTGGTAGTAATCATATGATCAGAGTCCTGTCAAAGTTCTCTGCTCCCAAACCTTCAATAAAGAGTCATCCACTACAGATGCTGATGCTGATTATTTCATTACTGTGGCATGACCTTAACATTATTTTAAGTAATATGGTATAAATATACATTTGAATAAAAAAGACGAAATGTCTCCAGCATAATCAAATCCATCTCGCACCTCTAAAATGAAGGTGTCTCTGCTTAAGTCCCGCACAGCCAATTGTCTGTCATTTTTTGGGGACCCAACAATGGATTTCAAAGTGTCATAGTGTTCGTCAAATGCTGAGGTGCCCTGAAATATTTGACTAATAGAGTCTAATATTCCACTCAGCCTCACTGTCCCAAAGGTGCACTAGTACCCTGCCCTGTGTGGAGGCTGCCTGGAGCTGGAGGGGCTACATTAAGCATCTGGTTCACCCTCCCAGCTCCATATTCTCAAAGCTCCAACAATCCTTTGCTGAAAACCGAGTTTCACCTTCTGAGAATTGTTGATTATAGTGCAAGTGAAAAAAGTGGTCAAACTTGTATTACCTCGAGGGGGTGAGGACCACACTCTCCGTGAATGTGAGGATCGCACTAGTGCTTGCATTTTGTACTCAGCACTAATTTCTGCAACAAATTCTACCTGTGCCTTCCAGTTGCACTGATGGGCAAACCCCAAGAAGTGAAGATCTATGAGACTATACTGGTTCTTAGTTTGGAATGATTCTAATATATCTCTCCTGCTCAGCTTTCACTCGAAGGGCTACTGATTAAGTACAGTGGCATTAAACACCCTTTATCTTATATTTAAAAATGACAAACATAAGTTGTTTATTAAGCTAGCACTCCCATACCAACCTTTTATGATCAGCTGTGCAGAAATAATTATCGCTCAGCACGTGCAGCACTAATGCTTTAGAGGTAATGGTTCCACACTTAAAGCTGAATCCTTCAGTACGGAAAAGAACATAAGAGCAACATGCATAATTGCTCGACCTATCTTCCCCCAAATGTTTTGCCTTACTCTTCTATTTTTTGCTCAACTCGTTTTTGTTTACCACTACTTCCTAAAACATGGTGGCATTGGCTTACACCTAAATGGCACACTTAATTTACTTGTAAGTCCCTAGTAAATTCCCAAGTACGTGTACACAGAAACTGTAAATTAAATGCTACTAGTGGGCCTGCAGCACTCATTGTGCTCCTCACTTAAGTAGCCCTATAAACATACCTCAGGCCTGCCATTGCTACCTATGTGTGCAGTTTCAATCTGTCATTTCAACCTGGCAAAATAAACTTTTTGCCAAGCTAAATCTTCATTTTCAATACATATAAGTCATCCATAGGGTAGGCCCTAATTAGCCCAGGAGTGTTAAAGGGAACTGACTGGTCTGTATTGTATATTGTTTGTTCTGTTTCATGGTGGGCAGTAGTGTGATATATATATATATATATATATAGTTGGAGCTGTTTTGTTTGTAGTCATGGTTTGTTTTTCATCTACTTTGAATTTGTTTGTATATTGTTTTTTGTTAAAAAATGTGATAGCGGTGTGCATTGACTGGCACTTGGCTGGTGGTGTGCGTGGGCGAGCACTTGACTGGCGGTGTGCATGGACTGGCACTTGGCTGGCAGTATGCATGGACTGGAACTTGGATGGCGATGTGCATGGACTGGCGCTTGACTGGTGGTGTGCATGGACTGGCCCTAGGCAGGCAGTGTGCATGGACTGATGCTTGACTGGCGGTGTGCATGGACTGGCACTTGGCTGGTGGTGCGCGTGGGCTGGCGCTTGACTGGCGGTGTGCATGGACTGGCACTTGGCTGGCAGTATGCATGGACTGGAACTTGGATGGCGATGTGCATGGACTGGCGCTTGACTGCTGGTGTGCATGGACTGGCCCTAGGCAGGCAGTGTGCATGGACTGATGCTTGACTGGCGGTGTGCATGAACTGGCACTTGGCTGGTGGTGTGCGTGGGCGGGCGCTTGACTGGTGATGTGCATGGACTGGCGCTTGTTTGGTGGTGTGCATGGACTGGCCCTAGGCAGGCAGTGTGCATGGACTGATGCTTGACTGGTGGTGGGCGTGGACTGGCACTTGGCTGGCGGTGTGCTTGTACTGATGCTTGGCTGACGGTGTGTGTGAGCTGTCGCTTGACTGGGGGTGCACATGGACTGGCGCTTGGCTGGCGGTGTGTGAGCTGGCATTTGGTTGGAGGTGTGCGGGTAGCGAATTGCTGCTAGTCACTGTACACACATTGCCAGCCACATGCAATCCCACACACTCCATCCGTTGACCAGCAGGTATGATTGCTGTGTCAGTCCTGTGGGCATATGAAAGTGATGGGCCCTTCAAGGGTGCTGTTTGTTGATGTGAGTGTTGTAATGTGCTGGACCCCGGCTGTCGGTGTGAATGGTTTTGAATGTGTCATGCATGAAAGGTGTGAGAAAAGGCCTTTAAAGTGGTTGGTGTTTTGTCGTGTCTTTACAGCTCACGAGTTGTGAGTTATTGGTTCAGTTTTCTGAACTATTAATTATTAACAGTATATTACATTTTTGTGAAATCTCTTGTTAATAAAATGTATATTTTGCACCGTTCACTCAACCTTATGTCAAATCCAACCAGTATGTGTGTGTACTTGAGGAGTAGATGGTTGTGCAGTAATATTTGTCTTTTCTGTCTTTCTCTGCCAGGGTGTACATTGTCTCTAGGTAAAATCTACCAACTCTGGATATTTTTATAAACTAGACACCAGGGGGACTCCACAGTGGGTCATGCGGATCCCTCAAAGTACTGGAATCTGCTGGGAACCTCAAATGTCCTAACACCCAGAGTTACAACATATCTCCAGATTAAAATGGAACCTCACCTGTGTGTGTGGGCCTATTGCCCACAAAGGTTCAGGGTCCAAGATGCAATGTGGCAACATCAACAAAAGAGACAGCTGAAGTTTTTGGGCCTGGAATCGGTGACCACCCAGGAAAACCTACCACACACATGCTTTTCTAAAATCTAGACACCCAGGGGCAGTGTCTAGAGATCTCATGGATCTCATAAAATGTTCTTACCCATAATACCCTGCAAACCTCAAAATGATACTAAAATCGCACATTTTCCTTTCATTTCTGTGCGATATTCTTCCAGAATCAGAAGGAATCCACAAAATTCCTACTACGCAGCATTTCCCCACTTGTCCCAATAAAAATGCTGCCCTACTTGTGAGGTTGGGCCTAATGTCCGCAACTGGAATGGATCAAACTTACATCAATGAGAGTCCTCGTGAAGGGACACTGATTGACCTTGGTTTGGTCTGTTCCGTCCTGCGTGATGTGTCCATGTTGTGTTTTGGAACCCAATTTCCTGTTGTGGGCACTAGACCTACCCACACAAGTGAGGCACCGTTTTTATCAGAAGTCTTGAGGAATGTTGGGTCGAATGAAGTTTGTGGCTCCCCGCAGACTCCAGAACTTTCCACCACAGAAATGTGAGGTTTTTGTTTGTCAAAGTTTTAGATTTGCAAGGGATTCTGGGTAACATAGCCTACTGAGAGCACACAAGTCACCCCATCCTGCAGGTCTAGTTTTCAGAAATGCACAGGCTTGCCAGTTTTCCCTAGCTAGGGCCCAAAATCTACAGCTAGGCACAAAGGGTTTGGTTTCAGTGGAAAAATATGATATTTCAATGTTGCGTTTTGGGCCCTTCTTTATCGCAGGCACTAAGCCTACCCACACAAGCGTGGTACCATTTTTATTAGGAGTCTTATTAGAACACAGAATAGTTAAACAAGTGCTGTTACCAATTGTATTTCTCTGCATTTTTGCCTTCAGAATGTTAGACAGTGTGTAAGAAAGAAGAAATTTTTCAGAAATCCTCTCTAATTCACATGTTGGTATGGGTACCCACAAATTCTGAGATGTGCTAAGAACCACTGTTTCTAAACTCCATATCTTGTGCCTATTCCGGAAATACATAGGTTTCCTTGAAACCTATTTATCACTCTTTATATTTTACTATAGAAATTACTCCATACCTGTACTCAATAAAATACCATTGCAAGGTGCAGCTCAGTTATCAGCTCTGGGTGCCTCGAGTGTTTGGAAAACCCACACATTCTACATACATCCCCACAACCAGAAGGTCTAGCAGATATAATGGCACATTGCTTTTGTAAATCGGTCATCATTTTTTTTTGTCCTCATACACCCAAAAAAAATCTCAGAGTACCAAATCCATACCATCTGCTATGCAGCAGATGGGCCCCTCCTTAATTTAAATTGTAACTCTGAGGATCTTAATGGATGCACTTTCTGCAGATACCCACAGAATACCAAAAAGAGGTAGTCAATTCAGTCCGTCTATCTTCCCAGGCCCTAGAACTGATCCTGGGGTAATTCACACTGCAAAAAGGCATAATCATTGGACAACAACAGTTACAGCCTATCCAACCAATTAATGGAAGGAATCCAAAAATGCTTCTTTCTCTTCCAGACTGCCCTGTCTAAATTCAATGTGTATTTAATTGCGTTTATCCAATCTAGGTATGAAGGTGAAGTATCTTTAACCCAAAGTTTGCATATTTCTCTACGTGCCAAAATAATTAAATATAAAGACAACTTATTTATATCTTGAGGAAGTGACTCATAATTACTAAAAATACCAAAAAATATGAGTGATATACAAACCTGTATATCAAAGTTAAACAAATTCTTCATACCTTCCGATACAGTAGACCAAAAATTGCTTAGAACAGGACAAGTTAAAAACATATGAAGGTCGTCCGCTTTTTCCAGCTTACACTTTGGGCAACAGGGAGTCGGGCCTTTAGAAAATTTGGCAAGCCTAGCACGAGACCAATATACTCTCTGAAGAGAAAAGAGATGGTTGCGTTTTAAATTGGTAGGAGAGACTGTGGTATGTAGTAGATAAAAGGATATTTGCCATAACTCCTCCAACTCTGCATCCGGAACATGCTCTCCCCATAGTTGAATTGGCAGGGTGAAATCGCCATCATCTGCTTCCAGAATGGTCCAATACAGAATTGATGTCTTGATCTTCCTGCTCTTCCCCTGGAGAAGTTCCTCCAATACAGTCTCAACTCCAATTTCTAATCCAGTCGCCAGACTCCAGATCTGAATTTGCAGGTATTTGAACTTAGATAAATTGTTCTCGGACGGGATACAGTTCTCATCCCACCTTAACAACAACCCTTCAGGCCTCAGCTGACCCCAATATTTTAAATTAACATCAAACAAGGGTGTAACCAAGGAATCTTTAGTACATTCTGGAGAGCCCGGCGACTCCCAAATAGGAGCCAAAGCTGAGTAGTATTGAATGCCCAACGTTCTCCTTACTCTGGCCCAAATATAGGCCATATCTCTCAACATCTTCAGACGAACTTTCTTGAAGAAAGGCGGATCTCCGAACTTCAGCAAAAAACCATGGGACCCTCCTTGAATTTCTGATAGCATTGTCTCAAACATTATACCTGTTTCAGTACTGTCTGGATTATCAAATAACATTATCCCTGCCTTCAATAACAAAGTCCAGGCATAGAGTTTCAGATCTGGAGCACACAGGCCTCCTTTACTTTTCTTTCTTTGCAGCTTTTTCCATGCAATCCTTATACCCTTTGAGGCCCATACAAAAGAGTTCCATTTAGCTTGGATTTTCCTTAATTTAACTTCCTTAAAGGCTAATGGGATGTTCTGAAATAAGAATATTTATTTGGGCAGCAACATCATCTTGATAATATTGACTAGCCCAATTAAGGTAAGAGGAAGAAATGACCAACTCTTCAAGATTCAGCCGATTCTCTCTCGATTTTAGCCAGATTTCTTTCTGTTATTTGTTCTATATTCTGCGTGATTTGTACCCCCAGATATCTTATCTCGTGTTTCAGGATAGAAACTGAGGTTGATATGTTCCAGGCCATACATTCAGACTTGGACTGATTAATATGATAACCTGATATTTGACCAAACTGGGCAGTAGCACTATAAATTAGAGGGATTGCTTGTGTTGGATCTGAGGTATATATCATTATATCGTCAGCATACAGAGACACTTTTTTCTCCCAGTTCTTATATTTAAAAGGGAGAATATTCTGATCCTGCCTGATTTTTTCAGCGAACGGCTCAATATATAAATCAAAAAGCAAGGGTGATAAGGGGCACCCCTGTCTTGTACCTCTGTTAATTTTTATGGGTGCTGATAGACCGCCATTTATCAAAACTCTAGCTATTGGAGGGTGGTAAAAAGAAGATATAGATCTACAAAAATTTCTACCCAAATTACATCTTTCTAAAACTCTAGCCAAATACGCCCAGTTTACGCTATCAAATGCTTAAGTGGCATCGAGTGTTAAAATCGACATTGGAAGTTTATATAGAGATGCAACGTCAATTGCCCCTACTAAAGCTTGAGTCAAATCTTGTATGGTCTGCCCCCTCACAAAACCCTTTTGATCTGAATGTAATAAACTACCAGCTACTCCATTTAATCTTTCTGCTAATATTTTGGCAAGAAACTTATAATCCAAGTTTAGCAGTGAGATAGGCCTATAGGAATCACACTGTGACGCAGGTTTAAGGGGTTTAAGGATAAGAACAACCGTGGCCTCGTTCCAAGAAGAGAGAATTTCACCTCCATTCTCAAACATAGATGCAAAAAGCATCTGAAGAACAGGGGAAATAACTGGAGCTAATATTTTATATAATTCGGCCGGTAGCCCTTCCGGACCTGGGGCCTTACTCCTCTTTGCCGAATCTATTGCACCCACCACTTCTTTTAAGCTGATTTCTCTATTTAGATTATTAGATGCATCATCATCAATTTGCCGTACTTCATAGTGGTAAAGCCATGATTGAATTAAATTGTCCTGTGGGGCTAAGTCTTCCTTATATATTAGATCAAAATAATTAAAAAAGGCTTCCTCAATATCAGTCCCGTATTACCCAACTGAACTCCTTTGATCGTATTCCTGCATTGCTCTTTTTTTGTTTTCCAAGCTAAAAGCTTTCCACTGGCTTCCCCATATTCGAAATGAGCAAGAGAGCTGGCCTGCCATCGCTTTCTGAGTCTGGAATCAAGAATCTGTTCTAATTGTAATTTACATAATGACAGTTCTTTCCGTATATTCACTTCCGCAGGTAAGTTTGAAAGTGAGAGATTGCATTCTAGTTTAGTAATTTTGTTCTCGATCTCAGATATCATTACCCGAAATTTTTTATGTCTAGAGGACTGAATGGCAAAAATTATCCCTCTCAAATATGCTTTGTAGGAGTCCCATACAATTGGAAGTGCGGCTGTCCCTAAATTTAGCTCAAAAAAACTTTCCGACTCATCCATCTGTTTTCCTACTACCTCCTCCTCAAGCAAGATACTTCTATCCGTAGTCCTTCTTTTATTAGTTTGTAATCCCGAAAGTTTCAAAACTAAAGAGAGTGCTGAGTGATCTGAAATGTGCGCTCCTACATGATTAACCTTGTGAGCGACACCACATAGCTCATCTGCAATTAAAAAAAATCTAATCTAGACTTATGTCCCAGTGCTTTATTATGAAAAGTGAACTCTTTTTTTGTCCCCCATTTTTTTCTCCAAATATCCTTCCACCCTAACTGATGCATGGCATTTATTAGGAGAGATCTTGTTTTAGGATTGTATGTAGACTTGAGTTTGTATGTTTTATCCATTTGGGGATCCAGAACTAAATTAAAATACCCTGCTAAGATTAAAGGATCATTGAAGTCTAGAGGTTCTACCAACAGTTCTCTAAGGGGGAGAAGACCATCTGAATTCGGGCCGTAGTATCCTGCTAGTGTGAATTTATAAGAATAAAACTTTATCCTTACTATAACCCATCTCCCTTTTTTATCGACTCTTGATTCTTCTACTGTGATAACTGGGTTTGCTTTGATCAAAATTGCAACCCTTTTTATAGTAACTTGCTGTGATGTACATATAACATGCTGAATCCATTTTTTACTGCTACAGACCTCTCTTAACTCTTGTTCTGTACAATGCATCTCTTGCAAAATAAAGAAATATTCGGGTGCATCTTTGAGATATTGAAATATCCTCTCTCTTCAGTGTTTTACCCTCAAACCATTCAAATTCCATGTTAAAACCTTCATGTATACCTGCGGGGCTGATTTAACCGGCGACATTTTTTTCTAAATAGGCGTAAGCTATTAATTGACCTAATTTGGCTATTTGGACATTTTTTTTTCCCCACATGCTCCCCACCGTGTGCCCTTCTCCCGCCCTACTGTGTCTCTCCCTTTCCTCAAACCCCCACCCCCCCAGTGCAGCCCCGGAGAACCCCCCTTCTTCTTCTTGGCCCTTCTCAAGGCCTTGAGGCTCCCTCCCCAGATAGCTGGATAAACTATTACAACTATTATAAAAATGAACTAAATTATATAGAGAAAAAACAGGAAGAATAAAACAAAATGCAGCTATTTACAAAAGAATAAATATCTATCTCTCTTGAGAGAAGACCAAAAGACCTCTCTCCCCCGGGTCCCCTCTGCTATCCTCTGTTACCAGTTGTAGATAGGCTTCAGCCTCATCTACCCTTTTAAGGGTTCTCATTTTATTCTTATACATTACTTTTAAGGATGCAGGGAATTTCAGTTGCGCACTGGCGCCTGTTTGCCTAAAGGGGTCTAATAATTTGCCAAGTTCCCACTGTCTAGATGCTGTGATAGAAGAAACATCTGACCTAATCTGAAAAGTAATTCCTTCGGCTGACAGGGAACTGCTTTTTAATGCTTTATTAAGGATTTCATCCTTTAAAGTATAAGTCAGGAAATGAACTAATATCTTCCTGGGTCTTGTTTTATTCGGATTTAACCTAAACGGGTCTCTATGAACTCTTTGAATATCTCTAATCAGATCCTGTTCTGAGACTTCCACTGCGGTAGCTTGCTTGATAAGTTTAACAACAAACTCCTTAATATTACTTCCTTCCGCCCCTTCCAGAACTTTCAGAAGACGCAGGTTGTTCCTCCTCTGTGCATTTTCTAAGGTTTCCATCTTCTCCAAGGTATCCCTGTTCACGCTGCCTTAGGTCGTCTATTTTCTTCGTGTGTTGGAGGGCCAGTGTTTTTAGATCAGTAACAGTAGATTCTAGTGCAGTGGTTCTAGCCGCTAAGGAATCAAACTTTTCCTCTAGCTTCTCACAGAATGATTTTATTTCTTGCTGATTCTTCTGTGAAACTGCAAACCCAGTTTTCATTGCACAACTTAAGGACTGAAGGATTAACAGAACAGATTGATCACTGGGGATTGGCTCCACATCCTTGTCCTCACCCTTGAAAGACATAATGTTTCTTGAAGATATATCCCCTGAGATTTTAGCCGGAGCTATATTAGCTGGTATATCTTTTACTGCATTAACATTAGTTACTTTAGTTATTGCATCATCATTGTCAAATATTGCTATTTGCTCGCTATATACGTTTTCGCCCATCTCTGGGCTATGCATCCTTAAAGTATCTGCTTGATCTGAGTCTTGATCTTGATCCAATTCTCCTAGTAAGTGAAATATATTAGGGCTAAGAAGGCCCTGTTGGAAAATCAAGAGCAGTAGTGACTCTTGAGAGCGTTGAGGTAGATGCTACAGACGAGGGTTTTAACTCCAAAACAGAGGGAATTGTTTTAAAATAGGTTTTTAGTGAAGGGGGAGGTTTAACTTTATACACTGCTTCTTGTCCTTTAAGATTACTTTTTAGGCCAGTCTTCTTGATTTTTTTAAACTTTTGTTTAGCTGATACAGGTGATGGAATTTCTATCCGTCCATCTCCTTGTTTTTCCCCTTTGCTTCTAAGCGTATATCTGGAGACCTGGTCCCTCTGTAACTCACTAGTGGACATGGGCGAGGAAACTCCTCCAACTAAGTTCACTTCTCCTACTGAACTCACTGATGTGTTTTTAATACTGTTTTGAGCAGCCTCCCTACTGCATTCTGGGGGAGGTAGTCCTTGCTGCTTTAAACCACAATTTCTCCCTGTGTAAGATATCCTTGTTGTTGCCCTACGGCCTCTCCTCACCTCACTAGACGCTCTTGCCCACTGCGCAAGCCCCCCTTCAACCCTAATGCACTTCTACCCCCTCACCTTCAAGCAGTCCGTGCACAGGTTGTCTCTTATGGCGGCTTCCGCCGCTCCCTCGCTGTGTACACCCTCCAGGTCCACGAGCCAAAAATCACCAGTAATGAACCCGTCTCCAGCCGTCTCCGACCGCCGCACCACCACCAAGAACTGCCCCGAAATGACAAGCTGGGTCAAAGAAAGCCGACACCTCCCGAGACCTCCCTCTCCTCTAAACAGCGTAAAGAGGAGACCACGGACCTCAGACGCCGACGCCGCTCCTGGGCGCCGCGGTAACTGCAAACTAATCGAAATTAGTTTAAGCGTTTATTTTTTACTAAAACAAGCGGCGCCCTAACTTCGCGATATAGTCTTCCTCACATGAAACGATCTTCATCCACAAGCCATGATTATCCGAATACCTGAGCCTCCAGGAGCGTCCCGACTAGCTGCTGCTGCTAGCCGTCATGTTCTCCCCAGCGGGATTGGAGTGGTAAATCGGTCATCATGACAGATGTTACAAATGAAAAAGTTGCCCCAAATGGCAGTTTTTTCCTACTAATTTTCAATATTTGTTTTATTTCAACACTTATGCCCACATGCATCAACCTATTTAGGAAGTGCAAACGGTGCGAATCGCAAAATTCGGCCGTTTGCGATTCCTAAATAGGTTTTAGGGATGCATCAAGCATTTTTGGTTAAATCGCTATTTTTAGCGAATTCCAAAAATGCGATTGCTTTTAAGGAATCGCAAATTTGCGATTCCTTAAAAGCAATGCATGATTAATTTTAAAATTGCGAATTCGCGATAGGGGGTGCAAATTATCACGAGGTTGAACCTCGTGGTAATTTGCGAAAATGTGTTAAAATGCTCAAATTTGCATTTAAATACACTGTCATGTTACAGACACACATGTCCTTAGGACATGTGTGTTTGAAACATGCACTTCAAAATACATTTCAGGGGTGCAGGGGGGGGTCCTTTGGACCCCCCCCCTGCACCCATGGAATGCATCAACATTTTGCGAATTCTAATTTGCGAATTCGCAATTCCCATGGATTCCTATGGGCCTTTTGGCTCCATAGGAATCCATGGGAATTGCGAAATCGCAAATTGGAATTTGCATAATATTTGCGATTCGGTAAAAATTGCGATTTTTTACCCCTTGCTGAATTCAAAATTCTGTTTAGTTTTCAGCAATGTATAGTTTTCCAGGATTCACCACGTGGTTCATACCCATTACCACCACAAACTAGGAGGAGGTATGAAGCACCAAAAATATGAAAAAAGGGGCTATCTCCTATTAAAATGGCAAAACGGTGTTAAAAAATTAGTTTTTCTGAATCAAGTCTTGCTGTTCCTGAAAAATGGGGAGATGGTGATTATAGCACTCTAACTGGCAGATGCATCAACGTAGCCTTTCGCTATTCCTAAATAGCGATTTGTAAGGAATTGCTATTTAGGAATAGCAAAAGCCTATGCATGTAGGAATCGCTATTAAAATAGCGATTCCTAAACATTCCTTAATTGCTACTCGCCAATTGCTAGTCGCAATTAAGGAATGCTGTCCAATTCATTCCTATGGGCCTACAGGCCCATAGGAATGTATTGGAGATTGCATGAGCAATTTGCGAGTACCAGTAGGTACTTGCAAATTTCTCATGCAATTTCAAGGGTGCAAGGGTGTCAAAATGACACCCTGTTGCACCGCTGAAATTGATCTCTGCACATATGTTGCAAACACACACATGCCCTAAGGGCATGTGTGTGCGCAACATGAAACTTTGAAAAACGCACAAAAGTGAATTTTTCAAAGTTTTTGCAAATTACCATGAAGTTCAACTTCATGGTAATTTGCTATTCCTATTAGCAAATTCACAATTTTTTTTACTTTGATGCATTGCATCTAAGGAATCTCAATTTGGGATTCCTTAAATGCAATCGCAATTTAAGGAATCTCAATTTAGAGATTCCTTAAATTGCAATTTTTGCATTTTGGATGATGCATCCCAAATGCAAAAATACCGGTCGCAAAGGGGCAGATTCTGAGAACCTGCCCCTTTGCTCCGGGTATTTACTTTGATGCATATGCCTGTCAGACTTTTGTTGATGCTGTTTGCAGGCAAAAAAGACTTTCTTCTGCAGCACCTTTTTCCCATGTTCCCCCCCCCCAAAAAAAAATGTAGCCATATTTTGGGTAATTTTCCAGTCCCCTCCAGGGGAATTCACAAACTCTGGGTAGCTTTAGAATTCTCATGATGCTGAAAAAAAAGATGCACAGTTGGCATGGATAACTTATGTAGACAAAATGTTATGGAGGCCTAAGCGCAAACTACCCCAAATAGTAAAATAATGCTAAGCACTAGGGGGTGGAAAAGGCCTAGCAGCAAAGGGGCTAAGCAAATGAGCTTGGAGTTGTTATGCCTTGCCTTGAGCAGAGTAACCAATTGGTGAGCATCTAAACACCGCTCCCACTCCAAGCCCTCCATACCATGAGAAACAAACAATGGGGCTTTGAGGATTGAGGCAAGTCAAAGAGAATTGTAGATGGGAAGAATATCAGAGAGCTCACTGCTGGGGCAGGGAGACAGGCCAATTGATGAAAAAAAACATAATAAATGCCTTCCAACCACAACGCTGCAGAAAATTGTACTAAACTGGCCCCAAGGTAGACAGTTCAGAAGTTCTGCTACAATAGGCAATAGTCAGGGCCGGTGCTCTGGTTCATCTGGCAGATTCAGAGTCATCCTCCACCATGAAATCTTCAAGTCCTCCTTGTGTAACCAGATTTGCCCTCTTAGCTCGGCGTTGGTTTCCATCACTACTTTGTGACCAATGTGGACCAGCTGGGCCATTCTCCATCCCCATTCCAATCAACTGGACAAAATGATGCACACCCCTGCAGCACCATATTTGTGGCACTAACTCCGTCTGTTGTTGTATGTTTAGCATGGGAGCATGGGAGTGGAATGTTCCTGCTTCTCACGATCCTTAAGTCCATGCACCTGGCCAGGTTCATTGTAATTGCTATTGATCATGTTGGGCGACTTTCAGACTACGACCTGAGCCAAGATCTCCAGTTCTTCCAGAAACTGTTCTCCTCTGGGTTTGTAAAGGTCTTGAAGCTTACTATTTCACCCTGTCACTGCATCTAAGCATACTATTCCTACAAGGAACATTTTGTAATCAGCTTAGACACTGTTGAGAAGGGTGTATTGAAAGCATCAACAGCTGACTTGTACCATCATCTGCCCCCATCTTGGGAAATGTGAAGAAAATGTTATATTCTTCCTCCTCATTCATTGCAACAAGAGAACCGCTTCTAAGTACCATGTAGGTATCTTTTTTGGAGGCCAGCATTATGCCTACACATGCGATTCATAACTGCTATCAGAGGGCAGTGGACGATTGCAAAGCCTGTGACAGAAATGGCTGCTGTGCTGTTGGGTTAATTGAGCCAGTCTTTTTAGGTCTCGGGCTAACGCTGCACTGCGTAGCAGTGCTCACGCAACTGAGAATTAATGTCTCTTAGTAGGGGGCTTGAACCCGCCCTTCTTCTCCATTGGCTGGCTTCCTATACAGAGGCCAGCCATTGGAGGAGAAGGGTATCACTCGGTTCAAGCCCCGTCATTTCCAGATTCGGGTGCGTGTTTTTACTCTTCTTTCTTGTTTTCGTTCTCTCCTCTTCCCATTGGCTGGAATTTTACCTTCCAGCCAATGGGAAGAGGAGGGAACGAAAACCACTCACCCGAATCCCATTTCTGCCTCGCCTCCGAGAAAGACGGTGGTGCTGCTTGGTTTCCCGCCCGCCTCTCAGCCATATGATTTCACACCAGCAGCGGAGGACGTCTTCAAGGGACTCCCCACCCCTGAGCTGGTACGTTTTTTTCGTGCCTCTGTTTCCCTGCTTGTGATCTGGTTTTTCGTGCCTCTGTTTCCCTGCTTGTGATCTGGTGATTGTGCCCATTTTCTTGTTTTCGTGCCTCTGTTTCCCTGCTTGTGATCCGGTGATTGTGCCAGTTTTCTTGTTTTCGTGCCTCTGTTTCCCTGCTTGTGATCCGGTGATTGTGCCTGTTTTCTTGTTTTCGTGCCTCTGTTTCCCTGCTTGTTGTATGTTGAGCTCTTCCACTGAATAGCTGCGTATTGTCTGGGGCCTACAAACGAGCATGAGGAGCAGCAAGCCACGTTGAGACTTTCGGGCCCTCTCTGAAAGTTCTGTGGGGCTGGACAGAATCAGCCACATTTCATATAAGTATATTTGAAAAGCGAGTAGGTGTAAGTTCCTATGCATGCCGCTCTGTTCCGTGAGGGTGTCAGGCCGGGTATTATAGAGTAGGGCATTTCTGGGACACAGAGTTCTTGGAATAAGAGGAACCTCGAGGTATCTAGCAATCAAGTTTCAGTGCTTAATACATTTTAAAAAGTAAACAATACATTCAATGTATATATTCAAATGTCGAAAATGTTTCTCGCATCGCTGCCGTCTACATCCACAATTGTCACGGCCCACTTCCGACACTGGCGCCTCGATGTCCTGCATAGACACCACCGAAAATGTTTGGTACTCTCACTAACCCCCTATCTATTGCTTGGCTGGGGGCCGCACTTCCGCCAACGCAGTCGTCGCCGACCTGGTGCCACTCATTCTCCAGGAACTTTTGTGTAGCTCCCTCCCACCTGATATTAACATTTATACTCCCTCCTTGAAATGCCACTCGGTGCCCACCCTTTCCGGCCCCACTTTGGAAAATAGAACACACGAGCAGAGTTTATTATCCCAGTGCTATAGTTGGGTGGGGCCAGTTAGCCTTGCTGCACAAGAGATGTGTGTTCAACAGATTTGCATTGTAGTAACATATGACTGATCACAAGTACTGAACTAGCACGTCACAGGTTGGTGATGCTCTGTGGTATGAAGACCTGTGTGTACACAGCAGGTTGGAGGCTTCAAACAAAGTAGGGACGGCCTCGAACGCATTCACGTTCGATGAAGGTAGAAGAGTTACATTGCATCTCTTTGAGGCCCAGCTAAGCCTTGTGAGCTGTATGTAAAGATGCCTTGTTCTGCGTCATATCCTGCCTCCCATCTGTGGCTGTGATGGTGAACTCTGAACACCACCCCCTCTATTTACCTCATATCCAGCCCTGTTTGCCCTGTCAGGCCTGAACCTTAAACCCTCTAAGGATCGTGGGAAATCTGATCGTACTGGTATGCCCTGACCCCTGGGGAGGGAGCTGCCCCTGGGCAGCAGGTCCGAGACAATCAGGCTGCCTGTGAGGCCGGGGCACACAAAGTTCAGACCCAGGGACATTCCCAGGAAAGGGTGACAGCGCTGTATCTTGTGGGGAGATGATCCCTTCAGCTCTCCGCTTCTGCTTAATCCATATCACGAGGGAGCAAGGATCTCATTTCAAGAGGCGGGGAGGAGACGGGATGGATATTAGCTGGGGAGGGCGGGAGAGGGAGAGGGTGAGGGCAGATAAGAAAGGCAGCAGGAGACCGAAAGGGGAAGCCTGTCTTTCTCTCAAGTTCAAGTTCAAGTTCAGGGATTTATATAGCGCACTACTCACCCAGAGGGTCTCAAGGCGCTTGGGGAAGGGGGGTTTAATTTTTGTCGAATAGCCAGGTTTTGAGTTCTTTTCTGAAGGAGATGTGGTTTTGAGTAAGGCGGAGGTGAGCAGGGATTGAGTTCCAGGTCTTTGCAGCCAGGAAGGAGAAGGACCTGCCACCCATGGTGGATTTTCGGATGCGCGGGACTGCGGCGAGGGCTTGATTGGACAATCTAAGTTGGCGGGTGGGTGTGTAGAAGGACAGTCGAGTGTTGAGGCATTCGGGTCCTAGTTTGTAGAGGGCCTTGTGTGCGTGGGTGAGAAGACGGATTGTAATTCTCTTGTTGACGGGAAGCCAGTGGAGGTCTTTTAGGTGTCCGGTGATGGGATCTTGGCGAGGGATGTCCAATATGAGTCTCGTTGATGCGTTTTGGATGCGTTGGAGTTTTTTCTGTAATTTTGCTGGGATTCCGGCGTATAGTGTGTTACCATAATCCAGTCGACTCGTGACCAGTGCGTGGGTGACAGTCTTTCTTGTTTCGATGGGGATCCAACGGAAGATCTTTTTGAGAATACAAAGTACGTTGAAGCAGGAGGACGAGACTACGTTGACTTGTCTGGACATCGAGAGAGAGGAGTCTAGGATGAAGCCCAGGTTGCGTGCGTGGTCAGTGGGTGTGGGTGCTGTGCCCAGGGCGGAAGGCCACCAAGAGTCGTCCCAGGCAGAGGGAGAGGATCCTAGGATGAGCACCTCCATTTTGTCTGAGTTGAGTTTTAGGCGGCTATGTTTCATCCATTCAGCTACTTCTTTCATGCCTTCGTGAAGATTGGTTTTGGCGGTGTTAGGGTCTTTGGTGAGGGAAAGGATTAACTGGGTGTCGTCGGCGTAAGAGATGATGTTAAGGTTGTGTTGACGCGCAATGGAGGCGAGTGGACTCATGTAAACGTTGAAGAGGGTGGGACTGAGTGAAGATCCTTGTGGTACTCCACAGATGACTTCAGTGGCCTCTGAGTTGAATGGGGGAAGTCAGACTCTTTGAGTTCTCCCGGCGAGGAATGAGATGATCCAGTCCAAGGCTTTTCCTTGTATGCCAATGTTGCTGAGGCGTTGAATGAGGGTGCTATGACAGACTGTGTCGAAGGCTGCGGAGAGTTCGAGTAGGATGAGGGCGGCTGTTTCTCCGTTGTCCAGTAGAGTTCGTATGTCGTCTGTAGCTGGGATGAGGGCAGTTTCGGTGCTGTGTTTGGCTCGGAAGACGGACTGTGAGGGGTCGAGGGAGTTGTTGGATTCAAGGAAGGCGGCGAGCTGGCTGTTGACGGCTTTCTCGATGACTTTGGCGGGGAAGGGGAGGAGGGATATGGGTCGGTAGTTTTTAAGTTCAGAGGGGTCTGCTGTGGGTTTCTTCAAGAGGGCGCTGAGTTCGGCGTGTTTCCAGCTTTCTGGGAAGGTGGCAGAGTTGAACGAGCAGTTGATGACATCACGGAGATGGGGTGCGATGATGGAGTCAGCTTTGTTGAAGATGTGGTGGGGGCAGGGGTCGGTTGGCGAGCCAGAGTGGATTGAGTTCATTAGGCGGATGGTGTCTTCGGTGGTGATTGGGTTCCAGGCGCTGAGGTTGTTAGTTGGTGGTGTAGGATCTGAGGGGGGTGGGGAGGGTTGTTCGCAGACGGACAACATCTGAGAAACTTGAAACCGAATCTTGTTAGTGACCTGCAAAGTGTATTTTCCATGCCACTGGCCTTGCGCACTGCGAGTGGTACATCGCACATGAATGTTAAATTAGTATTTGTTCACAGAGGTCCACAGAGAATACAGGGACATTTTACACCTGCAGTTTTGTATTTACACCGGTCACTGCAGTTTATATTTGAATATTGACCGGAATATTGTTGCAGCGCATGGTCAAAAGATAAGTCTAGTGCAGCAGTGACGTGTATAGCAGCCAATGTAATATACTGTCATCCATACCTACCTACCTATAGGGCTGTAAGAAGTAAGGATGGAAAGTGCCTGATGCGGAGAGAGGAATGCAGGAAGGAAAACTGGGAAACAAGAATAGAGGCCCCAGGTTCTGTTTCCTGCCCCACACTGACATCCACAAAGTTTGGAACCCAGACCAACATGATCCCTGCATCCCCATTTCATGCTGTTGATTGTTGTGGATGGGTGGCTCTGTTTGAGGGTGGGTGGCTCTGTGTGTGGGTGTGTGGCTCTGTGTGTGGGTGTCTGTGTGTGGGTGGCTGTGTGTGGGTGGCTCTGTGTGGGTGGCAGTGTGTGTGTGTGGGGCTCTGTGCGTGTCTGTGTGCATGGGGCTCTGTGTGTGTGTGTGTGGTGCTCTGTGTGTGTGGGGGGGCTCTGTGTGTGTGGGAGGGCTCTCTGTGTGTGTGTGTGGCTCTCTTTGTGTGTGTGTGTGGCTCGCTGTGTGTGTGTGTGTGGGGGGGGGCTCTGTGTGTGTGTGTGGGGCTCTGTGGTGTGTGGGGGGCTCTGTGTGTGTGTGGCTCTCTGTGTGTGTGTATGGCTCTCTGTGTATGTGTGTGGCTTTCTGTGTGTGTGGCTCTGTGTCCGCGAATACTCTCTACTACTCTCTAATGCTCACCTATTGCCATTGTAAATGACAATACCATTTTATTTATTTTTTTAAATGAAAAAAAATGTCACGAGCAATGCCAATAGCTCTACCTTTAATAATGCCGAGACCATTGCATTGTAAATGCTTGTTTACTTTTATAGTCATTCATTTTTGTGCTGACTTGCTCCCTACCTGTGAGTGTACCATTCCCCACCCAGAAACACTTTATTACCTGATGTTGGATGGGGCCACTGCGTTTGGTGGGTTGGTAAGATTGGAATGCCGGGAGTGGAGCAGCGCAGCAAGAAAGACCACCAGATACAGTGTGGAACGACTCCTGAATTTCGGTGTCTGCGCTGGAATCCTCCATTTATTGACACAAATTTCAAATTTCAAAGCTTTATTCGACATTTGTCATAAAAGCATCCTTCCTAACCCTATTACAATAAATACTACAGTTAAAAATAGTTCTAAAATACCTATTAAACAGTGACAGTTGAATATTATACATGAAAAATACAAGAAAGTTTCCAGTTATTTCTAAAAATAATTTCTTTTTAAAAACAGTTCATACAGTAGAATAATTAGATTAGGGCAACACTATTTCATTTACATTTGACTTTAAAGTGCGTGTGCGAATTGCCCATGCCCAGGCAAGGAATTTTGCTACGGCAACTACAAATGGTGTCGAACAATCGGATTAAAGTATTCTAAGGGCTGTCGATTGGCTACGGGTGCCAATATTTAGGCACACAGGCTTCAGCCATTTACGTCTAGGGCTAGCATATAATGGGCAACAGAACAACAAATGGGAAATGTGCTCAATTTGATCTCTACAATAATAACAATGTTCATCCCACATTGGAGACCAGCGTTTTTTGAAAGCATTCACTGGTAGAGTTCTTATGCGAAATTGAAAGTATAGTTTTCTATCATGTGGCCGTTCTATTATGTCCCAATATGTTTCACATGAGGGATACATTTTAATATCACAAAATCGAGATGTTATTGTTGATGCAGAACCTTTACAGAACATTGTTATATACACCATCTCCCAATATAATTCTTTCAATTTTGCTTTCGAAGGGAAGCTAGCCACATCATGGTTGCCCCAAAGGTGTTCCAAATTTAACAATGCAAGAAGCCCCCGTAATTCTTTTAGCCATTCAATACAATGGAAACGATCGAACTCAACAACATCCTCCAGAGCTGCAGCATAATGGCTCAGCTCTGGGGTCACCATCAAGCGTCTCCAGTATAGAAGCGGCCGTAGTCTGGCTATGTCCTCGATATTTTTTCTACCAAGGTCCAGTTTCAGGGGAATTGTGGGTGTGCTTTGAGGAACCATAACTAGCCCTCGTAAAAATCTGTTTTCTGCACGTCCCAACTCTCCCAAATTTGAAAACCCCCATAATTCAGATCCATATAAGCAGGCGCCTAATACTTTCATGTTGTATATTTCGAGTGCACAATTAACCGGCTTTGTTAGCGATTTACGATGTTTCAGGCCAACTGCGCCAGCAAGCTGGTTAAACTTCAATAGTGTCTTGTTAATGTGCGATTTCCACTTCATGTTTCCCTGGAGGGTGATGCCTAGGTAAGTAAAAGCGTCCACTTTTTCTAAAGGGGTACCTTTGTATTTGATTACACCTTTGAAAGAGGACTGATGGTTTAGGCACATGAATTTGGTTTTGGTGGTATTCAATTCAAGGCCCTTACTATCACAAAATTCACCAAAGGCATCCACCAATTTTTGGAGACCGCTCGGGGTGCGTGAAAGTAAAAGCGTATCGTCCGCAAACATTAAGACAGGGACGCGGGAGCCTGCTATAATTGGGGCATCACTTGGGGTGTTCATTAAGTGGGCTACAATTCCATTTATGTAAATTGAAAATAGTGTTGGCGCTAGAACGCACCCTTGCCTTACTCCTCGTTCTACTGGAAAGGGATCTGTGACTTCTCCTTGCTTGCCCCATCTGATTTTGGCAAAGTTGTTATCGTGAAGGCGAACTAGGAGGGTGAGGAGTTCCTGACTTAGTCCTAGATCAGCCAAGGTCTGCCACAATTTTTCTCTAGGGACTAAATCGAAGGCTGCCTTTAGGTCCACAAAGACAGCATACAACGAGCCCTTTTTAAGTGTGACGTTTCTCCAATAGATGGCTATAAAGTAGAGAACTTGGTCAACACTACTAGTCAGTGGACGGAACCCTGCCTGATAAGGGGACAGTATGTTCTTTTCGTCAATCCATTGTTGCAACTTATTCTGGACTAAGCGCCCCATCAGCTTTTGTGCTGTGTCTATAAGACTGATGGGTCTATAGTTTTCGGCTAGTGTTTTATCTCCTTTTTTAAATATGGGGATTATTTCTGCTCCCTTCCATGAGTAGGGCACTTCCCCTCCCATCGCCACAGCATTTGCCAGCATTTTAAAATAGGAACACCAGGCAATCCGGTCCGATAAAAATACGTCGGCCGGGATGCCATCCATGCCTGGCGCTTTTCCCCCCGCTATACAATCCAATGCTGTGCTCACATCCTTCTCGTCAAATATTTGGTTTTTGTAAAGATGAATGGAGGAGGATGATGAGGAATGTGGGCAGGGTTGCGGGCATACTGTGGTTTAAAAAACTCAGTCCATTTATTTATGGCAACATTGTTTTGAGGCTGGGCAGCTATTCCTCCCCTCTCCCATTTTACTATCGCCCAAAAGCGCTTAGAATCCTTTGCTGCACAGGCCTCCTTCAAGTCCAACCAACCTTCTTCATCCCAGCGTTTCCTGGCCTGTTTTTGGGTTTGTCTATATACATCTCTCGCCCTCCTAATTGCTATTACATTGCCTGTTTTCAGTTCCAAACTCAAATTGAGTCGTGCCACCCTGCAGCTCTTATCATACCAGCCTTGCCTTGATTGACTTTTTTTCGTTTTACAGGGATCTGCTCTTTTCGTAAAGAAGCTCTGTATTTTAGAGAAGAGGTTTTCGTGGGCCTCCATCATGTAGTCTTGAAAGCTAGGCATCCCTTGAAGAGACTTGATGTTATTTACTTCGTCGACTACTAGTTTTTTAAGTACCTCCAATTTTGCTGTGTGCTCTATTAACATTCTCCATTTGAGGTGGCGTAGGTTATTCGAACATGCTACATCCTGCGTCACCATTCCAATATTGTTAGTGTACACTATAGACTCATAGTGGGAGTAGAAAGTCAGTCGCAAGGGGTTGTGATCACTTTCTAGTCTATCTTCTACAACCATATCTAGCATTTTACTCCAAATCCTTACGTCTAATAGAATGTAGTCAATTCTGCTAGTTGATCGACCATTGTCAAAGGTATTATTTCCTCTTAGGTCAGATGGCGAGCGCCCATTTGCCGCTCTCAAGCCTCTGGCCAAACAGAGACTTTTTAACTGGATTGCCACACTACTCCATTTTTTAATGGCTGGCAACTCCAGCTGTGGTATTCCCCACTTGGCATCCTCTTCCTCAGACAAAATCCTGTCCTCTTCACCCAGGGGCTCGAAAGTAGCGTTGAAATCACCGCCCACTATTATTTGGGTTTGTGGTGTTAACATTTCGATATTCTGCTCAAGGGTTGATACAGTATTTGAAGATTTGCCACTAGCCACTCCCCTGGCATAGACATTGAACAGGATAAGCTCTTGGCCATTATCCCATCTAACGAAAAGTGCCATAATATCATTGGATGGTATAGATAGTTGTTTTATTGAACAATTCAAAGACTGGCGTATCCAAATTAGCAAGCCTCCAGAGGGGCGACCTAGGCGATTTCTAGTTGCTGGAATGTAAAAATTTAGATAGCCCTCTCTAAAGGTTGGGATAAGCGACCAAGTTTCTTGGAGCATAATAATGTCGTGTTGGTCAATGAATTCAACCCATTCCAATGTGGTGATCTTACTTGCTATGCCTGCAATATTCCAAGATACAAGGGATAGTAAAGTAGATTCTTGTTGGCGCAATAGCTGGCCATTTTCATAATTGCTTGCATTTGCTTTGTTTTCTGATGTTACTATTTTTCCCTCTTTTAATGTAACCTCGGTCCCTTGTACCTCTGTAGTACAGACAATATCCTCTGTGACTATCTTTATCTCTTCAGGAACAGGGTTTTTACATGCCATATGGGCTGGTCTCTGTTTATCTCTGTTCTGAATGGCTAGGTGGGTGCATATCATATTCTCTCCACTTACATACCTTTGCAACATCGGCCTCCTTGGAGGAACCGGATCACGATTTGTGAGTCAATCACATTCATTTAAATCGGATAAGGCCGAGAAGCAGTTTTCCAAATTTAGCCCCCAATCACAACTTGGTCCACCCCTAGCCCTTCTAGTTCCAACTATTGACCACTTAGTCCTTAGGATACTTGGCTTTGCCACTAGGCCTCTTCTGCTGTAAAAGAAATCCAACGTTAGTGGGATTATTTCTGCCGTTCTACGTTGTGGTGGAAAAATATTTAACAGAATGTCTGGTAATACATCTGGGCCCTTGAGGTTTAGTACTACACAGTCCCCGGCAAATTTCTTAGGTTTAGTCCCTATCCACTTTACTCTTCTTGCTGTTAGGATGTCTTTGGTCAGCTTTTCTCTGCCCCAAGGAGATATTTGCATATTATTACCTAACCAGCTCATAGATTTGTTTAAAAGGGAATCCGGAGACTCAATCTGGTCTTTTTTTAATGGTGGGACATTAGCAAGTACTAAAACCAGGGGAGAAGCTTCCACTATCAATTCTACAGGATTTGATTCTAAATGGAGATCAGGTGTCAAAACATTCTCTTGAATTGTCGGTGGAACTACAACTGTGGAGTTGTTAAGATCATTTCTAACACTAGATACTCCCGTCTGAGTTGGGTTCGGTGTAACTTTTGGATTCCCAATCATATTCACCTGTTTTTCATCTATTTTATTCATAATTAAGTTTGGCATTTCCCCCATGTTGTCATTTGTAGTTTTTAAGAGGGTCTCCAGTTTGTATACTTTATCAGACAAATGGTCTATTTTAGATATGAGCGGTTTGATTATTTGTGATATGCTGGATTCTAACATGCCCATAAACTTATTCGATAACAGCTCATTCCAATCTATAGTGCCACCCCCTTCCTCCCTTATTTCATCAGTAACACTTTTGTGTTTAATTTTAGGGGGGGTTGCTGGTTTTTTACTACTGGACCGTAACCCTGGTCTTTTGGAGGGGACTTTAGTGGACCGTTTAACCGCTCTTGGAGCAGGGACTGGTGTTGGTGGAGTGACGCTCTCTTCAACTATCTCTAGGTCATTACAGGACAGACGTAAATCATCCCCCGATAGTAGATCAACATTTATATCTGGTTGTAAGACATTTATGGAAGCATTTAATACTGAGCAATCATTGTTCCCTACAGTTTGAACATCGATTGTATTCATTGCTTCAGGATCCAGTTCAATTAGGTCTGAAGCCTCTCTTTGGGAGCAAGGAGGAGAGTCATTAAGCCCCAAGGAAGACCTCCGATCACTATTTATTTGTGCCACCCTATGTACTAGATAATTGTCCATGGTATTGGCAGGGGTGTTGGGTGTTTTCTGTTTCGACATATTTTAACAAGATTATTAAACAGCTACAGGCAAGATATTAACCCTTATGTCTATAGATAGTCAATTGCAGTGGAGCACAGAGGCAGATGACTCACGGTACTGGTGATGTTAGGTTCCTGGTCCAGTCCAGTCGTGTCCAGTCTTGGACTGTCTTAGACTGTCCGCCCTTTGTCCGGGCTTCGTCCGGGCGTCCCGCTCGCGTCCCGCGACGCGAAGGACGGCTGCAATTTCAAGCGCCTCCGGGCGCGGTGACCCCTGCGATGTTTTTCCGGGTCGCTGGGCAGTCTGGGAAATGTAGTTTCCCTCCACTCGGCGGCCGCGAGAAGGACTCGAGCGGCGGCGGGAGGGAAACCAATGAAGGCCAAGGCAAGGTGAGGTTTCTGTCTGTTCTTCGTGGCAGGTTCGATACCCCAGGCAAGTTGTGGCAAGACACCCGCTCCGCCAAGGACGGCGGCAATTTCAAGCGCCTCCGGGCGCGGTGACCCCTGCGATGTTTTTCCGGGTCGCTGGGCAGTCTGGGAAATGTAGTTTCCCTCCGCTCGGCGGCCGCAAGAAGGACTCGAGCGGCGGCGGGAGGGAAACCAATGAAGGCCAAGAGAAGGTGAGGTTTCTGTCTGTTCTTCGTGGCAGGTTCGATACCCCAGGCAAGTTGTGGCAAGACACCCGCTCCGCCAAGGACGGCGGCAATTTCTTGACACAAATTGCCACCTTTGCCATCCCAGGGTTTTACAAGCATGAGAGCTGGTGCTAGAAAGAGTATTACATAATGCAGCCATTCGTGATATATCAAAGTGAGCACTCCCCTTTCCTCCTACCTTCTTCAGGATCTCCTTTCTGACCCACAGTTACTATTATTACTTATATTTGAATTTTGTGGCGTTTATTGAAGCCACAGTGTTTCTAGCTACTGTGTATTGGTTGCTTTGCTACGCCTGGAAGAGCGTGTGCTATGCTCTCTGTGAATTTCTTCACTGGAACACAGTGCAGGTCGCTCTGAGGACCACCTTTGTCTGACCCAATCCGACCATTGAAAACAAAGCGTTCAGATAAAAAACTAATTTTCTCCTTCACCTTTCGGTGCCCTTAAAGTCTTCTATGAAGTCTATTAGAACTCTCCCCCATACACTCATATTACGTCTTTTCTGAGAAAGATTATAAGCCTTTTGTTTTCTTACTTTTCTCCTTCAAAGGCTCCGCTTTCATATTTTCAGAAATAACAGTGCTTAACAAAATCCCTTTTTAAACCCTGCTCTGATACTCAGAGACGGTCCTAGGCCTTCTGAGGCCTTCTGAGGCCCCGGGCGAAAGGGAAGATGTGAGGCCCCTCTAAGTGCCTTACTGCCTGTGCGAGTGCGCTTTTCCCTACTCTGCGGGGCCGGCAGGGGGCCCCCTGAGCGCGAGGCCCTGGGCAGCTGCCCATACCGCCCATGCCTAGGACCGGCCCTGCTGATACTCAAGGCTTAAGCATCACCTCGTGCTTAGCCGTGCTCGGCCTGAGCATATTGCTTCGAAGAAAATGGCTCCACTTCAGTCACCATCTGCCAACACACCTCCAGAGAGCTCAGGGACATGTCAGCGTGGGTTACGAATGACGAGACCAGGCACAGGCGCCGGGAATGCCACCTGCATCATTGTATGAGAGGGTCACCCCTGGCACCACTGCTAACTCGAATCACATGGTAGAGCTAAGCATAGGTACTAGTTGATGACGCCACCAAAAGGCTAAAAATACACAAAAATAAGTAACGCGGCCATTTTATTGGTTATCAGGGGCAATTAGAGTTGTATGGGCCCACTGCTTAGTTTCTGCCTAGGACAGAAGGGAGAGATCTTCAAACGTTTTTGCTCTGTGCCTCCTTAAGAAAAACAGTTTTTAGGTTTGAAGTTTATGGCAAGGATTGGGGAAGCAGGTCAGGCAGGGCGGGCAGGGCTGAGAGCAGGAGTGAGGTTATGAAATCATTTTAGGGATACTTCTTCTGTAGTTTATAGTCCTCTCTATATGTGAAACCTGTTAAAGAGCAATTGCGTCCAACAAAAACAGAAAATGACTCCAAAGCACAGCTCTCAATAATTAGTGTGTTGTGAGAGTCCCACTAACTCCTGGGCCCCAAAGCAGTTGCACCTGCGACACTAATGATAGTTGTTATCCCAAATAGATGGATGTCTCATCTGCCTCTTTTACCCCTTCCCCACCATGACTAGCCATCTCGCCAATCATAAAACAGACTCTCTGTCCCTTTCAGAAATAATTGAGCTTCCACGTGTTGCCCTACTCTTTGCAGTAGGGGGGCCCTTGGCCCTAATACTATCAAGTAAAATGAACACCTATGACCCCTTTTGTGATGTGAAATAATCATAACTGTAATGCAGTGGGTGCCTACCACCCCTGAGAATCAGTGCCACTGCACCTGCTTCACCACTGATAGCTACTGTCTTATAAAGTGCTCTGTCTTCTCTGCCCTTTGTTAAAAACATGGCCCCATTCTCCTCCCCTTTCTATTTTTTTTAATATCTTTATTACATTTATATTATTTTCTTGTTACAATCAAATCAGGCATAGGTATAATGCACTTGCATACAAAATCAATATCACTGTGACATTACATATGTAGTTCCAGTTATTACCGTTGAGTGAGCATAGCGTAATTTTCCTCTAGCTCTCAAAGGGTGGCGTGCATTAGCAATTTGATATAGGTATATGATACCTACGTATACTGTCACCTCTAAATGAGGGGAAGGACATATCTGTCATAAAGGTCTTCATCTTACAATAATAGGTCAGACATGAACACGTCTAGTAGCCCAATGTCATACAACTTGCGATCAACACAATCGTTGAACAACAGACAATAAGGCACAGGTGATAGGAAGTGAACCATTTCACTAATTGCAAGATATCCTTATTTTTCAACTCTTGAACCGTAACTAGGAAACTTAAAAGAAATACAAAAGAAAAGGAGTTATAGGGTACATAAAAAAAGCATGTAGCTAGTGTGCTGTGTGCTTTTCGAGTGTGGTAATGTCGAGGGTCGCGCGCAGTGTGGCTGATCTGGGTCGCTGTACTTAGTCAGTGCGCGATTGTGTGGGTGCCAATGCATCATGCGTCTAGGACCGTGTCTATGCAGCATCATGAAGGAATGTGGGGACATTGCCGAGCCTAACAGTCATGTCCGAGGGCGCCGCGTGTCCACAGCCCATTCACTCCACCCGGGCATCTCTTCAGGTGTCATCTCCAAATCACTGTGAGGGGGGAGCACATAACGCTGTGCTAGTTTGTGCAAGAGTTTTCAGGATGTCGTCCCAGGCCTGTGCAATGGGAAACTTATGCAGCCCAGTCGTTTCTTCTCCATGAAGAATGGTGCTCTCCGCCTGTGCCCAATTTTCCAGGGATTTTAACCCCCGGAGGTCTTTATGTGTCCATCTCTTGGTTGCAGTGATTAAACCTAGGTCACAGAATCTAAAGCTTACTTTGTTGGCCTTCGTACGCTTGTATAACCCCAGGATGCAAATCTCCCATGTACGTGGCACTTCTGTGTTAATGCTACTGGTGAGAGTTGTCGTTATTGTACGACAATAGGAGTTAAGCAGGGGGCATGTGTAATAGGTCCGTGTCTAGTAGACTGCATCTTGGTCAAGCAGTGGTGGCAATGTTTAAATATTTATTAATCTTGTCTAGCGAGAGATACGCCCTGTGTATTATATACGTTTGTATGAGTTTGAAACCGGAGTTGGTCGGTATGCACCTGGCACTGGTCAGGACATGTTTCCAATCCTTATGTGTCCAGGGCTGACCTCTGTCATTGCGCCTGGAATCTCTGTGGTGGTTTTAACACATGTGTAAGTAGGGCCTGCACTAGCCAGTGAATCACATGCGTTCCCCCCCCCATCACATGCAGGTATTGCAGCAACTGATGTATTTGTGGCTCAATTGGCAAATCGCCCACTTCTGTGTCAATGTCCTTATGATGGCTGCATGTAGGAGGAGCTCACCCACCGGCAGACCAGTGTCCGCTGTCAAGGTTGCAAAGGGCACCAAGGTACCATCCGTGTATAGGTCTCCCAGTGTCTCCACCCCTGCCTCAGTCCAGGGCGCCAGCTTTGCATCCGCTACAAAGTCTCAGCCCCATGGCAAACCGACCAGTGGTAGTAATGGGGCATAGGGAGTAGTGTCCTTTGTAAGTTGTAGGGTCCTTCGGTAACATCTGTGGGTCAACTCAATATGCAACTGTATCGGGCGGAGAGATTTCGACAGTGGGTGGAATAGGCTATAGATCTGTGTCCGTGTCCATGAACGTGACTCATTGGGGGTATCTGCCAGGTTCTTGCCGCTTAGCCACTTTGCAACCCACTGCAACTGCGCAGCTAAGTAATACAATTCTAGATGAGGAACTGCCAAGCCCCGCATTTCGGTGATGCATATAGTTTCTGCAGCGCTATTCTGGGCCGTCCTGTATTCCACACTAGACCCCTGATCAGCCCCTCGAGCTCCAGAAACAGCCGCACCGGGACACACACTGGCAGATTTGCAAAATAATACAATAGCCTGGGTAACACTATCATTTTAGTCAGGGTGATACGACTCATCATATTTAGTGGCAGAGTCTTCCAAATTTGTATCTGCGCCCGTATGGACGAGACGGCGCGCACCAGGTTACCCTCCAGTATGTCCGCAGGGGAACTGTAGATATATATGCCCAGATATCTAAACATTGTTGGGTACCAGGCAAGCGCCGTGCCATTGATTGTTATATCAGTTGCGTCCACATTCTCAGTAAAAGATTAAGCACCCGACTTGGCCCATTTTACCTTAAGGCCTGCGACTTCCACAAACCTATGAAATATGTTAGATATAGCTGGCGGTATATCATGTAAGTGCCTCATGTACAGCAACAGGTCATCAGCGTATAGGAGACCATCTTTCAGGGGTATTTATTTATTTATTTATGTGCTTCTATAGCGCCTGAATAGATCCCCGAAGGGATATCTCTGCGCTTAAGATGGAACAAGAGTGCTTAACCCCGGGCTAGTCATAAACAGAAAGGTAAAACACAAACTGATTAAATGGTGGTGAAAAGGTGGGTTTTGAGGTTTTTACGAAAAGATAAGTGGTTGGTGATGAGTTTGAGTTGAAGGGGAAGGGCATTCCAAAGGGTGGGTCCTGCGTATGCCAGAGCGCGACCTCCCTGGCGGGATTTTTTTATTTTAGGGACCTGTAATAGGTACCGATTACTCGATCGAAGTGATCGGCCTGGCACGTAGGGAAGGAAAACTTTTGTCAGATATTTAGGACCCTTTCCTATCAGAGACCTATGAATGGTGCACAGAATTTTAAACTTTGTGCGTTGCCGCACAGGCAGCCAGTGAAGTTTAGCTAGTATAGGGCGGGAGGGAGTTCTGGATGGAAGGTTGAGAACAAGCCTCGCCGCCGTATTTTGGACTACTTGTAGTTTTTTTAATTGGCCTTCATTGGTTGACAAAAGAAGGCCATTACAGTAGTCCAATCTACTAATCACCAGTGCCTGGACAAGGGTTTTCCTGTGACCATCGGGTATATAAGGAAACACCCTTTTCAAAAGTCCAATGGCTCTGAAGCAGGTGCCAGCAACTTGGTTGACATGATGTTTAAAAGTCAAGGCTTGATCGAATAACACCCCCAAGTTTTTGACAGTCTGCTTTGGGACCGGAACAGGTCCTAATTCTGTGGGCCACCAATCCCCAGACCAGAGTGTTGCTGCCTCCCCAAACAGTAACACCTCTGTTTTGCCCACATTGCATTGCAGGCAATTCTCAGCCATCCAGCATGACACAGCCCTCATGCCTTCCGCGAAGGATTTTTGTAGGGCAGGTGAGAAGGTTTTGAAGGGGAACATCAGCTGGGTGTCATCAGCGTAGGATATCGGGGTAAACCCGTATGGCCTTACTAAGTCGGCCAGGGGGGCCACATACACATTGAATAATGTGGGGCTAAGACATGAGCCCTGTGGCACACCCCTGGTGAGCTCCCTGGAGATGGACTTGTGGGAGCCCAGCCTGACTTCTTGGGAGCGACAGGAAAGAAAGCTTTCCACCCAGGACAGGGCCGTCCCTCCCAACCCTACACCCCTCAGACGACCGAGAAGCACTTCATGGGACACCGTATCGAAAGCAGCAGACAAATCCAACAGCACCAGAATCATGGGTATACCCCAGTCCGCTCCACTTTCTCGCAATAGGGCCACCAGAAGTTCCATGGCAAGGGAAAAAAGCAATTGGGACAAAGGGCATCCTTGCCTAGTTTCACGTCTGACCCTAATTGTAGCAGACATGAGCTTGCCTGTGCGGGCCCGTACCATGGGCTGCTGGTACAATAGCTGCACCATTTGTAAGTACCCATCCCCTAGCTCGTATTTACGCAGCACCGCTGCAAGATAGGGCCACTCCACTGAATCAAAGGCCTTCCCCCAATCCAATACTAAGCATCCAGATCGTGGCCAGTTCTCCGTTGCATATTTCTGAACTCTGAATAGCCTACGGATGTTAAGAGAAGTGCTCCTGGTTGGGACAAATCCATTCTGATCACTGTGGACCAGGGCTGGTCCAAACGGGGATATATGCCTAGCTAGGGCGGAAGCAAGGATTTTATAATCGGTGTAAAGCAAAGCCAGTGGGCAATAGGAATCACGATTTTCAGCGTCTCTGCCTGACTTCAGGAGAGAGATCAGCGTTGGCTCATTCTGAGTGAGCGTAAGGGACGAGTCATCTAGGGCCGCTGTATACACCCTCCGGTATTAATATATCGGGGTAGGCTTTAAAAAGTTCAGCCAGTAGCCCTTCCAGACCTGGGGACCTGCCATTCGAAGGAGAGAATATACTATCTTGCAGTTCATCCACCAGCAGTGGAACACCCAGCTCATCCTGTTGATGCTCTGTCAGCCGCGGTAGTGTCAGGGTAGAGAGAAACTCCCGTATGTCTGTGTCTGTGGCTCGCAGGCAGGACCGATACATCGCGGTGTAGTGCTCCATGAAGGTTTCATGTATGAACCGTGATGCCCTGTGTATTTTGTATAGACGTCCCAGGTGTGGGGACTGTGTCTTGTAGTAATAACCACAACAACAGGCTGCCAGGTTTGTCTCCCATGTGATGGGTGCGTGCCGAGTGTGCTGTGTAAATCAAATTGCGGAGTCGGTCAAGTAATCTGGAATGATCCCCCCTGATTCGCGTCAGCGACCCATCGTCATTTTCCACAGCCTCCCCCTCCCTCCGGAGCAGGTCATTTTCAAGATGTGTGAGCTTAATCTCTAGTTGTCGGCGTATTCCCGCCTGCATACCAAAACACTCGCCTCTAACCACTATTTTAAACGCATCTCATTCTACTCGGGGCATCGTGTCGGTGCTAGCATTCTCCTCAAAATAATGTAGTATATGCGTGGCTAGCAGGCTTCCGAAGGGCGCATCTAGCAGTATGTCTGGCTGCATCCGCCAGGTTGGAATCGGCAGCCGGGGGCGCTCCCACAATACCTCCAATATGTGCAGGTTATGATCCGAGTGTGTCCTTCCTAAATAATAGACCGTGGACACGTGTGGAAGCAATTCTTCCAAAAGCATGTACCGGTCTAATCGTACTTGTAAACCTTGTGCACCAGAGTAGTAAGAATACACCCTGTCACGGGGATTACAGTGTCTCCAAATGTCCCTTAGCCGCCACTGCCCCATCCAGTTAGTCAACGCCTTCATAGCAGTATGTGTGGCTGTGCCCAGAAGGGGCAGAAAACAGCGGTCCAGCGTGGCGTCTAGGATGCTGTTGTAGTCTCCCCCCAGTAGCATCGAAACATCATGCAACGGCACTAGTGAGCACGACATATCATCAAAAAAAGCTACCTGGTCAGTGTTGGGAGCATACAATAATAAAATCCCGACCTGTCTGCCATCCAGCGTGCCCCTCACCACCACATATCTGCCTTCTGTGTCTATCCACAATTGAGTAATTTTAAGTGGGACTCCTGGTTGCACCCAGATTAGCGCACCTCGTGCACATGCTGAATATCCTGTGGCATATAATTGGCCTCGCTAGCGTCAATGTGAGCGTTGGATCTCTGACTTGTTCAAGTACAGCTCTTGCAAGAGAGCTATTTGTATGCGGTGTCTCTTGAGGTATGAGTATATCAGAAACCTACGTGATGGTGTGTACATGCCCCCCACATTCCAGGTGCCAATTTTAACTGCAGCAATACTTGCAAAAGTACACAAACCCACCACACCTCCTCAGCAACCTTCGGACACACCCAGTATACATGACCCCGCAGTGCACAACTTTCCCCACCTGATGACTTGTGACATTTTTTGACAAACTAAATCGGTGTACCATAAAAGATATCTCATAGCAAACCAATACAATGACATAAACATTAAAAAATTACCAGAAGAGCGATGGTGCAACAAGCAATCGTCCATACCCTCAGAAGAGGCAACAGTCAAAATGACCTGGGGGGGTACGCTGTGTATACCGTGCAAATAATCATCAATATATGAGTCCCATGTTCCAGAGGCTCCCCATGTACAGGCACAGTACAGTATTTTGTAAGCAGACTTTGACCCCAGCCCGGGGACCGTCTCCAGGCCAGCAGTATACACTGGCGCCAACACAACCATGACAGAATATAAGATCAAACCCCTCCCTCCCCCCAATAACATGATGGCACTCACCACTTTGTATGTGACTCAGTGGCCGAAGTGCGGCCTCCGTGTATGTACACAACATTAACAACTGGATACATTTACATATACTTCACAATACCTCAGCTAGTAGTCCAATCAAGGATACAGTCTCGCAACATTCATATGATGCTATCAGCTGTCTGCGGAGCACCGTCCGGTTGCTCTGTCGAGTCCTGCGAGTCTTGAAGACCATACACCTGCTCATAACCACTGGACAGGTCACGTTGGCTCGAATTCGATGCGTCCTCAGCCCCCAAAGAACCACTGATATCCGCCACCGCCTGCAAGGCATCTCGTTGGCCGCTGAGGATTAATTCTGTGTGTGGGCCCATCCGCGGTAAGGGCGGCGTTCGAGTTCCTGTTGATTTTTTCTCTCTCCGACCGACCGCGGCGTAAGAAGCCCTTCAATCCCAGCAAGGTGGCTGGCCCATAGGTGTCTCGAGGTCCCGCGGCAGTGAAGGTGTCCAGCCAGTCCTCTGCTTCCTCTGGCATGGCGAAGAATTGTGTTTTGTCACTCGCCACTACCCGCAAGCGTGCCGGGAAGAGCAGTGAATATTTCAGGCTGTGCTGTCGGAGACGTTTCTTCACCACCATAAAGGAGTGTGTTTGCCGCTGTACCTGGATGGTGTAGTCCGGAAAGAACATTATTTTGTGGCTGTCTATCTGGATGTCTTGCAGTTTCCTAGTTTCCTGTAGGATGGAGTCCCGATCTCGGTAGTTGAGAAGTCGGAGGAGCATGGGCCGTGGGTTCGACCACCTGGGGGAGTTTTGCAGGGACTCTGTGTCCGCGTTCTATGACGAAGTGAGGCGAAAGGGTTCCCTCCAGTAAAAGGTCTTTGAGACAGTTTTCCATGCGTAGCACAGGCTCTCTTCCCTCCCAGATTTACGACAAACCTTCTATGCGTGCGATGTTTCTTCGCGCCCGCCCTTCGGCGACTTCAGCCCTGTCCACATGGTTGAGCAGGTCCTGTATGTACTTGTCTACCTGGACTACTTGTGGTTTGATGTCAGTAAGTGCAGTAAGTGCAGTTTCTAGAACGGTAGTGCGGTTTGCTAATTTCTGGTGATCCGCATGTAGATGAGTGAGGTTGATTGCCACCTTGTCGATCTTAGATTCCAAAGAGGTACGGGTCTGGTTTATATTTTCTTCTAGCCGCTCCATCGCTGCAAGCACTGCATCCAACTTACTCACTGCTTGATCTGTGTTTCCATGCTTAGCTATCTTGTCTGTTCTGAGCTTAGGTGGTGGCAGTGGGGTTTGCGTACCTCCTGTTCTGGTCCGCGCCCGGGTGTCTCCCGACATGGGTCAACTGTGTTGCACACCTGTGCTGTTCTGTATGTAGCCGGATGAAAAGGCGGTGTACCTTGAACGTGTGCCTCACTGTAGGGCTCACTCCACTGGTAAGTGGTTGCAGGCGTGAACAGCAACTGTAACTCAGTCCGGGACCGCAGCCACAGGGTACCACTATCTCTCCTAGACGTGCCCTCCGCAGCCCAGCCGCCAGCCGCAGGTCTCAGGTCTTTGGATTGTCTCCAGCTATGGCGTCAGAGGGGCTAATAGTGTGTGGCCACAGCGTGATTCTCCACTAGTGCCGGCCAGGCCTCCCTCTTCTCCACCATCCGGGTCCACGCTCGGAAACATGCGGACGCGGCGCAGCCGCACGGAGACACGTTCACGTCCACGGTTCAGTGATCACTAGGGCAGCAGCGTGTGTCTCCTATCCGTATCTAGGGAGCACAAGCAGGGCATCACTTACGTTGTGATAGCACCTGGAGTCCAGTATGTTAGCACCTCTGATTGTATCATCCACACGCTCAAAATGGCGATGCCCACCAGCGTGGGTGCAGGACAATGCAGCGCTGTGGGAGTGGGGCCCCCGGTCACAGGGCCACACCGTATATTCAGAGATGGTCACAACGGCCCAAGCCGCGCCGTCTCGCAACACCTCTCCACCTCTACCACAACAGGCGCTTGGCGAACCACTGGTGTCTAGAGGTTCAGCAGACTGTTTGTGATGCCATAGGGGTCCCGGCCTCAGCGCGTTCTCACTTATCGGGTCCCTCAAGGAGCACTGGGTACATCACGTCATAACTCCTGGCACGCCAGCGGGGGATTCATCCATCTATGCCCTCCACGCCGCAGTGCTGATGGCGGCAATACCGGGTCAGGCAGCCTCAGCTCACCGGCGGGAAAGGGGGGGCACTCCCCACGATCGTGCTGCACTGGCAGAGGCAGCGCAATGAGGTCAGGCAGGGACTCCTCTAGTTTTGCCTCTACAGTCACCTCCTCAGCCGGTTGTCTCATCAGGCGTGAGTTGAGACCAGAGCGTCACGGACAGTGCAGCAGGTGTCCCGAACTCTCTCCGTCTGCCGGCATCAAAGAGCGAAGGAGAGCCATTCAGCGGAGGGCGGGGGCCCACAAAGCCTAATCAGCGGCCCAGCTTCACATCAACGGCATCAGCCTCACCCGTGGCCCGGATCCCCTTGTCCTCCATAGCCCCTCCCTCTTGTGGTGATCGGCAGGCGGCCCAGACCCGTCGAGGCAGGGGCGGGGGGGCAACATACCTCATTTACCTCTCCCTGCTGATCTGTAGTCGACGAGGCAGAAGTCGCAGGTTCAGGCATCAATCTGCCCTCGAAAACAACTGCGCCATTACTCTTGGCCATGCGGACGGGGCCAGACCACGGGCTCAAGTAGCCACAACCCGCTCTGTTGGGTCCATGAAGCGTGCAACGCCGCCGGTCGGAGGTGGCACACCGGAGGCTCGCCGACCCCTAGCCGATGTCGCTGTGTTAGGGCAATGTCCTGAGTGTGTTCCGCCCAGCAGGTGTCCACATGGGCGACTCGATGTGGAGAAATTAGCCCGATTAGGGGAGCCGCTTGTGGAGCTCTACCTAAACACGTCTGCCGCCATTGCAGTCATAGCTACGCCCCTTCTCCTCCCCTTTCTATGAGGCCCAAACTAACAACGTATACATGAGTCCCCTCGCATCCATCGCGCGCCAACACAACCTCAAAATCATCTCCTACGCAGACGACACCCAGCTGATCCTCTCCCTCACCAAAGACCCAAACACCGCCAAAACCAACTTACACGAAGGAATGAAAGAAGTAGCCGAGTGGATGAAGAACAGCCGTCTAAAACTGAACTCGGACAAAACGGAAGTCCTCATCTTAGGTTCATCCCCCTCTGCTTGGAACGACTCATGGTGGCCACCGGCCCTGGAAACCCCACCCATTCCTACGGACCACACACGTAACCTGGGCTTCATCTTAGACTCCTCCCTCTCGATGATCAGACAAGTCAACGCCGTCTCATCATCATGCTTCAACATCCTACGCATGCTCAAAAAAATCTTCCGTTGGATCCCCACCGAAACAAGAAAAACGGTCACCCAGGCACTGGTCACAACACCCTTTATGCCGGAACCACAGCCAAACTACAGAAAAAACTCCAACGCATCCAAAACGCCTCAGCCAGACTCATACTAGACATCCCCCGCCAAGCTCACATTTCCGGTCACCTGAAAGACCTCCACTGGCTCCCCGTCAACAAGAGAATAACGTTCCGTCTCCTCACCCACGCACACAAAGCCCTCTACGACCTAGGACCCGAATGCCTCAGCACGCCCCTGTCCTTTTACACCCTCACCCGCCAACTACGATCGTCCAATCAAGCCTTCGCCGCAATTCCGCGCATCCATAGATCCACCATGGGGGAAGATCCTTCTCCTACTTAGCGGCCAAAACCTGGAATTCTCTCCCCACCCACCTCCGCCTTACACAGAACCACCTCTCCTTCAGAAAGCAACTAAAAACTTGGATATTCGATAAGTAAAGTACCCCCCTCCCTCAAGCGCCTTGAGACCCTCTGGGTGAGTAGTGCGCTATACAAATTTTGAACTTGAATTTTTTGAACTCTGGTTAAATTCTCCCCTTAGTTAAGCATTACTCTGAAGCCCGAAGCAACACTTGCACAGCAGGGGGTTTATTGGGCCCTAATGCAAGCAAGGAAGGATATGAAAACTGCCATAATTGGGTTAATTGACCCACCCACTCTCTGGGGCCCCAGTGCCTCTGCACTACCAATAACACCTACAGCCCAGCACTGTGAAGCCAAGTACGACCTAAAAAAATCAGGCCTTCACACCATGGCCACATGAAACAAGGAACTTTACTTATTGGAAACCTTCCACACTCAAATTTTTAGCAAAGAAAGTCCCAACGAGGAAACCATTTAATGCCATAGTGAACAATTGTCCGTAGTAAACATCTGTTACTCTTCCTTCAGTTGTTGTTCAACACTGTATGAAACCAAAACCATCTCAGATGCGTAAAAATCACCATCACAAAGTACACACAGATTGTGGAGAAGACATCTCATAGAAGGTAAAATATCCATTCATGGTGATGAGGGCTTCTCACCATATGCACCGTGCTCACATGAATATAGGCAGGAACTCGGGGGGAGAGATAGGGACCTGGGTTTCCTGGGATCAAACAGCTCAGTGATTACTCAATGATCCTGATGTAGGAAAACTCTTGCATGTAACTCAGCTGACCTTTCATCTGAGCAGAGTAGGGTTGAGTATACAATACAAAACAGTCCTTCATTGATAGCACACAGTGTGAGCACAAAAAAGTAAAACGTAACAAGCATTGGCATAGCCAATAGGTCTCGCTTTTAGGACCTTATAAGTGTTTAGTTATCCAGCACAATATCCTTGGTGCAACAACATGAACTGTTGCATGGCTACACACGTATAAGGTCCCAAAGGTGAGACCTATTGAGAGGTCCGAAGCTTGAAACAAAAGGAAAATTGCAGATTTAATATTAAAGCTCTCTTACAAAAAACCCGTTGATTAGTGTTACACATATATCAGAGGTGATGTAGATATACTCTCACCGACTGACTCAGCATCCCACAAAGCTGGATCGAACAGGCCCACAGCGAGCAAGAGCAGAAGTGGGACAGACAATTTCAGGGCATTAGGCAAATGCAAGGTTTGTGAACACAAAGGATAAAGGAAGGTGGCACATGAGTGACTGACGGAGCGTCATCTCATATGACATCATGCAGAGATATTCATGGTAGCAAAATGGGACTTTTGCTGCAGTCAGCAATTCATCATGGTGTGCCTGGCAAGACACTGTGTACACCTGACATCCACAAACATGTGGTTTGATCGCTCCATATTCTTAGGAATGAAAGGAGAACAGTGACAGAGGCAGAGGAGCTTAGTAGAAAGCAGTCATTCCAAGTTTGATATGGGGAATCAGATACTGCACAACCCACATCGCGACATGACACTAAGTGGGGGAAGGAGCAGCAAACAATGATGGGTGGGGAAAGTAGGAACAGGGAAGCACTACAAGACATGGGTAATGCTCTGTGCCAGCAGAACTGAAGGAAAGCCTATCATGTGGAAAAAAAAGCAAGTATTTCGGGGAACTGTGGGAAAGGAAAGCAAAAGTGAGTAAAGCAGAGGACCAGAAGCAATGACAGTCCTGCAAGCGAGCACTGGGAGCAGCAGAGATCGGGATTAAAGAGAGTGGAACACTACTTCTTGAAGTCTTTGGACAAGGGAAGCTTCTATAAAAGGCCATGGCTTTAATGGACAGCCCGTCCAAGCAACTGCAAACAATCACGCGCTGAAAGCAAAACAAAAGCGCTGAAACAAAAGCGCGGACCTGCGGCCGCAAAATGTAATTAATGAGTACTTGTGCATGCACAGGCTGCTCTTTTTCAAAGCACATACTTGTGACGTGCCGCTGCGCACTCCCGCAAGCTGTATACCACCACAAGCACGAGTATGTGCTTTGAAAAAGAGCTGCACGGCGGCTAAAGGTCTACTAAGCAACGCATGCGTGCTGCGTAGGCGAGACCTAAAAATGTATCCATAGAGTGTTTCATTTACATACTCCCTCTACATGATAAAAACTATCAACATGTTAGGGCCTGTATGTAAAGAAAAGGTCAACATTTTTCATTACAAGTAGTTCAAGGTAATATCATCAGGACTCCGAGGCACACAGTACAAAGATGTCTCCTCAAAGTAGCTGCACCTTGACCCAACACCGATAAGACGTTTGTGCTCACCAAGAGTACGGCACCAATAGAGACTATCTTTAAATTCATGGGCCATAGTATCCTGTTGTAAGATGGTCAGGGCGAAACATGCTTCCCAGCCACCTCCGATCCTAGTTGAAAAAGATTCAAATGGCCTCACTAAATTGGAAAAGAGAAACCTTTGTATCCTAGGTCAGGCTAGGGCATAGCTCTTCAAACTGTGGGGCGCCCCCCCCCTTGGGGGGGGCGTAGCATCCCTTCAGAGGGGGCGCGCACTTCACCCCACACTGCACACTGTTGTTTCCAGACGCAAGACGTGCCTCTGAGCCCAGGCTGCTGAAGTTGCGGGGGGCTCGTTCGGCTGAGAGTGTCAAGAGTCACAGGTCTTTAAAGGCCAGAGGCAAGATGATTTCGGAGGGGGTAGGGGGCTAATTCTCATGGAGATGCAGGGGCTCTAAGAAAGGAAGGAAAACAACAGAACCTCATTAACCCTCAAATGGTCTTTTAAAGACCTGCGAAGTACTCGCGCAGCTCCAAAACTGTCTGTGTCTGTGCCCAAGTTGTCTCAGCCCGTGCTGACACACACAACAGGTGGGGGTGGGGGGGGGGGGGGGCATGCTGAAGCCTTTTGTGCCCATGGGCGTTATGCGCCTGTTAAAAACCATGGGGCTTATTTGCTTATTTACAAGCCCCTTGCACCACTTTTGCGTCACTTTTAACATAGAAAATGTGACACAAAAGTGGCGCAAGAGGCTTGTAAATCTGCCCCCATGTGCATATTTACATACCTTTGTAAAATGATTAAAGAGGCTGTTTGTTTTCTGGTTCCAGTCCCCCCTGTGTCCCCGCTCTGCCTATTCCTTACATTTTACTTTTTACTGCCTTAAAGTGAGAATGCATTTCATGAAAAGGAATATAAAGTAGGGTTACCAAAATAAAAATGCCAGCCATGTGCTGTTTAAAGAGTCTGCAAAGGCCCTGTCTTGACACTAAATAGGGTTATAAATAAAATAGTATGTATTCTTTTGTAATGTGAAGTTTCAAATCTTTGTTCCCTTTAATTATAAGTCATAGATCATTCAGGTAGCCTTAGAACACAATTAAAAATACGTTCTATGTATTTTTGCAGTTCCAAGTGTGCACCAATCAGTGCTGAAAATAGGCTTTAGGGGACTGCTTACTTTTGTACCTTCTGGGACATCAATATAATGAGCTGGCAACCCTAATCACAAGACTGGAAGTTTATTGCAGGATGAGCACAATATTTATTTCCCCCACCATCGATCCCTGGACCTTGCCATAATAGCAATAGTTTAACTTATATCTGAAACCCTATGCCAAGCCTCAGTAACATGCTGAGTAACTTCAACTGTGTCTGGGAATGCACCCTGCATTCAGACAACTCACTCCTCATTGTCGTCCTTCACTTTCACACTCACCCTGCACTCACAGGGATCACAATGTACTCACACTGATCACTATGCACTGAACCCTCCCTCTCACCCTGTACTCACAGTGACCACACTGCACTTATGCCACTCACCATGAATTTACACTCACAGTGATCACTCTGCACTCACAATACTCTTGCGCTGTTTACCCTGTACCTCACCCTGCAGTCACACGAGCACACTACTCACACTGCTCATGCGACACTTCACTCACCTGTCCCTCTCATGTGTGCGATCAGTGTTAGGGCCAGCCCTGGCTGGTAATATTAGTCCCCCCCGCCCGAAGTTCTGTCTAGTTGCGCCCCATGTTGCTTCCCACGTCGGAATACGTTTCACTGCAAGGAATTTACAACGGTTACATCCTTCCTGAAGATTCCATTCTCTGGCAGGTAAAAGTGAAGAGCTTTTTGTATTATTTTTTTAATGCCTCGCTCCTTTCCCCTTCGTCCCAATACTAGTGGGAACATTGGATATTTCAAGGAGGAGTGGATTTGGCATTAATGCCATAGGTTATGCCTTTGGTGCTGGGGACCCAGGTTCGAATCATGGGTTTGGCTCAACATCGTGTGATCCTGGGAAAATCACTTAATTTTCCAGTGACTTACGAAAAATGAATTTGACCTTGATTAAAGTCGCTGGTGCTTGCTTAACATGTTCCAATCCCTAGAGCTGAGTCCACAAGTCAAATATAACAAATGATGTGAAGTGTGCCTACCATCTATCCTCGCTTCTTTCGTAGACCAAATGTAAATGTTTCTTGTGCAGCTATTTCTGAAGCTTTGGAAGGCGTTCTTCTTTATAAGCCAACTATGCTAACGAATTGACTCTTGATGCTGCTGGAGAATAAAGATGTATATATCCCCTTGGACCACTTATATCACATGTGTATGATGTAATTGCCCCCTAGGCCTTCTTGGAAAACTGCGGCTGACCTCATACTGACTTGGGAACACCTGGCCACACTCCACATAATCATGGATTTTTCGATTGTGTCAGAAAGCATGTTTTGTGGAACTTCTTTTTCTGATATCTTGTTTAGGGGCAATTTGTGGCACAACAGCCAGAGCTGATGACTGTAGAGCTGGGAAACCAGGTTAAAAGTTTGATGTCTGCTCAACATCCTGTGATTCTGGGCAAATCACTAAATCTCCCTGTGCTTACAAAAAATGAATGTGTGCTTGTGTAATGTAAAAGATGCTCCTGTAAAGCTCTCCAATACATTTAGGTCATGTTCCCCCTATATGAAACTACAAAAAATATATTGCAAAATGTTGTGAGCACTTCTGTTTCCAGGCACTGCTGAAAAGGATGGCAGAAGCAAGAATCCATCCACATATTGTCTATTTGGAGAAAAACAAGCACTCCCACCCCTGTGTTTTGGGAGTGTTTTTGCTAATCTATCCTAAATTTTGTGTTTAATGTGAAAAAGAAAGCAACAATGTAATTTTATGTGCTATTTTTTTTCTTGGAGACTTTGTATTTTAACTTTAGAATAAGCACATGCACTACAAAAACTTCAGTTTACTAATCACTCTTACTTTATTTAATATTATTTGCCCTATACAACCTGGGCTCTGCAGGAGGGAATGACCATCAATGATGGAGAGTACCAGCTTCCAGAACTTTTTTGTCAGGTGGTAGTGGCGGTCGGGGGGACTCGACCTGTAAAAAGGTTTAGATGGGGGGGCTCGGCTGACTAAAGTTTGAAGACCTCTGGGCTAGGGTGTGAGCTTTGCGCATCACTCTTTGTCTTCAAGGGCTCCAAAGTGGCAAAACAGAGACAGACTTGGCCGTAACACAAGCAAAGAATGATAGTAAAACAGCTGTAATTGGAGTTTGGTTGGCCTCTCACAACCCAGGGTTCTTGCTCCAATACACTTGCAGCACCAACAAAACGTATAGCCCAGCTCTGGAAAGCGAAGAGAGGGAGGAGAGCTAAAAAGGAAGCAGGCCCTCACACCAGGGTTCCTGCTATCTGGAAGTAATGTACATGTATGCAATTAGTTAATAACCAAACATCAAGGGTGCTTGGAAGCCAGTATAGGCTTTAATTGATGGAGCCACTTTAAGCATCATGATGACAAGGATTTATTCTTTTTCAGTGGTACTATAAAGGTGTTACCAGCTGAGTTCTGGAGTGTATCCTTTTAATAGACACTTACAAGATTGTTGTCTTAGGTACAGTCTGATAACATATTACTAAAATATATATTTGAAAGCATTTTTGAATGTGAAAGGCGAAACCACTTTACAGTAGCCTGTCTTAAATTGTGTGTGATACAATTTTAAAATAATGACTTCCATAATCACAGTGCTTTCTGCCACAGGCTAGAACCTCACAACACAAGATAATATTCCCCATTGCATCAACCAGGATTCAGTTCAGTGATTCTCTTTTCACTCAGACACACAAACATCGGATGTATGTCGTTACAACGCATACCTTTACAACGCATACCTTTACAACGCATTTTTTACACCGCAACATCAATTACAACGCATTCCATTACAACGCATGCCATTACAATGAATTCTTTGAAACTACCTTAACAACGCATTCCACTACAACGCATACTAAATTTACAACGCATACCATTACAACGCATACCATTACATTGCATGTATGGTAAGTATTGGATAGTGTAGGGGTAAAAATTACTATTCTAACTCCAGGGGGTGCAACAGTAGGGTAAGTGTTGGATAGTGTAGGGGTAAAAATTACTATTCTAACTCCAGGGGGTGACACAGTAGGGTAAGTGTTGGATAGTTTAGGGGTAAAAATTACTATTCTAACTCCAGGGGGTGCAACAGTAGGGTAAGTTTTGGATAGTGTAGGTATGCGTTGTAATGACTGCATTGTAATGATATGCGTTGTAGTGGTATGCGTTGTAGTGACATTCGTTGTAATGGTTGCATTGTAATGGCATGCGTTGTAATGGATGTTGCGTTGTAAAAGTTTCGTTGTAAAGGTAGTGCGTTGTAAAAGTTGCGTTGTAAGTGTTGTTTCCCCACAAACATCTGCTGTGATCACATTAACCAATTGCGGTTCCATTAATTAAACGTGCATTTTTTATTTAAGGTTTGTGCGTTATTTTTAAATCCAGATACCCAAGGTGATAAAAAACAACAAAATAGTTACAGAATATTTTGCCCTATTTAGCCACTTCTTTGACCCTACCACTACACTCTTGCACTCAAGGTCATAGTTCCATACTTTTTTATGCACTTCAATCCTTACTTATAAATGAAGAGAGCCTAGAAATGTAGGCTTCCAGGCAATATGTATTGACAAGTACTTGCTGAGACTTTTGCGCTTCCCCCAGGAAAACAGCTACGGACACCCAGGCTGCCTTATAGTTTGACACCCTCTGCACTAAGGGTATGTATTCCACAGAGGACCTATGACATTTGCTGCTGTACCTCCTCCTTGTCTGTCTTCTATGCTGAGTTTGGCAGTGAAACTCACTGTCAGGGTATGTGAGGCATGCATAGGGCATAATGGTGCCTGTGCTCTCAGCGATTTAACAAAGCATGGCTTATTTTACCCCTTTGTAAATATTTAAGACCGTCGCAGTCCAGTCATCATTTGCTAAACATTACATCAAATCCTGTTGCTTGCAAGATGCTCAGTGAGTGCTGCTCACAGCACTGTCGGTACCGGAGGCCTTACGGATTCAAGCAGTTAGTGTGGTTCATGGGTTTTCACCATGAGACCCAAATTCCACATAAATTTTGGGTCATGGAAATCCAAAATCTGAAGTTCACCTTTCTAAGATGGAACAGAAGCAGGGGTAGAATGTTACCTTTAGTAACTCTTCACCTATCAGGTAGGAATCCATGACAAATGCCCCTACAAGCTAGCAGAAGCCTTCAGTTGCAGGTTAAAATAATCTTCTCCAGGGGACTGGCACCTCAATTGCTGGCAAAGCTTCAGAATTCAGAAGTGTAGAGGACAGTGGCAGTACTTTCCTTTTTTCCTGGCTTCAGTCACAGATTGAAAGATTTGTATCAAGAGGGCAGTCACATGGACGCCTGTACCCCTTGATCACCTCCATCTGAAATCGGTGTCTTCAATCACTTTTCCATCTCTGGCTCCCAAAATGTCATATGAGCACTTGGTAGGAATGCATAGGAGGGTTGGACCAATCAGAGCAAAGCTGATGGCCACAGCTAATTACCAGCTCTTCTTGAGGCACTTACAGCTATCCTTTAGAGGCAGTAGTGGCTGCTACCGGATTTGGGTGGTGGGGGGATGGAGTACAAGGGTGGGGGGTAGGACGGGGGACAAGTGACAAAGATTTTTTTTTTTTTAAAGAAACAAGAACACTTACCTGAAATGGCAGGCCGCATTTCTCCCCATTCTCCATCCTCTAACTCCTACCTGCAGTCCCGGCCAGCAGCAGGAAGAACCCGGCTCCCAGGATCCCCCGAGCCAATCACAACGCTGCAATGCAACGTTGTGATTGGTCTCAGTGCAGTGGATTGGTGCTCAGACGTTGAATGGGAGGCTTTGCATGTTCCTCACCAAACATGCGTAATGCAGCCTGGAGGGTAAGATGCAAAGTGCGTATGACTGGCTGGCCCGAGAGGGCCAGTCAAAAAGTCATGCCCACTTAAAGAATGCAAAGCCCTCCTATCCCATTCTGTGCCCAGCCCAACCATCAATAGTTATTATCATTTTAGTTTTTTTTTGTTCAGTGGGGCAATGCTCTTCCGCCATATCAGAGGAGCCGCCACTGTTCAGAGGCGGCTCTGTGATAAGAATTGCCCCTTACCCATTTGATCATCATGGCTGATAAATGAAGCAAGATGAAACAGAGAAGCCTTCACAACTGAAGGAAAGTAACACAATTCAAACTATCATGGAAACACAGATTGCCAATGCTCCTTCAACTAGACTCAAATGATGCTGAATTTGGAGCCTATGATCCTGTATTTTACTATTTCCCCATTTGTGTGTTAAATGAAGAAAACCTCACAAGTGAATTTGGGAGAGCAACTATCTCAAAAAATAAATACCTTTTATTATAGCATTGTTTATCATGTTTATGATTTAACATCTCTCTTGCATCCATTTTTATTGGTATTTAGTTGAGGAATGAGTAGCAGAATAACCAAGCCAATATACCAAACACACAGTGGCAAAAACAATAGGTCTTGTTAATGGCAGAGTTATTAGCTTTGTCAATGCTCTTTAATCATGTTGTACAACAGGATGGCTGTTGTGCAGCATGACTGAAAGCTGAAACCAGTAAAAACCAACAAAACTTCAAAACAAGCCAGCTGGTACACTTCAGAGCTCAGAGCCACCAAGTGCAAATGCTACTGCCTCGAAAAGGGATGGCGCGTCACCAAGGACCCTACTGATGAAGCACCCCACAAATCAGCCCTCAGCAACTACCACCTGCGCATCAAGGAAGCCAAGAGGTCAGCCATCACTGCTCGCACTGACACCATGGTCAACCGCTTCTTCAAAATTGTCAAGGAATTCTCCAACCCAACAACAGCCACGGAGAACACCACCCCTCACAAGAACTCTTTAACACCCTGTCCAACCACTTCACAAAAAGATTGTCACCATCAGCAACAACTTCGAACCTCAACCCACCACTCTAAACCTCAGCAACCTCAACCTATGAGCAGACACCAGCCGGTCGATCACCATGGTCTCTACTAGCCCACTCAGACCGCCACAGCCATTATGTTATCCATCCTCTCCGGGGTACCCACCAACCCCTGCCCATACAATCTCTTCAACCTGAGAACCAACCCAATCAGCATAGAACTCACCATAATGCTCAATAACTCTATCTGCACAGCAACATTCCCAGACAGATGAAAGCCCACAGAGGTCAGACCCCCCCTAAAGAAACCCTCTACTGACCTCATCAACCTCAAAAACAACCAACCAATCTCCCTGCTTCATTACCCTGCCAAAGTACTTAGAGGGCCATCACCCAACGGCTAACCGAATAACTGGAACAAAACCACCAACTTGATGCCTCACAATCAGGATCTAAGGCAAACTACAACACTGAGACCGCTGTGATGGCCACCACAGTTGACATCAGAACTCTCCTTATATGCAGAGAAACTGTGGCCCTGATCCTCCTCAACCTCTTTGCTGCGTTCAACATCATCTCCCACCACACCCTCATTGACAGACTTTACAACACTGACATACAGCAAAGCACCCTTAAACAGATCACATTCCTTCTCACATGATGCACACAGAGCATCTGACTTCCCCCTTTAAACTCCACACCAAATTACATCATATAGCCCCACCCTATTCAACAACAACACGTCTCCACTCAAAAACGTCGTCAGATTCAACAGACTCAACATAATCTCCTATACAGACAACACCAAACTCATCCTCTCTCACACTAGGAACCCTGCCAACAACAAAATCAACTTCTGCAACGTCATGACCAACGTAGCCAATTGGATGAGGGACAACTGCCTCAAACTCAACTCTGACAAAACTGAAGTACTGATCCTAGGGTAGAAACCCTCTGTATGGGACCATAGCTGTGGCCAGCAGAACTCAGACCAACACCCGTACCAACAGACCATACATGCAACATGGGTATCATCCTCGACAGCCAGCTGACCATGAAACAACATTTCAATGCAGTCACCTCCTCCTGCTTCTACACCCTTAGCATGCTCTGCAGAATTTTCAGATGGATCCCAATCAACACCAGAAAGACCGTCACATAGACCCTTGTCACCAGCAAAAGCCCTCAATGATGCAATTTCCACCCATCACCTCAGAAAACTACTGACCATACAGTACACCACAGCCAGACTCATTCTGGACCTCCCCAATGGACCCACATCACCCCCCACCCAGAAGAGATGTCAGTTCAAGATCCTGATGCATGCCTACAAAGCACTACACAATCAAGGACCATCCTACATCAACCATCAAGTGAACTTCCACCTGCCCACAAGACACCTGTGCTCCACCTTAAGTGCCCTCTCATACAACCCCCACATCTGCCACAGTGGGGGCTGCTTCTTATCCTAGATCTTTGCCAAGTCTTCCAAAGGACCTTCCCCTCCACCTCAAAATTGCACCTTCCCTGACGAACGTCAGAAAGAAACTCAAAACCGGGCTTTTGGATCGAGACACAGCACCCTCAGAGCTAAAAAACCCCTAGGGGTGACAGTTTGCACTATACAAATGTTGATTGATTGATAGAAAGTTACAAAAAAAGTGCTATGAAGCGGCCAGAGTGAATGACATGCAACTGACCCCATTCAAGTGTCAGCAGCCTTTTCGGGGTTGGAGTACTATCTAGAAAAGTCTCCATGTGGAGCAGACTAATGCCATTCACGCTCTGCTACAAGAGACAGGAACTCTCAATACCACATTACCCCTAAAATATAGGTGGCCGAGCCAGTCGTCTCCCAAGAAAGCCTGACATTGTGGCGGTTGTTTTTCTCTTGCATAACTATCTGCATGGAGTCCGATGGTAAGAAAACAGGCCAGGGCAGGCCACACACAACTCTCTGTACAAGTCCAGAATAATCCACCAGCATGATTTAGAGGTAGAGGGAGGTGTTGGTATCTTTCTTCTATTCAACAGCAGAAAATCATGCGATTTGGGCAAATCCCTACATCATCCTGTGCTTTTATAGCACCAAGCGACTCTCTCAAGATGTGTGCTGAACTTAAAAATGCATTGTAAATACATTGGTTAAAAAACGCTTACTCATTCGAGCAATCAGATGCAAATTCCTCAGGCAAAAATAAATAAAAAATTGCAAAGCAAGAATATCCAGGTACATGCACAACACGAATGACATGAAAAACCTTGTCTTTTAAATGCAATGGCAAAACACAATGGGCCATATGTACAAGCCCCTATCGCCACAGGAATGTCACTTTTTTCGACGTTCCTGTGGTGATAGGTGCTTTGCCTTACTTTCAAGGCAGCGCTAAGCCACTTAACATTGATAAACACTCCCTTGTAAATAAGGCCCTCTTTCACGCTATGCTTAGCTTGAAAAGGGAGGGAAATAGGTGTTGCTGTGGGCGTTCCACCACAACACCCATTGATTCTGATGCTGCATTCTATTTACAAGGGAGGCGTAAATAGGAGGCAGCGCCAGAATTGAGGCCAGGGAAAACCTGGTCTTAACCTGGCGCAGCTACGGCCCGTGGAGGGAGTTTCGGTGGGGCGGAGAGGTGGGGCAGGGGAAGGGCAAAGTGGGGGGTGCTAAAAACCAGAGTATGGATAATTGAAGGTAAGTAAACAATTTAATTAATAAAACAAATGTCGTAGCGCGCCCTGCATCACATTTTGCGATGTCGGGCGTGCTACGAAATTCATTTTAATATTTAAATTGTTTACTTACCTTCAATTATCCATACTCCAGTTTTTAGCACCCCCACCCTGCCCCTCCCCCACCCCGCCTCTCCGCCCCACCGAAACTGCCTCCACGGGCCGTGGCCGACCTGGCGAAGCAAGGAGAAATGTTTATTTTCTCCTTGTTTTTGCTGTTTTCATGTGGTCTGCATTGTGCAGCACACATGAAAACAACAAAAGGCCAATGATTCTTTATGTACAGGAAGGTCCTCCTTCCTGCACATAAACAATCATTTTTTTTAGATGATGTGTTGCAATTTCTTACAAAACGGCATTACAAGATTGTTTATGTACAGGAAGGGGGACCTTCCTGTACATAAGCAATCTTCCCCTCAACTCAGGCACCCTTGCACTATGGTGCCAGGGGGCCTGCGTTGGCACTAAGCTGCTAAACCAGTGCAGGGGGAAATGCAGGGCTGCACCATATTCTTATAAATATGGTGCAACCCTGCATTTCAGAAGTGGCGGAGAGTGTCGTAAAGCCAAGGAGGCTAACAACATGCTCCGCCACTTCCCTTTTACATATGGCCAATGTGGCTCAGTAAACAGTCACTGTGGCACAACGTTTGACTTAACCTGCGCATGTTTGAAACAAAGTGGCATGAGTCATGAACCAATTACTTACCAGTAATCTTCATTACCCACCATCTTCCCCCTTGTTCCAGCCTTGACATATTTGAGTATATACCAAGCAGTGGCAGAATTTTGCACCAATAGTAGATGCTTAAATGAACCACATTTTTTACATACATTAATTACTTCATTGCTGTGTTCAAGACAAGTGAAATAAAATTATTTTCAAAACACAGAGATAAGTCTAAAGGATAATGATTTACATATGTCTGTGGTATTGTCCACGTGACTGCTCTGTACATTTCTGACATAGAAGCACTCTCCCCCACCCCGCTTCTGCCCATGAGACATAGATCTGCTTGCTCACCCCTGTATCTCTTGTGGAGGATTTGCATTGGCTGACTTGTATGCCTGCATAATAACATGCCTCTCCCACCTGCCTGTAGTAGGAGTTGAAACGTTGTGCCCAAAAAAAACACTGCCATTTGAAACTGTGAAAGGCTTTGTCCTTTCTATATATGTTAGCAGACATCAAAAGATGACGGAACGTCAGAGCTATAATTGAAAAGTAGAACTGGAAGCAATATTTCTGAGCCTGATGGAATTTACTTTTGTAATACACTTCAAGTCTGTATTCAGGACCATTCTGTCTGGAAATAGTCCTCGGATAAGCGTAGGAAACTACTAAAACAATCTAGAAGAAGCAATCGCTGAAAGAAAAACTACTTTAGAAGAGTGTCACTGGAATTTTGCCGATATTAAAGGCTCAAATGGTTATTCTTGTAGCTCTTCCAAAACTTTTGCTAAACCCAGATTGGACCCAAGAGGTGTCTTGAGTATTGAACTCTTTAAGAGGTAAGTAGCAAGGGGAAACATTTTAGAAAATTCATTACAATGACCTTCGAACGCTCTATTGAGCAGACAGTGCTTCTGGAGCCAGTCCCTCAAAAGACCATCCTTCATGAAATTCCAAAATTTGAAAGAGACATATAGACTCTGGGGCCCCTACTTTGTCAATTGACCATGATTGAAAATAGGACTAATGCTTTTCATACAAATTCAAAGTGGAGGCTTTCCTTGACCCCTGGTTGTTTGTGGATACCTGTTTGGAACAACCCAACTGCTTTAACTTTATTTTTTCAACATTCATACTGTCTAGTTTAGACGTCTCACCACTTGTAATGGCAACTTGGGAAACTGAAGTGGAGTAGGATTGAGAGGGAGATGACGTGACCCTTGAGCGTCATCTGTGTGATGACCAGAAATATAGGACGTCTTGGAAAGAATGGAGCATTCAATGTGACCGTGAGCTTCGGCCCCTGACTCTTCTGAGATTGACAGATCATCCGTTGCATGCGCCTGATTGCATCAGTTCTCTGTACAAAACAGGGAAAGCATCACATTCTCCTGAGATACAAATAGGTTAATCTGGCGATGACTGAAGCTACTGCATACCTTTTGAAAATGATTTAACAAAATGTGGAAAGTAACTGATGAAGGCAATTGTGGCTCACCGGGTCTGCCTGAAAATTTCCCTTCCCACAATATATATTGCCCTTGCTGATAACAATTGCTGTTTTGCCCTAGAAAATATAATTTTGAACAGATCGTTATGGCCCAATTTCTTGTCTCCCCTTAACAGTTTAGAAAGGACCTTGCTACTTGGTTGTCTATTCCCACCACTAAATTCAGACCCTCTGACTGTCAGTGAAAGGTTTGATTGGCTGTTTAAACTGCTGCAAGTTCCTTCCGATTGGCTAAATAGCTTATTTCCATCAGTGATGACTGACCTTTTGTTTGCTGATGCTGAAAAAATACCCTGCACTCCTAAAGACTTGCAGCAATTAACAGACTCAGGGGAAGCAGGTGAAAGGGAAATCCTCTCCCCAGATTTGTCTCGGACAACTGCCAAAGGAGAGCCAACATAATTTGTGGAGTAACTGTAACCATGTACTTGAACTTTTGAGATATTTGGTCCCAGATGTTCTGGGGAGTAACTGGAATGATGCACTCATAATTTTAAAATGTCCGGTCCCAGTGATTCAAGAGGTGATTTTCTAAAAGTTTTAAGTGAAAACAATACAAAAGACTACTGTAGTTGCTGCCTCCTTCAAGTCCAAGCAGGAACCTGCTGCTGCACCAGTAGAAGACACAGATTCAACTGGAGAGCCAAGGTTCTCCTGTGTGGTAGAAACACCTCTCCTACATGTGTGTCAAAGTCTAAATATTACTTACTGGGTTGGTACTAAATGCAACTTCTTCTGGTTGATGTTCACCCCAGGCAATGAAGAAAGCTGCTGACGGACACCACATTCTGCTCCACCTTAGAGAGGGAGAAAGCATAAAAAAAAACAGTCATTAAGATTGGGAAAGACAGAAATCCCTCTCAATTCTAAAGCTGCAACTACAGGTGCCAGTACCTTTGTGAGCACTCGGGTTGAAGTGCAGATGCTGAATAAAAAAGTTTAGAATTAGGAATGTCCATCTAGGACTGCAAATCTCAAGAAAGTCTGACTGTCAGAAGTTCTTGAGATTTACAGTCTTAGATGGACATTCCTAAGAGTCGTCCTATAGGCCCTGCATTGAAATGAAGTCAACTTCCGCAGCCAGTGCCATAATGGTCTACCGAATGACCCTTCTGAAGGTCTTTAGTAACATAAATGTGTTTAGTTACTTTAGGTCGATAACTGGTTGAAAGGATATATCCACTTGGGTACAAAGAACACGATTGAATAAAAACCCCACATTTGCTGTTCTTCTGGTACTTGAATGACCACACCCCGGTATGAGTCTCTTTGTAAAGGTGTACATTTGTACTCTGCTGTCGGAGGTTGCTTCTTGATCTATAAAAGATATCCGTCCTTTATCTAGGAAAAGACCCTGGTATCGCGAATTACCTCTGTCCATTTTGGGAAAAAATCTTTCAACCTTCCTCCCACCTTCAGATCATACTTTTTTATGTTGCTCCTGATATTGAGGAAGCTGCAGCTGGGATTTAGTGGTAAACTGAGCCAACCGGCCTCAGGCAAGTCCCTTTGGCTCTGTGTTATCCACTTCTGGATAAATAACTTCTTCTCAAGTATTTAAATGGCTTCGGAATTTTCATTTTATCAGCGTTTTTTATCCTTATTGTTGAACTCTTCCCCTGAATGCTTAGGGTCCTGTAAATGTCAGCTTCACTACTACAGACCTCTATGCTATATCTTTTTTCTGCAATCTCATCCAGAGAAACCTCCTTCTTTGGATTGCTGCCCCTTTAAAGAAACAGCCCACAATAAATTATCGAATAAGATAGCTGATAAAAAAACTAGGCTAGTATCGGAACATGATCGGTTCCTGTTGAAGGCAATCATAGAGTACTTGAAAATCTTTCAAGAGAACCTGAGTTGGATATGCTGCATATATGTTTCCTCTAAAAGACAAGTTTGCTGTGGCAAAGACTCTTCTAACTGACCCCTCAACTTTCTTATCAACCAAATCTGAAAGAGTCACATTTTCTGTAGGCAAAGAACAAGCTGATGTATCATGTTAACCTTTGGAACTTTGCAAACTATTCCTCAAACTTTTCGAATGAATGACTCTTATTTAAAAGTTCAAAAAGTATATGTGTAAGAGTGCACTCCTTCCCTTATTAATACATTGAATCATCCATGAATATTTGTTCTTGTAATGGGTGCAAACAGCTGCTGGGAACCGTCCCAAGTCCCAGCTATTTCAAAATATTCCAAAAGCGGGTACATCATTCACGCACCCGACTGTCGCACTGCGGAATAGGGGACAATCCCTCATAGTGAACCACTTCCTCCAAAGTTCAATATATTTTTTTAATCAATGTGTACCAATTTTTTAGCAGTCATTTTATCCATGTTCTTTCATGTTTAATCACCACGGAGACAGAATAGCTGCTTCTGAATACTTTATTCACCAATTTCAAATACCTCCTGCTTTCAATCCAGGTTTTCAACAGTGGCAGGTGAGGTCAACCATGCTTCAGAAAAGACTCTTTATGTCATACCCAATGCATTTTGAGCCGTGCCGGCTCTTCATCAGGGGTCACTGAAACACATGAAAAAAGCGACTCAACTTACTGCTCAATTTAAACATACTCTGTAAAATTAAATTCAGTGTACACCCAATGCCTCCACCCAAAGCGACCCTCTCTACCTCCCCCAAACCTCATCACTTGAGTTAAACAAACGTGCTCTAACTCATACCGACCCATTCCTATGTCATCTCAATCCTTCCAAGCTGAAAGTGCAACAAATGTGTAAAATGTCAGGAAAGGAAAACTCATTACTCATTAAGTTTAAGTGAACTTTAGCCAACACGGCCAAGTCTAAAAGTCCCCAATCAGGCCATCAAGCAAGAGAGACACATAGCACCCACAATGGATGACATCATCGCCGACCTCAACGGGTTAAGGTAGTTTTTCAAGCGACACCTCAATGCAGGATACCACCAACTGCTCCTCTCTGAAGGAAGCAGATATATAGCTTAGTCCTTGATACACCCGGGGCTACACTGGTAAAAAAGCCTGAACTTTGACATATCTTCTGCAGTGGAAGCCTTCAAGATCGCCATTAGGGAGACACTGTCCAGCCTCCAGGGTGCCAGTGGCAGAGTCTGTTAAGTATCGCTCCTCGCACTGATGTTTAGCGCCTGGAGTTTGTCCCACGCTTCAAAATCCGAAAAAATGGCACTACGCATCACGCCATAGGATGCTGCTGCTTTCTGCCAGCTCGAGTAGACATTCCACTTGAGCGTCAGCGTCCTAAATGCAAATGGCAGATTTCTCAATGCAAGCGGTTGTGACCTGCTGCGACCGCCCCTGGTGAGAATCTCGCCGGGTGGAGGTCTTAAGCGTGATTTTTTCACAAGAGAGGTCACCAACGTACTGATGGCAAGTCACTCGAGCGAATAAACTCTGCTGTGTGTCTCTTCTCTGAGTTTTTCAGAACTCTGCACTCCGCATGAAGCGCAGAGTGGGAAAAACTCCACAAACACCACCGGTTGAGCAGAATTCTTCAAACACCCCTAGTTTTTACCGAGGGAGCTTCCTGGACAGAGGAACAACCATTGTCATGGCGGATAGATACTTTAAGTATCCTCTTGTTGAGGTTGTCAACTCCACTGCTTTCAATAACATAGCCCTGGTGCTGGAAAGGGCTTTCGCACTGTTTGGCCTACCAGAAGAGATAAAGACGGACAACGAACCACCTTTTCCAAGGTTCTGTATTCTAAGACCTACTAAAGCACCTAAGGATCCGACATCGCTGAATCATGCCCCAATGGCCACAATCGAACGGAGATGCACAACGGTTCATGTAGACACTAAACAAGACCCTCAAAAAATCGCTGTGGTAGTAGGAACCAACCCTGAAGTCAACCTACAGAGGTTTTTGAGGGAAAACCTAGGAACATCACATTGCACCGCTCAGCATTCCCCATGGCCCCTAATGCTCAATAGCCACTGATAAAACACGTTCCCAGTACATTCCGAATGGTCTCCACCACAGTATGACACACTGGACACCCAAGCCCAGCGCACTCAGATCAATGTTCATGCAAGCCCCAGGTGGCGAGACACATCACAATTGATCTAACCAGGTGACAAAGTACTGCTTAAAGACTGCCAACAGGATTGGAAGTTCCGAACCCCCTTTGATGCGGGTGTGTGGACTGTCACCCAGGTAAACAGGAGCATGATCACCACCTATAAAGTTAATGAGCTGGTCTTGATGAACATATCATGGTTCCAGATGGTAGACTTCCCTAAGTCGTCTAAACCGGAAGAAGGGTAGAATGATGCAATGTGGGAGAGCCCTTGCAGACCAGAAAGCCAAGTGGAAGAAGAAGCTACCCCAGGTGACAAGACTCCGAGCCAAGTCAGTGCCGGGCCTAACACTGAGGTCAACTCCAAATGCTGCGGGAACACAGAGGCGGTGAGAGGACATCCCCTGCAGCACCGGTATCAATTTTGGCCTAATCCGCCACCGAGTGAGAGGCTCGGAGACTTTGCATGCTGAGGTTATCGCCAAGTTAGGAACGGATGTAACAGAGAGGTAACCCCTCCTTCACGGGAACCCATTACCCCAGAAACGCACCATATAATCCTCTGGTCATCCGTGGTCAGATGCTATGTAATAAACGGCGGAGACCACTAGTGGCCTTCCAGCCCACACCCAAAACCAAATCTGTGTGTGTCATTCATTGTCAAGCCTGCCAGTTTTGTAGGCATACCTTGCAGGCCCCGCCGTCATCTAGATGGCCCCCGGTACAAAATAGTGGGGTGGTTTATAACTATCATCAGATATAGTGATAGAGAGGGGACTTGCATCTTTCTTTTTGTAATACTTGCGGGAGGTGGAATTCCGCAAATTTGTCAGGGCTGGGACAAGGAGCTTGGATAATGTGATATATTTCTAACTAGCAGGCTTGAATCATGAAACAACTCCCCTCTCTTACCTGTGAGAATGACAGTGGTACCATGCTGTAAACTGATGCATCCCTTATTTTTAAAAAAAGGGTATTGCTGATGTTTGCTGCGCTAACATGAAGGTGATTAAGCAGACAATGTGTGCTGCCTCAGAAAAGAAGTGCTTGCCCTCCACGGAGCTGTGATTATTTTGTTAATTAATGCAATTGGCTGAGCTTGAACTTTCAGGGGCACATGCATGACATTGTATTGCTGTAAAATGGTCTTAGATCACTAGATCATTTATGGTGTTTGTCTTTCTCTAGCAGCCACACAGGAGAGCAGTCTTTAACCTTCATGGATTTTTCATGTCTGGTTTGACAGCGCAACTGTCACCTGACATATTATTCTACACTTCTTGCTTTCACGCAAGTAAATATTAATTTGCATGTTATTTACTTGTAATGCTTCACATTACCGTACACCATTCCTTTAAAGCCTGACCTATTTGCATTAGCAGTGCTTGTATAAACTTATATTAGGGTTTACAAAACATGTGCTTCCTGTATGGTGGCAGCACTCACTGTGTAAGAGAGGGTTGCACAGAATGGCTTGTGTCAGATGAGAACTTCACAGATGACAGCAATGGACTAGAACAAAAAGAGGGAATGGATTCAAAAGGAACGGAACATACACATATAAATTAAGATGTTCTTACCTATAACCATCATCCATCGGGTTACGGCTTATTATGCTGGAGCACAAACCCAGCAAGTTGATAGTATTGAGAGAAAAAGTGGACCTTTGAGCCCACACATCCTCTGTGTGAGGAGCAGGCATGTAATAGGCATACTTGATGGGTCTGGGATGCACCAAGATTCTGCAAAACAACATGGCACCAAAGGAAATCTCCTGTAGTGCAAAAGCATCTACCTGTCTGTTTACTGCTCATTACTTGCAATAATGGCATTAAACACAGACTACAGTGGATCCATGTTGGTGCTTCATGGTGCCAGGTTTGTGATAACGTAAGACCTAAGGCGCTATAAAGATTACATCCTTATTTAAACCGGGAGCTGTGTCCATCAATTCATGATTTGATGGCTTATTTAGTGCTGCACAACAAAGCTATTCACATCTAGGCATTGTGATGCCAACTGGTACCAATAGTGAAATATAAAGTTGGGTTATGTAATGTTATGTTAATTTTATTACTAGCAGTCGCAGGTATTCTTGTGAGGTGCATGCAGCTGTTGTAGTGTGCTGGATGTTGGAAAAGCTTAGCACAGGCCAGGGCATGTGACTCCTACTTGCTCTGTAAGCCAGATCGAGTGGTGACTCTTCCCAGCTCAAGAGACCCCATATGATTACACACCAAGAGTAGTGGCGGTGTAAGTTGTAATGTAAGTCCACACAAGGCTCAATTCAAAAGGTTTATTCCAAAATATATCCTAGTGGAACCACCAAAGGTACAGAGCAGTTTAGGAAGCATCCCATCTCAGAAGGTCGTCCAGCGTCTCCTCCCAAGGCTTCAAGAGCAAACAGGCTATAGAACATTAAGAAGAGCATTCTTCAAGAAATGTCAGACTTGAGAGCATGCTCCCAGTATTACCTAATAAATTACAATGAATAAATATATAACATAAATATAAAAGGAATTATAATTTTCCCAACATAACACATCTCCTAATTAAATATACAAATGATACAATCCATAAAATAAAATCTAAAATAAAAATAAATATATCAATAGAAATACAAGAAAACTAACATATATTATATACTAACTTAAAAAACACAAATCTCTATTCGGTCTGACTACCATTCCCTTCACACACGAAATCAGACATCCATTTAGGTTTAACTCTCAATCTTTTGTTGTGACAAGACTCACAATTTTCTTTTCCATGTCATCTTCCTCCAAACCTGCCTCTTCTAAATCTCCACCATTTTCCTTGGCTTTATTTTAGGATTTCAAACACTATCCACATCTTCTACCTCTCTTCCAACTTCTTCCTCATGCTGGTTGAGCATCTTAACGTTTCTTCCACTTCCTCCTCCATTTCCCATATTAGTTACATTATATTTCATTTCATCATTCTTATGTTTCACATATCCATCATCCACTTGCTGATTCTCTATTAACATGTCAATTGAAACTCATCTCTGCTCCTCTGTACTTTTCCATGGCTCACCTGTTCTGCATTCTGTAGTACTTTAGGTACTTTTAAGCATTCTGAATATTGTCTCTCCCCTTTTTATACCCTCCAGGGTTTCTATTTATTTTCACCCACATTCCTTCTCCGATTTCCACACATTTTGAACGTCTCTTGTGATAAAAAATGTCCTTATGTTTCTGATGACTCTTCAAAATTATTTTCCTCTCTAATTCCACAGTTGTATCAGACACCTGCAGCATCCCTTTGGGATTGCATTTAGTCCCAGCTACCCTTCCTCTCATTACTTCAAAAGGTGACACTTCCATAGCTTCATGCATGGTTGTCCTGTACATCCATACAGTTTTAAAGTATTGCATTTCCCAATCTATACCAAGGTTTCTCCAGAATGATAGGTTCACGCATTTTAAGTCTTAAAGTCCCCAATGATTTATCAGATTTTTCACATCGATACAATTCCTCACCATTCTCCCCATACATATCCCCAAGCTTCACGCATTTTAGGTCTTAAAATCCTCAATGATTTATCAGAATTTTCACATCAACTGCACTTCCTCACCATTCTCCCCATACACATCCCCAAGCCTGGCAACCAATATCATTATTTTACTCTCTGTTTTTTTCTATGCCACCATGGCCTTCATGGCACAATTTCACAATGCCGTTTCTCTGTGTGATAGGTGGAGTAATTCTGTCACCTCTGTGTATAAACCCTTGAACTTCTGAGAACTAATTTTTGATTTTCCAAAAATGATACAGTTCTTCTGGAATTTGAGATTTTCTTGGCTAATTTTATGCTACAAAACATATAAATTGCTGAAAAACAACATCATTGGAATATTCCAATTTCCACTTCCTTTCCTTCAAACCTGATACTCCTTGATGATGTATTAAAGCAACTTGGAAATCACCCCATTCATTCTCAACACATTCTTGCATATCTGTTGGCATTCTTGATACCTAGTCAGCTATAACGTTTTTCTTTTCATGAACATACTCTTTCATATACATAAAGTGTTGTAATCTCATTGACATTGGTGCTATTCTAACAAAAGCACTGAACAACCCTTCCATGGTCAACAGTTTCACCTATGGCTTATGATCACTGCATACTCTGCATTGTTTACCTCACACAAATGATCTGAAGTGTGCTAGAGCTAACACACGTTAGCGTCTCCTTCTCAATCACAGAGTATTTCTCTTCATTAGGTGGTAGTGCACAGGAAGCATATGCTACTATAAACTGTTTACCCTTACTTTTGGTTTGTGGGACAGTTCCTCCAAAACCTTTGTTACTTGCATCTACTGTTACAATATTTTCCATGTCAGGGTCAAAACACTTCAATAAAGGATCCTCTACAATAACTTTCTTTATATCTTTCAACTCTTCTTTGCATTCTTCCGAACACCTGAATTTTACATTCTTTTTTAAAAGTTGTCTTATGTTGTACAACTTGCTAGAAAAATATTTTACAAATTTAGAATAACATTCTAGGTGCCTAAGAAATGACCTGACTTCATCCTTGTCGGAGGGATGTGGAGTGTTTTGGATAGCTTCGACCTATGTAGGTTTCATTGTTACACCTTGTCCACTTAAAATATGATCTAAATAGGTTACTGATTTCATGGCACATTTACATTTGGAATATTCCACACTTAATCCCTTACTCTCTATTATACTCAAAACATTGTACAACACCTCACCAGGCTTCTCCCTATCTTTGCCAAATTTCAGGACGTCATCCTGGAAACAGCGTACATTCCTTTGTTTCCCAAACAATTGGTGCATTAACCTTTGAAATATTGCAGCAGCTGAGGCCAATCAAAATGGTATCTTTTTATACTGAAAGAATCCTGTTGAAGTAATAAAGGATGTACCCAACTTATACTCCTCTTTTCATAGTATCTGATGAGATGCTGAAAAGAGATCAATAGTAGAGAACTACCTGGCATCTTTCACCAAAGCTAACATCTCTGAGATTTAACAAAGAGGAACTGTATCTACCACAAAGTTGTTATTCAAATGACATAGGTCAAGACACAACCTAATTTTTCCATTGGTACACCTTGCTATGACCACATGAGAAATCCACTGAGAGGATTCAATTGCTTCAATAATGTTATCATCAACTAGTGTTTCTAATTCTTTCTATACTTCCTCTCCGAGCAATAAGGGGAGGTTCCTTACTTTATGAACTTTTGGACATGCTTCAGAATGCAATACCATGTGACGTTCGAAATCCTTTAACCTTCCAATTTTCCCACTATTTACTTTGGATTTTTTTTTACATTTATGCTCCAATCAATTCACCCTCATCCACAATCATCACAGGATCAGGGTTATTAGGATTGAGAATTATATCAAGAGCACCTTCATCCCTTCATCCTAACGCCAAGGGACCTTTTCTAGCAACGCACAGTTTTCCCCAAGATTTTAAATTTTGAAACCTAAACACTATAGATCTGTATCCTACAATGTCTCATTTTTCTCTGGAAATTCCTTCAGGGTGTGTATATTAGGTTCTAAAGATTTGTCTCCCTACTGCTTTGCAAATTTGGTTTTCTAAACATTGTTGTTCACTGGAGTATATGGGAATCCTGAATCAGCATGCATTTGCACCTTTACCCCCCCCACCCCCCCCCACCACCCCCATGGTGTTAAAACATAAGAGTTTCATTTTGTTGCAGCCAATGTTGTCACCATAAATATTTACAATGAAATCTTTGGGTCCAAAATCTTGCACCATATTATCCATATAATGTTTAAAGCCCTTCCTAACACTACTTTAATCTTCACTAGAACTACCATCATCCACATATTTCATCTTAACCTTAGACGCCTTCTTCTTCTTGCAGACCTAGGCAAAATGACCAATTACACCACATGATGAACATTTCTGTTGATTGCCGGACAAAATTGACTTAACACTAAATGTGATCCACTATCAAAGCGATAGCACATATGGCCCTCTTTCCTATTATCCACCTCTCTGAAGCACTTTTTCTTAGATTTATTGAATCCTTTACTTTAGTTATTATTTCTTCTTGGTGGCCTTGTGATTCTGCTTTCAGAGCTTTAGCACTGCCACTAGGTAATACTGCTTTCCTTACAATAGCCAGTATATCTTTAAAGTCAGCATACCTATTGATCCAAAATCTTTCCTGAATGGCTGGAGCACGAATATGCATGGCCACCTGATATCTGATAAGCTTATCTTGTAAGTTGTCAAATTTGCAATCCTCAGTGAATTTTTTACCTCTGAAAATGTAAACCTTACAATTCCTATTCAAACTTTTTATGTGAGATCAAAATCTTTCAAAGCAGCATCAAACACATTTACTTCGCCGCCCCAAACTCTTTAGACATCTGTTCATAAACTGTTAACCCTTCGGGTCCTACCGAATGTAAGAAAATCTTTTTTTTCTTTCCAAGGACATTTTACACTTTTCATCAATTGTTTCCAAAAAATTTAAAAAAATTGCCTTTAATACCACCCACTTCATACATGGTTTTCCTCCTTCATGCCAAAATGCTTATGAAGATTGCAAAGATAACGTTTGGGAAGCCATACTATACAGTACACTGTGCTCATCACTTTATAAAATAATGTTTAAAAAAACTACTGAATGTAGGTTTATTCAAACAAAATACGGTTTTCAAGTTGCTGGAAAACACAAATCCAAAAGTACAAAAATTGCTCCAAAGCTCAGAGTGGTGACTATCTGTATGAGTAAAAAGTACTTTCCTTGCCCAAATCACATATCCCGTGAACCTTAATCAGCTGGTGCCATATCAACATGTGTAAATAATTGCAGGAGAGACTGAGCACTAAGAATCCCAATAGTAAAAAGATAAGCAGAGCAGCAAATGCAGACCCACTGACTTCTAAGATGGTGGCACGCACAGGTACACAACGTGACCACGTTCAGTGACCTCACGCAGCGTGCCCAAAATGCTGTCACGTATCTTTGCAGTTGTGTTATTGGTTTCTTCTGCGTGGTGAGATAGGAACTTCTGCAATACTCCATTCCAGACCATGTGAAGTAGCAGGCGATTCGTTGCAGACTACGCGATGATGCAGGTGAAGTTCTCCTCATGGCTACAGAACTTCAGCACCTCTCAATTCCAGGTAAATTTGCAAAACGGGTTAGAAAAATGTCTTTCTCTGCAACCAACTACCCAACGGATTGAAGTGTGTACGATAGTAAAGCGTAATATCCTCCAAGAAGTGTGGAATCCAACAATGTACAAATGATGGCCAGAATTGCCACAAAATGTAATCTTTATGTTTTTTGAGGGATTTCTAGCGCAGCTATAATCCAGTAAATCCAGGGGTTCACCAGTGTTTCAACATGTCACTTGTTGCCAAATTTGTACTGTGTAGTCCACACACAGTTCATTGAAAAGGTTCATTCCAAGATATATCGAAGTTGAAAGACCAAAGGTACAGAGCACTTCAGGATGCACCAAGTCTCAAAACCGCCTTCCAGCGACTCCTCTCAAGGTTCCAAGAGCAAACAGGCTCTAGACCATTAAGAAGAGCACACTCCAAGGAATGTCGCACATGAAAGCACACTCCCGGAAACACCTCATAAATAAAAATGAATAAATATATAACTGAAATATAAAACATTAAAGGAATTATCATTTTCCCAACATAACATAAGGTATTTTCTTAGGAGTGTCTACTGTTCTGGAGGTCTCAATCAGAGATGGTGTCACAGGTTTGACAAACAGAACAAAAATTCTGACTAGGCCAGAAGATTACACCAAAAATCAGCTGTTGTGGAGGGTCGGCTTTCACAAACAGACCAAAACTGGGAACGAAAGAGCCTTTGACATGTTTTAAAAAACATAGCTCTATATTTCGAAGAGAGATAACGTGTTCTAAAAACCCAATCTGGTATGTGCTACAAAATCTACAAGTAAATGCATAAACGCACCCTATAACTCTCAAAGAGGGTCTAGGATTTCTCTCCAAAGTATCTTTTCAAGGGAACCAAGTTCTTTCATTGACCTTTTCTAAATATACAGGCTGAAAACCAGAGGGCGGCTGGTACATGTCTAAATATTGAAAATAAAGAAACAGTGCAGTGATGCAGACAGCAATCAACAACACGGAGGGTGGGAAGTGGCAAGCAACAACAACAGAGGGTGGGAAAAAGTGGGCGAGGGCAAGAAACAACACAATGGGTGGGATGGAGTAAGTAACAACACAGTGGCAACACAGCAGGTAGGGGTGGCAAGCAACAATATAGAGGGCGGGAGGGGGCAAGCAACAACATGGAGGAAAGGAGAATCTGGGGGGGCAGGTAACAACATTGTGGATGGGAGAAGACAGGAGGGGACAAACAACAACATGAAACTTGGGGGCAAGAAACAACAGAGAGGGCAAGAGGGAGAGAAAGAGTGTAAGAGATAGTGAGGGTAGAAGGTGGCAAGCAACAACAAGGTGGATAGGAGGCTGCAAAAAACAACACAGACAGAAGTACAAAAGGAGAAAAGGAGAAAGCGATGTTGGGGAAAAAAGCACACAGGTAGACAGCCTACAAACACATGCACTCTATGGAGTGCTTCAACAAAAATAAAAAAGTAGCTCTGAAATTGGGAGGAGGAGGACATATTACTATGTCTGGATGAAATTCCGGGCAATATTTCAATATTGCCGGAGTAAGTGAAGTAATTTCAGTAATTACACATTACTCTTGTGGTGTGAAATTATAAAAATTATGCAATTACGCCAGCTTGAGTAATTAAAAGTAAATTGGGGCAAAACCCCTACTGCAGAAGCACATGAACAGTGATCCAAGAGAGAGTGAGAAGCTGCTCGTTACTGCTGTTCACTGATTCTGTGACCTGTGAGGAAAGCGTCCGAAGAAGACAGAACACTTTCATCTGTCACTAGCAAATTTGGCAGGTTGTACACAGCCTTCAGAACATCAACTACAGCCTGTGCTTTTACCAGTTGACTTCACCACGGGCTATCTATTAGAGTCCGTCCACTGACCACATAAACTAGAACAAACCAATGTTGCAGTCCACTTCCACCCTCTTATGCTCTAGAAGAGAAAGCTTGATTTTTTATAGAGAGGACCAGATCCCTGTATGAAAGCTCTATGGTCCTGATGAGAACCCCTCAAACCGTGGGTTCGAAACGTGTCGACCTTTTCCATTCACCAAACAAGTGTATCAAAGAGTCTTTTTCTGCTCCCCTTTTTGAATCATTTTACTGAATTTGTATATATTTTCACATTGTTGGAAGGGATAGCAGCAAAATTGTTGTTATTCTTACACTGTTTGGGATTGACCAAAATATTCTTGTTGATATCAGCCCAAATTTATTTTGGCACTTTTGATGTCGGCAAGATTTAATATTCATTGTACTGTATATGTTTGTCTTTGTCTCACATGGTATGCATGAGTTGCAGTGTGTGGAGGTATGTGTGGTAGTTTGGCAATGAGAGTTTTTCACTGATGTTGAGTCAACCCCCCTTTGTCTTGTAAAATCCTGGTGACATTTCGTTTTGTCATGTGCTTGTAATTATTGAGTCATTTGCTACGGAAAAATAGATTAAATAAATATCCAGTTCAAAATAGTTGAAATAATTCACTAAAGGGCTCATTGATTTGTTTTCATCTGTCCCTTTTTAGGTCTTGCCTGCGTGGGCTGTGCATGCGCAGTCTCGCTGGCGAGATTTTATGTTTTTAGGTCAGCTCCAGTATCAGACTTTAAGCTCCGCCCCTCTTTCCCATTGGCTGGCATCACCGTTTATGCTAAACGGTGGCCAGCCATTGGAAAAGAGCTTTCCATGACGTAGTCTATTCTCTGTTTGAGCCGTCCCACTTGGACTGGCTCGCCTGCTTTCCTTCTGCTGTGAAAGGTTTCTTATCTTTATGGGGCCAAACACATGGCCCCATAAAGACAAGAAATCGTCACGACAGAAGGAAAGCAGGCCGCATGTTTATTTTTGCATTGCGCTTTAAGCGAGATGCAAAAATAAACAGTGGATGACTGGCGAGCGTTTTTTTGGCTGTGCGTTCTTTCCTTGTTCTAGTTTTCTTACTGAGGGAAGAGGATGCAAAGTCATTTTTAAATTAAAACTAAAGTGGTTAGTTAGCACATGACTCCATGTCACGAGTGCCTATTATACAATCGGAGTGGTAGTCATATTATGAAGTCAACTAAACCAGCTGGACAACCACACCTGAAAATTATTTTGAAAAGGACCGCTCAGGACTAGAATACGTAGCATGTGACATGAGTCATCTGGCAACTTGTAAAACCTGCAGAAAATTAATATGGTTTTGAATTACACTGAATTCAATTTTTTCAAATAGATTTACATGGTTGCGAGTATAACAAAATTACCGGGAAGCCACAACATGGGACTGAGGTTATTCCTCTAGTGTACGCCGGGAAACGTCAGAGGTGCGCGGAGACAGAAGAGCTTCTACCCCTTCCGGTGGGCCTATCCTTGCTCACTCCTCCCCACTGCAGCCAGGGCTGGCCTGGGGATGCCCCTTCCTCTCTTCCTCCCCAGGCCTGAGTGTGCGGTGCTGCAATTGGCAGGAGGAGCTGCAGCATGGTGGCTGTGTAGAGCAGCCAAATGTGCAAGACGCAGGGCTGCTGCAGCCAGGCCAAGCTGCAGTGCCCCACCTGGGCACTGCACCTTGGATACCCATCAAGCTGGGCATCCAAGGATCTGCTTCTGCTCACAGGTAGGGGAGGGGACAGCATAGGGCCTGTGGGGAGCAGTAGGTTGAGCAGTTGAAGCCTAAGCGCCAGCACTCACTCTGCCAGCAGTAAAACCCTGCCGGGGTCTGCTCTGGGTGAGGTGCCTGGGCAGGAAGCTTGCCTCCCCTGTGTAAGAAGGCGGTACCAGCCTCACTTTGAGCCGGGTGCTGCGCCTGTGCAGGTGCTGATGGGCCTAACCCAGCCCCCTGTAGCTGCGATCAGGTGGTGGGGGATTTGGGATGAGTGTCAGCATGTTTTTTATGTTGCACTTACTACCCCAGACGTGCAGAGAAATATGTGGTTTTTCAGTACAGCTCTGTACCGTTAGTGCAGTTTGCGAGTTGTACATAAGGTCACCCTTCGCCTTAATCTTTCTTAAAATTTAGTTTGGTTTCACAAGTTTTATTTTGGATTTGCTGCATGTCTTTGATTCTCTATAATCCTCCATCTTTTTACAACTTTGTCCTGCTCGCCGCGCCGAGTTGCCTTAACCTCTGTTTTTTGCGAGTCAGTCTCTCTGCACGTGGGCCTCATGCCTTTTTTTTTCTCTACATTTCCTGACATTATTTCTACCATCATATTATTCTTTAATTTCCATTGTATTTCAAAATGACCTTGCCCTAAAAAATAATTTGCAAATCACACAGAGGGTTGAGGCAAGAAACCTGCACCTAGTACCTCTAGTGGCCCAAAAATGTTGCGATGGTGCTTAAAAAATCAGGAAGTACACCCCTCTTTACTTCCTATTGGGTGAAAACCCAAATACAATCAAAACTGTACAATGGAATTAGCGGCCATCATTTGGAAAATAACATAATAATTTTTGTAGCATAACAAGTCCATGAAGAATAATAGAAGAAGCAGGTCCAACATTCACTTGTAGTCAAAAATGAATGTTCTTTATTGATATATTCAGACGTTTTAAAATTCAATGTTCACCAACTGGTTCTTTTAGCCAACGCGTTTCGTCTCTGTCGAGACTTCTTCAGTGCTCAAAATTCGATATTTGTGGTTCAAATGTATACCTCTCATACTAGAAAAAGTTCAAAGACACCAATAAATGAAGTGCCAATAACAGTCTGAATTAATTGTGCAGAAAAAGAAATAACAAAGATAGGCACAGTAGCCAGCAGCAATTCGGGACTTCTGTGTTCGGACCGTCCAAGTGAATGTTGGACCTGCTTCTTCTATTATTCTTCATGGACTTGGTATGCTACAAAGAATTATGATGTTATTTTCCAAATGATGGGTGCTAATTCCATTGTGTAGTTCTAAAAAATAATTTGATATGTTGTACTGTTTTGCTGGGGGAATTAATTGTTGTATTTATTTTGTATTGATCCTATCGCTAGTTGTTCCCGATACCCACAGGGACGCTCTGTGCCGCCGGAATCATAATAAAAGATCTTTAGGTCAGCAGTACCAGTAACGTAAACAACAGTCTTTCTTTCCGGTGTGTTCCAGGAGGTTTTGAGGCCTTCAGTAACTTCTGAGATTGACACATGGCGGCCCTTTATGCAATGTTTAAAGAAGGATAACTGCACCTCCGTGGTCATCACGCACTACATGAAAGCACTTCCCACATATGCTCAAAACAAAAACACCCTTCCAGTCACGCATGGTGTAGGTTGCAATACATATGGGTAAGTGCTTCAGCGCCCCAAAAAAGGGTAGTAAGCGCTATAAAAATACATTACGATACATTACTTACATTATGGCTTTTGTGAAATATACCTAAATGTGTGATGGTTATGGCCAAGGATTCTGAATGTTTGTATCTTCTGGAATGGAAACTAACCTGCAAGTTGTAGCATATTTTTACAGCAGATACATTAAATACAAAAAGATGAAAATAAAATAAAAAAGCTTGTCAAATGACCTTTTGGTTACAGTAAGAAGGGATGTTTTTTTAAAGTGCATCCGTTTGAGGCTGTTATTAACCTTGTGTAGTTATGGTGCGGATATGTTATGGCAGATTCACATAACATTTTCTCCATCTATGTGGAATTAAGGTGCGCAAAATGAGTACTTTGCAGTAGCAGAATAATTAATTGGGAGCTAAAACATTATACTTAGGCATGCGGTTATTCTCACACATTGGCAGATTGACCCCATTCATCACATCTCGTAGATTCCAGGAGTATTGCTGGGAACCTTTATGAATCAATGAAAATTAAAAACAAATGCTCCACGTGCATCACTAATCCACTGAGGGCAAACTTGTCAGTTTAAATAAAGAAGGGTGTTTTGTTATTCGGGTTCGTCTTTATAAGAAGACAGACCTATATTTCACTGCCCAGCATCTGACACTTGACTCTCCCACCGCAGTCTGCGGCTTGAATACAGTTTCATAAACGGATGCAATTAAGTTGTAGCAGCAAACTTGTAGGTGCTAATCAGAAATGGTAAATACTCTGCCACAGACACCACATTTGGAGGTAAGTCAGAAGGTCTTGAAGTTGACTTGGACATGCACTCAAAGCCAAGGCCATGTCTGCTGCCTCAAGGCAACCAGGATTTCTTCTGGTTAAGCGCTGGGTTCTGGTAGTCTGGGCTACTTGGAGATGGAAATATTAGCATTTTGACCTCATGAAAATGTTCATGTCCGTTCAATAATTTGTCTCTGAAAATGATTCGGATGCAACAAGTGACCGATGTATTGTGGGAGTTAAAAGTTGTATATCTGTACATTGATTGTGTAGTTTGTTTGATATGTATGACCTGAAAACACATGATTGGTTATAGCCGAATGTAGAATGACTCCTCAGTGTTTGGGCATGTTCTTGGATGAACTTCGGTCATAGGGCCAGATGTAGGTAGCCCTTTACCGATCGGAATCGGCCGAAAATACCGATTTTTGGCCGTTTCCGAAAGGGCTAGGGAGATGTAGGTGCACATATTCGGTAATTTTACAGAATCGTTATTATTACCGAATCGGTAATAAGTACCGATTCGGTAATAATTACCGAATCGGTAATATTTACCGATTCGGTAAAATTACCGAATATGCTATGTGGGTAGCCAATTTTCCATTGGCACATGGCTTACAGAATCGGTATTTTACCATGGAATACAAATCCATGGTAAAATACCGATTCCTGTGTACATGCACATCTGTGCATGTACACATGTGCCATGTGACAGACAGACGTGCCCTTAGGGCATGTCTGTGTGCCACATTGCACACATGCCCGTTTTGGGGGTGCAAGAGGGTGTCAAAGTGACACCCCCTGCACCCTTGTGAATTCATTAATTACCGATTCGGTAAATACCGAATCGGTAATGCCTAATCATTCCTATGGGCTTCAAAGCCCATAGGAATGAATGGGCATTACCGATTCGGTATTTACCAAATCGGTAATTAATGAATTGTTAAGGATTCGGTAACGAATCCAGATGTTGGGACCTACATCCCATTTACCGATTTTGAAATACCGAATCGGTAAAATTCGGTATTTCAAAATCGGTAAATGGGATTTACCTACATCGGGCCCTTAGATTCGAAGTAATAGAGACAGGAGTTCTTTATCAAATTTTGAGTTTTAGGAAGTATGTAGTTATCCATATTTCAGTACATTATTTCCATTTTAGCTGTTTGCTGTTGATTGTGTATTTATTGAGTTTTTTTAGTGATGTGTACCATGTTGCTATAAAAGAGGAAAATGATGTCCCTGCTGTTGGAATTGAGGAGATTTTGTGAGTGTTGTAGATCTGTTTATGAGGCCTGGAGACAATTTAAGGAGAATACATTTTCAGTTGTTAAGCTCTGCTGAATATGGAGAGCTGGTACACTGAGAAAGGGAAGCCTCTGACTTGGTCTTACTTCGGAGGTGGCTGAACAGTAGATTCTGGCTTGTGACATTGAGTTTTACTCTGCTTTAGCACCAGTAAGCATGCATCACTTCCATTGACTCCTTTTGGGCTTTGTGTTAGATTTTGATGCTGGTTTTCGTTTCATGCTCTACGTGGAAGCTCGATTTAAGTCGTTTGAGGAGGTTGTGGGTGTTCTGCATTTTAAGTTGGGTAGCAACAGGTTTGTACGTTTTTGCTTTTGAGGGTTAATACCAGGTCTGTAAATGCTGGTGTTCTTGGGGGTAACGGTTGGCCTTTTCGCAAAGGTCTGCGAAGATCGCTTGTCATGATGCATGCTTGGCAGATGACTGGTTCATAAGGAGTGTAGTAAATTGTGCTTTAAGTTATGCTTGCTCTTTGACAAGTTTGGTAGCGATGGTGTCTCTGGAAGAGGTGGAGTCTTTTAGTGTCCTTTGTTTTAACAAGAAAAGATGAGAGATCTGACATACTAAACCCGTGGATGTTTTAGTGACTGTGCCAGAGCTGAGGTAGCTTATCTTAATACTCCCATTCAAACGAGACTGACTACGTTAGGAGTGCTGCTGATTATACGGGGTTCTGTCTTTGTTACAATCAATTGAAGATAAGCTCTCCTGATCCAGAGGTGGACGCGAATCATGTAAGTTATTATATCTGATTTGTGATATAAGGGTTCTTTTGGTCAGATATGATTTTGAATGTTGTTAGCATTCAGTTAGACTTATGACTGTTTTTGCGAGATGATTGCACTCTTTTGCAGGTTCCTGGACTGTGGGTTGCGTCACAAAGCACAATGAAGCATAACTTGTAACTTGCTCCAAGATGTCTCTCCAATAAGTTGCGGGAATTTTCTGTTTGTGGAATAACGTTAGATGCATCCGGATATATTTTTGTTTTTGTTAGATCTGTGACACGTCAGGATCTCCAATTTAACCTGCACTATCAGATGCATTTACATCATAGGGCTGATAATCTTTGCCTGTGCTCCGCTGTGGATTAAACAGTTTAAGTATGCCATGTCATCCTAACCTTTTAAACATAATGTAGATAAATCTTTAATTTGCTTTTACCTTTTCAAGCTTTGTGTGTATGCTGAATGCTCATTTTATCTCACCCCACATCACACATGCATACTGATTCAGAAAGAGGCTTTTGAATGGCTCCTTTCAATCGTTGGCTACTGCTGTTCAGCTGGCTTTTTAGGTCGAGCCTGGGCAGCGCATGCACTGCTCTGCGAGCAATGCAGTATTGGAATATGTATTAGAAGCCCCACCAACTATACGCCCATATTTGTCATAGGATGGTGTCATTGTCCTTCGTAAATGCTGGATTCTGATTTGTTATTAGGCTTGTTAGTCCCTCCTTAGTACCGCCGTGTCTTCATTTGTAACCTCCCATTAGGACTGGCCTTTTTACTTTGTTTGTTACATGGTATATCTTCTTTAGTCTGTAGGCACTATTTTTTTAATGAGTTTCTCTTACTGCAGGAAAGTCTCGTGTGCAGTTGTGACCACCGGCTTGTTTTAGGAGAAGCGGGTGTTGGTTAGCGGGTTGGGATCACGAGTTCAACTACGCGAGGAAAAGTTTCGCTAGGCAGCTCCAAGAAAAGCCTGCATTCTCGAGGCCCCTTTGCTTAAAGTAGCCCAGGAGGCAAGCTCGACTCAATAATTTCAATGCATAAGTCACATTATAAACCCACATGCTGTGATCCCAGCACAACGAACTGCAGAGAAACCCAACAAGCATTGGCATAGCCAATAGGTCTCGCTTTTGGGACCTTATACGTATTTAGTTATGCAGCACAATATCCTTGGTGGAATAACATCAACTGTTGCATGGCTAAAAACGTATAAGGTCCCAAGGGCAAGACCTATTGGCTATGCCAGTGCTTGTTGCAGTTTCTAGTTGAATGAGATATCAGCATTGGCAACTTGTTTGTTGGTTCAAGTTCTGTAGCAGTCTGTTTTATTTTCCCAATGCAAAATGCATCGCCTGGCCCCTTTTGACGAAAAATAGCGCTAACTGCTGGATTACACTTCCATTGTAATTCGACTTCCTAATTTATTATGTGATTCAACTCAAAAATAGAGAAAAACTTACTTCCATAATCTAAAATGATCCCCCTCTACTGCAATCCTTCCCCCCCCCCTTTATTTCGGAGTGAAAAACTGTGATCAAGTGATCTATCCCATCAAATTGTACCTATCAGACATGCTGTGTGAGACAGTGAGGCAGCGAGGTGGCTGCAATACAGGAGCAGCACCCAGGGAGACGAGTGGACGGATGGGCAGTTAAGAAAGAACCGGAAGTGCCGGTTATACTCACGCTCGGCCCTGATCCCTGGGGAGGCATCGGAGGTGCAGAAGAGTCATTAATTATAGGAGCTGGGTGCGAGAGACCTGAGGAGGCCTCGGGAAGCACGCCATGGAGAGAGCGTCCACTCTGGCTGGGCTCTCGGCCCGAGTGAGTACGCACCTGCTCTGATTCCCGGTGAGTGGTGGGCCAGCAAGGAGCGAGAGCATTAAGGGGTTGGAGGAGAGCTGTGCAGCAGCCATAGGTTGAGTCCCGTGGAGGTGGCCTGACTCAATATGATCGGGAGATGCTTGCTGTCTCTCCCCCCCCCATCCACACACACACACACTACTTAACTTAGAAGTGAAGCAAGGATGAAAGTGCGTTCGTGGCAGGAGAGAGACAAAGAAGATTAAGGGAGTGTGTTTTGCCGGACCCAGCAAGAATTTGTGAATGGGAGACATCTCCATAGCTTTACAACTCCACTCCCTGAAAGCATCCTGGAAGTGCCGCAAGCGCTACAAATGCTGCTATTGCTTGATAAGTACAAGACAAGAGTCAAGCTGATGGCAGGCAACAGGCAGATTGTGCTACTTGGCCTGAGATCAGCTGGTATGAGGTCAGGAAAGACCTGGGCCGGTGTCAGGCCAGCCCAATGAAAAGAAAGCGGGAGTCTGCTCCACTTGAGGCGCTGCGAAGAAAAACTCTGAAGCAAAAAAATGTCGGTTAAGAATCCTGCTGAGGTTGGTTCACTATCAGAGGGCGACTAACACCGTGAGGATGCCTGGCATAAGATGGGCAAAGAATCTATATGGCTCACAACCCATAGAGAGTCCGGGGAATCAGAGAGAGAGGCTATTGGAATTTGAAGTTATCAAATATTTCAGAATTTTTTTTGCCCCTAAATGAGGAGGAAGGGCTACAGCCATTTCACTTTCCTGGCTACAGGTCTAGACCCTTAGAGGACAATTTTGCAGATACAGGTGGGGCAGGGTAGATCTCCGTCACAGCCACCTCCACCTCTGCCCCTGGAAATTATTATCACAAAAGGGAAAAACCCCATAACAACGGTAACCTCAGTATCAGTTTCGACACCAATACCATCAACAACATTTGGCATTGGTCCTTTGCATGGACCTTTGGTGGTACGGCAGAGGGCACAGCGACAGGATCAGAGGTTACCATCTCATATGTTATCCCCGCAGTTGCTTCAGATAAAAACACAAAGGAGGTCCTCAAATGAATTTTTATTTAATTTTTAAACAATCTCCGTTTTTTAGAGAGGAAATCAGCACACCCCATGTACAATTGAATGCTCCTGTGAGAGCGTTAGCAGTGAGGCACTGTGAGCCCTCTGAGTTAAAGTAGAGCGTGCTAATTTTAAGCAAAGTAAATCAAGTAGACCCGTCAGGTGTTCCATGTGAGAGGGCCCAAGAGCAGAGGGCCTAAGTGCAGAGGGCCTAAGTGCAGAAGGCACAAAGAGTATAAAAGATACCATGGATACTACAACAACTGCAAACAGCTTTTGGTGGGCTGTACTAAACACAATGCAAGCCACTGTGGAAGCACTGAATGACACGTCAATAAGATGGACATATAAGTAGACCTGTTAAACACACTCACAGTCTTAGTGGGAGGCGTAGACAGAAAAGAGTTCAGTTGAGGAAAGATGATGATTTTACAATGTGTTCATGCAGTGAAGTGATCAATAAACTAGTGCATGTAACTGTTCTCTTAGAGGAAATAGTTTAGGAAATTTAGAATGTTTCAAAAGTAATGAAACCCAGGAAAGAGAAACTTGGGGATATAAGGAGAGAACCTAGCATTTGGGAGGGACATATATCCGAGACAGCTCAAAATCTGGCAGCAATTACCCAAGCCGAATATCAGAAAATAAAAAGAGTTCACAAACCCAATATACATAAACAAGGGGATACCGAGATAAGTAAGGACATAAGAGATCAGGAGACAAAGCAAGACTCAGTGGCCACGGAGATCATCTAATCCAATGATTCAGCACCTTCACACATGACAAAGCAGAAAAGAAAGCGTGCAAGGAATGGCAAAATCTGAACATACCCGGTGAGAACCATCATTAGGCAAACCTCTGGTGAACCCGGCAATGACAGTATTGTTTCTTCCTTTACACTGACAGATGTTAAGCAAGTCAACACCGCATCTGAGTATCAATAGTCCAGAGAGCATCAGAGAAAGGGGCTGACCTCATGGCTGGCTATGGGTGAGGAGGGCCAGCATAATACTGTGATTGAGGCTAAAAGTATCCTTGAAGAAGGCACTGACATCAAGGAGCAAGAGGCTGATACTACTTTACCTAACATAAAAATTCATCAAAGCAGCAATTCCCCCAGTAGGTTGGGAGACTCACAAAAAGTAATGTGTACTGAGGATAAAATGGATAAAAGCTTAGCGCCCCAGAATCTTATGGTGCTCGACGCTCCCCGAAGATGTAACGTAGAAACAAGCGTGTGGGACACTTGCTACCATCAGAGTTATAATCCAGCGCATACAGATCCAGGGTAGGCCTGAGAGGAAAAGTTCATATCGCTGACTCAACCAGATGTGAGGATAGCCACGATATAGCATGAAACCCTTGTCAAAAAGGCAGTACCCCAGACAACACCACCCTGTGTCCAAGAGGATAACAATGTCGGGACTCCAGAGGCAGAGAGTATAGAATCCCATGCTGGTGCTAGGTTGGCTACAGTCAGTGCAGAAGACAACAAGACGAGAGACTGGTGCAGCAAATAACATCATCATACGTCAAAGGGGCAGACAACCAAGAAGAGAACATATGCTTCCCTGGGAAGATCACATAGCATGTTAATGCTGCTGCAGAATACCTGTGTTCAAAGGGAAGCCTATTGCGGGTCCCTGAATACAGAGCTAGAGGATCCCACATTTTAAATCGAACAAATATTCTAAATTAATTAAGGGCCTGATGGGTTTATCGGAAGTAAAGTCACACAACATTTTTCCATTTAGTTCTTGGTGCCCCGACACAACCAAGTATCACAAGCCACACTGGTCACCTTTAATTCACTAAAGATCCAAGCTAAAGTCATGGCTTGTAAAGAGCTACTAAAGAGTTGGAGTATAAATATAGTGCACTCCCAGGAGGTTGGCTATCCGCTCTTGCTTCTGGTACCAAAACAACCTACAAAGGAGGGTGGCATTTCTACCCCAACCCTCCCGAGACAAAAAATGGATCGGATGCAACAGATACCATTAGGCCTGAAAAAGCAGCAGGTTGTTCATCATCCACCAGAGTTTCTGGGCTGATGATACAACATCAAAGGCCTATCCGGAGGAAGGCACAGTGTCAAGACTAGTAACCAAATTGGACACATTGGATAATTGGAGTTGGCTGCCATCAGTTTTATCAGCGGGATGCCATGAAAACTGAAACGGAAAAACCCTCGGGGCATCACACAATAGAGCAAGGCATGTTGAGTGTCTGTGCTTGGAATCTAGAAGGTCTTGCCCCGAAAACTGAAGATGCTTCAATGTCTGAGTACTTTAATACGTTTGATATAATTGCAGTACAGGAGACATGGGCACAATCCAGGATCCCGGTAATTGGTTTCATTGAATATAAAAGATTGGCATGTAAAAGCATCACCCATGGAAGAGCAAAAGGGAGGCTAACGACCTATGTGAACTCCAAACTTACTTTGAACGTTACGATGCTGGATATAAACTAACCTTGGCTATTGGCGCTGCACCTGGATGAGTGGGTTAAGCAACTGACAACACACTGTTAGTTAATATCCTTATCAACCAGAGAGAAAAAATAGGCATAGTGGAAAATGTGATTAATTTATTGTTGGAGTAGAAAGTAGACCTGTGGATGACATACCTGTTATCACTGGTGACTTTCATTTGAATCTTTTTCAAGATGTACATGAGGAAGGTGATGAAGCTCTACAAGCTCTTCTTGTTCAAAGCTTTCCTCAATGAGGAAGACAAGATAACCTAGGTAAAAAACTTTTGAGGGCTTGTGATTTAGCTAGACTGGAAACGCTAAACGGCTGCCTCCCGGGAGATATCCCGCCAACCTGGACAAAGTCCTCCTGCAAGACGAACCCCTACCTTGATTACACTATGGCAAATACCAGTTTCTATAGCAGGATAATTGATTTTATAATCAATGAAAGACCAGAGAGTGATCATACCACCACAACAGTTCTTGTTCAGTGCCACTTCAACTGTTTTAGGCTGTGACCAGATAGTACAGGCAGAAACCCACACATAAAATTTAAAACATCTTAAATGAAGTTCGGACAATATTCAAGATCTGGCAAGCAAAGTGGTGGGAATTTTGAAGGAAGTATTGCCTAATTAACAGAATCCGCTAAAGGCATGGGAATGTCTTTCAGAGTCAAGCAATAAGGAACCCAGCCAATAGCCGGCAGAATGGCACAAGTATCATATCCAAGAGGTCCATTAACTGGCCAAAGGCGATTCTCCTTCTCTCATCCCAGATCAGCAGAATGCTCCATCCACTGTATCGTTTACCACAGGATTTAGCATTGTTAAAGTGCCTATGATTTAAGGGCCGGTGGCTAAAAAAGACGTATGATTGCACAAGAAAGGAAGATTCAAAGCATTGTGGGCCAAGTTACTCACCTCCTCCAAACAAAATGATCACAGGAATTTCTGGAAGCTAATTAATGAGTTTGACAAGGGCCTCAGGGTGACAAATAAATCTAATATAAGCGAGTAGGAATGGGTCAACTTCCTAAGAGCACACTACAAGAGATGTACAGATGCCCCGTTCGCCCCGGGTCTCAGTCTGGGGAGATTTGAGGTAGTATAAAGCATGGCCCCAACCGATGTGGCATTTATTAAAAACAACAGCAATGTAGAGATTCTAGAATATCCAATGGCGTCGCTGGTAAAAGTCATTGAGAACTCTAATTGCACTCTGTTCCCAATGGAACACCGCCAGTGCGTTTGAAACAAAGTGTTATGATCAGGGCAGGTTTTTTTGATCTTGATGTTTAATCACATGTTGCTTATTGAAAGTATACTGAAACACTGGAGAGGATCTGATATACACCCTGTCTGTAACACCTTTGCTGAGGCGGTAAACCCAGTTTGGTTCATTGGCAACATCCTTGCCTCTGTCGCCCACTCCAGTAGATCTTGCAATAGTAGCATTGAGAAATATTTGAGGTCCACATCGAACAAGAATATCAGCCCCAAATATTTATCTGTTGATATTCTTGTACAATGTGGACCTCAAATATTTCTCAATGCTACTATTGCAAGACCTACAGGAGTGGGCGACAGAGGCAAGGATGTTGCCAATGAACCAAACTGGGTTTACCAAAAAGCAAGGGACCATTTCTAACCTGATGGCAGTGGGCCTCATAATGAAAAGGGCAAGTGATACACTAACACCGCTGTTAATGTGTTTTATGGACTTTAGAGCGGCCTTTGACAGGGTCCCTTGAGATATGCTTTGGCAGAAATTACAAAGTTGGGGAATCACATAAAAGATTTTGAGAACAATCCAACTGCTATGCACAAAACCTGGGTGAAGATCAAGGTGAGGGATGGACATTGCCTGTCTAGAAAAGTTAACACTGCCCTAGGATTGAAGCAGGGATGTTGATTAGCACCTTTGCTGTTCAATCTGTTTATTTCTGATCTTTTGCCATCTCTTGCTGAAGAGGTGTCACATGCACCTAGTCTTGGCGGCCAACAGTTGTGTAATATCCTATATGCAGATGATCTGGTCCTATTAAGCAATACTTAAGTTGGTGTGCACAGACTGATTAATAGGCTTGCAGAGTACTCGGTTAACAACTATCTGGAAATTAATCTCAAAAAGACCAAAGTAATATATTGTGAAATATCTAAACAGGGGGAAATGGTGCCTCAAAGGGGCAAACATTGAGGAAACCGTAACCTACAAGTACCTAGGGATCAAACTGGATTAGAGGAGCTCCTTTGATGCACAAAAAAGGCATTACTGCAAAATCAGATGCACTAAATTTTGTCTTCTCTAATCTGATGAAAAGCAGCGGATCTTCTGGAGGAGCTTGTAATACAAACATATAAATAAGTGTTTCAGCTACCAAAGTCTGCTTATCCAGTCCAAGTAAAACTTGAATTCTCTTTGATAAAACAAACACTTGCTAGCAAGAAGCATTTGTTAAATGTTGTCATTGATTTCGGAGTGCCCCTGAAGGTTTACTGGCACATCTGGCTTGTGCAGAAATAAACCTGCAAAAAGGGAAATGTCAATTTGCCAAGTATCTACAGACAAGCATAGAGAATCTTGGTATTTCAGATTCATGACAACAGAACACGAGTGATTATACTTTTATGAAAACTTAGAATAAATATATACAGCAGAAAAGCTGCCAGGAAGATAAAACAACATTGGCAAAACGATCGCATGAGTGACTAGTAATTCATTCTCACAATACCAGCAAAGAACAACCCTACTTTGAGACTATTAAATAGAATTTATGAAGAAGCGTTTTAGTCTCCCTCCATCCTTTGACTTTATACCTAAGAGGCAGAAATAGACCCAATTGGAAGACATATTGTGTCGCTTGTGTCATCAGGCAAAATAAACGTTCATGCAATTCTTTGTGTATGCCCTAACTTGTTAGTTCATCGTAGGACTTTCACACTTAAAGTGTTTTTAGCTCTGGAAGTAAGAATCTGTAAGTCAGCTGCCATAGAGGGTTTAAACCTGCATCATAATAATCATATTATTATCATTTTATTTTTCCTGTTCAAAGAGCAGTGGGGCGACGCTTCTCTGTCTTAGTGGAGGAGATACCTCTGTGTATGAGGAACCTTGTCCCCCTATCCCATCTATTGGTGGGTACTCAGTATTGATTAGCTTAAACAAAGCACAATGGAGTGTCCATGGTAACGGATTAATTATTTTACAGTGTTTGCTAATGTTTGCACATTGCATATTTGCACAATTATCTTTTACTTAGGCAGGTTAGGATGGTTCATGATGTTAAACCGTTAACACTCTTAGGGCCAGATGTAGGTCGGTCGGTAACGGCCGAAAATCGGTATTTTCGGCCGTTACCGACCGGTATTACAGAAATGGTATGTAGGGGCATTATTTTACAGAATCGGTAAATTTACTGATTCGGTAAATTTACCAATTCTGTAAAATACCGAATCGGTATTTTTACCGATTCGGTAAATCTCAGATGTAGGTGGGACTCTTCTGAGTCCCAAAGGCCCTACAAATTTGGTATTTTAACACCCAATCCAATTGGGTGTTAAAATACCGAATTCAGGTGTGCATGCACTTGTGTGCATGCACACCTAGCCATGTGACAGACAGACATGCCCTTAGGGCATGTCTGTGTGCCACATGGCGCACATGCCTATTTTTGGGGTGCCAGAGGGTGTCAAAGTGACACCCCCTGCACACTTGCAAAAGTCGGTATTTACCGATTCGGTAATTACCGAATCGGTATTTCCCATTCATTCCTATGGGCTTCACAGCCCATAGAAATCAATAGGGAATACCGATTCGGTAATTACCGAATCGGTAAATACCGAATTCAAATGATTCGGTATTTCCACATCTGGAAATACCTACATCTCCCCCCTTCATATTTACCGACTATGAAATACCGAATCGGTAAAATTCGGTATTTCAGAGTCGGTAAATATGATTTACCTACATCTGGCCCTTAAACGGTTAAGCTAGGTTGATATAGGATGGTCCATGACTTTAAACTGTTTATCTCCTTTACACAGTATGTCCTTTGATGTTGACACAATACACTTTTGTATGATCTTCCTACACTCAGTTACAGTATATAGGATGGTCAGTATTTTATTGCAGCTTGAACAATACATTCTTGAATTATCTTTTTGTGCTTAGCAAGGTTGATACTGTATGATTTATGATTTTAAACAGTTTCTGTTCTCTTGCACAGAATTTCCATTGATGCATGCACAATAAACTTTTTGCATGATTTATTTGCGTTTAATTAGTCAATCAGTTATGGACTTATTTACTGCGACTACTCACTCGTAAGGGTCTCTACGTGATGTAGCGGGTGTGTCCAGGGGGGAACTGCAATTCAGTAAAAAAGCCAGGTCTTGAGCTCCTTCCTGAATTGAGGCAGTGACAGTGATTGCCTGAGGCGTAGAGGTCTTTGCAGCGAGGTAGGAGAAGGATCCTCCTCCAGCCGAGGTTTTTCAGATCCATAGGATGGTGGACAGTGCCAGTTGGGTGCAGCAGTGGTGCCTGATGGGTGTGTAGAAGGAGAGGTGGTGGTTGAGGTATGCAGGTCCGGTTTCCTGGAGGGCTTTGTAGGCGTCTGTGCGGAGCTTAAAGGTGATTCAATTGTTTTAACTTTGTGATTAAGGTGAAGTTGTAAGGCAGATTCTATTGTTTGTACAGTGTATGTTTATGTTTTTTAGTAACTAATACACCAATAAAAATGATAACTTGTATCTGTCTCCTTTGGTGTGCCGTATCACATTTTCTTTTCGTGGATGCTGGAAATTAAAACTCCCAGTGTGCCGTGAGCTGTTATTCCTCATCTCAATCCCCGCAGATGTCCCAAAAAAGAAATTAACCAGAGCTTATGTTCTCCCTTTTCTCACTGGAGCACAGACGCTAGCAGCATTTGAGCATGTTTCAGGGCTTTAAAGGCCAGTTGGAGTCCCTTGCTTAGAGTAGTGTGGCTCAATGAGGAGAAGTGTGGCTCATTGAGGAGAAGTGTGGCTCAATGATTAGAGCGGCAGACCCTGATGCAGAGGTCTAGCCTGGGACCAGGGTTCAATTCCCTGCCTCGGCGGGTCTTGGGCCCAAAATTCCACAGACCTGATAATTCTCGCCTCAGTGCCTATTCCAATCATGGAGTACCACTCTGCAACACTGGGCAATAGCTTGCTTAATCTCCACAACTTCCCCCACAACGCTAAGGATGCCTGGCCTCCACCTTTGGGTGCCCAGGAGTGGACGCCTCACAGGGAAAGCCAGGATGGGTTCCACAGCGGTATTCGTACAAGCGCCTTGAGACCCTTGCGGGTGAGTAGTGCGCTATACAAGTATCAATTTACAATTTTTGCTTCTATTTTGTCCCCTGCAAACACTTTTTTCAGTGTGTAGTATTTATTGATGTAGAATATTTATTTTAAGACAAAGCACTGACTGGACATTAAAGTAGTATTTGTTATTGAGCAGAGCTGATGTCTAAGACTTCCACTTACTCCATCTCCCTCACCTGCCTGTCTAGCTGCCTTGAGGGTCCAGTATTTGGTGTTCAGTTGTGGATAAAAAGGTAAAGGGGCCCAGGGTATCAGGAGTAAAAGGGCTCAGTTGTCACTATTGGAGAACAATAATCTACAACTGTCCTGTGTAAATCCAAACCAGTTCTCCCTGGGAGTTAGAGTGAATTGTCTTATGCGTAATGGAAGCTTACTTTTGGATCCTTCTTGCCTGAACGGTAACCTGTACAGTGCAAAGAGCATATTGGAAGGATATTATCAAACTTTCTTGCTGTTTAACTTCCTGACCACTAAATGTAATGCTGTTTTGTACTGGGCGTCATATTTTGGGAAAGTCCCACTATTAGGGCGTTTCCGCAGTCAATCATCAAAAGCACAAATACTCTGGGCAATTGTTTAAAGGCATCCTCTGGGATGAAAGGTTTAACCTATAGAAGGAGTCTGAACTATGGCCAAGGAGTCGATTTATGCTTGCAGTTTGAAACTCCTGTTCAAGATGAAGCCTAGAGATTCGCCACATTCAACAACAGCCATGTTAGGACTGGGTTGGTGGAGTATGGGGGGGAGATCAGAAGGAACTCTGGGGCATATTATCAAGGGGGTTTATCTCCACTTTTTTGGCTTTAAAAGCCAAGAAAGCGGAGATAAAATGATCTCCCTATTACCTAGCTGTCGCTAACACCAGTTAGCGACAGCTAGTAGGAGATAGCGACCATCTTGGGCCCCACTTTGCATGTCAGTGATATTTATCACTAATGACATGCAAAGTGGGCGTGCCAAGATGTTAGCGACTGGAAACAGTCGCTAACATCGCTATCTCCAAAAGCTAACACCTGCCCTGAGCAGTTCTTAGCCATGTTATCCAATGGGAGGTGGATAACATGGCTAAGAGCATTAGCTCGGTAATGCATGAATATCGCTGACTTTTCAGCGATATTCCTGCATTGCGGCCAATTTTTATCGCATTTGCGATAAACCTTGGTAATACCAAGGTTTATCTGCGATAAAAATCGCCGCAGCTCAGCCGTAAAATTTTTTCTCTAACCAAGCAATAGCTTTAATTATCGCTATTGCTTGGTAATATGCCCCTCTGTTTTAAGAGGGTTGTGCTTGAGCCAAAGTATCATCCAGTACTGTTTGTCAGCTAAAACGTGGGATACAGCCTCAGTTTTTGAGTGTGGGTGGGAACAGGGCTGGACTGGGAACAGCAACTGGACCTGGCAGATTGCTGCTCGACCGGCCTGGGGGGAGGGTTTGGGGGGGGGCGTACTCCATTGGGGAGCTGAAAAACCAGCACCAGTAACAAAAGTGCCTCCCACAGTTACAAAACCGACCCCCAACCATCCGGCCAACCAGGGAAGCACCTGGTGCCTGCTACGGCCAGCCGGGCCTTGGGTGGGATATTCAAAGAGAGCTAGATGTCATCTGTATCAAAAGTGGTGTGCTGTGCTTGAATGTTTGATGGAGGAGGTGAGTGGTTCCCTATCTAGGATGAAAACGATAAAGGGGAGGATAGAACAATGCGGGATGCCTTGTCTGAGTGAGTGCTAATGGGTAACAGAGTTGTTCATGTAGGAACCAGTCCGTGAGCTATTACCAGAACCAGCTGAGACCTTCTCCTCTCAGCTTCATTCTCACCTTTAGAATTTCTGTTAAAGGTCAAACTCGGCCAACAAGTCCAGAAGGCTTAGAAGGCAAAAGTTACTTTGTATAGGATTTGGAGGGCATAGCCAATAATCTTTAAAATTGCTCTTTCCGATCTGAATCCTGTTCTGAAGCCCAGATTAAAATCATGTATGATGTTCTTTCTTCCATGAAAAGTTTGAGCTGAAGTTTGATGCAGCTTTCCAGGAATAGGCAGTAATTTATTGATGAGAAACACAGTAGAATTTTTTCAGTGGTGGCTCTTCCATGGGAATTAAGAAAATGTTGGAATGGAGAAAGGGGTCTTCCTCCAACCCCATCTCGGTTCTAAACCTAGCCTTGGTCTGCTTCTTGCCAGAGTTACGAAGTCATACAAAAGGGGATGATGGATGGAGCGTTTGAGAAAATCAAACACTCACCCCCAGTCAACTGATCTGAGTTTAATCCATCACCATTCTTTAGCTCACTCAGCCACCCCAGTTCAGACATGGCCATATGCAAATCAGTCTGACCCTGTGCCTCATGGGAACAGTCCAGCCCAAACTGCCAAGCCATGTCTTCACTGGACCGGAAACAAGCATCCTGGGACCGGTTTCAGATTCATAATCCTCATCAGCCAGGCTATCTTGAAACCAGTGGCCAAGTGAGCAAGGGACTCACGTCTGAGCATACCCTGCCAACTTAGGGCGAACAAAGCAATACAAAAGGCGATGATGGACGGAGCGTTTGAGCAAATCAAACACTCACCCCCAGTCAACTGATCTGAGTTTAATCCAGCACCATTCTTTAGCTCACTCAGCCACCCCAGTTCAGACATGGCCATATGCAAATCAGTCTGACCCTGTGCCTCATGGGAACTGTCCAGCCCGATCTGCCAAGCCATGTCTTCACTGGACCGGAAACAAGCATCCTGGGACCGGTTTCAGATTAATAATCCTCATCAGCCAGGCTATCTCGAATCCAGTGGCCATGTGAGCAAGGGACTCACGTCTGAGCATACCCTGCCAACTTAGGGCGAACAAAGCAATACAAAAGGGGATGATGGACGGAGCGTTTGAGCAAATCAAACACTCACCCCCAGTCAACTGATCTGAGTTTAATCCATCACCATTCTTTAGCTCACTCAGCCACCCCAGTTCAGACATGGCCATATGCAAATCAGTCTGACCCTGTGCCTCATGGGAACAGTCCTGCCTGAACTGCCAAGCCATGTCTTCACTGGACCGGAAACAAGCATCCTGGGACCGGTTTCGGATTAATAATCCTCATCAGCCAGGCTATCTTGAATCCAGTGGCCAAGTGAGCAACGGACTCACGTCTGAGCATACCCTGCCAACTTAGGGCGAACAAAGGAATACAAAAGGGGATGATAGACGGAGCGTTTGAGCAAATCAAACACTCACCCCCAGTCAACTGATCTGAGTTTAATCCATCACCATTCTTTAGCTCACTCAGCCACCCCTGTTCAGACTTGGCCATATGCAAATCAGTCTGACCCTGTGCCTCATTGCTCAAACGCTCCGTCCATCATCCCCTTTTGTATCGCTTTGTTCGCCCTAAGTTGGCAGGGTATGCTCAGATGTGAGTCCCTTGCTCACTTGGCCACTGGATTCAAGATAGCCTGGTTGATGATGATTATGAATCCGAAACCGGTCCCAGGATGCTTGTTTCTGGTCCAGGGAAGACATTGCTTGGCAGTTCGGGCTGGACTGTACCCATGTGGCAAAGGGTCAGACTGATTTGCATATGGCCATGTCTAAACTGGGGTGGCTGAGTGAGCTAAAGAATGGTGATAGATTAAACCCAGATCAGTTGACTGGGGGTGAGTGTTTGATTTTCTCAAATGCTCCGTCCATCATTCCCTTTTGTATCGCTTTGTTCGCCCTAAGTTGGCAGGGTATGCTCAGACGTGAGTCTCTTGCTCACTTGGCCACTGCATTCAAGACAGCCTGGCTGATGAGGATTATGAATCAGAAACCGGTCCCAGGATGCTTGTTTCTGGTCCAGGGAAGCCATGGCTTGGCAGTTCGGGCTGGACTGTTTCCATGAGGCACAGGGTCAGACTGATTTGCATATGGCCATGTCTAAACTGGGGTTGCTGAGTGAGCTAAAAAATGGTAATAGATTAAACCCAGATCAGTTGACTGGGGGTGAGTGATTGATTTGCTCTAACGCTCCGTCCATCATCCCCTTTTGTATCGCTTTGTTCGCCCTAAGTTGGCAGGGTATGCTCAGACGTGAGTCCCTTGCTCATTTGGCTACTGGATTCAAGATAGCCTGGCTGATGAGGATTATCAATCCGAAACCGGTCCCAGGATGCTTGTTTCCGGTCCAGGGAAGACATGGCTTGGCAGTTCGGGCTAGACTGTTCCCATGAGGCACAGGGTCAGACTGATTTGCATATGGCCATGTCTAAACTGGGGTGGCTGAGTGAGCTAAAGAATGGTGATGGATTAAACCCAGATCAGTTGACTGGGGGTGAGTGTTTGATTTGCTCAAACGCTTCGTCCATCATCCCCTTTTGTATCGCTTAGAGTTACGAAGTCTTCAGTGCTTTAAATGAGCCGGTACTCTCCGGTACTGAGTACCGGCACTTCTGAATTTTCAGGCCCTCAGTACCGGCACGTCTCATTAGCCAGAGAGAGTACTGGTACCCTAATAAACGGGACTGCAGGCTCCAGGTATGTCTCTCCTATTGCGCAGGGTAGATGCAGCTCTGCTTTACAGGAGCTTGTAAGCGCGCCAAGCCTTTCCCTAATGGAGATTCCAGCAGCGCCCATGTGAATGGCCTGAGACCGCAGGGGTCTAGGGCTTGCTTTGCATCACGCTGTGATTAACAGGACAGGGTCTAGACAGACCCTTCCCTGTCGATCACAAACGCAACGACTATTCATCTGAAAGTGATTTAGCCTCACCCCCGTCCTTCTCAATCAGGTGTGTAAATGGGTTAAGAAAGACAGTCAGTAATCCAGTTGCATTTAGGATATTGATGGCACTGACTGTACTAAAGCGAGTGGCAGCCTAACAAAATCCTCTGCCTTCGCCAAAGCCGGTTTTCTTTGCATCTTTTTGTTCAGGACAGGAGGCAGTGCTTAATTTGTGCCGGTGCCTAGCACCGGCACTTATTATCCAGGGCCGGCACTGTAGCTATCTTTTACGTGGACAGCTGTGGTGCAGATAATTTTTCAAAGAGGAATGCACGCAGCAGGGCTGCTGTATTTTTCTCAAATCATCTTCGAGCTGCTTTCACTTTTACCCACTTCATCATAAGGCCTGCACCCTGCATGAGTCTAAAATTAGATAAGTATTGGTAGGGGTTGGCTCATGACTCTGCTGGGGTGAGGCAAGCTTGGAAACGCAGGCCTAGGACAATGAAGGAACGTGACGAGCAAACAAAAATATGCGTACATTACACTAGCCTGTGCGCTCAGGTTAGCGTCTAGTAAATAAAATATTTCACAGAGGCCTACGACGGCGGCTCCCCAGCTGAGCCAGCAGTAGGGCAGAGCCCATAGTTCTTTGCACCCCTTAGACACTGCCTGTGTCATGAGTGCTTCAGACATGTAAGTGGTGGGTGAGGGTAGGTGGACGAATACATGTCACTGTGCCTTCTTTTTTTTTCCAATTAGGAATAATACCTTCACTTTGGACCTCTTGTTTCCCTCACCCCGTCATGTGCAGTGGTGACCTGACATTGCATGCATCTCTCTTCCTGGGACAGCCTCTTGTGCACATTGTTGCCGGAGCTGAGCTGGATGAAACTGCTATGATCGACTTCACTATGAATCTGCCAGTGAATGCCTCTTTCTGCCTCCTCCTAGATTGGGCCTTGGTGAACATGCTCGGTTACACAGAAGGGGAGAAGCCTTTCAATAACTAACTAATGTCAACTTAGCTGCGGTAAAAAATATGTGCGTGCTTTTTCATGATCGAGGACTGCTTACTTTAAAATATCAAGTAAGGCCCGGAGAGCCAAAGACTAGGCCAACACTACCATTACGAATACTATTTCCAGTGCATCATTTGAGTTTGTGATTGTAGGTGGTGGCCAGCAGCACTTATTTTTAGGGACCAGAAGGCACGGGAGAGAAAGGTAACAAGCATTTACAATGCAACGGTTTCGCCTTCGGAAAAGTTTGTGCTATTGGCATTGTAAATGACAAACTTTTTATTTATGTGTTGGTTTTGAAAACAGATAAATAAACATGTCTGACTTTGGCACATGTCTTCTGTGCATCTTTCCAAAAACTGTGAAAGTGCCAAGTCATTCATATACAGACATCAACAAAACTCCTAGTGTGATATCAGTCTGGGACAGGTTCCTTCCCAAGGTCAAATAAGAAAAAATAGAGACATAAAGGCAAAATAGTGTAGTTTGATTTGATGTCCTCTCACCTTATATGTACATAAGGAAACATCTAGGACCCACACCTTCATGTACATAATCTATGTCAGACTTTCTCAACTTATGTCAGAAATGCCAATCTCTGTTAAGATGCAGTAGACAAGGATTGTCACTTGACCACTAGGAGAGAAACTTCATCCAGGTCTCAGAATCAGATCGTAGACCCAGATGAGCACAGCACCAGATCCCATCTCGAATGTTGAAGCCACCAGCAAGACTTCCTATGGTTCTGTGGAGCATTCATTCTGCCTTCACAAACTGGTTCCAGGACTGTGTTCTCTAATAGACACAATCCCCTAGCTCTTGGCCTTGTGCTCAGAATAGCTGGTAAGCTATTCCAAACAGACAACAAACCCTGTTGTGCAGGAATGCGCACCATCTCAGAAACTCAGGTTTATTTTTTATTCATCTGCTAGAACTACCATAGCGCCTAGACATAGCACAGTGATGGTGTAAGGGCTATAAATTGTGATGTTACACTTTTTCCCTGTTTTCACGGTTATTGAAAGCTTAGCCACTTTTTATAATCTTCTGTGATCTTCTGTGATGTTACCAATTTTAAACGACTAGATCAAAGTGTTTTAAAATATTTATTTGGAAATAAAATTTGCTGTAATATATATTCTGTTTCTAGTGATCTTGCGTCTGTAAATCAATAATGAACGATTGTTTGGATTACCACTGCTCAGTGTTAGTAACCCAAAAGCATTAACACCACCTCATTCATATATTGAGTGGGGTTCGTCAGGCCTACAATACCGGTCTTTCATATTTAGCGCTAGTGCAATGGACTAAGTTCACTTGTGTCACCCATGGGCGTGAAAACAAACCTTTTACAGCTGAGCCAGAGACTCAGTTTACGCAACAGCACAGCCAACCCAACAATTGAAGATGGAGTGGCTTGCTGGATAAAAACTAACACTCGCAGGCCGCATAGCCATTAGTAAAATGGTGTCTCTCCCCCAGTTTCCATATTTCTTCATGAATATACCCATCCAACTCAACAGGGAATTCTTTTGTACACTGCGTCAATTGCTGGTCTGTTTGGTTTGGGCTGTAAAACGGTCTCGACTGACATGGTAAATACAGACACTGCCCTACAGTCAGGAAGCATTAGAGGAATCCGATTTAAACATTTACCATCTATGTGCACGAGCTCAAAACGCATATCATTGGTATAACTCCCAACCCAATTTTCCCCACCTCGCAAATGAAACTGACAATTTGCAACCTATCTCACTTTTGCTATCACTGTGGCTGCCTGTTCACACCCGCTATACCGAAACAGACACAGTCTGCTGCACCAGGAAGGCATGGCAGGGCCTGTGTGCCAGACAGGCCCTTAGACTTATGTATTCCCCCTCTGTTCCTTTACCAGGCCACACCATGTTACATAACAAGTAAACCCAAGGTGCAGGCTCAACTGCAGAAGTTAAAGATGAAACTCAGGGCGTGGCCAGCCACGCATAATATTGAGGCACTCCAAGTCTCACTCGCCGAGCCTGCCAGTATCCTGATCCGCGCAGCTGATCTGGCACTGCTGCCGCAGCAGGAAACTACCACTGCTCGCTGAGACCACGGTGCGGGCAAGGAACAGTGAGCTATCCGACAGACGGGAGACCTTCAATTGCGAGGCCTGGTCATGCAGGCAGAGAGCGCAAGGAGAGCTGGGGCGGGCTTGCCTTGGCTGTCAGGCATCAGAAAGGTGCTGGAGAAGAGAGGGCAGCCGCGGACCGGGGGTCTCTGTGCAGAGGCTGCGGGGAAGAATAAGAGCCCCATCCCCAGACCTGGCTGGCACTGACGGAGAGCCAAAGGGATGCTTCATTTTCTGGCTCATGTCCTGGAGCATCGGGAGATAAGCGAAGTGGGACCTGCCGGCGGACTTTAGAGAGTCAGATAAGTTGATGCTGGAAACAGCACAACTGCACCCACAGGAGGGGCACACTCTGCACCGCCCACCCTTCCTTCCACATATTAGTGATTTTTGGCAATCTCTGGGGAGACCTTGATAACGGAGCCTCGACCTCCCTCATAACTATATAGCGGTCATGCCCAGACTGGGAAAAAGCCTGGTATTTTAAGGATAGGAAAGCCGTAGACTTCCACCATGACATAAATAGACACATATGCCACCAGCACTGCAAGGGTGTCTGAGGGCGCCACCTCGCCAGGAGATGCAGCAGCGATGCCGATAACCCCGGAATGCATTTTCCAGGCCATATGCAATCTATTCACTGGCATAGGAAAACAAATTGGAGGAGCTGGATCAGAGGTGACCCTACTCAGACATGAGGTGTGGAAAATTACAGACAGAGTTGCGGATGCGAATAAACGGATTCCGCCCGCAGAAGACAGCACGACTACCCTGTCGGCCTCTGTGGCTGACCTACTAGACAGAGAGACCCACTTAGAGCGCCGGGTGGACAATGCAGAGAGCAGTTCCTGCGGTAGAGAGAGCCTCACACCGTTCAGGGGATCCGTGCCGCTGCAGCAGCCGTGTGCACCCTGCGTGCGGAGCCACGCAACACCCGAGCAACACAGCACTCACCGTGGGCGGAGGCGCGGGGCTGCAGCTGTCCTACTCGGCAACACCTGCCCGGCAACGTCCTCCGCTTCTTCCGGGGCTCCCTCCAGGCAGGCCACGGGAGCCCCGCGTGGGCCGCCATACTTCTTGTGGGCCGCCGTCTTCCTTCTTCCCCTGGGCGGCGGGGGGGCGGGCACTTCCGGCCGGCCGCGCTAGGATTGGCCGGCCGGCCGGCCGGCTGAAGAAACCTCGGAGAGGACGAGGGGGGCGGGCGGGAGAGGACGAGGGGGGCGGGAGAGGACGAGGGGGGCGGGAAAGGACACGGACGTTGGGAGGGAGGCGGGAAACGTGGGGACGGCGGGAGGAGGGACACAAGCCATGACAGCAGCAAGCACGGCCCGGCCGGACCAGACTCGGGGGCGTTCCCGGCGTCGCGTGACGTCGCCAAAGCCAAAGAATCTCGGGAACGCCCCCGTGTCTGGTCCGGCATTGATGGACAGGCCCCTCGTCCAATGGCTAGGCTCCATTTATGGAGCTAGCCAATGGGACGGGGGGGCGTGTTCCATAGTGCTTACTATACTCAATAGATTTCTCTGGAGGAGGAGCCTAACGGCTCCGCCCCCCAGCGAAACCTAAAAATGGGTAAAGATGCAAGAAGGCAACAACTGGAAAATAGAGACAACGGGAAAAAGTAAGAGTGAAAAGTACCTGCAAAACGGATATAAAGAGGAAGAGAGTGTCTGGTGGTAGATGAAACAAATTTCAATAGCGCTGGTAATGAGGTTCTGAAATAAAACTTTGAGGCCCGGCACTTATTTTTTTACAAATTAAGTACTGAAGCTGCTCCTCTTTGTGAGCCCCTCCAAAACTCATCACTGTATTTACAAGATGTCAGTGACTGACCTGAGTACTGGCTCTATGGGTGTGACGGTAGCCCTGCCCATATGGCAATGAATAGCAGGGAACGCTGCAGCACTCTAGGAATGAGCTACATGACAACTGGCAATGGCTTTGGTTTGGGATAAAGATGAGGAGAACATAGCAGGAAAGAGGTGGGATGAATGTAAAGAAGTGACTTGCCAGATGAAGTTAGGATTGCCACTAATTTTCTGATAACAATGCCAGATATTTGTTGAGTTCTGTATTCATGAATCGTCTTAGAAGTTGTATTTTTTTAAACACACATTTCTGTAAAGTCATAACTCTGGTACATTTCTTATAATTCACACACCCACACACTGACACAAACACATACAGACACCCACACACACTGACACACATACACACACACTGACACACATACACACTGACACACACATTGACACACACACTGACACACATACACACTGACACACACACACACTGACACACATACAGACACACACACATGGACACACATACAGACATACACTGACTCACACACACTGGCACACATACAGACACACACACATGGGCACATTCAAACCACCATAGCCACACATTTTCCACCAACACAGGATACGTCCTCACGCCCGAAGACCCCTGACCGGAACTGGCCCTATTCCTGTCAAACAAACCGCCTCAACTATATGGTTTATGTTTGTATGTCTCTTTTTGCACAAGCAGCGGCGAATAACAATCAAAACGTCTGTCAGTATATGTAATGTGTAACCTGTAAATACCAATAAAAATATTTAAAAAACAAAAACCAACACAGACACACACCCATACACACAGACGGACAAACACACACACCCAGACACACGCACACCCAGACACACGCACACCCAGACACACGCACACCTAGACACATGCACACCTAGACACGCACACACTTAGACATGCACACACCTAGACATGCACACACCTAGACATGCACACACCTAGACATGCACACACTTAGACACGCACACACCTAGACATGCACACACCTAGACACACACACATTTCTGTAAAGTCATAACTCTGGTACATTTCTTAAAATTCACACACCCACACACTGACACACACACATACATACACCCACACACACTGACACACACACACTGACACACATACACACTAACACACACACACACACACACTGACACACACACACACACACCCAGACACACATACAGACACACACACACGGACACACATACAGACATACACTGACTCACACACACTGGCACACATACAGACACATACAAACACAGAAACACACCCATACACACAGACAGACACACAGACGGACAGACACACACACCCAGACACATGCACACCCAGACACACGCACACCCAGACACACACACACCTAGACACATGCACACCTAGACACGCACACACCTAGACACGCACACACCTAGACATGCACACACCTAGACACACACACACCTAGACACACACACACACTGACACACACACACACACTGACACACACACACACACACTCAGACACACTCACACATACACACACACACACCTAGACACACACACACTTAGACACACACACACACCTAAACACACACATACACACACCTAGACACACACACACACACTGACACACATACAGACACACACACACTGAGACACATACAGACAGACACACATACAGACAGACACACACAAACACAGACCCACACCCATACACACAGACAGACACACAGAAGGACAGACACACACAAGGACAGACAGACAGACACACACACACACACACAGACACACACACACCCAGACACACACAGACACACACACACACACACACACTGCAGAACAAAATACTGGCCAGATGGCAAACTTAGGAGATGAGTACAGCATGAAGGGTAGAACAGGAGACAAGTAGGGAAAAAACAGTGAGGAAATTGAAGACTTGTGGCGAGAGTAAGCAAAAAGGTGGAAGGACGAGGAGCAGAACTAGAGAGCTAAGCTTAGAGGCTGGGTAAAGATGAGAGGCGTATGGAGAGGACATGTCTATGCAAAGGCATGGAACCAGGAAGAGCCTGGTCGTAGGGAAAAGGGCAGTGGAAGTGTTTTAAATGGGCTGGTACTCACAGGTACTGTGTACCAGCACTTCTTATTATTTTTATCCCTGTTAGTACCGGCACTTCTCTACTGCTGAGGAGAGTACCAATACTCATGAAAGGTAGGCTCACTGGCTATGTATCATCATATGTTGCTCTTAGCCCCGCCCCTAGCCCCACCTATTAGTAACACCTCTAACTCATATTAATGAGTACCTGCACTTATTTTTTCCCATTTAAAGCACTGGGAGTCTGGAATCATGGGCCCTGAGGAAAGATCATGCCATGTTGAAGAGGACTGAATAATTTGTAAACGAATATGTGCCACTGCCCAAAGCTTTGCTCAAATACCCGTGGCTCGTGCCGGCCCACCAATTACAAAGGCGCAGTATACTGGAATTCAGCTCATGCCTCCTTAATGACCCACAGGCTCTCCCTGCCCTTTATGTCACTCTAGAGTTCCCTGCTTTCTCCGTTTGTGATGTTTTTCCATCTTTCTCTTTCCCTTTATTTCCCCTTTGTACGTTTTCTCTCTTTTGATTTTAAGAAGTATACAATGAGGAAAACGAAGTGCCCAAAAATGAGTGCCATAGGCCCCACCTGCAAACACCAGCACAAATTAAGCATTGGGTCTGACCTATGTAAGGTCTTACAGTGGGGGTCGTATGTGTCTCTGTTTGCGTGCCAGGACTACATGGTCTGTCTGTGTACTCGTCTCTGTATGCATGCCTCAACTGTGTGCGTATATGTATGTTTGTATGCATGAGCACATGCATGTGTGAGTGCCGTTGGAAAGCCTCTGAGGTGGGAGGTACTGGGCCCGGTGGTTGGTTAGGACATGGGCGGTCATAGACATATCAGGCTGGGTGCACTCGGGTACCATACTGTATGTGCAATGGCCCACACGTCTGGCACCGAGGTACGATGGGTGAGAGGAGGTATCGTGTTGGGGAATGCGTAGGGCGACAGGATGGAGCAAACAGTTATGTTAACTCTGACGCAAACACGTTTCTCTTTGTGTACTGTTCTATTTTCACCCTTGCTTTTCTTTAGTTCTTTGTAATTTACGTTGGTGACGCGTTGTTTTTGGGTTCTGAAATCTCCACATGCCCCAGGCCATTGCCACATACCAGCGGTACAAGTGGGCGGGGACGGAAGGGCACGGCGTGCCCCTACTTCTAAAAATAATTTCAGCCCGTTCCCCTACTTCTTTCTTCGAAAAAAGCATCCCGGGACGGAGAGAATAGTCCTACTAAAAAAGCGATAACTTTTTTTTCAGCTTCCAGGGGCTGCTCGCACTTCTTTGTTAACCTCCAGAGGCTGCAGCAGCCCCTCCCTGAGCTCGCACAGACCGAGGGCAGGCCCATTTTCATTCAAAATTGAGGCTGATTATCCCCTTTGGAATGACAATGCGCCCGCCCCTGCCTGCCTTTAGCATATGCAGTGAGATCTGCATGAGGTGTCTCTGGTATCTGGGTGCAGGCCATGGCTCGTTGTGCAACAAATATACGAGATGGGTCCGCAAATGTGTAGTCAAAACTTTAAAACAAACCCGCTGGGGTGTGAGAGGTGCGCTGTGGGCAGTGTATTCGATCAAGCTATTTTTATAGACAGTACGCTTGTAAAAACACTTGTGGCTGTCAAAGGCGTGCCCAGAGTGCTTGCTTCTTCTAATGCGTTTAATGGAATATATATTTTGCTGAGTGCTCTAAACTGTGTTTTTATAAGTGTGTTTTGCTGCTCGGTACGTGATGTATTAAAGGGGAAATCCGGCGAATATTACATTAGTCTCAACACCCAGCAGACGTAATTGAACAAGGGAACATCGTGGGATGCCTATTGTTGGGGATTGTTCGAAATACAGGTCTTGATAAAGAGAACGGGGTTTTCCTTTAAACTGCCAGACCTCTTTAGCTGGAGGACAACGTGATCTTAAGCCCTCCTCTGTGATCCTGTGGCCTTGAAGGTGTGAGGCTCTGCTCAGGGGAGAAGCCAGAAAATCAAAATGCCCCGAACTTTGAACTACACTTATAATGGCAAGCAGCACGTGATGAGAGTGTGCTTTGCACTCCCTAAAAGAGCGGCCTTCACTGCTCCATCCAATCAAGGGAGTAGTCAGAAAATTAGAATGCCCCCCATTTTGCAGTAAACCTCTGATGCACATCAAGCAAAATAAGTAAATGTGCCTATCCTCCATTCGAAGAAGTGACGGGGACAGGAGAAGTGACGGGACAGGAGAAGGAGAAGTGAAGTGAAGGGACAGGAGAAATGAAGTGAAGGGACAGGAGAAGGAGAAGTGAAGTGAAGGGACAGGAGAAGGAGAAGTGACGGGGACAGGAGAAGGAGAAGTGACGGCGCAGGAGCAGTGAACGGGGCAGAAGTGAAGGGACAGGAGAGGTGAAGGGACAGGAGAAGTGAAGGGACAGTAAAAGTGAAGAACAGGAGAAGGAGAAGTGACGGACAGGAGACGGAGAAGTGACGGGACAGGAGAAGTGATGGGACAGGAGAAGTGACGGGACAGGAGAAGTGACGGGGGCAGGAGAAGTGACGGGGCAGGAGAAGTGACGGGGGCAGGAGAAGTGACGGGACAGGAGAAGTGAAGGGACAGGAGAAGGAGAAGTGACGGGACAGGAGAAGGAGAAGTGAAGGGACAGGAGAAGGAGAAGTGACAGGAGAAGGAGAAGTGACGGGACAGGAGAAGTGACAGGACAGGAGAAGTGACGGGACAGGAGAAGTGACGGGACAGGAGAAGTGACGGGGCAGGAGAAGTGACGGGGCAGGAGAAACGACGGGGGCAAGAGAAGTGACGGGACAGGAGAAGGAGAAGTGAAGTGAAGGGACAGGAGAAGGAGAAGGAGAAGGAGAAGGAGAAGGAGAAGTGAAGTGAAGGGACAGGAGAAGGAGAAGTGACTGGGATAGGAGAAGGAGAAGTGACGGGCAGGAGCAGTGAACGGGGCAGAAGTGAAGGGACAGGAGAAGTGAAGGGACAGGAGAAGTGAAGGGACAGTAAAAGTGAAGAACAGAAGAAGGAGAAGTGACGGGACAGGAGAAGTGACGGGAGAAGTGACGGGACAGGAGAAGTGATGGGACAGGAGAAGTGACCGGCCAGGAGAAGTGACGGGGCAGGAGAAGTGACGGGGCAGGAGAAGTGATGGGGACAGGAGAAGTGAAGGGACAGGAAAAGTGAATGGACAGGAGAAGGAGAAGTGACTGGACAGGAGAAGGAGAAGTGACGGGACAGGAGAAGGAGAAGTGAAGGGACAGGAGAAGTAGAAGTGATGGGACAGGAGAAGTGACGGGATAGGAGAAGTGACGGGACAGGAGAAGTGACGGGACAGGAGAAGTGACGAGACAGGAGAAGGAGAAGTGACGGGGCAGGAGAAGTGACGGGGCAGGAGAAGTGAAGGGACAGGCGAAGTGAAGGGACAGGAGAAGTGAAGGGACAGGAGAAGTGAAGGGACAGGAGAAGGAGAAGTGAAGGGGACAGGAGAAGTGACGGGGACAGGAGAAGTGACGGGGACAGGAGAAGTGACGGGACAGGAGAAGTGAAGGGACAGGAGAAGTGACGGGGGCAGGAGAAGTGACGGGGCAGGAGAAGTGAAGGGACAGGAGAAGGAGAAGTGAAAGGGACAGGAGAAGTGACGGGGACAGGAGAAGTAACGGGGACAGGAGAAGTGACGGAACAGGAGAAGTGACGGGGCAGGAGAAGTGACGGGGCAGGAGAAGTGACGGGGGCAGGAGAAGCGACGGGGGCAGGAGCAGCGACGGGGGCAGGAGAAGCGACAGGGGCAGGAGCGGTGACGGGGGCAGGAGAAGGGAGGGGGCAGGACTGTTCCCATTGGGCGCAGAATCTAGACTGATTTGCATATGGCTGGGTCCAAACTGGAATGGCATGGTGAGCAAAGAAACAATGGATTTAGGCCCAGATCTCTGTACTGGGGTGAATGTATGATATTGTTCTGCATTCAGTTGTTCTTGTTGCTATATTATGATTGAGCAGCTAGCTGGCGACATAAATATGATGGAGCCTTTGTGGGTTTCCGTGAGTCTAGATTCTCCTGAAGAGTCCCTTTCTCTTCTGAGCCCTGCTTAACACATGTGTACAGGAGGAGCCCTGTATTCATGACCTCAATGTTTGAGACAAAAAATAATGATGGATTTCTGAACATTGAGTAAAAGCATTAAGGTAACATGTTGTTCCTGCTTATATTTCCCACGCTTTACATAAACCTGTATTCCCTATGAGTGTTTGCTTTTTCCTGAATTAAACCTCAAACATGTTTATCCATTGTTTTAATTAAATAACGTTATAAGCTGTAACTGGTCAGTGAAATGCTAAACGTACTAAAAATTGGTATGTTTTGCTATTTCTAGCCACGCCCCTGACTCCGCCCACTGATTCAATCTTCAGTTATTCCCACCCCCTGATTCTCCACCCACAGTTCCCCTACTTTTTTTCCCCCACTTCGACCACTGCCACATACACAATACGAGTTTTCTAAGAGTTGTTATAGCGTGCATTTTTCATTGCTGTAGTCCTGATGGGGGGATTACGGGCATCAAAACATGTTAGAATGCAGGACTGGGTGAGTCCGTCTCTGCGGCCATGGAACAGCCTGAGTTCTCAAAATGTTTTACAAAGTCGTCTCAAGTGGTCTCCCAAATTGACGCAAGTGTACTTTCATTTGCATTTGTAAACACACTAATTCTTTCCCCATCTACGTATCGATCTTCTTCCTTTCTCTCGCCTGCTTCTGAAGCATCTCAATGTATTAACCCCTTCAGTGCACTAATATTATTATTAGAAGCGGCTTTGCTTCCTTCACAAGCAGTTGCCTTCCTTGTGTGAGTAAAGTTACTCCTGCTATGCAGCCTTTGCCCAGAGTTGTGAGGGGCACATCTGGTTGGCAAATTCTAGAGCCGAAATTCAACTAAATTCAGTATAAATTGCTTATTATTATTATATTTGTATGTAGCCCCAAGTTTTAAAATGCCCTTACCATAGAACCAAGCGTTTTACATGAGTATGTCAAGTAATACGAAAAGATAAGATAAGCGATATAGGCTGGGGGGGAGGGGTGGCGGGATCGAAGAACGTGAGGTCAGCACCATTAAACAGCCGGATATGAGTGATGTCGTTTCTTCAGGTGTGACAGGCAGAAAGCACGCGCGGGCGGCGTTGGAGGTGGTGGTGTGTGTGGGCTGCGGGGAGCTTGTTTAATCACGGCAGAGGTATGCCTCTGCTTGTAAGACCGGCTGTTGTATACACACGCCTGACAGATACAGACAACTGTTTGAATTTAATTTTCCCCAACCAGCCGAGGCGCAGCTGGTTGTCGTACAGGGACATTTAACAGAGTAACAGTAATATCTGTTATTTGAAGCGCTTGGAAATGGCCAAATGGAGGTATGAAGTGGTATATAAAGTTATTACTGCTATGTTTTTGGTCCATATTTTCATTTTCTTTCTCTTTCATCGTTTTAAAATATCTGTTGCTCCATTCCAAGACAATGTCTGAATCTAATTCTGTCCTTTTCAGTCTGAAAAGCTCCCTGGTGACAGCACAGTGTGTTCTCAGAGGTTGTGAGGACGGCAGTTATTGTTGATTAGTGTTTTCATTTCAGGCAGCCGTGCCCCCTTCGAGTTTCACAGAGCAGCTACAGTACTAACGCCACGAGGCATCAAAAGCGGGCAATTGTGCCACAGCTGGATTTCTTGGTTGCTCCTTAAACCTATTTGTTAAATCCTTGGGGTGATAGATAACGCATTTTTAAAAGATACCATAAATGCACTCTTTGGGATTTATCTTTTTTAAAGAATTTCTTGGGGAGGGGAGAACCCCCAAACTCACCCTGAGAATTTGGACTTACGCTGGATCACTCAGTGTAGGCCTTTACGTCTGCCTATGTAAGAGTTCACCAGCTGCCACTGAAATTGCGAGTGATCAAAAGGATTTTGCTCTGGGTTTTTTCAACCTGGCTTACATTTTAGTAGTTCAAGACGGAGTTTTGTGGCAAGGAGATGGTAACTAGGTTTGTCGAGAAGAAGGCAGAGGTTACAATCCCAAAGGGAAGAAGTATGCTTAGGAATCCACAGCTGAGATAACTTGTGGAGTCTTAAGGTTAATGTTAGATTTTAGAAATGTCAACCAGGCAATTCCTTAAGTCAAGTCCAACACAACTCTTCAAACGATCCTTCTGTTATTGCTTCTAGCGGTGTGGTTGACATCTTTGGAGCTTTAGGATGCGTCTCTGCATATGGTGAAGTTCTTACAGTTCTTAGTCCTGGATAATCATTACCAATTGCAGCTCTCCATGCTAGTCTAAAGTGGTCCAGACGAGTTTTACTCAAGTTCAAGATCCATTGGGAGTCATTCTCCCAAAATGGGATTGATGGAGCATTATTATTTGAACAGCTGGATAATCCTTCATTCTTTAAGGGACCAAAAATCAAGAGAAATGCCTCGTTACTGCAGCCTTCTACGCGATCATTGGTTCTTGTTGAAGTAGCAACAACACACCTATTTCTAGTGCAGGACCTACAATAAATCAATGTTGGGATTTGGATATCTCTCAAAGTGTGTTCCTTTCTTAGAATAGAGTGATTAAAAGAAGGTTCCTTTTGACTCAACTTGTAGCTTCTGCAGAGGTTCACTTATCAGTTCCTTGGACCGCAGACAAGATCTAGGTTGTCATATCCCTTTCTATGCTGCCAGTAAGCAGTAAAGGAACCAGGATGGGTAACTTTATGCCATCCATTGGAGTGAGGACTGCTTCTTCAGACGCCGCCCCCTCACTGTGCCAGCACGGGAGGGTAGTCTGTGATGGGATGCATCTTAATAATCACTTATTGCCCACTGCTTCTGAACTTCACATGTTTGGAACTAAAGTAAGCTAACAGCGATATGATAAGTTCTAATCAAAATGTAGCCTCACCATGGGGCATCAGTAGTAGTAATGCAAAAAAAGCTACTACCATCAGGGCCTACAGCAATCACTTGTGCGGAAAGTGATGAAGGGATTTGATGGCACTAATAGTGGAACTTAGTCAATGGGAAGAAGAAAGTAAAATAATTTTTCTCTTTTTCAGTGCATACTCTGCAGGCTATGTATTGTCTATTCTATGCAACTCTGCAGGCTATGTATTTTCTATTTATATGTCTCTGATATTGAAGGCTACATCTTACCTAGCTAACACACGTGTGTTGGCTGGAGAAGGGCAAGCTACTAGTGATGGGGAATCCCATATTCTAGAAGTATACAGGGTCTGAAAATGAGCACCACTTAACAGTCCTTTCTAACTTTTGATTTTCATGTTCACTTTGTTGTCATCCTATGTTTTTCTTGGGCTTGTTATGTTTGGTTGTTGCAGCGCCTGATATTGTATTGCTCTTCATGTTTATAAGAAACTGTTGTACAGTGCGCTGGTAAACCTCCAGCATTGGTTAGCAGGCTATAACATATTTTAATAAATTAATTAAAATATTGCACAATGGAACGACAATTAGGCAAATGCTGTTTGCATAGCCTCCCATCAACGTGCGACTTTTGCTTGACTTTTCAAGTTTTATCAAGACTTGTACAAAATTTGGAGGGCCTGTGCTGGGTATCTTTGACTTCCTGTTCATTGCATTCCTAATTCTCTTGTTTCCATTGAGACAGTTCCTGATTGCTCTCTACCATAATGCTTGTATTAATAATTCTTAGCTTTATTTAGAATCCTATCAGTCTGAAATTGAGTGGCCTATTTTTATTTTATTTTGCTTTTGTATTTTGCACTACACATATTTCTTAACCTCCGTGCTTTAAAGAGAAGCCTACGGTCTTGTGCAAGAAACCGATTTCCCTGCTAAGGTTGATATAGCCTCTTCATTGGCCCCAGTCACAATGAAGTAAATAACCCTGTTTCGAGTTTAAACTCATCTTTGCACCCAAAACAGGATTACAGCGTTTATTCGAGTTTCAGGAATTTCCTTCCACATTATTTTGGTCTGTAAAGCAAGAATAAAGTGCCATTGGTGTGTTACTCCTCATTCAAGAGTGGATATCTCGGATTGGGTTCAAATTGCACACAGACTAGATGAAGCTCCCCACACAAACACAACACAGTGTGTCCCTAATGTGTACTTGCATTTTGCTGCCTCTTCATAACTGGACTATTTTTACCACATATTTGTTTATAGCAAAGCTTCAGTTACTCCAAGTATTTGTGTTTCTTAACAGTGTGAGTAATGCAACCGCGAAGGGGCATCACTTAGAATTAGTCGCAATCTACTAGTGGTGCCAAACATACATCTCAAATATATCAGATTACGTTTCCAAAATGGATCTCTTATTCATGAATCCTCATTTCTGAGTGATACACGAGGTGCTATTCAAAGTATCATTATTAACTGAAATAAAGATTATTTATGATATAATTATGACAGGAGAAAATGCATGATTTGCAAATCCTGATTTGTAAGGATTTTGAGGAAAATAGTAATTGAAAGTGATATTGGTGACTGTTTATCTTTAAATTTAATTGCATTGAATTAAAGTAGTACATTTGCATTAGTTTGCAAGAGTGGAAGCTGGAACTTACTGTGTTGCAAAACGTGGCAAGCTCTTGGCTCAGCATCCTGTCCACGTGCTCCCCATTCCACTGGGTGAAGAACACACCAAATGGACCAATTGCAGATGAGATCTCTCTTGCACTCCATGGATCAATTGACAGCTTTAGATGGGTGTGGGATGCAGATATTATATTAATGTTGGCATACATTGTGAAATTGAGGATGGTTATTCAATCTACCACACCAGCAACATGTGAACGTCTCTACTATGTTTTTGGATGGTTTAGCCTGACTTGTCCATATCTTTTTTTTTATTAATCTGTCTTTGCTTATTGTGTTCCCTTTAAAACATTGATTCCCTTTTAAACTTTGATTTGTTTAATGTGTATCTCTTCGAAAAAGCCTCAATAGTGTATTCTAAGTGAGAGGGTCACTTTTCAAGCATTTCTAACATGATATATCTCAAGCTTATGTCCAAATCAGTTGACAGATGGTCACAATCAATGGTAATGGTATCAATTAATTCAAATAGTTGATCTGGTGACTTTATCTGCAATGTACGCCGTCGGCCTTGGTAGGAATCTTGGTGCTGGAACAACAACATAAGGGGATAGGACAGCATAGACAGAATGATGTCCAAGCACTCAGACTGAAAGTACTAGCAGAATAAAGCACACTCAGGAGTTTTCTTAAAGCATTATGCGAGGCAGTTGATCCTTGCTGGAGGTACACTGCTCCACAGCTGCAGCTCCGTCAGACTGATAGATCCGCTTTCAATAAAGGAGCGCTAAACTTTTAGAACTTGCAGAAGCAGTAGAGTCTCTGAGTGTACGGAGCGTCAGGACATACAGAGTCAGAAAAGGTTGCTCAGGCAGGATTGTGCTTGGGTGTGAAGGGATTTGGGCATTGGACAAATACATTTAAAATTGATTCTTTGCTTCTTCCCTCATCTGAAGTCAATAGAGATCTCTGCAAGCGTGTGACTTCTGATCAGCATTTCAATCAGACAGATCCCGAATTCCGTGCACCGTGAACAAGGGGATCGAAAGGGGTGGACGTTTCACAGACTGAAGGTGTACATGATTATCCTACAGAAATGTCATTTTCTAGGAATAGCAAATTTTCACTGAAAAGCAGGGGCACTGATTGCGCAATTTGAATCTTGGGAGACTGCAAAAATTGGAATTGGTTTTATTCTAGTCAATTTATCTATGCAATTCAAACTAAAATTCTGAAGATGGGAGGGCATACTGTGGCTTGAATGAATTGAGAAGTATTTGCTGACCCTAACTGTAACACATTCCATTAAATTAGGCCAATTAGAGTTTTTGACATCTGCTATACCAGTAGATTAATGAATGCTAAATTCCCTCTCTGCCACGCTTTCCTCGCTACCTTTCTACATTGCTCATGATATCTTAACTGTAAATTCAGCAGCACGGCGGAAAACAGATATCATCCGAATAATTCCCTTCGATCCTCGAGTGTGGTGGTTTTCCCCTCTACATTTTCAAGAAATATTCCCTAAGTGGATCCTACCCTTGGATCCTTGTCCACTGATAAGATATATTATCTCAGCGCTTTCATACCAGGCACTCTAGCTATCTACTTTGAAGTTGATCTGAGGGGCTGAAGCGTTTCTATCTCCCCTCTTCCTTTTTAGGATTTGATGTGGGAGTACCACTCATAAGTTTTGTTTTTTTGTGTCAGGAACGTTTCCTATTTCTGTAGATTTCACAGTTTCTGCCAGATGAATTTGAATAGGGGCCAGGAGTGTCTACTTTATTTGAATGATCGTTAAAAATGTTAGTAACTTGTGCTGGCCTGTCCTACATGGCATGACTGGGGAACCACAAGATGCAAGGGGCTTCCCTTCACTGGTGGGGTTTTAAGTCAATGGCCCTTTCTAGGGACTTGCTGAATTTCCATTTGGATTCACAGAAACCTTCCTTGAGATGCTATCTGAAGCACCATTTAAGTTTTTGACTCTTTCTATTGGCTAATCCTCCTATCCGAAGGATGGGTATACCAGGTTATATGTCTATTACGTGCCTTCCTAATCTGTTGTTTTTAGACTTGGGTCCTGGTGCTAAGCAAAAGGCAGTTTACTCATTTTGATACTCTGATTTCTTTTTTCCAGATCCTGGATGGTGTAATAGGAGTATTGGCATCTCCTAGATGAACAGCCAGGGAACCAAAACCGGCCCTGGCAAAGAGCTTGGCCGGCCCCCCTTGGGGGGCAGTTGGAAGCACCACTCTGGCTCACAACCGCTGCTTTTGTTACAGGGGGCCGGTAATAAAAATGCCCCCCCAGGCGTCCAAAACCAGCCCCCGCCCTGGCAGCCCTCCAGGGAAATGCCCAGTGCCCACTACGGCCAGTCCGGCCCTGCCTAGACATCACTACAACACTGAATAGACAACCTTCTAGATCTTCAGACTACAGATTCCGGAGACATCAGGGGGCTTTGGGCGAGCACAGGTCCCTCCAGTATGAGGAGGGGTCTGAAGGGAGGGATAGAGGTGAAAGGAGGTTTTATAAAGTTGGCCACTTGGAACTTTGGTCAAAATGGACAAAGTTCTTATAGATAGTACTTGAACAAGGAAAGGTAAATGGAGTAATGAAGATTACTGCCAAGTAAACCATGCTTTAGATAACGGTCACAAACTGCCTGAGAACAGCTACCTGTACTTTGACAATAGTTTATCTAATGAAACATTTATTATTTGCTCAATTATTTACTCTTGTAGCTTAGGTGTTTCTGTTCTTTAGAGTCCACTTATGGGTACTCACATTATCAGATATGATAGAGTGCAGGTTTGAGTGGGCTCTGCAATGGATCTCAACAGTGGTGTAGCAAGCAATGGAAGCACTAAAACTAGGTCCGCAAGCAGAACCGTCAACTTCATAAACATTTTCACCGTATGAGAGAGGAGATATGTCCTGAACGGTGCAGGACTTCGAGCTTCTCAGCACCTAAAGAGTCATTGAGGGTGCAGGGCTGTGTCTTAGTCTCACTGTCAGGCTGATAAACCATGAAGGTTGAAATCAGGGTGCAGGGCCTGGGGAAGAGGCAAGATGCTGTGCCTGTAGTGGCCTGAGACACTTCTCCTCATTTCCCACAATGCACTAATAAAGGTTTTTAAAGGCATGTCTCAGGGTGCGCATTAAAACCCTAAGGATTTTAAAGAGATGCAGAGCTAGAAACCTACTCTACTTCTTCCACCATGTCAATTAGGCTCCCCCAGCTGGATGAATTGAGATAGATGATTGTGTAACACCCAATGGCACCGGTTGAGAGGCCCGCTCCTGGTAGGGGTTGCCACCTAGTCAAGTTTATACCATCAGGATCTGTTTTTTAATGTCCCTGCTGGTACAAAAATTAGGAAAATCCCCTTATCAGTAGATACTTAACATAGTAAATGTATACAAAAACACTTTAAGTTGTGTCCTACAGCTGACTTAAATACCCCTAACAGAGAATTAAAGTAAATAAAGACAGAAACGACATGTTAAAATTGTACATAGACTATTGCATATAAAGTTCTACTTAAGCATCATGTCCGAGCCTTTGCAGAATCTTAAAACGTGAACACATGGTCAGTACTTTTCTCAGGGAAAGGTGGCAACCACTCCTGGTCCCTGGTGGGTGATAAAAGACAGCCATATTACAGGACACTCTTAAACCTGGGCATTAGTATCTCCACACGTGTTGCACCAATTACATATCCTTCCTTCACTGTGATTCAGTTGTGTCCTTCCGGTTACAGTGAGCACGAATTTGTGATTTTACAATTCAGCGCCTCATTCCCCTCTTCCTGTATGCAAAGTCCCTGCGATGCCAAGACTGCTCTCTAGGTGGCAGCAGCTGTCCTGCTGCCAGACTGCGCCTGCCTTCTCGCTCTCTCTTTCTCCATGGCTGGCTGGAGAAGTGGGCATTTATTCTCAGTCGTCTGACAGTAGCTTGTAATGTCAGAAAGGTTATGCACATTGTTTAGACATTATCGGCGCTCTGCGTTTCTTCTTTCCTCTGGAAAAGAGCACACTTTATGTACTGTCGAGATGCAGTGAACACGGCTCTGTGGTTCGGGAACAGGCCGTCCGGAACCATACGACAGCTGTGGCAATGCAATCCCAGTAGCAAGATAAAAACACGATTGCCCGCGTCGATATAGCGCTTACTAAGGTTCGTTTTTTAGGCGCTCCCAATTTTAGTAGCCCTTACATAATACGCCTATCTGCAGGAACAAGGAGAACAATTTCTATGAATACAAGAAACAAAGAAAAGAAAAACCTCCTGGAAACATTGCTTCTAAAAATAGATGTTTTTGATGCCTTCACACACAGAGGGTGACGATTCCGGAATATTAGCCTCCCTTGATTTCCATCTTGATGAAATTCTGTTGGATACGATTTTTTTTTTATAAAAAGGCATGCTATGTTCTTGAGGGCGGAGGGGGCAGTTGTGTTACTGTGCTGCTTTACTTCAGTGGGAATTTACCCTTTGAATGGCGTAAGAATGCGGGGCAATGGTTCTCGGTAGTGGTGCACTCGCCCAGAAGGCCTGTCCTCAGCCACATGCCTGCCAGTAACAGCGTGGACCACACCTGACACATAGAAGTCGTGTGGACGAGTTCAGTGCTGTAGCCGGAAAAGTTGTTAGACTCAGTCTATTTGAGAAAAGCTCACAGAACAGATAACTCGGCTTAACTAAATCCTGGCCTGCGGTGAGTGATCGCTTGAGTGGAAAATGAGTAATGCGTAATCTTAGCTGTGCTAATAGCACAAAATGCCCTGCCTTCCACGGTGTTTATGTGCTTTAGTAAGTATGTAGCAGGTTTAGCATTCATTGATTTGAACGTGTGATCTGCACAGCTCTCGGTTATAGATTATACAGTTTCAAGAAGAATAAGACACTTTCTCCAAGCATCCTGGGCATATATGCTTTTAAAAAAAAAGCAAATGTTGTCCTTGCCTGAACTTTAAAACTCTTTATGATTCATATAAACTACCCATCCTTAAACCCTGAACAGTCTTTACTACCCCTATAACCTACTCACAACCAAGAACGGCCCGTGCTGGTAAGAGAGGTGGGGTGGTGTGTGATAGGGGCTCGACAGACGATGACGATGGAAATTATTTAATTTTCCATCATCTGTCGAGTCCTCCACCCACCCCGCCCCACCAATCTTACCTGCATGTGCTACTCATGCCCACAACTTAACCATTAAAATCCCTTACTACCCAAGACACTAAGGGGGATATGTACAAGGAAGTGGCAGAGAGAGGTGTTAGCTTTCCTGGCTTAACGCCTCTCTCCTCCACTTCTGAAATGCAAGGCTGCACCATATTTACAAGAATGTGGTGCCGCCTTGCATTTCCCCCTGCGATGGTGCTAAGTTTATCAACTTAGCACCAACGCAGGCTCCCTTGCACCGAAGCGCAAGTGTGTCTGCGGGCAGGGGATGTTTGTTTATGTGTAGGAAGGTGTCCCTTCCTGCTCATAAACAATCCTAGAAATGCCATTCTGTCACTGTGTTGCACAATTGCGACAGGAGGTGCCTGTGTCAAAACTCTATAAAGAGGCCGCTGCAGTCCTGCTGCCTGGGACACTCCATTTCTTGGACAGAGCCCCCGCAGGCTGCCCTGAGTGAAGGGGACCCCCTCCCCCATCTGCCTTTGCACCAGGAGGTGCCCATATCAACAGCTGCAAAGAAGGGGGAGGAGCCAGAACTTGCTATTAAAGTGCCTGCTGCAGTCCCGCTGACTGGGACACTACATTTCTTGGAAAGAGGGTTCTTGGTCACCGCAGACTGCCCTGAGCTAGGGGACTCCATTCCCCATCTCCCCTTGCGCCAGGAGCCATCCATGTCAAAAGCTGCAAGTAAGGGGGTGGTGCTCCTACGCGCTATAAAGAGCCCACTGCAGTCCTGTTGCCTGGGACACTAGGGGCTATAGTTACAAGTCCATAGCCCCACTGGTGCACCACATCCCTACAGTCCAGATTCGATGCATCACTTCTGAGTGCAGCAGACAGAACTATCACATTGCCTCCCCAAGGACTATGGGACTTACGCCTTGCAGTGTTTTTTGACGCGTCCCTCCTCTGTGGCTTTTGTGCCTTGTGGATTTTACGACAATCGATATTCGCAACAGGCATTTAGGAGTACGAAAGTTAGGATTGTGTCTCAGTTAAACTTTAGTTTTGGTCTTAAGTTAAACCTAAGACAAACTTAAGTTTATCTGAAACAAAATCCTATTTGTAAAGTTAGGATGTTGTCTCAGTTATTCTTAAATTTTTATCTTAAGGTAAACTTAAGTTTGTCTTAAGTTTAACTTAAGATCAAAATTTAAGATTAACTGAGACAAAATCCTAACTTTAGTACTCCTAAATGCCTTCTGTGAATACCGAAAGTTGTAAAGTTAGGATTTTGTCTCAGATTACTTTTGTGATTCGGGACCACTTTCTTTATCTAAACTGGTGTGGTGTTCATTTGTAGTGTTTTCACTGTGTTACTGTTTTTGTTTTGTGCAAATACTTTACACATTGGCTCTAAGATAAGCTTGTGTGTTGGTGCCAAGCTAGCAAGGGGTGGAGCAGAGGTTATCTAGGTGTGTAACTCCCTTATTCTGACTAGAAGGAAGGTCCCTACTTGGACAGGGTGCAAAATACTGCCAACTAGAGATCCCCATTTCTAACAGCATGTAAACCAGTAGGCATGCTGGCATTCAATGGAAAGAAACATGGAAGAAAATTGACATTGGTGCATTCCCTTACTGAATAGAAGGCCTTCAGACTTAAACAGGAGTGAGCAGATGAAAGAGAAGCAAACATTTAAGAAAAACTAGTATATACAGTATCCACAGCAGTCTTTGTCTCAGATTTAGTAAGGCATGATGGAACTCTGCTCAAAAGTCAAGAAGCTTCCTGGTTTGATGGCCCACTTCATCATTAATGCACATCTGAAGAAATGTTTTGGCTGTAGCTCTGTAACCCGAGCCCACAGTATTCACAAAAGCCCCAAGTTCTCAATAGAATATGTCAGTGCTTAACTTATAAAAGGATAAGTGTCAGGGCCCTTGTCAAGAGGCCACTGCCAGTGCTGCCAAGGACAGTGCCACCACAAACAATAACCATCACGCTCTTACAAGTGTGTCAAATAAAACTATTCCAGGCCCCCAAAACCATAAGAATGGATTGGGTGCAGGTATTAGTCATGTTTAATTTATATCAATAACCAACTGTTGCAATGCTCATCTCAAAATTAGACAGAGAGCGCCACCATGTGGCTGAGTCTCATAAGTGCCAGTGTTTTCAATCAAGTGGCGGTTCAACGCACTGGAAACCACTGGCTCAAATTAAGCACTGATACAAGTGAATATAAACATTATAGCCGGGGACTGAAAAATCAAACTACACAAGATTTAAAATAAGGTGAAATTAATGTAGATTCCCCCAAATGTCCACACATTGCCTTGTTGTGAAAGGTCATCATCTCCTCACCGTGAACGACAGATGGCAGGACTGGTGGTATCAAGGCCAAAACTAAAAGCTGAAAGCCATATTCACTTTGCCTTAACAGAAACATCAAAACTCAGTGTTTGCAGTGAGGTCTAGCATTACAGAAATCACCAGCATTATACAAAATAAATCAGAATACATGTTTATAGACAGAGAGATTTGTCGAGCAGATTGGGAGAAAGTACTCAAAGAACATCTCTTACTGAAAATGACAATATAAGGGGCAAAAACATCCGAAGTCAGACAAGAAGAGCTGCGAGATTGAAATATTACAGAAGAGATGGCATCTTCTTTGACCTCAGACTCTGTCCCCATCATGATGTAATCTTCTGTCATATTCTCCTTGTTACATGAAACCATCATAAAAATCCTGTGTGAGGAGTTGAGGATGAGTGGCTATTTTTGTATGATTGTGAGAGTGAACCTTCGCAACAGGGCTAAGAAAATGGCACATTTAAAATGGATAGCATCACAGACGTAAAACCCACTCTTTTAGGACTCAGAACATGAATAGCAGCAGAAACAAGTGCCTTAAAACACAAACAAACAAATTGCACTCTGACAATACAGACTGCTAACCTACGTCATTCTGGAGAGTGCAAGAATCTGCCAATCAGAAAACTTGATTACATGTTAGGACCATGAGAATGATTACAATGAACATAGAAAAAGGCATCTCATAAGTGAATGTAGCGGCTGCGTGTAGGAAGAATAAGCACTATGTACATATTGCTCACGTTTCACTCAATTCATAGCAGGCATAATGCTCATCATTCGAATCGGAAATGAAGCAGAATTTCACTATACAGTTGGGTGTTTCTTGTTTCAGTAAGGCTCAGCCTTCTTCAAATACCTCAACGAGAGATTATCCTTCCACATACCCAAGAGGAACCTTAGCTCCGCCGACCTTGACCTGGCAGAGGTCCCACGGATACGCAGAAACAGAACAGGCGGGAGAGCCTTCTCCCATATCGCAGCCGAGACCTGGACCGGGCTCCCTGTGAACATCAGACGCTCCCCAACCCTGCACACATTCAGGAAGGACCTCAAGACCTGGCTCATTGACTGATCTTAGTTTCAATTCTGTGAGGCAAATGTTTCCATGCCACGTTGGATGGAAGCTATGGTGTGGGTATCATATTATGCGGCACACTGTTTAGTTTTATGATAGGTGAAGAAGGTTGGGAGATAGGCATGCAGTTTGTGCTTTCAGGTAAGCTGGCTGTTTTGATCAGCTTTGTAGGAGCCTTTATGGAACTTCTTATGATCAGAGTCCATTAAGCTGGTTATTGCGCTCATTTGTCCATTCCGAAGTATTTGTCTATTCCTCCGTAGTTAAGGGTAGCCTGTGGAGTGCTTGCAGGGACAGTGTCATGTTGTCTCCAAGCTGAAGGTAAAAACGGTGTTTTGCAGCAGCATTTTGGATTCGTTTTATTTTCCATATGATGAAACTGGGGGCCCAAAGGCGTAGGCTGTTGCATAGTCAAGCCTGGAGATTTGAGTGTGAGTAAATAATCCACTATTTGTTGGTATCCAAGGTTGAAGAAGATGTGTCAGAGTGTATTTGTTGTGTAGAAGGTGCTCTTTGTGACTTTGTTAACACATAGTATCAAGAATATGTGTGAATCCATGTACTTGGGGTTGAAATAAATAGACTTTATTGGTCCCATTCACAAAAGAAATCAGAATTATACTCTTTTAGTTTTCGTTTTATGTGTGGCTTATGGTGCGGTTTGATTGCATTCGGCAATATATGCTATTGCTCAACTATAGAAAGATATTACAATAGGAATACAGCAATCAAATCAACAAACATCTACTCATGAAATGCGTTGTGAACGAGAAGAGGCAAGACCTGCTGACCAGCAATCTACTGGTGTAAATAGAACTTAAGGCACCTAGGTTAATATATAGGTTAATGCAGATGTGAATCTAGGCAGGTGTTCCAGTTCTGTTCTTCAGTCAGTACAGAGATTGTGTGTGAGAATATTTTATATATAAATATTGATTGATAAAAATATTGTGTCCTGAATATCGTTTCCAAAAATATCTTCCATTGGGTGTAGAGTTTCTATTATTAACTCTATTAGGGTGATATTTTTGCAAACAATATGTAGGACGCAAAATTTATGTCAGCCGATATTCTGATGACAGTATTCTGATATCACACTGAAACAGCCAGAATGGATGACTTTGCAGGGTTAAAGGCTCAGTCGTAGGAACTTGGCCAAGGGAGTGATATAGGAAGCATTATAGTGTGGGCACATCATGCATGGTGCATCGCCTACATAATGATGTGGACGGCTGCATCAAAGGCTTTTAATATTCGTTAGTAAAGCTTAATGGAGTGAGTGAGAGTGGGTAGAAAGCTGAGCTGGGAAGGTCCAAACAACAAAAGCAGTGAGACGGTTCAGAGGAAGAATGAGGGTGGGAAACTTCCAAGGCTGGCAGCAATGTAATCCTTCAAGTCAATCATAGCCTACATTCACCTTTTTAGTGCTTTATTCCAGACTGGTGGCAGACCAGACTATGCATGCAAAACACTGTAATGCCCTGCACTACCAGCCAAAAATGTTTTGGTGCAAAAGCTGAGGTCCCTACCATGTGCAGTGAAGCAGCTTACTTGTGAAAATTAAACACCATGAATCACCATAGGCTGGTGGCATTTTTGTGGCACTATAGTAGTACATTTTTAAGACTTATTATAGACTTATAACTTGAGACTCCTTGGTTGACTCGCCCTTCATTTTTCTCTGTTTAGTCCTTCACCTTCTTTTTGTTCAGTCTCTCAAAACCTCCTCTTCACCCCCTTTTTAACTAGTCAACCTCATTTTTAAGCCTTTTTTAAAAATTATTTAAAAAATGTTATTAGATTTTCGCAAAGGCTACATAGAGAGGGGAAAAAAGCCTTAATTTCATACATATACATTATAGTCCCAAGCCAAAGTGAGAAGAGTGAAAAAATAAGAAAGAAAAAGAACAAAAAGGAAAAGAGGAAAAAGAAAAGGCCAAAGAGAGGAGAAAGAGTCATTCTGAGTCATACTTCTATAAATATATGTGTCTAAGAGGGATCAGACAAAGCGGTCCCATATGCAGTCTAGTTATTGTAAGGACCGTATGCCTCTGACTTTAGCCAATGCACGCTCCCTCTAATATATTTCTTTCATGACGACCCACTACTTGTGGAAGGTCGGGGAGTTTGGCGAGATCCATGCTTTTACAATGCAGAGACGAGCGGCAACTAAGGCAACAGAAAAGAACGATCTCAATCCTCGGTCAGCATTCTCTTTAAGACCTAACATAATCTCCTTATTAGTAGGGTAAACATCCTGGCCTAGATGGCGACCAATAAATTCTATTACTTCCCCCCAGAAATTATAAAGCATGGGGAGGTGCAGAGCATATGAACAATGTTAGCTGCGTCCAATCTGCATTTTAAGCACCTTGCCCTATCTCCCCCGTCCCCTCCATCCCCCGTGCCCTTTGTGCTCATTTCTCAATCCTTTCAGGAGTGTAATACAACATGCAAATAGTTTGATATTGTTGAAGCTTTAAGCTAATAGAATGGATAGAGCTATCTAAAATATCTAAAGCATAGACAATTTCTACAGCAGTAGTAGATATGCCTGAAGCTTGACTCCATTTGACAGCTAACCGTTGGCTGTCATCACTCCTGTATTGACAGACTTGTGAGTACATTGTACTAATTCATGATTTCTGTTTCAGATTTAGCAAGAACGTCAGTACATCGTGAGAGTGTGATAATTGTGTCGGTTGTCGTCTTAAAAAGTACTCCCTTAGTTGTAGGTATTTAAAAAAGGATTGTTGCGGGAGGTTGTGGGCTGATTGTAAGGGCGCAAAAGTACGAAAGCCATCAGAATCGTCGAGCTGACCTTGCCGTTCAATCCCATGGTTTGCCCACCGCCGAACAGTAGAGTCATGAAATACTTCTGGGAGGGTAGGGTTTTTCCAAAGCTGGAAATGAGAGTGTTGCGCTAGATTTTTAAAGAACAGTGAGCAGTAATCAAGAATGTCATGCTATATACGTGCCATGTCCCTAACAGTCTTGAATCGGACTCTTTTGTAGTAGTTTGGATCATTGATCCTGTAGAGAAACATATTGCGGTCCGCACCAAGGGGCAGATTTATGAGTCCCTTGCGCCACGTTTACGCCGCTGTTGCGTCACGCAAGGCGGCGTAAATGTGGCGCATCCCTACGATCGATTTACAACGTGACGCATCTAGGCAGATGCGTCACGTTGTAAAGCCCTGCGCCGCTTGTGGGCGTTCCGGCGCAGGGTGGGCGTTCCGGGGCAGGTGCGCCTCGCAAAAGTGGCTGAGTGAAATCTATGAGATTTCACTCAGTCACTTTCTACGTCAATTCCTTACGCCTGCTTGAAGCAGGCGTAAGGGTGACGCACCATGCATTGTAGGCGTGGCTCCTGTGCATTGCAGGAGTCATGTCGCACTTGCGACATGACTCCTGCAATGCACCGCCCGTGCGCCGAGAGATGCGTCACGCATCTTCACTGCCTTGCACCATCATAAATGCGGCGCACCATGGGTGGCGGAGCAGTGGCGCACTGTGGCGCACGTTAACTGGCGCATCCCTGGGGATGCGCCAGTTAACATAAATCTGCCCCCAAGTGCGAGAAAAAAGCAGAAGTGTGGTTTCTTGTCAGTTAGAAGACGTTGGAGGCGCCCTGTAAATGCTAACCAAAAGTATAGTTTGAAATCAGGGAGTTGGAGTCCTCCCTGCTTCAAGGCGAACTTAAAAGTCGAATCATGCGGCATGCTTGCTTATATCACCATATAAAGCTATTTATTGCACCTTCCAGTTTTTGATGCGTAGAGGGATAGCTCGAAACATGTATAGAAACGTAAGCGAAATAGTCATTTTAATGATCTTACATGTGCCAATTATAGTTATTGGAAGTTTGTTCCATTTCTTAAAACTTTGGATGACCGATTGCAGCAATGGCTCATAGTTAAGTTTCCATACCTGTTCGACAAGAGGAGAAATGCGTACCCCCAAATAAGTTGTGGTAGTACAGCCACCCATTATAGGTGTAGCAGGATCGAAATTATGAAGAACTTGAGTTTTGTGAGGGTTCAGTTTATACCCTTAAAAACGGCCAAAATATTCAGCCTCCTCCTGTATTGAGACCAGTGCCATTGCGGGATTAGAAGAGAAGACTGCAATGTCATTGGCGTGGGCGATAACTTTTTAATTCGCATATCCTAGTGCTAAATGGAACAATGTGAGCATTATGATTAAGTGCTTTTATGAACGGCTCGACGTATAATGCGAACAGCCTTGGGGAGAGTGGGCACCCCTACTGAGTGCCACGATGTATCTGAAAAGGGGCAGAGTGTAGGTTAGTGTATATAGGTTTAGCCTGCGGATTAGTGCATAATGCACGGACTCATTAAGTATATCGACCTTGTAGCCCGTTGGCAGACAGAGTTGCCCATAGTGCATCCCATCCCACTCGTTCAAATGCTTTTTCAGCATCTAATAGCACCATCCCCATGTTGCAAGATGTCCTATTAGCAATATCGAACACAACTATGGCTGTGTTAACATGAGTTGTGGTGTCTCTGCCAATTATGAATCCATGCTGTTGGTCGGAGACTAAATCTGGCATAAGAGGCGCTAATCGGTTAGCCAGTACCTTGGCAAAGATTTTAGCATCAGAGTTAAAGGGAGTTATTAGGCGGTAGGACCCGCAGTCGTCAGCTGATTTTTCCTTTTTAAGAAAAAAATATATATTAGTCATATCTCACGATTTGGGTACTTCCATTCATGTATAACATTATTGAATAACGGTAAGATAAGAGTTTTGAACATTTTATAAAACTCAGTTGGCAGGGTATCATCTCCAGTGGCCTTGCCAAATGGCAAGTGCCACTAGAGCGATTGTAACCTCTTTATTAGTAATATCTTGATGAAGAAGGTCAGCTGTGTCTTTATTCAGGAGTGGAAGGTCACAGAATTTTAAGTAATCTTCAAGTTCAATATTGTCCAGGTTAAAAGATGAAGTATAAATTCGCTGACAAAATTGAGTGAATTTCTCTGATATTAAGCGGGGGAAACGTGTAACCTACCATCTTTGGCCCTTATAGCGTCTATCTGCCCTTTAGATTTCCTGTCCGCCAGTATCTTCCACGTGTTCATATTGCAGAGAGTGATTCTAGTTGTAAGCAGCCGCAATCTTTTCTTTGAATATCCTGCAAATAAGTAAGCGCGTATCTACTAATGAGACATATAGCTGGTCTTGATTTACCCCCCCCCAAGCCTAATTCGTCCGCATGAAGGATTGCTAATTGTATTAATGCATTGGAAGTTGACCTTACGTTAGTCTCATTAGTTTTGTTTAAGCGATAAACATATTGTTGAGTGGTGCAGGTATGTAAGTCTTCATAGTGTCCCACACTGAAGTAGGAGAGGTGGTACCCACAATAGATTGTAAGAAATCAGGTAAAGCTACTTGAGTACATGAAATAAATTCTGGGTTGGTCAGCAAATGTCTAGGGAATGAAAAAGGCTGCTTAATCTTATCTGCTGTTCCTAGTGGAAAACTAAACACAATAGGATTATGATCAGAGGTTATCCGGGGATACCCCTCAATTTAAGCTGTTGCTAGAATACTATTGTTGGCCATTGCCAGATCTATTCTAGAATATTGCTTGTGATGGGCAGAGTAATGTGTATATCCCGGTGACGTGGGGTGAAGCGTCCGCCATATGTCAGACATTGTAGTCGAGCCATTTCATAGATTGAATTTTGAACCCTCTGCATTCTCAGATAGGCCCACCTATTATTAGAACCAATATCGTAATTTAATGTACAATGTAAGGCCCCATAATAATTAGTTTCCCGTGCCAATCCAGCAGTTCCAACATGAAAGTATTAAAAAGAGTGGGATCATCATTATTTGGGCCATATACTGCACAAAATACTAAGTTTCTGTCATGAATTTCCATGTGTGCAATGACCCATCTGCCTCTTTGGTCGGAAGAAGTTTTAAGAATTTTGAAGGTTAGCCGTTTATCCTTGAGTATCGCTACTCCTCTAATTGCTACTCCCTGTGATGTACAATCAACTATTTCAAAGCTAGTTGTTTTAGCAAGCCTCTATCCTTGTAAGCCAGATGTGTTTCCGTGAGAAGTACCACATGAGGCTTATAAAGTTTGAGCTCCTCCCTGACCAGCTAGCACTTAGTTGCCACATTCAGCCCAGCTACATTCCATCCCATGCATCTACTTGTCCTTATTATAGAGCATGAGTAAATTAAAAAAGTATGTAAAACATATTACAGTGCTTATTTGTGATTCCCCACCGTGTTGACCACTAAAGATTTTTAGAAAGTAATAACTTTGAAGGAAAGTAAAGAGATACCCATAGACAAGTAGCATTTGTGAAATAGCAGAATCATTCTCAACTGAAACTTTTAGTGCCCCTTGTTTTTTATACCTTCAGTACCTCCCTTTGGCCTGCATGCAGGCCCCCTGAGAGCCCCTCCCCACTCATCGCATGTTCTGCCCTCGAACCACCCTCCCAGTGTTCTAGAAAAGTAATCACCCACCTAATCCAGCTGTTGAACACTGACAGCAGTAAGGGAACATGGCCCGAGAGCACCCCTAAATAAGTATCTGTTGTATGATGAGTGACACAATATTAAAGCCTAAGAAAAAAAGATGAGAAGCAGGTTTGCGTCGGAGGAAGAAAAGAAAAATAGGAGAAAAGTCAAAAGTTGCGGCTAAGTTTAGCAAATGCTTGATGTTTTTTTAGCTGACAGAGATAGCAGAGTGATGTTAAATAGTCATGATATATGTCTGCTGATCTTCTTTGAAAGAATGGCGTTCGTTCCACTCAAATCATTCTTTAGGATGTTGCTGCCATCTAAAGAGTCAGCTTTGCCTCCTGATCCAAGTGATAGATCTGCGAGTGACCATCTTCGATAACCTTCAGGCAAGCCGGTTCCTGCAGAAACACCTGGGCCCCAATTGCTTTGCAAGGATTGATGACCTGCCGCATCCTCCATCTCTTGTCCATCGTAATTTTGCAAAGATCCGATCTTACAGAGAGGGAGACTGATTCCACAACCACTGGTGTAGTAGGTCGGTCCTTAATAGCTATAGCCTGTCGTAAGAGGAAGTTACTAACATATATGAGAAATGGACGGGGACATCGTACGTTTTTCTGGTCTGCTTGATTCAGAAAGATTGGCACCCTGTGAGCTCTTTGAATTTGGGAGTTACAATCCCAGTCAGCCAAATCAGGAAAGGACTTCTGTAACAGCGGTATAATTAAAAGCCTGTGGATCAGAGTCCTCCTTTCCTTCCGGGACCCCAAACACCCTTAAGTTATTCTGGTGCTGCCGGGTTTCCATATCCTCGATTTTCCCCTGCAAGGCCACAAGTTGATTGTCATGATCCCGGACGAGACTGGTTGAGTGTGTTACCACCTCTTCATTGTCTGCCAGACTTTGCTGTAGTTCCATCATCGGTACAAAAGGGGGTGGTGATGGACGGAGCATCTGAATCAATCAAACACTCACACCCAGTCAAAAGATCTGGGTTTAATCCATCACCATTCTTTAGCCCACTCTGCCACCCCAGTTCAGACATGGCTATATGCAAATCAGTCTGACCCTGTGCCTCATGGGAACAGTCCAGCCCGAACTGCCAAGCCATGTCTTCCCTGGACCGGAAACAAGCTTCCGAGGACAGGTTTCTGGCATTCCAGCCGTCTTCAGCCCGGCTTGGTTGAATCCAGTGGCAAAGTGAGCAAGGGACTCACGTCTGAGCATACCCTGCCACACTTATGGCGGCCAAAAGCGGTACAAAAGGGGGTGGTGATGGACGGAGCATCTGAATCAATCAAACACTCCTACCGAGTCAAAAGATCTGGGTTTAATCCATCACCGTTCTTTAGCCCACTCTGGCACCCCAGTTCATACATGGCTATATGTAAATCAGTCTGACCCTGTGCCTCATGGAAACAGTCCAGCCCGAACTGCCAAGCCATGTCTTCCCTGGACCGGAAACAAGCTTCCGAGGACTGGTTTCTGGCATTCCAGCCCCACCTTGAACTCTGAAGATCTTGATGGATGCTCTTTCTGCAGATACCCATAGTGTACCAAACGGTACCAAAGAGTTCAATTCAGTTCCTCTATCTTTCCAGGCCCTTGAACTGATCTTAGGGGAACCCATTCTGCAAAAAGGCATAATCATTGGACAAGATCGTTTACATCCTATCGAGCCATTCAATACAGGGAATCCAAAAATGCTTCCTTCTCTTCCAACCTATCTTATCTAACTTAAGTGTGTGTTTGATTGCCCTAATCCAATCTAGGTATGAAGGTGCAATATTCTTAACCCAAAGTTTGCATATCTCTCTGCGTGCCAAAATAATTAGATAAAGGGATAACTTATTTGTATCTTGAGGAACTTCCTCGTAATTCGAAAAAATCCCCAAAAAAACAAGTGGTATACTAACCTGTATGTCAAATTTAAACAGCTCTTTTATACCTTCTTCTACCATGGGCCAGAACTCTCCTAGAGCAGGACAAGTAAAAAACATATGAGGGTCGTCAGCTTTTACCTGTTTACACTTTGGGCAAGAAGGAATGGGACCCTTAGAAAATGTTGCCAATCTAGCCGGAGTCCAGTATACTCTGTGAAGAGAAAAAAGATGGTTGTGCTTTAAATTGGCGGGAGATACTGTAATATAAAGTAGATCAAAAGATACTTGCCATATAGCCTGCAAGTCGACATCCGAAACTTGGTCTCCCCATAGTTGAGCTGGCATAGGGAAGTCCCCATCTTCTTCTTCCAAAATGGTCCAATACAGAGTTGATGTTTTTATCCGCCTGGGCTTTCTCAGTAAGAGTTACTCCAACACTGTCTTAGTGCCGATTTCAACTGCGATGGCCTGACTCCAACTCTTAATTGGTAAATATTTGAACTTGGATAGGTTATTGTCTGTGAGACTGTAGATCTCCTCCCAAGTTAACAAGACCCCTTCCGGCATTAGCTGACCCCAAGTTGTTGAATTGGCCACCCGGAGAGGGGTAATCAATGAATCTTTAGTCCACCCTGGAGAGCCAGGTGATTCCCAAATTGGAGCCAGAGCAGAGTAATAAGGAATACTCAGTGATCCTTATTACTATAGCCCAGACATATGCCATATCTCTCAGCACCTTTAAACGAACCTTCTTAAAGAAACGCGGATCCCCAAATTTCAGCAGGAAAGCCTGAGCCCCTCCTTGAACCCCCGATAACATTATCTGGAACATGTTGCCTGTTTCTGTCCTCTCTGGAGTATCGAATAGCGTTACCCCCGCCTTCATTAGCAAAGTCCAGGCATAGACTTTCAAATCTGGAGCACAGAGCCCTCCTTTGCTTTTCTTTCTACGAAGCTTCTTCCATGCGATCCTTATGCCCTGAAGCCTATACAAACGAGTTTTATTTAGCTTGAATTTTACGTAACTTGGCTTCTTTGAAAGCTAGGGGGATGTTCTGGAACAGGAAAATTAGTGTAGGGAGCTGCATCATCTTGATAATATTGACCCTCCCAATTAAAGTCAAAGGAAGAAGTGACCAGCTTCTGAGCGATTCAGCAGCCTCTCTCTCAATTTTCACAAAATTTCTGTCAGCCAATTGTTCTATATCCTGCGTAATTTGTACCCCCAAATATCTTATTTCATGTTTTAAAATTGGAATTGGGGTAGAAGTGATGATATTCCAGGTCATACATTCAGATTTAGACTGATTAATCTGGTATCCAGAAATTTGCCCAAACTGATCGGCAGCATTATAAATAAGAGGGATTGTGTTAATTGGGTCTGAAGTATATAACATCATATCATCGGCGTAAAGAGAGACTTTTTTCTCCCAGCTTTTGCATTTCAATGGTACAATGCCCTGATCTAATCTAAGTTTTTCAGCCAATGATTCTATATATAATCAAAAAGCAGAGGTGAGAGGGGGCACCCCTGTCTTGTGACTCTGTTAATTTTTATGGATGCTGAAAGACTTCCATTTATCAAGACTCTTGCTGTTGGAGCGTGGTAAAATGCTGATATAGATCTGCAGAAATTCCTGCCCAAATTGCACCTATCTAGAACTTTTGCCAGGTATCTCCAATTAACGGGATCAAATGCCTTAGTAGCATCTAGGGTTATGATAGCCAACGGTAGTTTATAAAGAGAAGCGAGATCAATTGCGCCCACCAATGCTTGTGTCAGGTCTTGAATGGACCGCCCTCTGACAAATCCCTTTTGATCAAAATGCGATAATCTACCAGCTACCCCATTTAATCTCTCTGCTAATATTTTGGCCAAGAATTTATAATCCAAGTTTAGCAGAGAGATAGGTCTGTAAGAATCACACTGGGATGGAGATTTAAGAGGTTTAAGGACAAGAACAACCGTAGCTTTGTTCCAAAAGGAAGGGATTTTACCTCCTTCCTCAAAAATAGATTTGAAAAGCAGCTGGAGAACAGGGGAGATTACTGGAGCTAAAGATTTGTAAAGCTCGGCAGGGAGCCCGTCCGGACCCGGAGCCTTGCTTCTTTTAGCTGAGTCTATTGCGCCCACTATTTCTTGCAAACTAATTCCTCTGTTTAAATTCTCAGATGCCCGATCATCAATTTTCCGAAGAGCAAATGGCTCGAGCCATGTCTGAATTAAGTCTTCCAGTGGATCTAAATCTTCCTTATATACTTGATCAAAGTGATTAAAAAAAGCTTCCTCAATATCAGCCTTATTTTCTGAGATCACGCCCGTATTACCCAGCTGAACTCCTTTAATTGTGTTCCACTTCTGCTCCTTTTTGGCTTTCCAGGCTAGTAGCTTACCGCTAGCTTCCCCATATCCGAAATGAGAAAGAGAACTAGCCTGCCATCGCTTCCTGAGTCTATCATCTAGAGTGTCTTCCAGTTGTGATTTACAGCTTGCCAATTGTTCCCGAATACTTGCTTCTGAGCCTGAGGTGAGATCTAATTAATCTCGTTCTAATGTAATGATTTTTAACTCAATCTCAGAGATCTTTGCCCTATATATTTTATGTCTGGAAGACTGAATAGCCAATATTATCCCTCTCAAAAAAGCTTTATACGAGTCCCAGACAACAGGAAGTGTGGCTGTCCCTAAGTTTTCTTGAAGAATGCTTTCGACTCTGACAACAATTTTTCTATTATCTCTTCCTCCAACAAAATACTCCTATCCATAGTCCATCTTTTATAGCTCTGTGGGGCCAATAGTTTCAGAGATAGAGAGACTGCCGAATGATCTGAAATATGTGCTCCTAAATGTTCAACTTCCTGTACAAACTCGCAGAGATGATCGGAAATTAAAAATAAATCTAATCTGGACTTATGGCGCAGCTTCTTATTGTGAAAGGTAAATTCTCTTTTTGTGCCCCATTTCTTCCTCCATATATCCTTCCAGCCAAACTGATTAATAGCATTTACAAGTAGTGATCTTGTTTTAGGGTTATGCAAGATCTTGGGTTTATATGAGAACATGGCGGCTAGCACTCTCGGCTAGTCGGGAGGCTCCGGGAGGCTTCGGTGCCCGGGCGGTCGTTTTGCGATGTGAAAGGTGATATCGGACCAGCGGATCAGCGGAAGGCAGGGGAATACTTATTTTCACTTTTCTTGAAGCTTTTAGAGTCCCTCGGGACATTTGACGTGACAAACGTTTTGGCAGCGGCAGAGGCTGCGGCTGAGGTTTCGACCGGCTCGCGCTGATTCAGAGCCGGTCGGTTCGGAGACTGTCGTTGGAGGCGGGACAAGCTCCATAGTTGTTTGTTGGTTGGAGGACGATCACGCCGTTCGGAGCTTGCATTTGGGAACTGTGCGAATTCAGACGGATACACCGTCTTGCTCCAGCAGCTGAGGTCCCGGGCAGCCCACGCTGTGCGGGGAGATAGGATACGTCGTTTGGCATTTTGGTTTGTTTGGCGAGCTGTGCTGAACTCTGCTGACTCTGTTGACTCGTGGCTTGGCAGCTAAATCGTGGGAGGTCAGAACAAATAATTTTTTGTTTTCTTTCTGGATTTGGACCTGGATAGCATACACAGCCCTGACGCGGCAGAAGCCGCCATCACCGATATAAGTTATCCTCAAAGCGGCAATACAAAGGTGAGAGGATATAATAATAATATTGTTGAAAGGGGGATGGTACGGTGGGCAAAGGCAGCCTCTGAAGTGAAGAGGGGGAGAAAGGTAGCATCAAGGATCTCCTATGTGGGTAAAGATCTTGGTACCACACAGCGGAAACTATCTAACCCACAATGCACTGGGGCAGGCTCTCAAAACAACCTTATTAATGCTATGGGTACTGCGAACGAGGAAGTAGGGGCTGTAGAAGCTGTAGAAGCTGTACATTGTATGTCAGCCAAGGACATGCTCAGGAGCAAAGGTGGGAGACAAGGTAGTGGCGGTACGCGGACAGATGTTGCACCACTGTTGTTACTGGCAAAATCTAAGGCTAAGTTTTCCAAGAAAACGGGCAAAAAGAATACTTCTAAAGCTCAGAAGCCTGTTGTAAAGCTCATACCACCACCACCTTCGCTAAAGGCTTACTTTAAAACAGTCCCTGCAGTGTTGGAGCTTAAACCTGCGGACGTGGGTTCTCCAGCTGAAATCCCAGAGGATCTTCATACACCCAATAGGTATCATCTTTTAGCTCAGCTAGAACAAGAGCAAGACCAGGGCTCTGAGCAATCAGAGTCTTCAAGGGTCTGTAAGATGTAGAGTCTAGAGATGGCTGATAATGAGTCCAGGGTCCAGGATAGGTATCTTAGAAAATTCCAGTATGGACAAATTAACTCCTACTCACAACCCTGGGATGGATCCCTCAGTCATACCAGCAAGCAGTATTATTGCTACCTTTGTGACTCTACCTAGTGATCAATCTGTTCTGATAATGCTTCAGTCTCTAAGCTACGAGGTAAAAAATGGGTTTCTTGCTTCACAGAAAAATCAGCAAGAAATAAAACTATATTGCGAGAAGCTGGAAGAAAAATTTGATGCATTGGCGATGAGAACCGTGGAATTGGAGTCTACAGTCTCTGACCTAAAAACACTCGCTCTCCAACACACTAGGAAGATAGACGATCTCCGACAGCGAGAACAGGGGTATCAGGAGAAGATGGAGTCGCTAGAGAATGCGCAAAGGAGGAACAATCTGAAAGTCCCGGAAGGGGCAGAAGGGAGTAATATCAAGGAATTTGTGGTCAGACTTATCAAGCAAGCGACTGAAGTCGAATTTTCAGACGAAGAACTGCTGAGGGACATACAACGAGTACACAGGGATCCGTTTAGGCAAAATCCTAATAAAACGAGACCCAGGAAAATACTGGTCCATTTCCTGAATTATACTATTAAGGACGAGATACTCAATAGGGCACTCAAGAGTAGTTCACTTTCAGCGGAAGGAATTACTTTCCAGATCAGGTCGGATATATCCTTGATCACAGCATCCAGACAGTGGGAGCTAGGTAAATTACTAGATCCTTTTAGACAGCTCAGCGCCACTGCTCAACTGAAGATCCCTGCATCTCTCAAAATAATGTATAAAAACAAAATGAGAATTTTTAAAAGGGTTGACGAGGCAGAAGAGTATCTCCAAATAGTTACAGATGATGTTAAAGGGGACCAGTGGGAGTAGAGTAAGGGATTAACGTACAAACAAGCCGAGTCAATGACTCAATGACCTCCTAACATTCGCTTTTGTAAATAGTTTAAGCTTTCTATTTTTTGACTAGAGTTTTTTCCTTTTCCTTGCATTTTTTTTGTTTGTTTTTACTAGGTCCACTAAACAATTAGACCATCCGGGCATCTGAGGTAGGAGCCTCAAGGCCTTAGAGAGGCCAAGAAGAAGAAGGGGGGTTCTCCAGGGGAGCACGGGAGGGTTAGGGTTGTACAGTGCAGGGGAGGAAGGGCACTTGGTGGGGAGCATGTGGGAAAAAAAAGAAAAAAAATGTCCAAATCGCCAAATAGGATTCGCAATCGTTTATACCTACCAAGGAAAATATGTCACAGGATAAGATAGCCCCACTGGTATATATGAAGTTTCTGTCATGGAATGTAAATGGTTTAAGGGGTAAATATAGAAGAGAAAGGATATTTCAATATTTCAAAGATGCCCCGAACATATTCTTATTGTGCAGGAGACGCATTCTACGGAGCAGGAGCTAAAAGAAATTTGAAGAAATAAAAAATGGATTCAGCATGTAATAACCACATCACAGCAAAGCACTATTAAGGGAGTGGCAATTTTTATTAAATCAAATCCGGCAATAACACTACTAGAATCAAGAGCTGATAAAAAAGGAAGATGGGTCATAGCAAAGATAAAATTCCAGTCTTATAAATTTACGGTAGCAGGATTTTATGGGCCGAATTTAGATGATCCGCTCCCCCTTAAAGAACTGTTGGTTGAGCTCCTTGATTTTGAGGATCCTCTAATACTAGCCGGGGACTTTAACTTAGTTCTGGACCTGCAAATAGAAAAATCATATAAATCAAGAATCCTTCTTGTAGGGTATGAGTAAGGTGTATGCTTGTATTTCTAAATGGATACACAGACAGACAGACAGACAGACAGATAGACAGATAGACAGACAGACAGACAGATAGATAGATATGTAGCTAGGCATGTAGCTAGGTAGGTTGTAGGAAGGCAGCTTGTGGCTGGAGGTGTCTGGTGAGGCCGTGTGGGCTACAAGCTTCTTGTGGCCCACATCTCTCTCCAGCATGCCAACAGCTTTGGCAACTTCTATCAAGTTTCTCCATTTTTCCTCATCACCATGTCACATCTGTCATTGTCACGAGCAGGGAGGAGGTGCAAGGAGAGGATCACGTTTTTCTCTGTTTTCATGCATTGCTGCTTCTGAGCCACCCGTCCTATCAATTGCTCTACAGTGTCTCACCTGGAGTACCTGTCAGACATTTTTGAAGTTCACTATGGTTTCTTGGAGTATGCCAGGGAAACTGCAAAAGTAGTTGGTTCACTGGAGGGCTGACGGAGAATAACATTTTTCCCCCTGCAAAGGCATTTCCACATGAGAAATTTATATAGAGCACATAAACTTGTGCAAATGTAATGCATTTGTGCAAAAATTATTTGAAACATGTATTTTCTCCATGGGGAAAACATTTTTATTCAATGGCAAACCTCTTCTCTACACCGCACAGATTGAGGTGGTGCTCCCTTCTCATTCTCCTGTCGAGACAGATTCTCTTGTCCTTAATAGGAATAAAAATCTGATTCTATGCTGAGAATGGGCCATTTAAATACTTGTGAATACTCACCTGACAAGTAAATTTGGAGATCTTCTGGAGCGTTTCACTGCATTCCCACCATAGAAATCCTAAAAATATGTTTGATAAAATCTTTTTATAAAGGCAAATACATATTTTGTGACTCACAAACTACACTTAGAAACAAGCATTGCAAATGCCAATGTGTCTGGCTTTAAAGGAATGTTGTACGGCATTGTGAAGCGTTCCAAGTAAATAACATGAGAATAGATAAGTATTTGTGTAGAAGCAAAAACTGTAGCATAATATTGGTGTTGGTTATAAGGTCAAGTGACTGCTGCACCGTCAAGCCCGACCAAAAAATCCACCTAGGTTAAGAACTGCCCCCCTCCCATCTGTGCTGCTACTAGAGAAAAACAACATGAATTATATAGTTATCTAAGGCACTTTAATAGTGCTCCGAAGTCCTGGGTGTGCCACAGAAAATTAATTTTTGTGGAAGCGCCAATTTCTGCCCAATCAATACATGTACTCCTGGCTCCCAAAATTGGCTGCAACCAAAGCTCCTCTCTTGTAATACTGCAAAATTGTCTGGCAACAGTTTTGCTCTCATGCCAGACCATAAAAAAGGCATTAGTTTCACAAGGAATGTTGGACTTACATGTGCATATGATTTTGTCGAACGGGCAACATATGTAGAAAGGCATTTCACCTCACAAAATAAGGCTAAGGTAATTCATCAGTTACACTAATATACTTTAGAAAACTGAAGAGGAGGTTCTTATTCAGACAAGGACTATACATGTTTTCCATTGAGAAATCATTGATACCCAACTCCCGGAATTCACACACATGGTTTGACCTGATAATCCATCGGAATTTTCAACCTATTATAAAAATTAGAAGATTGGAATGTTGGGAGCTTCACTGAAAACAATGGAGTGCTCTGGGCTTCTAATCTTCTAATGGCTGGTAGAAGCCCAGAGCTCCAACATTCCAATGACGTCATTCTCAGCTGTTGCCCTTTAGTGGCGGAGTGTTCTAATACCCTTATAGGCCTCTGTAACTGGACTATACCTGCATTAAAGTCACCTTCCTTAGCCTTCGGCTATGGCTTTTAACGCTGGAGCGGGCCTTTAATGGCTGGTATAGCCAGCTTTTCTGGGCTATAAGGCTATACTAGAACATTAGAATGTTGGGAGCTCCATTGAGGACAAAGAAATGGCTCAGGGTTAATAATTGCAGGTATGAGTCTCACGCTCCAACATTCTAACGTTTGCCTTTTTGTTTCTCCCTGTTTTATTTAGAACGTTCTATCTTCAGTGTGTCAAATGTTCTAACAGTCTTAGAGACTTATATAGGCTATCTCTACTGTTAAAGGCTCTCCCCCTTGGTATAGGCCGGGGCCCTCATCTGCTGCTCAGGTTGATTACTCTGGATTTGGGCCTTTTACAACCGAGTGGGTCATAAGGCTATACATTAAACTCAGAGATATTTTAATATCCTTGTGCCAAACTATACCCTTGAGACTGAGTGCTAGGAAAAGAATTAAGAGACTTGTCCATGCACACAAAACATCCTTTCAAAACTTAGAAAACAGTTGTGAGGTCACACTCAATGAGTTGTGAGGTCACGCTCATCCTTTCTCATTTGTCAGGTGTGTGCCTTCAATAACGCTTAGCAGAAGTGGTTTCTTTTCTTTTGCATTCTGGGTTGACATTGTGACACATATAGTTTCAGTTTTCTCTTACTCATTTCCTTTTATGCAATTCCTGACGGATGTTTTGCTTTTCTTTAAGGTCATCTTAGTATTGGGAATATGGTGTATGTTAGCCAATATGTTTGCAGCACAATCATTACAAATGGCATGTGCAGGAGAGTACCTCTGCGATGGAATGTCTTCCGAGGTACCAGGTATTGTGCTGTGGAAGTCCTTCTGTTAGTTTTGCAAAAAGATTGTGTAAATCAACTAAAAAATCAACTAATCTATATCTGTTTTCATTTCTTGGAACAGTCCCTTCATTGATATTGAACGAGTGTAGCAATTTCAAACATATGTTTTGCTTTTTTCAGCTCATTAGAGAACATGTATATATACAACTTTGTGTGCAAACATGGTTTCAAAGGGAGATCGAAAGGTTAGTGACAGAGGATAATATTGTGAGATTAGTGAACAGACTTGAGTGTGATGTAAGACAGATTGTATAATATTCTGGGGGCGCTGATCATAGGTAGGGAGCGGCCTAGAGAGAACGGATCTATGAGGACACAGTAAATGAATAGACAACTACACAGTGCTGGGCTGGTCGGGACCGGAACCCACGAGCGACCCCGGCCCGTTTATTTAAGCTCTCTGGCCACGCCTGGCCACAGAGTGATACAGTGTTTGGGGTTGCTTCCTGTCTTCTGCCCAAGGGCATAAACACTAGACTGCTACATCCCATTCCAAATCAGTTCTTTTGCAAACAAAATGATCAATGTCTCTAACATACAAAATCAGCAAGTCTCTGGCTGAGCTGAGGGTTTGGCCTCAGGTTGTATGGTCGCTGATGGCTTCCACAATCGGATTCAGAACTTCCTGCCCTGCCGGAGGTCGATGGCGGCACAGGGCTGGTGGCCGGTGATCCACTAGGGTCAGATATTCCCAAGGGGAAATCTGCTTCCATGAGCATTGGAGGCTCCGGCTGTTGGTCTATGCCCGTTGTCGGTAGTATTTGTTTGAACCAGGACACATTGTGTGTAATCACTTCTCCACCCTTCTTCGCCGTGACGGATGTGCCCTTTGTAGACTTCACAATCCATGGTTCTGCTTCATAGGGGGTGCAGAACTTTCCTCCGGGTCTCCTCATTCGTATAAGCACGGAGTCCCCTGGGACCAGTAGCCGGGAGTGAGCCCTCCGTCGCCGACTGGCTCTGTCATTGTTGATGTGCCTCCGTTCTTGTGTTGCCTGCGGGTCATACGGCTCAGGAGCCCAGTTTTCAGACATTGGTAGCATGTCTCGCCGTGGGCCAGTTAGCATGAGTGACCACGGAGATCTTTGTGTGGTGCTGTGCGGGGTGCTCCTGTACTGTCGCAGAAAGTGTTGGAGGGCTGCTTCTGGATCTTTTCCTTCCGCTGTGGCTATTCGTAGCACTTTGTTGATGGTTCACATAAAGCGCTCGACTTCTCCGTTCGCCTGCGGCCATTGCAGTGTGATCCGGTGATGCCGGATCCCGAGTTCTTTCAGAAAGTCCTTGAACTCGCTCCCCTGGAATGGTGGTCCGTTATCCGTTTTGATTACGTGTGGCAAGCCAAACAATGCAAATGCTTTGGTCAGAATTGGCTGTACGTTCGTGAAGCTTGTTGATGGGGCTACCTCCACTATGGGGTACTTGGTGTAGCTGTCAACCAGAGCCACAGTGGTCCTACCATCAGGAAAACTTCCAAAGTCAAGGCTGACCCACGACCATGGTGACGGTGCTGGGTCTTCAGTGATGACTGGAGCAGGAGCTTCCGAACTGCTGGTGAGCTGGCAGGATCTGCAGTTGCGAACCAGTGTGTCTATGTTTTTCTCGATATTAGGGAACCATACCTTCTCCCTCATTCTGGACTTCATCTTCTTCGTACCTTGGTGTCCCTCATGGGCGAGGATGGTCGCTTGTTCTTGCAGGTCTTTCGGGATTACGATACGCGACCCTCTCAGGATGATTCCGCTGTCAGCAATGCTCAGTTCTCCGTGGACTCTCCAGACTTGCCCAAGCCGGGCCCTTTCATCTTCGCTCCAGCCTTCGACGTTTTAGAGGAATCCGCCCCACGACCCACTTGTCAAGGCCTGAACAACTCGGTTGAGCACCAGATCAGCATCGATATGTGCTTTGATCTCGTTGAGTGACATTGTCCGGGGGTATGATCCCTGAGCGACCATGTTTACAAACTCTTCAGTTTTCGCGACTTGTGCCACGTCGGGCTAACTTGCAGGTGCAGGATGATGGGATAGGAAGTCCGCTGGGTTCTTGGCCCCGGGACGGTATACCAGGTCCATTTGATACTGTTGAATTTATATGGCCCACCGTTCTATCCGTTGGGGCAGATGCGGGATTGTTCCCTTGAATAGAGGGAGGAGCGGTTGGTGGTCGGTCACCACCCGGAATGGGTGTGACCGACCACATATAGGTGGAAATGGTTGCAGGCTCATTTCACTGCTAACACCTCTCTCTCGATCTGTGAGTACCGTGAATCTACAGAGGTGAGTGCTTTGCTTGCAAACGCTAGAGGGGCCCATATGCCTGGCTGTGTTTCCTGTGTGAGTAGCGCCCCTAGCCCAACGGGGCAGGCGTCTACTAATATCTCGGTAGATTTGGCGGTCTCAAAATAAGCCATCGTGGTGCTGTCTAACAGCACTGTTTTCACTTGGGTGAAGGCTTGATCTTCGGCAGCTGTCCATCTCCACGGGGTTTCTTTTTTCGTAAGATTCCGTAGTGGTTCGGCAATGGTGGCCAAATTCGGAATGAATCTTGCACAGTACATTGCCATCCCCAAGAAACTTCTGACCTCAGATGCGTTTGTCGGGGCAGGAGCGCCTTGAATGGCTTGTGACTTTCGGAGGTCCACCTTGACTCCTTCGGAGATAAACACGTACCCAAAGAAACCAATCGTCTTTTGGAAGAATTGGCATTTCTCCCTGTGGAGAGTTATGCCGTGCTGTGCCAGCCGTTGCAGCGTGGCCCTAAGTCGCCGGTGGTGTTCTTCGACTGTTCGGGAATTAATCAGAATGTCGTTGCTGATGGTAAGGACTCTTGAAGTCCTGACAGCATTTCCTTCACAGCATTCTGGAAAATTTCGGGCGCAGATGATATGCCAAAATTGAGCCGCTTGTACCGGCGAAGTCCTAGATGAGTAGAAAATGTTGCTATGTATCTGCTTTCCTCCGCTAGCCTTAACTGGTGGTACCCGGCATTGAGGTCGAGTTTGGAAAACCATTGTGACCCGTTTAGGTCGGCCAGGATGTCATCGACTGTAGGCGTGAGATGTCTTTCCTGTTTAATAGCTCGATTGGGCATCCTCATGTCTATGCAGATCCTGATTTGGCCCGGTTGCTTCGGTTTCTCAGCTAGAACCATGGGCGATACCCACGGGGTGGGGCCTGACACCTTTTCGATGACGCCTTGTTGCTCTAACTTCAGTAGTTCCTGTTCCACCAGTGGCCTCAGATGAAACGGGATTCGCTGGTGTCGCAGTGCTACGGGCTGCACGGCTCTGTCAATGTGGAGTCTTATTGGTTCTTTCTTGATGGTTCCTAGCCCTTTGAATAGTTGCGGAAACAGTTTCAAGATATCTTCCGTCTGTAGCGTCTTCACTGCGTTTGCAAACGCTATCAGTTGAAGGTCTTCAGCGGTGTGTCTCCCAACTAGCAGGTCTGCCTCCTTATCAACGACGTGAAACGTCGTTGTCACTTCCTTGTCTTCTGCTTTGACTTGGACGACCATCTTTCCTCGGAGAGGAAGAGGCTTCTGGCTTCCATAAGTGAGAATTCGAACCCTTGGCGGGTGAGCTGCGGCCTCCGGCTCAGATTTTTGTAATGCTGGATACCCATCACGTTGATTGTTGCTCCGGGATCGATCAGGCCTGTTACTGAGCATCCGTCTATCTCAATGTTACACTTTGGCTGCGGCCTTCATCTCTTCTTGAGATCACTCGCGAATGATACAAAGTAACACTCTCCTTCCTCATCTGTTGAGGAGTCATCCAGGCGCTGATGATTGCAAGATGGTGTCTTTGTCGAGCGTGACGTTGTCGGCTGTTCTAGGGACAGGTGCCTCACTGCATCTGCTACTGACCTCTTCCCTACGGCGCCCTTGCCTCTAAATACTCCCCGGCACACACTTGCGAAGTGATTTGGGATTCCGCACTTGGAACACGTCTTGCCTCGCGCTGGGCAGCCATCTGGGTTGTGTTCCTCCTTGCCGCAGTATCCGCACGGGATGCGCCGTGTCGCTCTGGTGGGCCATCTCCCTCGCCCTCTCCGAGTCGGTGTGCGGATAGCGTCTACCCGCTCCGTTTTCACGGGAGTGTTCACGTCCGTCTGTTGATGGAAAGCAGCTTCCATTGCCGTCGCTCGAATGTCTGACAATTCATGTGACCGTGCAAGAAGCAGGATCTCATCTAGGGTGATGCGCGGTTGTCGGAGTATCAGTGTTCTCAGAGTCTTTTTGCAGCAGCCTTGGATCAGTTGTGCTGTGACTTCCTTGGCTTGATCATCTTCAGTGCAAGTGCTCACCAGTTCCCTGAGCCGGGCATGAGAAGCATCCATCATCTCCCCTTCTCTTTGCCTGGACTGTCTGAACTTAAAACGTTCATAGTGAGGGTTGAGCTACAGGTCGAAATGAGCATTCAGGGCTCTGACTACCGCGTCATAATCATTTGATGCCCCGGTGATTGGGAGATGTGCAAACAGCTTATAGAGTTCGTCCCCTCCAAAGTGCAGAAGTAGCGACCTTTTCACGGCTCCGTCCGTTTCTCTGGTGGCAATGAAGTAATTGTTTAGTCTTCCAACCCAGACTGTCCACCTTGGGGCTGCGGTTGACGGTTCGATTAGTTCGCTAAAGGGCGGCAACGCTTGAACTTGCGAGTGTGCCGGCGGTGGTGGCGTTTGTGCGGGGGCTGCAGCTTGTTGCTGTGAAGCATTCGGGGCTGGCTGATTCGACATTGCAGTTTCGGCGTAATCAGCACCCTCTTGGGAAGCTGGCTGCCTTGTTCTGTGCCACCAGCTTGTCGTCTGCGCTTCTTATACACACTTGTTTGCCTTGCCGTTGCCTCTGCTTGTCGTGCTTCAGCGTGTGTTTGTGGCTTTGTTTCTTGCTAATGCCACTGCTTGTTGTGAGGTCTCCTGCTGATCAGGTGCTTTGCCTTTGCTGCTGCTTATTGGCCTGCCCTTTGCCTTTGCCTCTGCTTGTTGGGCGTTGACCTGTTGCCTTCTCCCGGGCTCTCCTTCCTTCCGTCTGCCAAATTCGTTTGGTGGGCGTCTGGAGGCTTCCCTCACACGCCAGGCTGGCTTGCGTTGCTGTGGCGTCAGGCGGCCTGGGCTCGCGGCGCTTCTCACACCCTTCTGATCACGCAGGCCTCGGCTCTTTACTGCGCATGCGTGCACCTTCCCTATTGGCCGCGGCGCGTCTCAGCCTGACTCCGGGCCTTCTGTGTGGTGCGCCCGTCCTCCACGCGCTGCCTCAGGTGAGTTTCTGCGAGTGCTCCGCTCTGCATGCAGCTCACTGTCCTCACTGCCCTCGACGCGGGAGTCACGCTCTCACCTCCTGCGGCTACCGGTCGAGTCAGGCGTGTCCCGCTCCTTCACTACTCCGTCCCCCGGTCTTCTCGGTCAGCGGGGCTGCTGCAGGTGGCGCGTGTTGCTCAATCCCACCCTCGTCGCCAGTGTGGTGGGTGCTGATCATAGGTAGGGAACGGCCTAGAGAGAACGGATCTGTGAGGGCACGGTAAATGAATAGACAACTACACAGTGCTGGGCTGGTCGGGACCGGAAGCCACGAGCGAACCCGGCCCGTTTATTTAAGCTCTCTGGCCACGCCTGGCCAGAGAGTGATACAGTGTTTGGGGTTGCTTCCTGTCTTCTGCCCGGAGGCAGAAACACTAGACTGCTACAAATATCACAGTATGATGCAGGGGAGGAAGAAGGGCCAGAAAGTGGAATGGATTAAGACATAGGAGTTACACCACCAGTAAAACAAATGTGCCCACTCACAAAATGTCTTGCGAATGGGTGGAAAATGTGTTAAGCAATATGGGTGAAACTACCATCTAGGTAAAGCATATGCTTGATGGAGGCTACTGCTGAGTCAGGCCGTGCGTCTGGATTTAATATTATGGGATACATTGCACTGTTTTCTTCTGTTGTGGTTTACAGGGATATATACATTAATATATGCCGATTTAAAAAAAAATTGAAAAGGAATGCTCACATAGCAAAAAATATTGCCGGCGTCCCCCTCAAATGTACTGCTATTTCCTGACCCATCTTAGAGACTTCATTGTGAAAACCCGGAGTCATTCTTTCAGACACTATTTACAAAGTCGTTATAACATTACCGCATGACTGACACCTGTATATTTACACATGGCTTTGTGAATCATTTGTGAGTTTTGCATATAGCGCTTTAAACCTTTTCCTCACATATGTCTCACTTACACATTAAAGGTTAGAGAATTGGGTCGTTTGGATTAAATAGGAAAAAGACACACAAGCACACTGGTATGTCAAATTGAGAGTTTCCAGATATAAACTCCCATCTCTAACACAGTGTGTTTTGGAAATTGTTTGAACACACGTGATTACAAGCAGGGAATACAAATTATTCACATGTAAGTGGCTTAAGAATTTGAAAAGGAAAACTGAAACAGACAATTTTAACATAACAATTAAGAACAATACCTGAACGTTAATACTACAATATTAACATCTGAGACTGACTGGTGCAGGAACCACTCCTTATTCATAAGGTGCATGAATGTAAATCATATTCATAAGGAGATCAGTTTAAATATGCACATTATAAGTAAATGTAGAGAAAATGAAAGGGTTTGATTAAACAAAGAATATTTAGAGGTAGTGTAATATAAAGAAAACATGGTGGTAATTGATGGAAGGCTCATTCATGGGACTAATTAAGGTAAATAATATTTATGAGCTTCCTTATTTCAAATTTATGAAGCATATATTTGAAATGTACATTTATGAGGTAAAGTAACAATGATAATAATTATGGGGTAATTAATTTAAAGGACATTCGCGAGTTTAATTGTTCGGAAGCTAATTTATAGAGCAAGGTAATCAAATGCGCATTTATGTAAAATAACCGCATCGAAAGCATTTTTGGAAAGTACTGGAAATCAAATTTATGTGAACATTATTTAAAACCGTTTGCTTGTGTGAGTTACTGTCCAGCAAAATATAGAGATTAATAATGAGAAAAAAATTAGACAGAAAATAAATGTCAGGTATTGCAGAGCAAATTCGTAGTGAACTGAAATGCATGATAAAAACTCAAATAATTAAAAGAGGTGCTACATTTGTGCTGATGGTTACTGATGGCACTCAATTTTATCTTTTGTCTAAGAAGCCTCATGCACAGTTGAAAAACAGGCCTAGAGCCCACCCATTAAGTACCATTGGTTTGCTTCGTTGTTACTCTCATTTCCTTCTTGTTGGTCACCTCCTCTAACTCATCTCCTACTTCCCCCTGGGGCTTCAGTGAGTGTCCCTGCCTTGGAGCATGGACCAACTACAGCTTCCTGTCTGCGGCCAGTGACCTTCCACTGGCTGCAGGCTACTGCAGGTACTTTAAAAATGTACCTGCATGTGTCTCCAATCCCTCCCTCCTCCCACCATCCATACTTTTGGCCTCCGCCCCTGCTTTACTCCTGCTCTTTGTTGTTGCACTGTTCCTCTACCCCTACACCTCCCTCGTGAAGCTTGCCCCCCTGCTCTCCACTCACCCTACGTTGTGTTGCTGCTGCCTCCCTCCTCTACACCTCCTTTATGTTGCTTGTCCCCCACCCTCCTCCCTCTCTCCATTGTGTTGCTGCTTCCTCCCGCCTTCCCTACACCTCCCTCATGTTGCTTCCCGTCACCCTCCTCTGTCTTGTTGCTGCTTCCCCAGAAGTTCCTCCTGCCCCCTCCAAACCCTCCTCCCATCTGCCACAAAAAACTTTAACAGAGACAAACATCTTGAATGGATGTGAGTGATATTTGGCTTTGCTTAATGTTATTTAGACAGTGCAACACAGTAGCGCAACCTGCTGTGCTACATTTCCTAAGGAAAAGGAAAGCCTTAGACTTGGTAAACACTGGCTGTGTAAAAGACCTTCATGTTTTCACTTTAAGTCATGTTGCACAGCAGGCCAAACTTGTGCATGTTAGAAACTGGGACTATTGGATTCTAACATGAAGAAAGAGAGAAGGCAGAAGAAGTGTTAAAGAGGAGAACATGAAGAATGAAAACATGGACAAAGGTAGAGAGTATGGATGAAAAAGAACCAGCAAGATTGAGGAAATATATGTTTTGTGTTAGGGTAGTGGAAGAGGAGCATGAACAAAGGCAGCTGAGTGCTGTATAGATAGGGCCGAAGGCAAGGATACAGTCATCAAATGATTTGGAAGTTAGCTGCAGTGCTTAGTTTGTAAAATATGCTCACAAGCCTTTGGCTAGCGGCATGACATTCAAGTGTGCCAAATATCAATGCTTTGTGGTCTTGATTCCACCTCATTCCTTTTGCATACACTCCTTGCCTCTTTATCTCACTCTTGCAAGTCCTTTTACATCCCTGTCTTCTCCCTTTGTTACTTTTTCTGTATTTGTCCTCCTCTTCCTTTCCCTCTTTTGTGTTTTTCTCTTTCTTGCTCCGAGCCAAAGTCTGATGAGAAAAGATTAGTGTTGGTCCCCACAAAATGAGTGCCAGTAGACCCTCCGGAAATCACCTTCTCAAATTAAGTTCTCGTTAGATGGGTTGGTGACTATCACTTCATCATGGTGCAGTATTCCTGAAGGAGATACATTTTCAATATTTTCTTAAATTGGAGCAAGGTTGGCGTGTTCCTGATGGATACAGGATGTTTTTTCCAGACCCTGCGTGCATAAAAGGAAAAGACTTGCAGTGGCGGTTCGTCCATTGGGGGCGTTGGGGCGTTGCCCCACTAGCCATGGACGACCGTCACTGTACATTTGTGCACGCACCAAAATTACGAGCGCAGCAGCCACAATACCCAGTCCGACACCGCCAGTCATATTGATTTAAGGGAGGTCGGACCGTCGGAGTCACTATAGTGACGTCATAGTCGCAATCGCGGAAGGGTGTGGGGGGCGGGCCTGCGGCAGTGAGTGGCAGGCTCAGGCTGGCAGATAGCAGCGTGGCAGGAAGGGCAGCAGCAGTGTGCGCATTTAAGACAAGTCATTTTTAGGACTTGCCCACGCATGCGCACACACGCTGCAGTACCTTCCCTCCTCCTCCCCCCCTAGCAGTCACAAAGGCAGAGACCCGGCTCCCCCGGGTCTCATTATGGGCAGTATTAGCCCTGCACGTTAGCCAATCCTGGCGCAGTGGCGATGTTCATGCTGCGCCAGGATTGGCTGAGTTACAGCGCACGAGGATGGTGGTGCCGCTGCGCGTGGGTGTGTGGCTGTGCTCAGCCTGCCACACTGCATGGCCAATCACATGTGGCCATTGGCAACCTCCATGTAGTGGTGATTGGCTGGCGTTGTCATTTCTGATGAAACCACGTTTCGCTTTTGAAAACGTTAAGCAGCAGTCGCTTTGGAGGGGGCCCCGGGCTCATCTCGTTTGCGTTTCTTAACTTTCATGAATAATAGAGCAGAGGCCCGAAAGAAGGAACCGAGTCGAGTGTGAACACAGTCACCAGTATAACAAATGTTGGGGGAGCATAGAGAGAAATAGATGAGACAGCCATACCCGCCTGACTGACTGACCTCGTGGCCTAAGCCTCCAAGCCTGATGCGAGGCATCGTACAGTCGCAAGCACTGGTGGAATTAAAAAGTGCTCTCTCACTCTGACTCTAGTCTTAGGACTGTCTCCGTGACCACGGCGGTGTCTGGTGAGTACTTAGTACTACAAAATGTCAAGATTGAAAGTTACTGTGTTGGTCAATGCTGTTTAGGTGTGTACTGTTTGGTAGTGCCCGGCGACCCGGCCCCAGCAGCGTGCTGGTACTGTATTATTGGCATGTGATGTGACTATTTCAAAATACTGTATTTCGTAATTCTAATTCTTTTGATTCTATGGCACGCTCAGCACTGCCCAAGTTTCAAAAGTTAACGACTGTACCAGCGCACCAGTAACCCTGGCCTCACCTCAGGCTGCTACCATTTGCCGCTAGGCTGCATTTATTGATAACTGTAATCACATTGCACGTTTTCACCGCTTCTGTCTTATATTGCCCTTTCACATCAGGTACATTCCATTTTGCCTGTGCGCTGTGAGGCTTTTCGAATATCTGCCTTTCTATTCTCTTTTTTGTCTCGCTCTTCTCACTCTCTTTTTCGCTACGTATTTTGTTTCTTCTTCTTCCTTCTTTTCCTCTCTCTTCAGTCTGTCTGTCTTCTCTCCCTCTAACCCCCTCCGAGCTTTCCACACTTTCTGCCTCTCTTTGCTCCTGTGTTTGTTTAGTCTTGCTATTCACCTGTTGATCTCTTTAAAAAGCGCCATCCAACACAGAACTCATTTTGTATTTCAAACCTTTACAAATATTCCCTTTTGTGTGTGTTCTCGAGAGGGACGTTCCCTCACTCGTGACTTTTATTACAAAGGGATATTTGTAAAGGTTTGAGTTCGGTGGTCACATACACGGGCTTTGCAGACATAAATGTGATGTGTCACAGAAACACAGTTTGTATTTGAAGGGCCATCTCTCTGAGATGGGGTGGATAGCACGGGGCATTACATATGTTCATTGTTGCCAACTTTCTGTGCAGTGACTTTGGTAGATTGTTATCATGAAAGTCGGTGTTGGCCCTCCCATCCCTGGTTCAGTCGCAGTTAATGGAAAATTGTCCAGGGCTTGTTTTGTAAAGCAAGGGTGAAATTCTGCTCCATCATGAAAGGACTCGGCAAAAGATGGGGTGATGGGGCACAGGAGGGAGTTGACGACGGGGTGTGTTCACTAAGGAGGAACACATTCCATGCACATTCTATTTAAGTGCAGCATTAGTATAGCGCTTTCTATGCACGTGTGAGGTGCTGACTCGCTTTCGTTTTTCAATCATGCACTCCTCGAGTTCAATGGGCCTTCATTTTCATTTTTCGATTTTCTCCTAAACCGCACTAAGCTTTCTTTGTTGATGTTAGTGATCTGAGCCCCTGCTGCTCGCACATGTATTAAACCAGTAAATGCAAATTTCCCAATGGACTCAGGCTGTGACTGACAGTCAGGCCTGCGCATCAAGGACTTCCTCCTCCAGCAGTTTACAACCTGCCCTGAGACATGTGTGTTTTGTGTTAGCATATGAAGTATTTCTATTGATGACATAACTACAGTATCACAATTGCTTTATTAACCTTTTTGTGCTCTAAAATTTGCTTGAAAATGCACCATTTGCCTATTTGTTTTTCCAAATATTCCCAAGAGATAACTCCTCCCCTCCCCTGACACTCCTTATGACAGTCAGGCTCACTCGCTACCCTTGCTCGCCACGGGGCACTCATCACAAACTTTTACGCCTCGCCACTTTCAAATGTCACCAGCCGCCACTGAAGACTTGTCACCTAATTTTTTATGTTTTTGTTTTACGTTCCATGGTGTTCCTGCTGTGGGTTTTCAGAGTCACCAGAGATGGTCAGCCACCTAGATGTGGTTGCAGGTCATGATTTAATGGGGTGCAGACTGGCATGTATAGCTAGCTGAGTTCCATCAGGATTAGGTGGTGTGATCATACTTTTTAAGGGCCTTGATGAGACAAGTTGCAGCATGTAAGATGCTCTTAAGTGCCAGTCTGGACATTGGAAGGCCATGGCGCAGGACCTTTCCACAAATCAGATGTGAGAGAGCAAGAGTTTAAAAAGCAGTTCTGAGTTTGCTTTTTGGGAGGAACGTGTTAACCTTTTTCAGTTGTGAGAGCTAGTGGCAGGCCTTTATGGTTTCTTGGAAAAGGTTTTCTCAAGTTTGAGGTTGGTGCTCCGGATGAATCCACATGACTTGACAATAGGTGAAATTTGGGGTTTTAAGCCGTCAAGGTTCATGTTATTGAGTCACGATTGTACTGTTACAGAGCAGTCTTGGTATACTGCAATTGTGGCATTCGGAAAGGCTGATGGAAGTCATAAAAAATGTTTTTGGGCTCCTGCAGTTGTATGTTTTACAAATTAAACACTGACCAAAAGAATAAATAAAACTCCCATGGATAAGACATTGAGGAGAATTCATCAGAAGGCACCCATGTAAATTTGTGATTATTGTCTTTGAATGAAGACGAACACGGTTTTTGTACACTCATGTTAAATGACCTTCATGATAAGCATAGTCTTGTTTCTAAAAACCTATCTTGCAATAGAGAAATACATTTGACAAAATATACCTTTAAAAAATTGTTTTCTTACATTTCCACACAAAAAAGATAAGCAGAATTATCAGTTCCATAGCAACTCTTTGCAACCTTATTAACTCAGACACATCTGTCCCTACACTGCCATACTGCGTCCATAGATGATAGTAGATAGTATTTCTAACTTACTAATTACCACTTGAATTTTTAAAGAGCTTTTAATGTTTTTAATACTTTATATCTTCAAAGGTGATCTGATTGTAGGCTCAGGTTGGTGATTCGCAAGGTGATAGTATATAGTAGATAGTATTTCTAACTTACTAATTACCCCTTGAATTTTTAAAGTACTTTTTAATACATTATAGCCTCAAGGTGATCTGATTGTAGGGTCAGGTTGGTGATTCACAAGGTGATAGTAGATAGTATTTCTAACTTACTAATTACCACTTGAATTTTTAAAGTGCTTTTAATGTTTTTAATACTTTATAGCTTCAAAGGTGATATGATAGTAGGGTCAGGTTGGTGATTTGCAAGGTGTTGTTTACCTTCTGAACTGTGCTAGTTACTTTATTTACATTCTATAAAACTTGCAGCTGTATTAGGTCGAGGTTGGGGCTCATTCTTTTTTATGTGTCAATTGGCACTGTGTTTCTTCAATTAATGTAGGTTTTTGTTCTGTATCTTTTAGGTGGACTGGTTTCTTGTGAGATAGGTGCATTAGAATTCTAGGGTGTGTGTTCTATTTAAACTTGACTGCTGCACAGTTGCACACAGCGATGAGCCAAAAGAAGGCCATTTTTGATGAGGCTCCCCCTTGGACGATAAAACTCGTCTGGCTTATACTACAACTGAACTTACCTCTTTTTCCTCATTTATTTCCCACTTAAACTCAGTCCTCTCTTGTCTTACCCTTATTACCCCCAGGTCCCTCCTGTCCTCGTCCCATTCCGTACTAATTGGAGATGACCATCTCCACGACAGAAAAAAGAAAAGGAGCATGCTGGGATACCCTACCCACTCCCTCCCACTGGGAGGACATAAGCCGTACCAGCCCAGCATGCAGCCTGTTCTTTTTTTCTGTCTTCTGACAGATTTGGACGTATTGGACTTACCTGATGGTTTCTTCACTGGACGTCTTGTCGGGGCTGCTGGGCTGTCCTTGCCCTCCTCTTCCGCATTCTCCTGGCCTGCAGTACTTGCCAGAAGCTGCGTTCCTCCCGGTCTCTTCCGGGTTACAGTGCGTGTCTCCCTGTGGCTTGGCCGGTCTGGGGGACGCACTGCTGCTGCTGTTTGGAGGGTCCTGGGGCTCTGCTGGGCACTGCTCCTGGGCCTCCTGCCTGGCGTTTGCTGTCCTGCTGGCCTTCTCTACGACCCCTGCTGCTTGGTTGGGTCGGTGCAGGGGCGGACCATGCTGTGTCCTCTGAGGCCACTTCGGCAGGCTTCTCCGCCCGGCACTGGATTACCGATGCGCGCCTGGGCTGGCAGTTGGGGGCAGGGGGCTTCTGGTGCGCCCTTCTTGCCTCGTTGGTGAGTACCACATAGCGGTCCCTTTTTTTCCTTGCTGTTTGGGGATCTGTTGGCTGACTCTCCTTCTGGGTGCTGCCTGGCTGGGGGGGGGGGGGGGGGGCTGTGACTCCTGGTGATGGTGCCCGGAGCCCCGTGCAAGAGGTGCAGGGGGTGGGCTGTTGCCGGCGGCTGGTTTACCTCTCCTTTACACACATGCTGGTTGCTGCTCCTGGAGTCCCCTTCCTAGTGCATGCCCTGGCTGGCTATTAGGGGGCAGTGGGCTTGTGGTGCGCCCTTCCTGCCCCCTTGGTAAGTACCGCATGGCGGTCCCTTTTTGTCTCCTTCCTGTTTTGCGAGTTTTTGGCTGGCTAGTCTTCTGAGCGATGCCCGGATGGGCGGCAGTGCCTCCTGGAGTTGCCGGGGTTTGTACCCGGGGCCCCATGCTTGCAGAGCTGGCGCTCTGCCACTGGGCGGCTTCCCCTCTTTTGCCCTCGCCTACGTCTCCTCTGGCCAAATTTTTTCTCTGTAAGCAAAGTTGTGGAATATGGCTGGTGCTGGCGACTTTTGAGCCTGTCGCGGCAGGTTTGGACCTGGCATCCGCTCCATACCCTGTGATTCCAGGAGTTGATATGCACATCCTTGTTAACTGTGAGTCATGTTTGTGTATATGACGCTGTGCTGCGAGTCGCTTTGTGATGCCTTCCCTACTGTTTTTGGTTTGGTGGGTTTGGGCAGTGGGGCTGTTTGATGAAGACTGCGCTGGGGCCTATGTTCCTGTGGATTCGCTGCACGCTCTTGTAGTTTTGCTGCTTACTGCTGCGTCTCTGTTCTTTTTCGCCTGGGTTTCCGGGTTTGAGAAGCTTCTGCTTTCCGTGTGGTTTGCTTGCAGCCCTGGGTAGTGTCTCTTCCCTGTGCCCTCTTAGGGTGTTTGGGTTGCTGCTTGCTGGCTTTCTGGTCGCTACTGTGTTGTGCGCCTGGACCTCTGGGTGGTGCTGGGATTTGATCCCTTGTCCTCCTGCTTGCACTTCTTGCGCTCTATGCTTTCTTTCCGGTGCTGTTGGCTCCCGTCGTCCTCAGGTCTCTCCCGGTGCTGGTGGTTTCCTGAGAGGCTTCTCTTTGCTGGCGCCTGTACCTGCAGTGTCTTCGGCGGCCTGTGACATGGGCTCCCCTGCCTTCGCTGTCCTGGGCCTGGTTTTCCCTGTGTGGCTTCCCCTTTTTCTGGGGGGTTCCGCCTGGGGCTGGTTCTTCGGGGCTTCCTCCTTGGGTGGTGTGTTCCCCAGCCTTCTGGCTTCTGCTTGCTTGTTGCTGGTTGGTGTCTTGCCTGGGGGTCGGTCCCTGTTGGTCTGCTGTTGGCCTGTCCCCTTGGTGCGTGGCGTGCACCTTGGCTGTTTCTTGCTTGCTGTGCTCTCCTGTTGTGCTGACCTGTGGCCTTGGCTTCTGTTTCTCCTGCTGCCCGCCTCGTGGTTTTGCCAGGTGAGTCCTGGTTCATCCCTGGTCTGGTGTCTGCCTGTTGGGGCATGGCTCATTTTGGTGCTCTCTCCCGGGGCTTTTTGGCTTCTTCTTGTGGCCTCTTTGCTCTGTCATCTGGGACTCTGGTCGTCCTGCCCTGCGGGCTTCTGTTGTCCCTGGTCGGCCCTGGTTGGTGCCTGGATGGGGGTGCGCCTGGATTTGCCTACTCTTCCCTGTTCTGGTCGGCCCTGGATGCTTGTCCCTGTTGCCTTGCGGTTCTTGGGCTTCCTTTGGCTGCATGTGGCCCTTCCGCCCCTGGGTTCTTGCCCTTCTGTGGGTTTGGGCCGGGTGCGTACCTGTCTGGGTTCTTGCCTGCCTGCCTGCCTGCGGTTCTCACTGTCGGGCGCTTCTTGCTTCTTCCGGGTGCTTTTGCTTGTCCTGTGCTCGGGGTGTCTGCCTTCTGCTAGGCTCTCCCCCTTGTTTTGCATGTGGGGAGGGGGGACGGTTGGGCCCTCACTCTGTCCTGGTGGGCCTTGGCCTTATTGGGCTGTTGGCTCTGGTGCAGTGCTGGTGGTGGCCCTGGTGGGTTTCGGCCAGTGTTGGGTTTGCTTCTCGCCTGCTGCCTGCTGCCTGCTACCTACTGCCTGCTGCCTGCTGTCTGTGCTTCTGGTTGCAGTTTCCTTCCCCCTCTTGTGCTTTCCTTGCTGGCTTGTTGGGGTTTGGGCTTGCCTTCCCGCCGGTCACTTTGTTTCCCTCCTCTTGTGGATGGGGTTCTTTGGCCTTCCTTGGCCTCTGCCTTGGGTGGCCTCTGGTTCTTCGGGTGCTCAGCTCTTGTGCCCTGCCCTGTTTGCTCTGCCCTTTCCCTGCTTGTGGGTGTTGGGTGGCGGCTTCCCCTGTTCTGTGGGCCGCTTTCCTGCTTCATGCGACGGTGGGTAGTATGACTGTGACCTCCCCGGGAGCAGGTTCCTGTCGGTGTTGCCCTACTGGCCTTGTACACGCTGTGGGTCTCCCATGCATTCAGTGTTGTTGTGGTGCATTCTACTGTGCTGTTCGGTGGGGTACGGTGGTGGTGTGTTTGCTACCCCGCCCATCTCACTCCGCTTTGGGTTGCGGTTGGCTTTGCCTCGGGTCTTGGGATCTGGCCTTTTTCCTTTGGGGGCCTGTCGTTGGTCTTGTGTTCCCGCGCAGGCAGTTTTTTCGGCCTGTGGTGTCTGTGGCCCTTGCTCTTTTGATGGCTCTGGGGTGTTCCTTCTCCCCTTGTTTGGGTTTGTTCCCACTTCCCTGTTGGGTGGTGCGCCTTCTGCTTCTCCGGGCTTCTCTCCTTTGCTTTTGGTGCCTGGGGTCCTGGGCTTTGCCTCTGTTGGTTTTGCCCTTGCAGTCCCTGTGTTTGGCCTCCCGTTCGCTTGTGCGTTTGGGTTGCTGGTGCACCTCTTGGCTTGGTTGTGTTGGGCTTTGTGCTGTGGGGCCCTGGTTTGCTTGGGTTCTCTTTCGGCCCCTGCTGTGGTCCTTTCCTGGCCGCTCGTTCTCGTGTGCCTTGCAACGGTCCTGGGCATGTCGTCTTCTGTCCTTTCCGGTGCCGCTCCCTCCGGCTGGCTGTGGTGCTGGGTCAGTTGTGTTGGCTCTGGGAACCCTCCCTCTGCTTCTCCGCTCTCTGGGTGGCCTGGCTGTGGTTGTCTGCTGTGCCTTTCCCTATGCCCCTTCGTGGTTGGGTATTATTTTGCCTCTCCTTCCGGGTCCTGGTGGTGCTGTGTTATGTGCCTCCTGGCTGGCTGGCCTGCTGGTTTTCCGACTGGCTTCTTAGGGTTGGGCTGTTGGCCTCCTTGTAGGCTTTTCCTGTTTTGCCCTTCTGCCTCTTGGGGTTCCCCTTCCGTGGTTTCGAGTGTCCTCCTTTCTCCTCCTGGCGGTTGGTCGGCTTTTGGTTGGTATGATCCTCCTTTTCAGGTCTGGTGTTTTAGTTTCCCCGGTTCCTTTGGGGCGTGTTTGGGCAATGGTTTTTGCCGGGCATGTTTCCAGGTTGCGCCTTGTTGTTCTCCCTGGCCTCTGTTTGGCGGGTTGCTGGGCGTCTTGTCCCGGTGTTTCCTGCTTTGGGGGTGTGCCTAGGGCCTAGCCTTTTCTTGTTCCCCGGGTTCTTCTCCTGGTGGGGTGGCCTTTTGGTTGCTGCGGGGTTTCAGTGTCTCGCATGGGGTTGGCTGTTGGTCGGTCCTGTCCTGTGGCCTGGTCCTTTTGTGGGTTTCTGGCCTCCGCTTTCCCTTTTGCTGCTGTTGTCTGTGAGGGGGGAGCCTTGCCTGGGTTCCCGGACCCTTCTCTTTCTGGCTGTTCCTCTGGGTGGGTGCCTGTTTGCTTGTCTGGTTCTGCCCTCTTTGCAGCTCTGCTGGTGGCTTCCCCTGATGTGTTGGGGTCGTCTGGTGGTTGGTCGTGTCTTGCTTCTGTTTTTTTCCTTCCTGGGCCTTCGGCCCTGCTGCCCTGCTGCCCTGTGCTGTCTGTTTTCCTCCGCTCTTGGCCATTGGGCTGGGTTGGCCTTTTTGGTCCCTGGGTGGGTGACTGCCTGGTGGTGCCTGGGTCCGGGGGCTTCGCCCGTGGGGGTTTCTCCCTGGTCGCTTGCTCTTTCTGGCTCCTTTTCTCCATTGGTTTTGGCCCCTCTGGTTGCTCCGTTGAGGGCTTGGCTCTGCGTGACCGCTGGGTTGGGGGCATGCTTGGTTGGGTGCCCCTTCCTGCGTTCCTCTCCTTCTTGTGGGCTCCTTTTTGCTCCTGTGAGGTGCCGATTTTTGGTCTGGTGCCCTTGGCGTTGGTGGTGCTCCAGAAGGCCGGGTTCTCTGTTTTGGTATTCTCCAATTAGTAAGGAATGGGACGAGGACAAGAGGGACCTGGCGGTAATGTCCTATTACTTACCGGTAATCTTCATTACTCCTGGTCCCGCTGTCCACGACCCATTCCTTACGCCCCTCCCTCCCTCCCTGGCGACCAGCCTTCCAGTTGTTGGCTTTGTGTTTTCAGGCTGCATGCTGGGCTGGTACCGCTTATGTACTTCCAGTGGGAGGGAGTGGGTAGGGTATCCCAGCATGCTCCTTTTCTTTTTTTTCTGTCGTGGAGATGATCAATTAGTAAGGAATAGGACGAGGACAACGGGACCATGAGTAATGAAGATTACGAGTAAGTAATAGGACATTCCTATTTCACTACCATCAAAGCACTTTCTCTCAGAAATTTCAAAGCTGAGCTACCAAACACGTGGTACGCATTGGTTCATAGAGAGGAGTTGCATTATCTTTTCACCTTGTACCCAGTTGATATCCTTTGCCTGACTAAGATTTGGTTTACTCCAAACTCTAAGTCTTTCTTTATTGATATAGTTTCCATTAATTGCAAGGCTATTTACAAAGATCCCATTGCTAAGGACAGCTGTGATCATTCAGGAATATTTAAAAGCAAAACTTGAGCAGTTAATGTCTACTGATCCGGTGATTTGTTTGCTTTCCCTCTAAAAATTCAGAAAATGATTTTCACTTCCTATTGGTGCATTGACTCCCTAACTTATCAGTTAGCATATTTGAACTGATGGGGGATATTGGTGCTCTCGTTTTAAGAAGAGCAATGTTACCATCATTCCATTTAAACCTATGGCTCATTGATCCACAGGGTTCCCCTTTGCAGTCCAAGAAGGCGTCAGAAATCTTTAATTTAAAAAGAATTTCAAATAATCCTGGACACATAAAGGTCCTTTATTATATCCTTTTTCTAATTATAGTAATCCTAAAATTGTGAACGCAATCATATTTTCTGATCATTTAGCTATTCCCATGATTTTAACTCCATAGCAGCTGTTAGTTGCTTCACTTTTACGCATTTGAACCGAAGGTAACAACAGAAAAATAGCTCAGTTGAATGAAATGTTGCTCTTTCACTTAACTTTGCATCAATACTGTCCTTTATATTTTTGTTCAGCGCTTAGCTAACACGCTGAACTTGATTATTCATATAAACAAATGTAAAATCTCCTCTAGGAAATTGTCTAACCTTTGGTTTCCCCTTGTACTTGGCAAATTACAAATGAATAAATTCAATTAAAATAGAAACTAGGCAAGCAGAAACACTCAGGAGGAAATCTTATTTCACTGATCTTAAGTCTCAGTATTTTCCGAAATCATTTCTTTTTTAAAATCTATAATAACCAGTTGCAAAAATACAGGTATTACAATAATCGATTTTCTCATGCCTTTAATTGAGCAAAGTACCAATTTTAAAATGTTAACGAACTTCAGGGACCTGATGCAACAGCAAACAATATTTCGTATTATAAAAGCTTTTGTGAAAACCTCACAATTGTTGATCAGGGATTCCATTGCATTCAAAGTGATTAGTACGCTGATATGAGAATACTATCAGATTGTTAGCACCCCTGCTTTTATATCAAACTAAATACCCTTACATGGAGGGCTATGCATTTGCCACTTTTGTTTAATATGCTACCTCTTGCCCAAATATTGTCCTTGGTCGGCATAAGTTTTTGTAAGTAGACCAATGAAATGCAGTTGGTATTTGGCTTGGACCGGTGCTCACATCACCCATCCCATAGTTTTCATTTCGGTTTTTATTAGATGACTCAATACTTGGTTTCATTCATGAAGCTATACATTCAGGGGTAAAGAGCACTGATTAGATCCCTAAAACACTGATCAAGAAAGAGCCTGGACGTTTTTATCAGAATCTTGTGGCATATTACCAACAACTAGAGATATTTATCGCTAAATGGGCTTAGCGATTTTTTTTTATCACCAAGCATCGCCGGATATTATCGCAGAGATAACGTCCTGTTAGGAACGTTTATCTCCAAAGCAATAAAATATCCGGTGATAGCGGCGAAATGCATGAATATCGCTGAGAATACCGAGATATTCACACATTAACGCCAATAGGTTCTTAGCCATTATATCCACCTCCCATTGGATATAATGGCTAAGAACTGGTCTGAGCAGGCGTTAGCTTTTGGAGAAATTCGTGCTCAGCGCAAATATTTCCATCGCTATGCCTTCATTGATAATAGGCGATAGCGATGTTAGCGACTGTTTTTAGTCGCTAACAGGTTGGATACGCCCACTTTGCATGTCATTAGCGATAAATATCGCTGACATGCAAAACGGGCCCCAAACCGCTCGCTATCGCTTACAAGGTGTCTCTAACTGCTGTTAGCGACAGCTTGCTAATAGGGCTATAGAATTATCGCCGCTTAGCGGCCGAAAACGGCCACTAAAGCGGCGATAATCTCTTATCACCCTCCTTGATAATATGCCCCCTTGTCTCCCACCCGCCTCCACCCTCCATCCCCCAACTCACGTTCTCTGTACACACAATGCCACGAATCTGGCCACATTCAAGGATGCAAAGGCTTGTGGATGAATGGTATCATTCTTCTGATATATACAAAGGGTTCCCTTAAACTGCTAAGTTGCAGTAGACAAGTAGTCCTTCTTGACCCATTTGGAAATATTTTTGCAAAAAGTATTTTTAGAGTACATCTAATCTTGGGTTTCAGATCATGAAATATTTCCATGCAAGCGGTCGGGCTATAAAGCAAATAGCTCTAGACTTGATCACATAGCAATTGTACAGTACAGTATGGAAAGGTACCATTACGGAAAGGTATGTTAGCCTTCACAATCAGCCAGTACAATAAGCTTTTATTAATTTCTCAACAGTCTTTAACGGATTCGATAGACTAACTCTTTGGAAAAACTGGTGGTACTGGAGATTCTCCCAGCTTTACTAAAATAAAAACTTGTCTTCCATACATACACCTGGTCAAAGCTTTATTAAGCTAAGTCAGTTCAAAACAGAATTGCTAATTGAGCCTTATGCTTTATCGGCCCCTATTCATGTTTCTTGTCCCACAATTATAGGCACTGCAAGAGTCTGGCTCAGTATACGGTGCTCACTTATGTAAATGGTTATAGAAATGAACACTGGTGGAATAAAGGCCACTAGGGTCCTCGGGTCTAGGCTACTACTACTTAGACAAGTATTAGTCAGAAGAACCAGAGAATAAGTCAGTTACGCCCGTATCTTCCCTTGGCCCCCTGCGGCCACGGTACTGTGGTACTGAGAATTCTAGACCTGTGTTCTAAACATCGCCGATTCATGACAATTTTGGTATCAGCGAACCGCAAATGGCGAGTGCGATATACATAAGCATTTCCGTCACGATCGAGTGTTGGGATCATCCTGAAATCGGCATTTCCGTCACGAACCCTCGGGTTCCATTTTGTGAACGGCATCCATTTTGTGATTGCCCTCACATAAAGGCAATGACTAAAGCCAAGACGAGTCCGAAGGACACGTGCACCTTTGCTGACTCCGCCATGACCTGGGCAAGCTAACTCCACTGCCTACAGCCAAACCTGTTCGGCCAGGTCCTTTCCCAGTGGCCGAGCGAGATCAGTATCAAGGCACAACATATCATAAACCTTTCATCGCACACAAACCATGCCTAATCTTACATACACCTGTCCCTTTCTGTTGTTTTATGACTTGCTTTACGAGGAGGAGGTACCCGATTTTATTAGGGGTCTGTCGATATCTGATGGAAATACTGGGTCTTGCCGGGTAATCAATTATGGGCTGGACGAACTGAAATATGTGTTTTACATCATGACTCTGCTTTTTCTTTATAGTAAAAATATGTGTAAGGTCAACTGTAAAATAAGGAATGTTTGCCCGAGGCTTATTGTTCTGTATAAAAGAAGAAGACTGGCTTTGTAAATTCGAGCAGTCTCCTGAGAACATACACGCTGTTGTACTTCTAGGATACCTGTTACTGGTTGCAGCCAATAAATACGATCTTTGACTTCACCAAGAAGACTCTGGGTTTCTGTAGTGTGAAACAGGAAGGACTCGGAGTTTTCAGGTGTTCTCCCTGGCACCGCTGGGTTCCTAAAAACCCGGTACTTCAATTGGCGCCCAACTAGGGCGGTATCAGCTGTACCGGTCCAAGCCAGAGGTTTGTGAGGAGCTTCGTGTGAAAATTCTGGAGGAAGGCCATCCACTTCATCGGCCCCTGTATGTCGACATGGTCCGAAAGTCTTTGCTGCGAGGTTCCCAGCGTCCCGACGGCTACGAAGGACTGCTGCTCTGACTATCGCCCTGTTTTGGACCCGTGATCCTTGGTAGAGCGAAATGATAAACGAGTCTTCTGGTGACATCATCGATACCTCAGTTAAGTATAAGTGGAGCGTCTCCCAGTCCTTAGTTTGGTTCTTAGTTCGGTATTCTTTGAGTTTTTGTTTGGAACTTGCAAGCGCCAAAACCGAATGATTCATGTTTTCACGAGACTATCATATTCGATAATGCCTAGAAGTTTGAAGCTAGACTAGAGAGCGAAGATTCCTGGTCTTAGCAGACTTGGAGATTTGTTTTGTCTTAGTTGTAATAGGGATTCCCGATTGGAGGACTCGTGTCCGGTTCCTCCGATTGGAACTCCAACATATGAACTCTATGTGAAACATGGCGTAGGCCCGATCACATATAATGAAGTCTGGATCCGATACAGCAGAAAAGATGGTGTTTTAAAATGGCCCCAATATGGTAGCTTTGACACAGAGATCTTATAATGAGGAAGAACAAGAGAGCGAACAAATGCATAGAATTAGGAAATTAGCGGTAGATAAATGCTACCCAGTTTTGCCACGTAAAGAACAAGAATCAAAAGGAAAAGTTGATTCAGATCCTTTAATGTCTCATTTACTGAGTTCACCGCCTCCTTATGCGCAGAGTGCTACAGCACCTCAGCAACCTTTGGTTGTGCAACACCCGATTGTTGGGCCACAGGTTCTACAGCAACTGCCAGCTCCTCTTTAGGTGGTCCCCACTCCTCCGGCGCAGCCCCCTCAAGGGCCGACGCTTTTGCTACCTACTCCATCTGTGTTCCCTACGACTTCGCCTACTGCTCCGACTGTGTATCCTAATACTCCCTCTGCTATTGCCCCCACCTCTGCTTTACCTCTGCATGCCTTTCCTGGTGCTTCTGTCCTACCGTCAGCTTCTCCTTCTGTTCGGCAGAGAATGGCCAACACTGTTAGTGGCCTTTTTTCGCCTTTCTTTGGGTCACCCAATGCGACCTCTATCGCAGAACGAAGACAGTTGCAGAGCCAACTGGCCGACTATCAAGAGAGAGAATTACTGAATCGGTTAGCGCGTAAATGGGTTGTTGATACTGCGAGGTATGATGTACAGTCTATCATGGAAGTTTTCCATCAATGGGAAGCGTCGAAGCAGAGATATGTTTTTGAACAAATGTGTGTATTTCTTTGTGAAGACTTGGAGGGAAACTATCCAGAACACGATCTGCCTGAATTGTGGCGTGTGCGGTTTGAGTTCTCGGAGGGCATGATCGTAGGCACTGACGTTGAGAGAGCGGTTGCAATACTGTTGTCGTATTGGAGTAAGGGAGGCACTTCCCGGTCATCATCTGAGCATGACACACCCGGTAGGAAAAAGGTGCGACAGTATCCCATGAGAGAGGTTCCACCGGTTTGGAGGGAGGGGGACGCAAATGCCAATCCAGCCATTCCACCTCATTTTCAGCGTGTATGGGTGCATGTTCCTTGGACGAGATCTGAAGTGTTGGCTCTCAAACAGACATTACCTGACCCCCGTAAAAATCCAGCAGGGTATTATAAGGAGTTATCACTGTAAGCTCATGCATTATGAACTTAGCCGATATAGACATGTTGTTTGGAAACGTTGTTTCACAGCCTTTATGAGGAAAGATTCGCCATACGGATCACGATCAGGAGTTAGGTGATACATGGGCTAATATTGCTGCTATAGATAACAGACAAGTTGGTGGTGCTAAACCCGAGCCTTTAATATCTGACCTCCCTGGTAGAATTATTACTTATATGAAAACTCTAATACCCAAATTGCGCGTTAACTGGGACAAGTTGTCTGCATGTAAGCAGAAGAAAGATGAGACTGTGTCTGATTTTTTCACGCTGTTTGAAGAAACGTTTGCAGATCATAGTGGTCAGGACATGGCTACGGAGGGTGGCCAGAGATTGTTAGTTGAAAAATATTTACATAATTTACTTCCTGAATTGTGCAATAAGTGGAAAGATTCTGAGAGTGCTTGGGCTGTTTCCACGTCAGCACAGATTTCAGCTACGGCCCAGTACTATGAAAACAGGCGCAAAGATGAGTTAGAGAAAGCGGATAAGAAGACTAAGGAGTTGAAGACTAAAGTTCTTTAACAGCAAGCTTATCCACCACGTACCAATAGTCAGCGCGATTATCAACAGCCCCAGCAATATTCGGGGAACTCGCAAAGAAATGAGTTTCCTCAACAACGTTTACAGTATGGACCCAATCAGTGCGCGTATTGCAAGAAAGAGGGTCACTTTAAGAATAGTTGTCCGGTTTTGTTACAGCGCACGAACGGTGCTCCTGGTGCAAGAGGTCGAAGTATTCAACAGGCTCCTAGAGGGAGGGGACGCGGTGCGTTCCCGCAAAATGTGCGATCCTTTCTGTCTCAGAATTCTATGAATAGTTTTGACCAGCAGAATAATGCATCTGGTAGGACGGCTCAGTACTATGCTGATGACTACTACGCAGAAGAAGAAGATGTGAATAATAATGATTGCTAGGACAGCCATGGACAAAGAGAGGGAGTGGTTTCAGTTCCAGTAGATCAGAGTGGACCCTACGTTGAGGTGATTACATCAGGTGTGTCAGAACCTTTTCTGTTGGATACTGGTGCTACAAAGAGTTCTATTATGCACTTGAAACTCCCTGGCGCACCTTTGTCTGGCGAAATGAATGTTTCAGTAGGTTTCTCTGGCGCCCCGGTTAGGAACCCGATTTCTAGTCCTATGTCTCTTTCTGTTGGACCTTGTGAACTCGAGGCACCCCTTATTCTGACGACGGGTTGTGGCGAAAACTTGTTAGGATTGGATCTATTGAAAAGATTGTTTGCAACTTTGTACTGTTCTCCTTCAGGAGTATGACTTACACTAGGAAAGAAAGTGATTACTCCGATGTATTTATCGAAAGACACGCTCCCGACAGAATTGTCTTGTCTCCCGGATATTTTTTGGGCTAAAGGTCCTAACGATGTGGGTCTTTTGGAAATACCGCCATATGTTGTGACATTGAAAGCCAATGTTAGAATGCCGCGCATTCCCCAATACAAGATCTCTAACGAAGGTGAAAAGGCGTTGCTAGCGATCATTTATGATCTGATCGAAAAAGATGTGATTGAAGAGACGAGAAGCAATGTTTGTAATAGTCCTGTCCTGCCTGTCTTTAAGCGTACTGATCCTTCCCAGCCACCTGTTTACAGGTTTGTGATTGATCTTAGAGAGGTGAATAAAGTTGTTGTGCCACAGTTTCCGGTTGTCCCTGATATCACTACCCTATTGACTATGATTCCAGCTTCCGCCACTTGGTTTTCAGTGATTGACTTGAAGAATGCTTTCTTCAGCATCCCGATTGCCGAGGAGAGCAGAGACATTTTCGGCTTCAGTTTAGGAGGGCGGAGCTTCCGCTTCAAACGCGCTCCTCAAGTCTACTGTGAAAGTCCATCCATATACAGTCAAGCTTTAAAAATACAGCTTGACACGCTTGTTTTACCTGATGGCGCTACGCTTATCCAGTACGTAGATGATTTGTTAGTCGCTGCAGATACTGAGGAGATTTGTAAAGAAGCCACCTTGTTGTTATTGCGTCATTTGTCTAAATTACATTACAAAGTGTCTCTATCGAAATTACAATATTGTCGACAAGAAGTGACCTACTTAGGTCGGATATATGACGTTACCACGCGTACTTTTACAACGCATACTTTTACAACGCATTTTTTACAACCCAATAACTATTACAACGCATGTTGTTACAACGAGTACTATTACAACGCAATATAGCACAATAAATAGAAAAATACTATTACAACGAAAACATTTACCACGCATACCATTACAACGCAAGTAAAATATATATATATTTTTTTTGTACAATAAAACCTGGAACGGGATGCAGGGAAAATAGGGGTTTTGGGTGGGAAAGTGTATTAAAAAATATAAATAAAACTACAGCGCAATAACCAAATATCTGACCTTTTTTAAAAATTATTACTCGAGTATTAAAATTAATACGCGAGTATTAAAATAAATACTCATAATTTCTAAAATATCGAACTTATTACTTACACAACGAATCCACTAAAAATAATACTACACATATATAGAAATAACAATATTTATTAATTTTAACCCAACAAAATCTATAACATACGTACTGTCAAACAATCGCCATTTTCAATAAGTAAGTCATACGATAGTCCTACTACTATTTCTATGAAATAATACCACAACACTACTTTCAAAATGGATGCCAAAACAGCACGATAAACGCAATTTTCATATCTTTAAACTAAGTTTTAAAATATAAGTTTACACAGAAATAAAACATATATAAAAAGACCATACCAACGCTGTCTTTTATAAAAAAAACTGAGGCAGTAACCCAAACTTATAAATACGAGACAGACACCATTTTTAAAACAGTTGATCCTCAACTACCAGAGTGACCAGACGCCAAACCTGACTCTCTGACCTTTTCACTTTTTCAAAAGCAAAATCAAAACTCGGGAGAATTATCTTTCGATTTACAAGTAAGTTACTTAAATATTTTACGACATATTAAACTAATTCATTAATAATTTATCAACAATTTGTTTAATATTATTAGTAAATAATTATTTTTTCCTACACACATATTAGAATTAAACAAACATATATACATATTAAGATAACCCGAAATTTTTTAAACCGAGAAATACCTATTTAAAAATGCGATTATTTAAATGAAATGAAAATAATTTTTTTAAGTTAAATATTTTGTTATAACATGTCTAAATATTTGTTTTTAATAGTCGAACAACTGCAAACTTTGACGCAAAAGAAGTTTATCCAATAAATTGGACTTTAAAAATCTGCCAACACTACTATGCTAAAATAATTCGAACGTACATTTCAGACTTTTTGTACGAGAATTCTATACATACCCGACGTAAATAAATAAATTAATACACATGTTTTTTTCAATTTTATCAGAAGAATTCACTTAAGAATAAATACAGAAATTTTACCGACTTCGAGAATTTAAACGTCATCCAAAAAAAAAGGTAATAGAATATATATTTTTTAGACATTGCAGTACGCAAATTACAAGATAATAATTTACTAGTCTAATTTTTCAAATGTGGCAGCAATGTAATAAATGTAGGAAATATTTACTGTAAAATTTTGAAAAACATTTCCATTCCCATGAACTTTTTCATAAATAATCTGACTAATCTCCAGACAATCAACAACAGAAAATACTTAAAAGCAACATAGCAAAAAATTCATTATTTATTTCCATCCATTAGAAACTCAAATAGAGCTTTGAAATCGAAGAAACAAAGAGCATCCAAGAAAAAGAAAATCTGAAATCAAAGCTTCATTCTTAAAGGTAAAGAAATAAAATTGCACGTAAAACACATTTTAAGCAAATGCTGCAGTAGGGAAAGTGCTGGATAATGTAGGGGTATTACTTACTATTCCAACTCCATGAAAGGGCTGCAGTAGGGAAAGTGCTGGATAGTGTAGGGGTATTACTTACTATTCCAACTCCAGGTAAGTGCTGCAGTAGGTACAGTGCTGGATAGTTTAGGAGTATTAATTACTATTCCAACTCCAGGTAAGTGCTGAAGTAGGGAAAGTGCTGGATAGTGTAGGGGTATAACTTACTATTCCAACTCCAGAAAAGTGCTACAGTATGGAAAGTGCTGGATAATTTAGGAGTATTAATTACTATTCCAACTCCAGGTAAGTGCTGCAGTAGGGAAAGTGCTGGATAGTGTAGGGGTATAACTTACTATTCCAACTCCAAATAGGTGCAGCAGTAAGGAAAGTGCTGGATAGTGTAGGGGTATTACTTACTATTCAAACTCCGGGAAAGTGCTGCAGTAGGGAAAGTGCTGGATAGTGTAAAAATGTCAATTCTCTTTTCACACTCAAATAAAGTACAACTATAATTACAATGATAAATATGTTTTCAGTGTAAAATTTTCATTTAAAAATGTATTCACAGCAAACGAAAAGCATAATAAACATTAACATTTCTTATTCCCTTTTTTAGAAAATCAAATCAATATTTCATCAAAACAACATTCTACATCCAAAAAAACCATCAAACAGAAAAAAAGCTACCAAAAGTAGTCCACAAATACAAGCAGCAATCTATAAGGTAAATAAATACCATTACACGTGAAAGACATTTGAATTTGTACTCAATAAATAACTAAAGTAGATAAAATGCTGAATATTGTAGACATATGATTTACTTTTCTAATTTCAGTGTTAGATAGTGTAGGGGTATAACTTACTATTCTAACTCCAGGTAAGTGGTACAGTAGGGAAAGTGCTTGACAGTGTAGGGGTATTACTTACTATTCCAACTCCAGGAAAGTGCTGCAGTAGGGAAAGTGCTGGATAGTTTAGGAGTATTACTTACTATTCCAACTCCAGGTAAGTGGTGCAGTAGGGAAAGTGCTGGACAGTATAGGGGTATTACTTACTATTCCAACTCCAGGTAAGTGCTGCAGTAGGGAAAGTGCTGGATAGTGTAGGGGTATTACTTACTATTCCAACTCCAGGAAAGTGCTGCAGTAGGGAAAGTGCTGGATAGTGTAGGGGTTTTACTTACTATTCCAACTCCGAGTAAGTGCTGCAGTACGGAAAGTGCTGGATAGTGTAGGGATATAACTTACTATTCCAACTCCAGGTAAGTGGTGCAGTAGGGAAAGTGCTGGATAGTGTAGGGGTATTACTTACTATTCCAACTCCAGGAAAGTGCGGCAGGAGGCAAAATACTGGATAATGTAGGGGTATTATTTACTATTCCAACTCCAGGAAAGTGCTGCAGTAGGGAAAGTGCTGGATAGTGTAGGGGTATAACTTACTATTCCAACTCCAGGTAAGTGGTGCAGTAGGGAAAGTGCTGGATAGTGTAGGGGTATAACTTACTATTCCAACTCCAGGAAAGTGCGGCAGGAGGGAAAGTGCTGGATAATGTACGGGTATTATTTACTATTCCAACTCCAGGAAAGTGCTGCAGTAGGAGAAGTGCTGGATAGTGTAGGGGTATTACTTACTATTCCAGCTCCAGGTAAGTGCTGCAGTAAGGAAAGTGCTGGATAGTGTAAAAATGTCAATTCTCTTTTCAAACTCAAATAAAGGACAACTATAATTACAATGATAAATATGTGTTCAGTGTATAATTTTCAAGAAAAAATGTATTCACACCAAACGAAAAGCATAAGAAACATTAACATTTCTTTTTCCCTTTTTTAGAAAATCAAATCAATATTTCATCAAAACAACATTCTACATCCAAAAAAAACATCAAACAGAAAAACAAGCTATCAAAAGTAGTCCACAAATACAAGCAGCAATCTATAAGGTAAATAAATACCATTACACGTAAAACACATTTGAAAACATACTCAATAAATAACTAAAGTAGATAAAATGCTGAATATTGTAGACATATGATTTACTTTTCTAATTTCAGAAAAATGCTACAGTATGAAAATGTTTGCATTTTTTAAAGGTATCAATAACTATTAATACTCCTAGAAAGTGCTGCAGTATTGTAAGTGCTGGATAGTGTAGGGGTATAACTTACTATTCCAACTCCAGGTAAGTGGTGCAGTAAGGAAAGTGCTGGATAGTGTAGGGGTATTACTTACAATTCCAACTCCAGAAAAGTGCTGCAGTAGGGGAAGTGCTGGATAGTTTAGGAATATTACTTACTATTCCAACTCCAGGAAAGTGCTGCAGTAGGGAAAGTGGTGGATAGTGTAGGGGTATAAATTACTATTCCAACTCCGGGTAAGTGGTGCAGTAGGGAAAGTGCTGGATAGTGTAGGGGTATTACTTACTATTCCAACTCCGGGTAAGTGCTGCAGTAGAGAAAGTGCTGGATAGTGTAGGGGTATTACTTACTATTCCAACTCCAGGTAAGTGCTGCAGTAGGGAAAGTGCTGGATAGTGTAGGGGTATTACTTACTATTCCAACTCCAGGTAAGTGCTGCAGTAGGGAAAGTGCTGGATAGTGTAGGGGTATAAATTATTAATCCAACTCCAGGAAAGTGCTGCAATAGGGAAAGTGCTGGATAGTGTAGGGGTATTGCTTACTATTCCAACTCCAGGTAAGTGCTGCAGTAGGGAAAGTGCTGGATAGTGTAGGGGTATTACTTACTATTCCAACTTCAGGAAAGTGCTGCAGTAGGGAAAGTGCTGGATAGTATAAGGGTATTACTTACTATTCCAACTCCAGGAAAGTGCTGCAGTAGAGAAAGTGCTGGATAGTGTAGGGGTTTTACTTACTATTCCAACTCCAGGAAAGTGCTGCAGTAGGGAAAGTGCTGGATAGTGTAGGGGTTTTACTTACTATTTCAACTCCAGGAAAGTGCTGCAGTAGAGAAAGTGCTGGATAGTGTAGGGGTAAAACTTACTATTCCAACTCCAGTAAAGTGCTGCAGTAGGGAAAGTGCAGGATAGTGTAGGGATATAACTTACTATTCCAACTCCAGGTAAGTGGTGTAGTAGGGAAAGTGCTGGATAGTGTAGGGGTATTACTTACTATTCCAACTCCAGGTAAGTGCTGCAGTAGGGAAAGTGCTGGATAGTGTAGAGGTATTACTTACTAGTCCAACTCCGGGTAAGTGCTGCAGTAGGGAAAGTGCTGGATAGTGTAGGGGTTTTACTTACTATTCCAACTCCAGGAAAGTGCTGCAGTAGAGAAAGTGCTGGATAGTGTAAGGGTCTTACTTACTATTCCAACTCCAGGAAAGTGCTGCAGTAGGGAAAGTGCTGGATAGTGTAGGGGTTTTACTTACTATTCCAACTCCAGGAAAGTGCTGCAGTAGAGAAAGTGCTGGATAGTGTAGGGGTATAACTTACTATTCAAACTTCAGGAAAGTGCTGCAGTAGGAAAAGTGCTGGATAGTGTAGGGGTAAAAATTACTATTCCAACTCCAGGAAAGTGATGCAGTATGGAAAGTGCTGGATAGTGTAAGGGTATTACTTACTATTCCATCTCCAGGAAAGTGCTGCAGTAGGGAAAGTGCTGGATAGTGTAGAGGTATTACTTACTATTCTAACTCCAGGAAAGTGCTGCAGTAGGGAAAGTGCTGCATAGTGTTGAGGTAATACTTATTATTCCAACTCCAGGAAAGTGCTGCAGTACGGAAACTGTTTCTTATTTTTAATAAAAAAAATTTGAAACACAATAAAGAAACTAAATTTCCTATTTTTTTTCTTTTCAGAACATGTCTACTCATCCAATTGCGAAATATATTAAGTCCAGAAAAGGAAACTGACTACTGAATCATGCAGGTTACATTTATTGTAAGGAAAGGATAAGTTTTCCAAGGAATCATTGGAGGTGCGTGCATTACTTTTCGACCCGTTGCAGCGGCAGAGCGGTTACGGTTGATGATATTATTGTAAGAACAACTGACCATAACCACTCTGCCTCTGCAATGGAGGTTGATGTAAGAGAAACAGTTAACGAAATGAAAGTAATTGCAAGCACCTCCAATTATTCTACCGGATCCATTTTAAGAGAGGTTGCTCAGCATGTCCCTACTCATATAGCTAGTAATATGCCTACCATCCATAATTTGCGAAGAATTATTCAACGTCAAAAGCAGGCAAGTAATACACAAACTAATACACCTCATACCTTTTCTGACATAGTTATACCTCACAAACTTACTATTTCTTTTACTGATGAACCTTTCCTTCTGCATGATAATGAAAACCCTCAAACACTTATTTTAATTTTTAGTACACCCCGCAACCTTGTAAAACTTGAAAGTAGTGAAATTTGGATGATGAATGGGACGTTTAAAAGCACACCCCATCCATTCACCCAAATTTATACTATACATGCTAAAATTAACAATAGTGTAATCCCCCTAGTATATAGTTTGCTGCCTGATAAAACTTCTGCAACATACACAGAATTTTTGTCTGTTATTAAATCAAAAACTAACCAAAGCCCTAGGAAAATAATTATGGATTTTGAATTGAGCATGATCAATGTGATCACCAAAACATACACGGATACCCAAATTCAGGGGTGTTTTTTCCATTTTTCCCAGGCATTCTGGCGTAAACTACAAAAAACACCCCTAGTTACAGAATATTCGTCAGACAGCAAACTACAAGTTGAATTAAAAAAATTAACTGCTCTTTGTTTTGTTCCTCCCGAAAGTGTAGACGAGTACTACACTGCCATTACAGAATCAGATTATTACATTGCAAATGAGGATAAATTGGCACCCATTATACATTATATGGAAGACACATGGATTGGACAGCTAAGCAGATCGGGTCGCAGGAGGAAGCCACGTTTAAATGTGGAGTGGTGGAACTGTTATTCGAGTTGCTTACAGGGAGAGGCTAAAACAAATAATGCCATTGAGGGATGGCATAACTCCTTCAACCATGTAATTGGAAAACCCCACCCAAATTTCTACTCTTTTTTGGAAACTTTGAAGAAGCAGCAAAGTTTTCAGGAAATGAGAATTTCTCAAACTCTAACAGGTAGTCTAAACTCACGAATTACTCAAAAAGCAAAAGAAATGTCAGAGAGACTATTGGCACTATTACAACAGTTTACGTTGTGTGTGGCTCTAGATTAACTAGAAAATCTAGCTAACATTCTACCTTTTTAAATTTTACCTTCACATTACTTTCCTGCTTTGCTCCAAATTTACATCCTCTCTAAATTTAATTGGCTAATATTTTTCAAATTCAAATTCATCCTAAAAAATAGTCGGGTCTCCTTACCTTTAATTTTATTCATTTTTTTAATCACTACATTATGCAACTATTTTTTCGACTCTTTTTAGCAAATCATTTTAAAAAGCCATATTTTTCAAGATTTTTTTTTTGTTCAATAAAGTAAGAAAAAAACCCTACATTTTTCCAAACTTCTTTTCTATATATTGATAGAGTTAAAAATGCATTTTTGATAAATTGTAAAACTCTTCTGCTCTTCACTTTTCCCCATAAAATTGTTTTGAAAAAGCTTCTTCAAATCAGTCCTTATTGTTTCTCTATTTTTTTTTTAAATAAAAAAAAAAACATTTATCTCCGTTGCCAAATGGTAGAAATTTTCAAAAATTATCGATTTCCAAAACTTTTTAAAAATCCATCTTTTTTCAGATTGGATATATTTTAATTTTCCTAACCTATTTGGCATAATGTGAAATCCTGCTACGTTTTTTTTTTAAATGACCTTTACTTTCAAAAATGCAAATAATAATACAAAGCATTTTCATTCACCAATTTTGCAAAATAATTTTTTTCATAGCACTCCATGTGTTAATGAACAAAAATATTCTTCTATATTCATTTAATGTTTTTTACCAATACAACGTATTAAAAAAAACAATAAAGTATACAAATAATTCCTCAAATATTACCAATTTCAATCTGAACTCTCCTTTAACAAAAGAAATTGCTTCAAAAATAGACATAAAGATTCGCTCTCAAAAATGTATCCAAAATAAACAGCAAACATTTTTCTTTTTGTCCTAAAATCTGAAAAACCGACAAATTCCAATCAAACTACGTAATCTCTTTATTCTGTTGTCTAATAAACCTTCAATCTCAAAAACACAATCCATTTGCCCAAAAAAAATGAAAATACAATCGTTAAATTCCTAAGAAGCTTTTTTTAACAATTTTCTAACCACATTTTTCTATATCTTTTCTTTTCCCAAATCTATCGATACATTCAAAATTGCATTTTTAACCAATACTTTCGAAGAAATAACATTATTCATAGACATAAAGTACTTCTCACATATTTTTAATATAATACAACTTTTTCTTTACGATATAAAGTTATCGATCTTTTTTCCCCACAGACCCGACATAGGCATATTCTACATATACGAGTAGCGACATGCATTTGTACGTACTTTACATCATTTACTTTTATAGCAACCTCTTCTTATACTTCCCTTACAATAAATGTATACCTTTTTAACAATATTTCTTTAAATAAAGTTTAAAATGTTTCCTACCTGGACGCAGATCAGCTTCCAGCTGCTTCCTCCTACAATGCTCTTCAAAATGGCTGCTTACGCTCACGTTTACGTCATGACGTCATAGAATGCTGCAACGATGAAAAAGGGACTACCTTATTTAATAATAATTTTATTATTACTTTATTAATTAAAATATTTTGCAATAATGTAAAAAAACTAGAAAAATATGTAATAAATCGTAAAAATTACCTTCTTTTTATGACTGATTTTTCTATAATTAATAAAATTATGAATAAAAATTTATCATCTGAATATTGTGTACATTTATTTATTCTTTATATTTTTTAATAAATGTATTTTTTATAAATTAACTACCTTGTCTCCTTACCTGTTTTCTTGTTTCATCTCCCATCTATTCTAATTCTTTGTTATGTTATGTTATGTTATGTTATGTTATTTATTCTTTTGTATAACGCACGGCTACTCAAAAAGAGTGTCCCGGCGCTTTTTGGAAAAGGAGGGCTGCAACACAATAACATAACACCGTTGAAAAGAAAAGGACAGAATGCCAAACAAATACATACAGGAAAAACAGGCTACTGGGTAAACAGCCAGGTTTTAAGGCCTTTTCTAAAAGCTAGTAGGCTGGTAGCTCCCCGCAGAGTGAGCGGCAGAGAGTTCCACAACTGTGGCGCCAGTAGTCCAAAAGAGCGGCCTCCCAGGCGAGCTCTCTTCACACGCGGAACAACCGCCAAAAACAGGGATTCCGACCTCAAAGACCGGGTCGGTTGATAGAAGACAAGTCTCTTTTGGAGATACTTTGCTCCCACCGCGTGGAGAGCTTTATAGGCCAGAGTCAGAGCCTTGAAGGCGATCCGTTTCCGGATAGGAAGCCAATGCAAGGTTTTCAACAGGCCCGATGCACTGGCCCGTCTATTTAATCCAAAGATTGCTCTTGCGGCAGCGTTCTGCACCACTTGGAGCCGCTGCAGCAAATACTCTGGCAGGCCCAGGTAAAGAATGTTAGAATAATCCAACCTGGACCCGATCAGAGCCTGCACTGTCAGTTTCCTATGCTCCTCAGACAGCAGGGGAAGGAACCTCCGCAACATCCTAAGGATGCCGAAGCAGGTGCCCGACACCCCAAGGATCTGGGATTTCAATGTTAGCCCCTTATCCATCTTGACCCCCAGATTCTTGGCGACTTGGGAAGAACAAGACGGAGGAAACATATTAATCGGCCACCAGGCCTGCCAGTCTGGCTCTGTGTCGCACCCAAAGAAGAGTACCTCGGACTTATCGGAATTGCACTTGAGGCTGTTCAGTTGGAACCATTGGAAAACAGCCCCAAGGCAATCCCGGATACTCTCCCCGTCAAAGTCTCCTCCTCTCTTACACGAGAAGAGGAGCTGGGTGTCGTCGGCGTAGGATACGATCTGGGCCCCATACGACTCCGCCAACGCCGCCAACGGGGTCATGAAGATGTTGAATAGGGTCGGGCTCAAGATAGAGCCCTGTGGGACCCCGACTCCCAGAGGCGGCATCACGGCGGAATCTGGCGAGGCCCAGACCGTTTGCCGGCGGCCGGCTAGAAAGGAGGAAAACCAGCCGAGCACCGTCCCCCGCAGACCTATCTCAAAGAGTCTTGCGAGAAGGCCATCAACGGGGACGGTGTCGAACGCCGCCGACAAGTCCAACATCACCAGCATGGCTTTGCCCCCAGAGTCCAGAACCCCTTTAATGGTTTCTGAGACCTCAAGGAGCGCAGTCTCTGTGCTGAGATGGGGACGAAAACCCGACTGGGTGGCGTGCAAGATCTCGTTGGTCTCAAGAAAATTGGAAAGCACAACCTGAACGTGCTTTTCCACAATCTTCGTGAGAGCCGGCAGCAGAGAGATGGGCCTATAATTGACCGGGGCCTTCGGATCAAGGCCTGGCTTCTTTCTTCTTCTTTACTTCATTCTTTAACTGTTACGCGGGACACATATCCAATATCATGAAAATAAATGAAGGACAATGTTACCCATAGAAATCAATGTAAAACCGTGGGAACCAAAACTTTCAATTATGTTATTTCTTTAATTATTTTTGTTTAAATACTTTTAATAATCATATAAATTTATTTTATTTTAAATTATATTTTTAAATATTTTTATATATGTCTATTAATTAAATAAAATTTAAAATTAAAAATTATTTTTAATTTGTATTAAAACATACTTTTCATACTAAAATAATTTTTATTAAAAATAAGTAATAATAAAAAAGTAATACAAATACCAAATAACAATATATAGATACTCATATAATTTTGAAAAAATATTAATATGCATTCCTTTTATTAAAAGATATTTTTAAATTCTTTAAAATATCTCTTACAAATATAATACATATACTAAATATTCTAATAAACTCAAAATACTCAAATAATTAAAATTTTACTATTGTAATTTTAATTTTAAAAAATAAACAAGTAATTATAAAATACTCTAGTACTCTAAAATACACTTACAAAAATAATAAATCGATTTAAAATAAAAATAAAATTACGTTTAAAAAATACACTAAATTAACAAATAATATACATACAAAATGCGTTGTAAAAGTACATGCGTTGTAAAAGTACATGCGTTGTAAGAGTATGCGTTGTAAATGTATGCGTGGTAAAAGTATTTGCGTTGTAAAAGATGCGTGGTTATGGTATTGCGTGGTAAAAAATGCGTGGTAACAGTTGTATACCACTTAGGTCACCTCTTATCGAAGGAGGGAAGGAAACTGACCCCAGAGAGAATTCAGGCAATTGCAGAATTGAGTGTACCAAAGACACAGAGAGAAGTGCGTGCTTTCTTGGGCATTACATCATATTGTAGGCAGTGGATACCGAATTTTTCCCTGTTGGCCAAACCTTTGGTGGCATTAACGTGTAAGGATACACCGAATCCCATTCCGTGGTCTGAAGAGTGTCAGAAAAGCTTTGCCGAATTGCGTGATGCGTTGTGTTCGGCTCCTGTGTTGGGTACCCCCGACTACAGTAAGCCCTTTACACTATATGTTCATGAGAAAGAAGGATGTGCATTATCAGTGTTGGTACAGTCTTTTGGGGACAAACAACGTCCATGCGCGTATTTCTCGTCGACGTTAGACCCGGTAGCGAGGGCGTTGCCGAGTTGTTTAAGGGCCACAGCTTCAGCAGCTGTTTCTATTCGACAGTCTGCTGGTTGGTGATGGACAATACCCTAATCGTAATGGTTCCACATGCAGTGGATACCTTATTGAATAGAACCAAGACACAGCATTTAACTAGTGCTTGATTGTCAGGTTATGAGTTAACCTTGTTAGCAAGCCATGTCCATATTAAAAGATGCAACACATTAAACCCAGCCACGTTGTTGCCGATCCCAGTTGAGACAGAGAATGCTGAAAAGCAGCACAACTGTTTCTTTAGGACAGAAGAAGAAACGAAAGGGAGAGTAGATTTGAGCGACACTCCTCTTACTGAATGTGATGTTACTTTATGGGTTGATGGTTCGTGCTTTAAGCTTCCGAATGGTGATACGACTGCGGCATATGCTGTCACGACTTTGCATACGATTGTCAAAGCTGCACGAATCCCACATAACTCAGCGCAAGCCGCAGAGTTGATTGCACTTACGAGAGCGTGCGTGTTGGCGAAAGGCAAACGAGTGAATGTGTACACTGACAGTCAGTATGCGTTTGGTGTGGCTCATAGTTGTGATGAGTCGAATGTATGTTGCAGGCCCTGCAAGATGGATTGGTGATGTTGGAATGTGTGAAGACACGATAGAGAGCGTAAAGTCGATTCAAGCTGAAGTTTCAGAGAACGAGTTGAATGAATGGAAAGAAAGTAAAGGTAGGTTGGATGCGAATGGTTGTTGGGTCGAATGGTCAGAACATCAGCGATGGTTGTTACCCGATGCGTATGTGCTTGCAGTAGTGACAATGGCCCATGGTATGGCTCATATCAGTGTGAAAGGGATTTGTAAGTTGTTAGCTCCGGTATGGCAAAATGCTGGCATACCCAAGTGCGCAGAGAATGTGGTCAAGAATTGCATGGTGTGTTTGAAAAACAATCCTGGTAGGGGAACCCCAACTCCAGCTGGTCATTTTGCGCCTCCAACGTATCCGTTCGAAGTTCTGCAGCTAGATTTCATCCACATGGAAAGGTGCAACAATTTGAAATACGTACTCGTTGTTGTTGTCCACGCACGCAACCTGGGCTTCATCCTGGACTCTTCCCTCTCCATGACCAAGCAAGTCAACGCCGTCTCCTCGGCGTGCTTCAACATCCTGCGCATGCTACGGAAGATCTTCTGGTGGATCCCCACGGAGACCAGGAAGACCGTCACCCAGGCCCTCGTCACCAGCCGACTGGACTACGGCAACGCCCTCTACGCCGGAACCACCGCCAAGCTCCAGAAGAGACTTCAGCGGATCCAGAACGCTTCAGCCAGACTCATCCTCGACATCCCACGTAACAGCCACATCTCCGGACACCTGAGAGACCTGCACTGGCTCCCCGTCAATAAAAGAATCACCTTCCGTCTCCTCACCCACGCACACAAAGCCCTACACGATCAAGGCCCGAGCTACCTCAACAACCGACTCAACTTCTACGCCCCCAAACGCCACCTCCGATCAGCCAGCCACGCCCTCGTCGCCGTCCCACGCATCCGTAGAGCGACAACTGGAGGAAGGTCCTTCTCCTACCTGGCCGCCAAGACCTGGAACTCCCTCCCGACCGACCTGCGCCTGACCCAAGACCACCTCTCCTTCAGGAAGAAGCTCAAGACCTGGCTGTTCGAGCAGTAACGGCACCCCCCCCCTAAGCGCCTTGAGACCCTACGGGTAAGTAGTGCGCTCTATAAATGTCTTTGATTGATTGATTGATTTGTGCCTTTTCAAGATGGGTAGAGGCATACCTCTTAAAGGACAACACTGCCTTGTCCACAGCTAAAGCCCTTGTCAAAGGAATGCCGAGAATGGTCTGGAGTGATAACGGAAGTGAATTTGTGGGTCGAGTGATGAAGATAGTATGTGAAGGGCTAGGCATACATCAGAAGTTCCACGCTGCAAATCACCCCCAATCAGCTGGATTAGTAGAGTGCTATAATGGCACATTAAAACTGAAGTTGGCCAAGATTCAAGCAAGCTCTGGTCTTAAATGGCCTGACGCCCTGCCTTTAGCACTCCTATCAACAAGAATGACTGCGCATTCGCGACTGGGACTTAGTCCGTACGAGATAGTGTTCGGCCGTCTGGCCAACATTTGGGGAGTGCCAAGGCCCACCAAGTTTAGCGAAGTAGAACACTGTATACTGCTTGATTATTTGTACGAATTGACGACTAAATTGCGTGTCTTACACCAACAGGTCCACAGCTCTTTACTGCCAGCGTCTGACGATCCAGGCCACGCAATTGAACCTGGCACCTGGGTCCTGGTGCGCAACTTCCAGCGAACCAAGAACGAGCAGCCTCGCTGGTCCGGACCCTTCCAAGTGTTGCTGGCTACCCGCTCTGCAGTACGTGTCCACGGCAAAAAGAATTGGGTGCACAGCGCCCATTGTAAGCGGGTTCCGTTGCCCTTGCCATACGACCGGTGGGTCCAGGAGGGGATTGCTGACTCGCTTTCTACCCTTCAGCGACGCTCGTGTAAAAGGAGCGACTTCTGAACTAGAAAACGATAATGTGTTGCAAGAAGCTGTGCCACCGTCAATTCGATTGAACACTACAGAGCCTGAACTATTGTTCAAGGACCAAGAACTTCCCGAAAGAAACCATTATAATTTGAGACCGAGAGTCATGGACAAATAAAAGCAAAATAGAGAGTTTATTTTTTATTTTTAGTGGTTGCAGGTTAACCTCTTCACCGAGGATCTACTCATTTTTTCCTTTTGAACCACCATCCAGGTTCAGCTGCTAAGGCCGCGGTTGCTTAAAGTCTTCTGAGTGCAGCCTGAGACATAAGGTCGACGGTTCTGGTTGGTCTAAGGGAGTTGCCCTGGGCTGACAGAAGCATTCTTTATCAGAATCAACCTACCACCGCGGGCAGCAATTAGAGAGGATGGATTTCCTTGAGTTGGAGAGACCTGCACGGACAATGACTTTCTGACAGAAATTATGTAAATTAACTACAACAAAATGGTTTTTAGTATTATGTTTGTTTTTACTGTTGAGCTTAATGATGTTCTTAATTGGTTATGTGACATTCTCTTTTCGAGTAACGTTTATGCCTACTGTGCAACCTACACCTCCTTCTACTGCCTCCCCGCATTCTTTCCACCTTCTGCCTGAACACGAGTCCGCTAGGAGATCCGAATTTTTCAATAATTCCTTTGTTCAGCTCTTGCACCAACACCAGCTAGTAGTTAACACAATTAATTGTTGGGTGTGTGGTCTCATGCCACATACGACAGATAAGGGTATCCCATACTTGGTCTTACCAGTTATTCACAATGGTTCTTTGTGGGCATTTCAAACAATGTTCATATACTCCATCGAACCATATCCCACAAGTTCCACGAGAAGTAACCTGAGCAACAAAGCATTGGTAGCGGGGATAACGAACATGAGCAGGAACATTGATTCGTATACAATGATTCCGAGAGATGAGTTGCAGGCTTATGATAGATGGAACATAACAGGGTATAGAGCCACTTTGAGTGAGAACCAGCGAGCAAAGAGATCCTCCCCAATTTGGATAGTACCCCATTAGGGTCGCCTGTGTCTGCAAGGTAATGGTAAAAATCCCAGAGCTCAGTTAGGGAGAAGAGTCTGCACTGAGACATATGTTTTCGCATCTCAGACTTCCCCTTCGTTCCGGGCAGCTAGGGACACCTATTCCATCTGCCGTGATAGAGCCTATACATGGTTGCCCCCTGACTTCTCGGGCACATGTTTTGTTTCGTTCCTGTTGCCTCCCACCTACACGGCCGCGGCAGATTACCATAAGACACGGATAGTTAGAGGTGTCATGAGTAAAGAGGACACTGCCGGACAAGAATTTGGAGAGTTCTTAAGGGGTTTTCTGCCTTTTTGGGGGCCTATGGTGAATAGCAGGAACATAAGGCTATTGACAAGGGTGGTTGAATCCACTGTCATTGAAACAGCCGGTGCCCTTAGCAATTTGACTGCCGAGCTCCAGTCGGATCGCCTTATGACTCTCCAAAACAGGGTCGCACTAAACGTCATACTTGCAGACCGAGGTGAGGTATGTAAAGTGATCCAATCAAGTTGCTGCATCTTCATCCCAGATAACGCCCCGACAGTCTACCAGGCCATCTCCAAACTGCATAAAATCTCCGAATCTATCCACACGGATAAAGGAGATTGGTGATTGGTGGGGAGGTTCTGGGGACTGATATCCGCCTGGGGATGGTAGATTTTGATAGTCATTGGAATGGTCTTAGCCATCCTTTTTCTGTTCTGTCTGTGTGTACAGTGCGCTCCTGCAATATGTGGCCTCTCTGCTACATCGTGTGTAAGGAAACGTGTATCAAGAAACAAGCTAAATAGGATGATGCTACAGCAACATCTCAATGACTTTATGAACACAGACCTGGACTCAGATTAAATTGAGTATAGGTTATTGCCTATGTAAGGGCAAAAGGAGGGTCTGTGGTACTGAGAATTCTAGATCTGTGTTCTAAACATCGCCGATTCATGACAGTTTTGGTATCAGCGAACCGCAGATGGCGAGTGCGGTATACACAAGCATTTCCGTCACGATTGAGTGTTGAGATCACCCTGAAATCGGCATTTCCGTCACGAACCCTCGGGTTCCATTTTGTGAACGGCATCCATTTTGTGATTGCCCTCACATAAAGGCAATGACTAAAGCCAAGACGAGTCCGAAGGACACGTGCACCTTTGCGGACTCCGCCATGACCTGGGCAAGCTAACTCCACTGCCTACAGCCAAACCTGTTCGGCCAGGTCCTTTCCCAGTGGCCAAGCGAGATCAGTATCAAGGCACAACATATCATAAACCTTTCATTGCACACAAACCATGCCTAATCTTACATACACCTGTCCCTTTCTTTTGTTTTATGACTTGCTTTACGAGGAGGAGGTACCCGATTTTATTAGGGGTCTGTCGATATCTGATGGAAATACTGGGTCTTGCCGGGTAATCAATTATGGGCTGGACGAACTGAAATATGTGTTTGACATCATGACTCTGCTTTTTCTTTGTAGTAAAAATATGTGTATGGTCAACTGTAAAATGAGGAATGTTTGCCCGAGGCTTATTGTTCTGTATAAAAAAAGAAGACTGGCTTTGTAAATTCGAGCAGTCTCCTGAGAACATACACGCTGTTGTACTTCTAGGATACCTGTTATTGGTTGCAGCCAATAAATACGATCTTTGACTTCACCAAGAAGACTCTGGGTTTCTGTAGTCTGAAACAGGAAGGACTCTGAGTTTTCAGGTGTTCTGCCTGGCACCGCTGGGTTCCTAAAAACCCGGTACTTCAGTACCAGATTCCCAGGAACTCAGAAATTCTACTTGCTCACACTTTTTTCGTCCTGATGATGATCTCAATCAAATGAGATCGAAACGCCATCGACCCCTTTTACAACAAAAACTCCTCCATTGCACTAATTTAATTGGAGTTATGTTTACTGTTGTCAATGTGATGTATTTTTAAATGAAACCAACCCCTCACTTCACACACCTTCACTATATTTGTGTGAGCACCAGAACTACCACCTGAATGCAAAAAGTGATACTCCATTTATGCTGTTAATAAATGTGATATCATTTCAACCTTGTGTCCCACCATATATTACGCAGCAAGTCCCCCACTGACTTATCTGGTTCTTCTGACTAATACTTGTCTAAGCAGTAGTAGCCTAGGCTACCAGAGGACCCTAGTGGCCTCTATTGCACCAGCGTTCATGTCTAAAATATAGATTACCCCAGGTCAGATTACTGGGGTTCCCTTGTTTTTGATAAAACACTTATGTAAATGGAGCATCCTGCACTAATCCAGACAACCCTTATGGTAATTTTAGTGGTCTTAGGCAACCTTAGAAATCTCTCTAAGTGGTAGCTGTGGAGAGCAGCCTTCAGGCTTAGTCTAAATGGAGTATGAAGAAACTTGTTTTATCAGTACTAATCATAGAGTGTCGGTTAAGTGAAAAGGAACCACACAGTGTAGTTAGCAAAATATGTATTTATTATAAACACTCACTAACACATTTCAATATCTCTTCACTGTAGATATATACACAATACTTCAGTAATAAAACACGTAAGTAGCACAATTAAAAAGTGGTCTGCAGGGGGAGATCAAACTACATACTATGAAAGTGGAATGCGACCCACTACCTAAGTCGAGACTGGACTGAGAAGACCTTTAAGAGCTGGGGACCGAAGGATCCACCCGAGGTAAGTACCCAAGAACCCCACAGAGGCCATGTGCAGAGTGGAAACACAACACATGCTCAATAGAAGTCAATAGGGAAGTCGCGGTTGCAGTTTTCAATAAAAAGGACCATTCCCAGAGGACCCTGAAGAAACCCTGTGGAAGATGTAAGGTTGGAGAGTCACCCCACCCATGGGTACCCCGGGACCCAGGATACCTACACCAGGAAAGCAGGGTGCATAGGTGTGAAATTACGTTGAAACCACAATGGAGTACTTAAGTAAAGTTGCAGTCTGCAAAGAGGCTGAAAGAGTCCAATGGAATCCAAGGGTGGATTCAGGATAGGAGGTACCTGCAAGCAAAGGGGACAGAGTCTAGGCCACTCAGGAGTGACCAGGAGGCACAGAAGACGAATGCCCACCGATGTTGGAAGATGCAGGAGAGTTGACGGTGCCGTGGCGCTGTAACTGTGCATACCAGGCGATGCTCTGGAAGACCTGGAGCCATTCACTAGCTGGACCACATCGGATGTCGAGAGCCAGGAGGTCGGTGTCCAGCGAGAGCACCAACAAGCCTTGGCAGCAGCAACAGACATGGCAAACAAAAAAGGGTGAAGTATCGGGACCAGCAAGTTCCAAGGGACTCACCAAGTGAATGTAAGTCAGAGTAGGCCAGAGAAAACATGGGATTCCACAGAAACCAAAGTAGACCCTTAAGGGGACACACAGGCCAAAGGCACAGGAGTCACAAGCGGACCTCGAGCAGCTCACCAATGATGCAGGCCCATGGTGCAGAGAATGTGGTGAGGACAAAGTTGAAGTTGAAGTTGAAAGGAATTTATTGAGCGCACGTTGACCAAGCGGTTTCTTGGAGCTGAGGACGGATGTAAGAGGAGAGCTGCTCACTCAGCGAAGGCTTGTGAGAACAGCCAGGTTTTCAGCCAATTGCGGAACTCCATGTAATGAGCCGTAGTTCTGATAGCAAGTGGTGAGGAGTTCCAAAAGATAGGGGCCAGGTAGGAAAACCATAGGCCACTATGTTTCTTCCTTTTGAAGCGGGGGACATGCAACAAGTTTTTAGTAGAGGAACGAGGATCACGAGTGGGAATGTAAAGCTTAAGTTTAGTGGAAATGGGGTGATGTGATGGGATTTAGGAAGTTTATCGACTAGCCTTGCAGCTTGATTTTGAATAAGTTGAAGACGGCGGAGCTCGTAGGCGGGTATACCGACATACAGGGTATTCGCGTAATCCAGGTGCGAAATAACCATAGCTAACAAAATTATTTTGAGCGCCTCGATGGAAAAAAAGCCGGAAGATCTTACGTATAATGCGCAAATTAAGAAAACATGATGATACCACAGCACTGACTTGGTGATGCATAGAAAGGTCACTGCTGACCTTAATGCCTAGACTTTTAACAGTGTGAGAAGGAGTGAACCAAGGGAAGAGGGCCAAAAGGTAGAAGACCAGGGGCTAAGAACACCACCAGTAAGAACCAACTCGGTCTTATCTGGATTGAGCTTAAGGTGGTTCATGCTCATCCAGTCGCTGATAAAGGTCATAATAGATTGAAAATTAAGGATGGAAGAAAGGAATGAAGAGATGTTAAAGATGAGCTAGAGATCGTCAGCATAATTAAAGAGGTGGAGGCAAAGATCTTGGTAGCAAGAGATATTGGAGGCTGGAGCTTCTTGGAGCCCAAATATCTCTGGAGAAGAGAGTCAACAAGGCTCGCAACGGCAAGTCAATGTGGTGCACAGGGGTACTGCTATAGTGGTTCAGATGAAGAATACTGGCTTCAAACTTGCTGTGAAGATTGTGCAGGCCTCGAGGAAGTTGCAGATTCATTACCTGTATTTCTGAACTTTTTGGGGTCCGTGGGAGCTCAGAAGAACAGACCGGTCAGCTTTGTTGCAGTGCCTGCAGATGCAGTGGAGTGACTCCTTCTCCAAAAGAAATTCCATTGGGTGTCCTGGATGTCCACAGGCCTCGAGAAGAACCTGTATGGAGTGTATGCGCAGACAATGCAGAAGACTGGCAGGACGACAAGACAAGGAGCAACAGGAGTCTTCCTGGTGCAGCCTTGGTTCCAAAAGTGAAGTCCAACGAAGTCCAAAGTGCAGTGATGGTTGAAAATGAAGTGGCCTCGGATCTGAATCTTGTCCCATGACGAATCTAAAGAACCACTCACAGGTAAGTCCTTAAGTACCCGAAATAAAGAGTTGGGATGATTCAGGGGTCCGTCCCTGAGTAGGGATTGGACAGTGGGGAAGATACTGCCAAGTCCTTAGTTCGGTTTAGCGCCAGAACTGATTCCAACTGTAGTATGCAAGGAGGGCACCAAATGTGCCCTTCAAAGCAGTCTAAAGGCACTGGCAAGCACCCCCACCCTGGCCCAATACACTAAGGGCCAGATCTAGGAGCCCTAATACTGGTCGGAAACGGCAGATTTCGGGCGTTTCCGACCGGTATTAGGCTTTTCAGATGTAGGGGGCCTACCAAATCGGTAATTTTACCGATTCAGTAATTTTACCGATTCGGTAAAATACCGAATCGGTATATTTACCGAATCGGTAAATCCATATGTAGCTGACACTCCTAAGAGTGCCACGGGCCCTTAAGAGTCGGTATTTTACCACACAATCCTATTGTGTGGTAAAATACCGAATTCAGTGCCATGTGACACAAGGATCACTGACAAAATTTCGACCTCCAAAATATCGACCTACAGGAATATTGAGTCAAAAATATCGAGGACAAGAATATCTACATCCTATCTACAACATGGTGAGTAAAAAATTATCGAAAAAATAATATAGATGTTAAAAATATTGATGTTAAAAATATTGTTTTTTTAAAAATATAAATGTAAAATAAAGTAAATAACACTAATAAATAAAATCTACATAGTTAAAAGTATCTAATAATGTTTAAAATTAATAAATAATACATATATAACAATAATACATTAATTAAATATATACAGTAAATATATAATATATATGTACTGAACAATAAGTTGTAATAATTATTTTACTCATTTATAAAATAATGAAATATATTCTAAATTACAAATACATTTACAAACATAAAACAATAACATAAATAAAATGTAAAAAACTTAAAATATTAAATATACTTTAAAAATTTTTACAATTAATTATATAAAACGTTGGATAGCGTAAGGGTAAAAATTACTATTCCCACTCCAGAGAGTGCAACAGTAGGGAAAGCTTTGGATAGCGTAGGGGTAAAAATTACTATTCCCACTCCAGAGAGTGAAACAGTAGGGAAAGCTTTGGATAGCGTAGGGGTCAAAATTACTATTCCCACTCCAGAGAGTGCAACAGTAGGGAAAGCGCTGCATAGCGTATGAGTAAAAATTACAATTCTCACTCCAGAGAGTGCAACAGTAGAGAAAGCGTTGGATAGCGTAGGGGTAAAAATGACTATTCCCACTCCAGAGAGTGCAACAGCAGGGAAAGCTTTGGATAGCGTAGGGGTAAAAATTACTATTCCCACTCCAGAGAGTGCAACAGTAGGGAAAGCGTTGGATAGCGTAGGAGTAAAAATTACTATTCCCACTCCAGAGAGTGCAACAGTAGGGAAAGCGTTGGATAGCGTAGGGGTATAAATTACTATTCCCACTCCAGAGAATGCAACAGTAGGGAAACCGTTGGATAGCGTAGGAGTAAAAATTACTATTCCCACTCCAGAGAGTGCATCAGTAGGGAAAGCGTTGGATAGCGTAGGAGTAAAAATTACTATTCCCACTCCAGAGAGTGCAACAGTAGGAAAAGCTTTGGATAGCGTAGGGGTAAAAATTACTATTCCCACTCCAGAGAGTGCAACAGTAGGGAAAGCGTTGGATAGCGTAGGAGTATAAATTACTATTCCCACTCCACAGAGTGCAACAGTAGGGAAAGCGTTGGATAGCGTAAGAGTAAAAATTTCTATTCCCACTCCAGAGAGTGCAACAGTAGGGAAAGCGTTGGATAGCGTAGGAGTATAAATTACTATTCCCACTCCACAGAGTGCAACAGTAGGGAAAGCGTTAGATAGCATAGGAGTAAAAATTACTATTCCCACTCCAGAGAGTGCAACAGTAGGGAAAGCGTTGGATAGCGTAGGGATACAAATTACTATTCCCACTCCAGAGAGTGCAACAGTAGGGAAAGTGTTGGATAGCGTAGGGGTAAAAATTACTATTCCCACTCCAGAGAGTGCAACAGTAGGGAAAGCTTTGGATAGCGTAGGGGTAACAATACTATTCCAACTCCATAGAGTGCAACAGTAGGGAAAGTGTTGGATAGCGTAGGGGTAAAAATTACTATTCCCACTCCAGAGAGTGCAACAGTAGGGAAAGCTTTGGATAGCGTAGGAGTAACAATTACTATTCTAACTCCAGAGAGTGCAACAGTAGGGAAAGTGTTGGATAGCGTAGGGGTTAAAATAACATACTTATAAATAACAGCTTTTTTTATAAATATATATAAACCATATACAATACCTATACATAATAATAAAAAACATGATTAACTAAATATATTTAACCTAAAATAAATATTAAAACATACCATTTTATAATATTTAATTACCAATTATTAATTAATTAACAATTATATTATTAACAAAACAATTATTTTAAAAACATTATTGCTTAATTACATTTAAATTACTTCCCACCATATTTCCCTATAAACCCACTACCCGCAACAGAACACATTTATCTATTTATGAATTAATAAAAAGTATTTACCAATCAATTAAAATTATTTACTATTATTTACCAATAAATAAAAAATGTATTATAATTCCTACTAATTAATAATTATTTATACATAATTAAATAACTTCCCACCCTATTCCCTTATAAACCCACAACCCACTACAGAACATATATATCAATTAATCAATTAATTAAAATTAAATACCAATTAATTACATTTATTTACAAATTATTTAAAATTATTTAATAAAAACTACTAATTAATTTTTATTTTAACATATTTAAATTACTTCCTACCCTATTCCCCTATAAGCCCACAACCCGCTATATAACATATTTTTCAATTAATCAATTAATTAAAATGATTTACCAATTAATTAAATGTAATTACAAATTATTTAAAATGAATTAATATTAACTACTAATTATTAATTATTTTAACCTAATTATATTACTTCCCACCCTATTTCCCTATAAACCCTTAACCCGCTACAGAACATATTTATCAATTAATCACTTAATTAAAATTAATTTCCAATTAATTAAAATTAATTACCAATTAATTACAATTTAGTAATAAATCCTACTAATTAATAATCAATTTAACATAATTAAATTACTTCCCACCCTATTCCCCTATAAACCCACAACCCGCTCCAGTACTAAAACATATAATGTGCTTATAATTAAATTTATTAATATATATAATTAATACACATATAATATTATTGTTTTTACATACTTAAGTAAAACATATAACACATACATAATAAAAAACAATAAAATTATACAAATATCGATATTAGTGTCATCGAAATTAGTAACATCGATATATATGCTATCGATATTACTAACTTCGATATTACTTACATCGATGTGAAGAATTTCGATATTACTTACCTTAGGGTCGATATTCTGTCCAACGATATTCTTGACATCGATATTCTACACCTTCGAAATTTCATACACGATATTTTGGTAGGTCGATATTTAATACTCGATATTTTGACTGTGTGCCACATGTCACACAAGTCTGTACTTGGGGTGCTAGAGGGTGTCAAAGTGACACCCCCTGCACCCTTGCAGGATTCGGTATTTACCGATTCAGTAAATACCGAATCAGTATTTCCCATTGATTCCTATGGGCTTCAAGGCCCATAGGAATCAATGGGCAATCACGATTCGGTATTTACCAAATCGGTAAATACCGAATCTTAAGATTCGGTATTCCTAAATTCGGAATTACCTAAATCTGCCCCCTTCCCATTTACAGACTCTTAAATACTGATTCGGTAAAATTCTGTATTTAATAGTCTGTAAATGGGAATTACCTACATCTAGCCCTAAGTCCTGTCTGGGAGGTGCTCACACCTCCCTGTGACAGGAAACCTATTGTCCTACCTTCCCCTGCTCGAACTTGGCTCAGCAGCAGGAGTGCAGAATTGTCTGTGGTCGGCAGCAGCCATAGCTTGATTTAAGACTCTGGAAGACTGGTACTGGGTGCACGGAGGGCTTCCTCAAGGAGCCCCACAGTGCATGGAATCATACTTCCAACACTGTTTATGGTGTTGGGGTATGATTCCAACATATTTGATAGCAAACATGCCAGAGCTAGCCATCGCGTAATGACACATGGCCACTCTATTTATCATAATCGCAGATGCTCTTACAACACCTGGAGAATGGGCTCTGGGAATTGTAGGGGTATCCTGCTCATTCAGGGGCGCCCTCACACACGATCAAGCACCCTGCCCTCAGGATTGAAAGGCCTGCCTTAGGGGTGACTATAGTTTTTAAGTGTAGTTACTTCAGATATAATAAAACATATATCTGTTGCAAGTGGTGCAAGCACCAGCCCACACAGGCTGCAATGGCAGGCCTGCAGTCACAATTGTATTGATCTCCCATGGGTGGAACAATACATGTTTCAGCTCATGGGGGACCCCTGGTGCACCTATGCCCCGGGTAATTTATAACCAAATTACTAGGGACTTACAAGGGTACACTAGTAGCCAATCCGGGAGGGTACCTAAGTACCCACCATGGTCCAATTTAGGGAAGAAGCACAGAGACTGGGGTCCTGATTAGCAGGATCCCAGACAGACTAGTCAGAAAACAGAATGACACCAGCAAAAGGTGGGGGTAACCGTGAAAGCAGATCCTATTTTCCTACTGACCCTTTCCTGCCTCATCTCTGGTATTCCATAATTTGGGCATTCATTTGAACTCTAAATTGTCTCTTGTTCCCCATGTTGCCAAAGTGACTAGCTCCAGTTTTTTTCATCTCGAAGTACTTTGGTGAATAATTCTTTTTCTTTCCAGATTCCATGTCCCAGTTGTCAATAATGTGGTGCTTTCCCAATTTAACTGTGGTAATTATATCTATTTATTTGCTCCTGTCACTCTAATTAAGTAACTTCAGATTATTCTGAATGCAACTGCATGTTTGCTTGCTAATCTACCTAGAAATTGGCATGTTTAGTGGTAAGGGACAAAATGTGTTTCAAAGTCACTTGTTAGTCCACAAAACCATGTACCAATCTTGTTCAGATTCTAAGCCAGAGAAATTTAGCTGACTTAAATCTTCTTGTGTTTTAAAATCAGTATATTTATCTTATATCTCCGAAAACCAACTCGGTATCCTTTACAGGCCAAACATTTTAACTTACTGCCGCAAGAATGTTGAATTCGCTGCCTGTGGCTTCAATGTCTCACCCGTCATTGCTTCTTTTTAGGTCTCACCTAGGCAGCACGCATGCGTTGCTCTAGTAGATGACCTTTAGGAATCAGTCTTCACTTTTTAAGCACTCGTGCTTGTGCTGGCATCCACCTTACGGGAGCGAGCAGCGGCGTATGTGCTATTTGAAAACAGAAGTACCGGTGCGCCGCTGTTTGCTCCCACAAGGTGGATGCCAGCGCAAGCAGGAGTGCTTGAAAAGTGAAGACCGCTTGTTTTGCCTTCAATGGTCCCGCGCTGTTTCTTGCTCTCCCGCAGCCGCTCTTGTTCCCTTTAAGCATTGCTAAGATCTGCTCCTATCTCCGAGCGCATGCACTAACCATTGTTCGTGCTGCGTTTGCTACTGCCCCCTCCCGTGTTCACCACCTACCTTGTCCCTCCTCCTCTTCTGTTTCTGGGACTTGGTGTTTTTTTGTTAATTGAATTATTTTTTTATTTGGAAATATAATAGGAAAGGAGCCAACATTAAGTATCTCCTTTGTGTGAGGACTGCAGCTGCTGGAGGTCTCACACGCTCATCCACCCAACACGCTGTTGCAGCCTTATTTACCCCAGAAGGCTCACTAGCCTCCTGTTTACTCGCTGCATAGGCCTCTCCCCGCCCCAACTTCCCCCTATGACACACACATGCGCAGCCCGCTGCTGGTGCTTTGTGTGCTCATTTCATCTACTGACGCACGCCACCTTCCCCCATACTCCCAGTCTCTCCTTTCCCGCAGCAAATTTCAGCAACACGAACGGCAAATTGAACTGCAGCGCTAGTGCTAGAGGGATTGACAGTAATGTTTAGAGGCTGACCGGGGGAATTTGCAGTGTCAGCGTGTTTTTAAATCACTGCGACCTTAGTTTTTACTGTGTTTTGTACATTTGCCTTTACTCACTCCATTCTGCTGCTGGGCTGGTCCCCGGTCCGTCACGGCATGTGCTGGTTGAACGGAGGGACAGGAAGCCAGAGAACTTTTCCTTGTTTTGGTTGGCCTGCTGTCACAGGAGCTGACCCGCCTCCCTGCCCACTTAAAGCCCCTCCGCAGCGCGGACGCGCGCAGCAAATTTCAGCAACACGAACGCCAAATTGAACTGCAGTGCCAGTGCTAGAGGGATAGACAGTAATGTTTAGAGGCTGACTGGGGGAATTTGCAGTGTCAGCGTGTTTTTAAATCTCTGCGACCTTAGTTTTTACTGTGTTTTGTTCACTTGCCTTTGCTCACTCTATTCTGCTCCTGGGCTGGTCCCCGGTCCGTCACGGCATGTGCCGGTTGAACGGAGGGACAGGAAGCAGGATCACTTTTCCTTCTTTTGATTGGCCAGCGTCACAGGAGCTGACCCACCTCCCTCCCCACTTGATGCCCTCCGCAGCACGGACGTGTGCAGCAGAGTGCCAGTGGCACGCTGAAGGCGAGCCGAAGGTTAGCCCGTCTGTGCCCGTCCGCGCCAGTACGCCGCCCGCCGCCCAGACCCCTGGCCTTAGTCTCCCTGTATGTCAAGGTGAGCGGTTTGGCCATAATCATGTTATCCTACACCAGCGACGAGCTGAAATTTCTAAACAACTTAAAACCCCCTAACACCGGGATGACTGTTCAAGCCCTCCAGCCATCAGATCATGGTCATATAATCCCTCCGTGCGAGTTCTTAAAACATTCCACCATCATCACCCCCAACTACAACCAGAACACAGATTCTAAGCAGGAATCTACTATGGTACAGGCCACCAAATCCAAAAGGCACGATAAATTATCCACTGCGATATATCTTAACATGAGATCTATACCCAAACATGCACTCGAGCTATGGAGCTTGCTCGATGCCGAAACACCTGGCATCTGTTTCTTTACCCAAACGTGGCTCCACTGTCAGGCCTCTCTGGACATAACAACTGCCTTCCCTCAGGAGTACCATCTAACCAGGGTGGACAGGGTTGGGAGCAGAGGTGGAGGCATAGCAATTGCGGCCAAAGCTCCCATAGAGATCAAGCTGTTGGAATCGACTTCTAACCCCACCGCCGAAATTATGATTGCCAACATCAAAATTTCCCTTTCGGAAACGTGACGAGTAGCCCTCGTGTATAGATCCCCTGGCCCCAAATCCAATTTTGTTAATTTTCTCTTAGAATCAATAGTTTCCCATGTATTAGCAACCGAAAATGTTATTTTGCTCGTGGATTTTAACTACCATGCTGAAACTCTGTCCGACCCGAAACAACTCATTTAATCGGAACAATGGAAACCTTAGGACTGACCCAATGGGTCACCGGCCCTACCCACCCAGCTGGTCACACACTTGATTTAATTTTTACTAATTCATCTAAGATGAGAACTGGGGCCCCGCTTCCCATGCTATGGACGGACCATCACCTTCTAAAGTTCAACCTCCTATCACCTCCCGAGTCCACTTCCGATAATAAAAAAAGAGCCCTCATCCGCCCATGGCGCAAACTGACACCGGAAGTCTTCCTAACACATTTTAAATTGCAACAAACAAATCTGGAAACCTCAGTGGAACAAATGGCAACCAACTTAGATTCCGCCATTCTAAAAACTTTAGATAAGGTCATCCCCAGGACAAATGTCAATATGAAATTTATTGCATCGCCATGGTTCACTGCTGCCTTAAAAACCGACAAACAATCCAGCCGAGCAGCTGAACCACAATGGCGCAAATCTAAAACGTAGGAGGACAGAAATAGCTACAAGCTACTGCATTTGCTCTATTTAAAAAATATCAAATCAGCTAAAAAGACTTACCTTACTCTACGGATAAATAATGCAGCCCATTCTAGCAAGGAACTATATAAAATACTAAAAGAATGTACTTTGGCCCGGGCCGAACAGTCTCACTTCGTGCCCAATCAAGAATGGGTGGACTCTCTGTCAGTTTTCTTCGATAATAATTTTTTTTTTCAAATAATTAAAAATTTTAAATCCTTCTCGAACATTGATCCAGGCCAATTTCAGCAAATTAATAAAACACGGGTAAACCTCCTCCCGGATGCACATACGGTCATTACTTGCCTAACTCAATTTGACCCGATAACTATCACCGAAGTACTCGAAGGCCTAAACAAAGTGAAATCTGGTTCCCCTACGGATCCCTTTCCTCCCCGTTCTTGTACCAAAATCATACCATTACTGGCCAACCCGCTCATGAACATTTTTAACTCTTCATTAAAACTAGCCAGGGTACCTACAAAATGGAAACACGCTCTAGTTAGGCCTATTCTAAAAAAAACTCAAATGACCCCACCAAAATGGTTCATTATCGGCCCATTTCCCTACTGCCCTATTTTGGGAAAGTATTGGGATACTTAGTGAACAAGCGGCTTACTACATTTGTGGAGACACACTGGATTTTAGATCCTTCCCAATCCGGCTTCCGTGCTGCCCATGGCACAGACACCGCAGTCCTAGAGATTGTGGATAATATCAGGCTTACGTTGGACAAAGGGGAGTCGGCAATTCTGGTACTTCTGGACCTATCAGCAGCTTTTGATACCATCTCCCACAACATCCTGAAACATCGATTGTGGGAGTTGGGTATCAGAGGTAAAGCCCTTGACTGGTTGGGAAACTATCTTACAGACCGTTCCACCACAGTTCAAGTTGACTCCTTGACCTCCAGCAGCCACCCGGTTACCGTGGGGGTACCCCGAGGATCAATCTTAAGTCCTATGCTGTTCAATCTGTACCTGTCCCTGCTGGCTACGTCATTAAATCTTATGGCTTCGAAACCGTATCGTATGCCGATGACACCCAGTTACTCATCACATGCGGCTTAGACTACTCTGACACTCGCTCCCGCTTTAAAAACTGCATGATTGACATAAGTAACTGGATGTGCAACAACAAGCTCCAACTAAATTGCAGAAAAACTGACATCATTCTGTTTGGCAAGGCTGATGAATTCTGGTCACAAGAGTTGTGACCTCTGGAAATGGGCCTCTGCCCCCACCAACCCCCCCCCCACCCCCAAAAACAACCAATCCGCAACCTTGGGCTAACAATAGATCGCTCCCTGTCCATGAAAAATCATGTCAGCCAGGTAATCGGCATCTGCTATGGGATTATGCGTATTCTCCGGAAGATCTTCAAGTGGCTTCCAGTGGAAGCCAGGAAGCCTTTGGTGCAGGGTTTGGTCATCAGCCGGCTTGATTACGGAATCCCTGTTTGCTGGACTCAACGAAGATCTGGTTTCCAAACTGCAGACACTGCAGAATGCTGCGGCCAGACTGACTCTTGACCTTCCATCCAGAACTCTCTCTGCCCCGACTTTGAAAAAGCTCCATTGGCTCCCTATATGTCAGAGAAGCCCCAACAAGATCCTGAGTCTGACTCACGCCATCCTTTATAACACTGGCCCTAAAAACCTCTTAAAGAAACGTAATTGGTATGTACCAAACAGACCTCTAAGATCCAGCAATAAATCCCATTTGTTCCAGCCTCGTGTCAGTACCCCCCGCAATGGCCACCGCTCCTTTTCCTACCTTGCCCCTCGGCTGTGGAATAAACTACCCCCTCACCTTCTATCCATCTCTGAACACAACCTCTTCCAGGTAGGTCTTAAAACATGGCTGTTCCCGAAATAATGTCTGCCGCTTCTTGGAACACTTCCTGGCTTAGTCAACAGTTTTTTTCTGCCCAAGCGCCTTGAGACCTTGCAGTGATAAGTTGCGCTCAATAAAAACTTTTGACCTGACCTGACCTGACATCCTCACTCCAAAGCAGCCTGTTTTAAGGAGACAGCAGGTGGGCCGGGCCTGCCCACGGGTTGTGGCTAACCTGCCCCTACCTCAGCCCTGGAACTGTTCTGCCTACTGTGCGAGAAGCTGAGGCAGCTTTAACTAAACACCCCTAATTCTCTCTTTTTTGTGCAACCTCCTCTCTATTGCATGAGGGGTGGCAGAAGCCCTAGCTTCTGGCACAGGGAGGAGCATGCTGCCAACCTATGTGTTGCATGCTGCCTTCAGGTTTTTGGGGGGTCTGCCCAGCATAAAAGGGATGCTCCTCTGCATGACAGATGTGCTGTCAGTGTATGGTTGCCTCCAGGGATGCCAGGCCCTTTCTGTTATATCCCATTTCTTTGTAGCTCCATCCTCTATATCCCCAGATACCGGAGGTGGCTGCTTACCTCTACTTCCTTTTGTGGCATGAAAGCTACTTGGGAAGCATTTCTAAGACTCTGTTCTCTGCCCAGGTTGCTTGGCAGCCAATGGGAGACGGATAAAAAGGGCTAAATATAAGGGCAATGGCAGGAAGCGTCTGAAAAGAGAAAGCACTTCACTGCTCTTGCAAGCCTACGTGGCAGGACACCTGCGTGCAGAATGAATGGCACACAAGTAGGCTTAGGGTTTGACTGGTGTATATGACCCCTATATGAGGCATGGCCCATTGTTTATTAGGACATAGAATGCCCTGCATCACTGACGTTCTTGTTTTGTAAGGAGGGCATTGAGTTACAAAATTACCTGTGTCACACTCACAATAGTTTAGCAACTCCGAAGGTAACTTGATTTTAGGCATTAATTGGGTAAATCAAGAGAGGCGAGAAACATGAATTGCGTTTGCAACATCTGGCTACCTTTAAATGATACCCTTGCACATCATGTCAACAAGATCTGCGTGGGTGGTAGTGGGTAGCAGTTGTTACAATGGTGATATTCTGCCATTTTTATAGAACCCATAGGGAGATGATGTTTCTATCCTTTTATAATCCAATGCAGCAGTGGTCACTGCACTGCTGAATTTGATCTTGAGTATAATGCAGGAGACAGGGCTCCTGAATCGTGGTATCCACCTCATCCTGGAGAGCTCTTAGGGGCACCAGAACTCTATATTAGAACTTTAAGCTATAAACTGCAAGCAAAGCACGCATTGGCATAGCCAATAGGTCTTGCCTTTGGGACCTTATAAGTGTTTAGCCATGCACCAGTTGATGTTGTTGCACCAAAGATATTGTGCTAGATAACCAAACACTTATAAAGTTCCCAAGGCGAGAACTATTGGCTGTGCCAATGCTTGTTTGAAAACTGTTAAAAACCTCTCTACTCGCTAGTCACATTTCATCATTGTATCATTGTATCTTGTTATTCTACCGCCAAGAGACCTGGCTGAATATATGTACTACATACACCTATAGCCATGACCAAGAATCATAAACATATATGTACTTGGCCACAGGTACAAAGCACAAGGTCATATGGGAGGTGATGTGGTATTCGCCTCTTTACTCTATATTTCTGACTAATTCAGTTTTAAACCTGAAACTGCACTCCCAACTAGTTTGCAGCCCTAGATGTAGATGTTGAACATGTTCAGCCGCCTACTAGAGCAGAGAAAGGAACTCTCAATGTATTAAACAGTACATTCTTCTGCAAATCAGCAATACATCAGGATCCCTTACTAACTCCTGACCCGCTGCTCGAAAGTTACTTCAATTTGCCCAGTGATTATGTTTAATATTCAGAAGGCCTTCAGGTTTTACAGAGGATTTTATCTTCCATACTAACCTTGTTAGAAAAATCTACTCTTAATTCAGAACACATCTTCATGAAATGCTAACTCACTCAGTGAAATTTCAGAATGGAATGGAAAGCAAAATCATCACAGTATTTGAGATGTATGTGCAAAGTTTTGTATAGTACAAATCATAGACCAGCAACACGCAGCCGCGGTCGGTAGTAGGAGTTTCTGCAGGGCGGTGACGTGGGGAGGGGGAGGGGCAGGGTGGGGGGTAGTAATGTATGGATTACGGAGTTTAACAGGTAAGTAAACCTATAAATAAATAAAACGAATTTTGTTGCGCGCACTGCATCACCAAATGCGATGCAGTGCGCGCAACAAAATTCAATTCTCACCCTAAGTGGGAAGGGTATGTCCAGACGTGGGTCCCACGCTTGCTGTGCCACTGGATTCAAGCTAGCCTGGCTGATGAGGGGTGGTATCCTGACTGGTCCCTGGATGCTTGTTTCAAGTCCAGGGAGGACCTGACTTGGCATTTCAGGCTAGACTGTTCTCATGTGAAGCAGGGTCAAGACTGATTTGCATATGGTTGGGTCCAAACTTGGGTGTCAGGGTGAGCAAAAACAAATTAATTTAACCCTGATCTGGGACTCGGGTCAAATGATTGATTAGTTCAGCATTCCGTCCCTCATATGCTCTTTTTACATTCTGTTTTTTTATTGATTTCTCAGCAGGCTTAAATATACTTGATGGGCCGCCAGTTTGGAAAAACTGATGGCACTTAAGATTCCCTCAGCATTACTAAAATGAATAATTTCCTTCCCAACAATACAATAGTATTGTTGGGAGGTGATTGAGGGTTTTCTTCAAGGATCCACACAAAGAATGGTTTAAAATAAGTGTTTGTGTTAGCAACCTTATTACTTTTTCTTTATTTACATGCTTGGCTAGATAGGTTTGCCCATTTAATAGACTTACCTTTTAAACTTTGAACAACAACAACCCCCCCACCCTGCACCCCTGCGATAAAACCAGAAAACCACCCCATTCTGCAGTGTGCCTGTCGCCCTACCCCAGAAAACTAAACTACAAGTAGAAAAGGAAACACCCCCGGAGGAGGAAAAGTCCAGAACTCCCCGCCGCCCCAGGGTTTGTCTTTAAGAATGTCATTGACCCAAAAAAGGATAACTATCCACCGTAGCACGATACGATGGTAGCACACGCCGGTGCCCCCACTCCTCCTGTTCCCGTTGGCTGCCTTCAGCACCTCTGGATTGTTCCGCATTGTCCCGTGGCATAGATAGTGTGTCCAACCAGTCACTGACCACCTCTGGCATATCAAAGAACAGCACCCGCTCATTATGTTTGATGCGCAATCGGGCGGGGAAAAGCATAATTCATGCCCAGACCTCTTAGTCTCCGCTTCACCCCAGAAAATCCCAGTCTCTGCTTCTGTACCGAAGGGGTAAAATCAGGGTAGAAGTTGATGGATGCATTCTCGAACTTGGTGGGGCCGCTAGTCCTCGAGGCCTGCAAAATGGCGTCTCTGTCCCTATAGTTAAAGATCTGCGCAATGATGGGTCGCGGGGCAGCCCCCTGCTTGCGCCTGCCGCCCGGGACTCTGTGGGCACGCTCCACCGCAAAAAGGTTACTCAGGCCCTTAGGGGCGAGGTGGTTAAGGATCAGATCTTCAACGAGTAAGTCCGTTGATTGATCGGCTGAGGACTCCGGAACTCCGACTATGCGGACATTATTGCGCCTAGCGCGACTTTCGAAATCCTCAAGCCGGCGGGCAAACTGGTCACTCGATGTCCGAAGAGTCCGGATCTCAGTCTGGAGATCGGAGACATCAGTTGTGAGACTGGCTGTTTTAACATCCAACGACTTGACTCTCTCATTAGTCTTGGCCAAGTCCGCCCTAATCAGGCCTACATCCACCGCCACCGTGTCGATCTTGGCCGCCAAGGTTTCGTATTGTTGGCCCATTGATGATTGTATACTGGCAATGGCGCCCATCATGTCTCGAAGAGTTGGCTCCTCCGACTCAGGGGGGCCACCACCAAGGTCCTCCGGGGTTTTGCCAGTCCTGCTGGGCAAGCCCTTGTTGCGTGCAAATCTGTCCATAATGGTGGTCTGAGTTACGCCACCGTGAGTCGCGTTCTTGAGGGACCGCTTGTCACTATCAGACTTGCCCGCCATGGTGGGCTGCGCGCCCCTCAGGGGCTTTTGGGACCTGGTGTAAATGGCTCCCAAAAGGAAAAACCACGAGAGACTGAAGTGCAGGGCGTCGGTGAAGATCAGTCAAGCGAGTGCGCTCACAGGCCAGCTTGATCACTAGGCAGCCACCTCCAAACTTCTTAGCCAGAGAAAACAAAACCGAAAGTAGACCCCGGGTAGCCGTCCCCTTCCACAAGCCGTTGTTGTTCAACTACTTTCGGGGTGCTCCGGATGCCCAAGTCCCGGGATGAGCCACGGTGTAGGCCTTCAGGCTTCAGGAAGGAGTAATTCGGGCGTCCGGCATCCGATTCAAAGTCTGAAAAAGGCCTTTCAGATCAGGAGAGTCTCAGCTACTAGAACCCGTCGTCAGAAACAGGATTTGCGCCAGGATAGACGATGGAGGCGGCGAGGGTTTCGGGAGCTCACAGCTCACGCGACCATCTCGGATGCGCGCTAAGCTCCTCCTCCGAAAAGTCCATTTTTAAGAATGAAGTTTTAAGGATATCATGATTTTATGACTATGATGTGTAGATGCTTTTAAATTTTAATGTATGAGCTGTTGTTTAAAGACCAAATGGTCTAAAAAAAACTTATTTTTGAACTGAACTGAACCATCCCCTGTAGGGAAATGGACCACCTCAAATGTTTGAGTTTTTCACCCTTCACCTGTTTACACCATAAGAGTGGCTTATGGTCTGTCTAAACAATGAAGTGAGTGCCAAACAGGCATGGCCTCATCTTCTTCAAGGTCCAGACCACAGCAAAGGCCTCTCCCTCAGAAGCTGATCAATGCTTCTCTCTGGGGGTCAACTTTCTGCTTATAAAAGCTACTGGTTGATCCTGGCCCTTTGCATTAAACTGTGACAATACTGTACCTATCCCTATCTCAGAAAGATCTGTATGCACAATGAATGGTTTGGAGTAGTCTAGACTTTGCAGAATTGGAGCAGAGCACATTGCTTGCTTCAGGTTATCAAATGCCTTCTGAGAGCTAAGTGCTAGATATGCTGCACTCTAGGCTTCCAGACCTGTTAAGACTTTATTCATCAGCCTCTGAAATGTGGTAGGTGCATTTTTGAAATTAAAAGTCATCACAATAAATTGATAATGTCCACTGGGAATTGAAAATGCTGTTTTAGGTTTGGCATCCTCATTGAGTCTGATTTTCAAATAACCATCAGTCAGGTCAAACGTACTGAGATGTTTGGCTGGGGCCAAAGTATCAATCAGTTCATTTGGCCTTGGAACTGGATGGGCATAGCCCCAGTGACTGCCTTGAGGCCTCTATAGTCAACACAAAAACTCACCTCTTTATTACCATCCTAGCTATGAGATTTTGGTACAAGGACTACAAGACTAGCCCAGGGGCTACCTGAAGCCTGAATTACTCCCAACTCTGGCATCTTTTGGACCACTGTCCTGATGTAGTCTCTGACATGGTCAGGCTGTCTGTAAATTTTACTCTTCACAGGCATGCTATCACCTGTGTCCACTTCATGGGTACACTAGGTGGTTTGACAGGGTGTCAGAGAAAAGAGACCGGAAAACTGAGAACCTGTCTACAATCAGCTTGCTGTTGATCAGTGAGGCTGTCCGCCAAGGCTACTCCTTCAACTGATCCGTCAACAGGGTCCAGAGAGAGGAGATTAGGGAGAAGATCACTTTCTTCCTCCTGTCCCTCATCAGTGGCCATGAGCAAGCTCATGTCAGCCCTGTTAACAAAATGTTTCGGGCATATCACATGAAGTACCATGGGGGGACTTCTTGGAGTACCTAGGTCAACTTGGGGCCACTCCACTTGTCTTAGGGAGCTGCTGGGGCCACAGACCCCAACAGCCACACTTTTGATCCTGTCCGATAAACAGTAAGACAGCCTTTTGGTCATGCCAAGCTCTCTGAAGCTCCTGGCTGGTCTCAAGGTTTTTGCTGGCCGCCTTCATATGCTCAGGCATGTGAGAACGCAGGCCCACTATGTCCTGTTTAGGAGGCTTAAGAGGTTTCTCCCATCCTTCTTTGACCATACATAATGGACCCCTAACTGGATGTCCAAACAGAAGTTCAAATGGGCTGTAGACCACCCCTTCTAATGAACCTCTCTGGAGGGAAAGAGAAGGCAAGGTAGTATGACATCCCATTTTCACATCAGCTTTTCTAGGAGTCCCATGATCATACCTTTGATGGTCTTATTGAACCTTTCAACAACCCCATTGCCCTGTGGATGGTAGGGTATGGAAACATATAGTTTACACCACACTCTTTCAACACAGCAGTGATGTAGCTAGACATGAAGTTAGTACTTCAGTCAGACAAGACCTCCTTAGGGATCCCAACTCTGAAAGGGATTCCCAGGAGAGCCCTGGCCACTACAGGAGCTGTAGTGGTCCTAAGGGAACAGCCTCTGGATATCTAGTGGCATGGTCTACCATCACTAAGATAAAACTATGTCCAGATGCTGTTGGAGGGTTTAAGGGACCTTCAATGTATATCCCTACCCGCTCAAAGGGAACCCTAACCACTGGCAGTGGGAATAAGGGGGCCTATGTAGTGCCGCCTGACTTACCACTGGCTTGGCAGGTGACACAGGACTGACAAAACTCCTTGGTGTCCTCAGGCTTGGGGGGCCAATGAAAGTAAGAGACAAGCCTGTACGAAGTCTTGCTTTGCCCAAGATGTTCTGTAAAGGGGAATGTTGTGTTCCAGGGTTAATAAGCAACCCCTGAACTTCTTAGGTATGACCAACATCCTGGTGGCTTGGGGTCTCTACTTTCATAAAACAGGTGCCCTTCTTCCTGATAAGTCCTGTGGGACCTACTGAAATGTCTTGCTTCCTCAGGAGCAGCTTGATGTCTGAGTTGTTCAAGATAGGAGCAGGCCTTCTGCTCCAGACTGAAGTCTTCCCCTGAAGGACCCCTGACCCTAGTTGCTTTGCCTTGTCAGACCCAAGCTCCTCTTGTACAGTTCCTTCACAAGTACTGAGATCATCTCCCTGAGGAAGCTGGTTCTCATTGTAGGTCTGAGAGGAGGATACATTTAACATTTAACATACATCTTTATCCTTCTTGCTCCCTCTCTTGGGAGCTGGCTGGTCCATTTCTACAGGATCCATGGCTCCCTCAGTGCCTAACTTCATGGCCTCAGCCCTAGTGACAGCACAGACACTGGCTGAAATTCCCATAATTTCTTCATGAGTCCTGAACTCCACTTCAGACCAGGCTGAAGTTCCAAATGATTGCTCATAAGAAGACAGTTCACAGGTAGGTCGGAGGATGCCACAACTCTCTTTGGGCCAGTCAACCCTCCCCAGCTGAGATTAAAATTTGCAATGGAATGATCTGTCTGGTATTGTTAGCATTGGTCACTTGGTAAATCGATCCAAGTAGAATCTGCTCCATATACACAAGTTTTTCTGTCATTCTGTCACCATAGTGACACTGGCGTGTGCCCCTGTATGCCACAGCTTCCTGACCATTGATGAGAGGCTGTTGTCTGTATTAGTCCAAGTTAGTGAGACTTACGATAAGGGTGGCGAGCTCAGTGCCACCATCACAGACTAAAACAGCCTGAGTGTGTGTCCTGACTAGGCCAGAACCCACTTTAGTACACAAGGTTAACCCAGCTAAGCTCTAGGGGGCCCTACTACTACCAGTGCTATTGTTAGGGGCACTAGGAGGTTTAGGAGTAGTAGTAGCAGTATTGGTGCTATACTTGGAGCAATCAGCATCCTTTGCCCTTTTACCTTTTTCCTTACACAAATAGCACCAAGGTTTCTTGATAGAGTAGGAACAGGGATGAGACCTACCCCCAGAGAAAGCTTTTTCAGGACCTTCAGAAGACTCTTTTCTTTACATTTCTCTCCACCTTTCTCTTGGGCCTTAGAATAATATTGCTTCTTCTGGTCAGCACCACCATGAAACCTTTGTTGCACTCTGATACAGACCCACTAGTCTGCCTTCTTTCCCAATACTTGGGGAGAGGTCAGATCTGAGTCCACCATGTACTGGTGCAGTTGCTGATTTTGACAGTCGTTTTGAGATGTGCTTTCTCACATGCAAATTGTACAGTCCCTCACAATCATGCGCATGTCCCAAAGAGCATTCAGTTTATTCTTCTTTTTTCGTCCCATTTGCTTGGTTCACGAAGATGTAAGATTCAAAAACATGTTTTTTCACATTTGGTCTAATTACTTTGTGAATCGAAGCATACTTGCATACTGTGACTACATGCCAGTCTTTATCAATGTTTCACTACAAAACTATGCAATTATATTCTATTAACAGAGTGTACGGTTCCCAGACAATGGTCGATTTGTATCGGGACACTGGAAAGTCCAAAAGGTTGTCCCTATCCCCCCCCAAACATTTAGTGTCTCCTACGCCCCTGACTGGTAGGTGTTGGTTAGCTCTCATCTGAAGTGCTGTGGCTGTCTCTTCGAACGCCATGCCCTTCCTGACAAGGGCATAGCGCAGGCAGAAGGGGAATCTGGCCGCAGCGCCAAGTTTCTGACATCGGGTGTGTGCCCTGCCGAGACCCTGCGCTGCGCTTGAGGAATTGGGAGAAGCAGGGGGGCTGCTGGACTGCCAAGAAGGAGTGCAGTGAGGTGGCTAGCGGACGAAGCGAGAGGTTGTTACCCCCTCGTCACCAGTGTGGAGTGTGGCACCAGGTAGATGATTGGGCCTGGTTACACTCGGCTAAGGAACGAGGCACACACTCAGTTCTTGGTTTCAGCCAAAAGTGGTCAGGTGCAACCCTTTATGATGCCCTCGTGCCGAGCCCGTTCACAAGGGGTAAAAAGGAACATTTTAGAGGAGAGGCCGGATGGCTCTCTACTTCTTGCACCAAACCATTGATTCATAATGCTCTTTTCCTGTCCATGGAAATTTAAATTCTTATAGATATATTTTTTTGATTTTACGAGGATTGTATTTCACTAATCATGGCCTAGATGTATCAAGCCATTTGCGATTCGCAAAGGCCGGAATTCGCAGAATTCCAGCGTTTGCGAATCGCAAACGATCTTTTTGCATGTTTTTGCATGCTTAAAAAGAAAATCGCAAAATAAGGAATCGCAAAAATTTGCGATTCCTTATTTTGCTATAGCATTTAAGGAATCGCAATTTTGCGATTCCTTAAATGCTATGTATGTAGCATTTTCCAATTGCGAATTTTGGTTAAGAAATCGAAATTACTACCAACTTGTAGTTGATGGTAAGTTGCGAATTCTTTTAAAAATGCACAATTTGGCATTTTTTAAGGTGGCATGTGACACACATACATGCCCATAGGGCATGTATGCGCGCCATATGCACACACATGTTAATTTCAGCGGTGCAACAAAGTGTCTTTGAGACACCCCTGCACCCTTGAAATTATTCTCATTGTGATTAGCAAATTGCGAATCGCAAATTGAGATGTATTTCACAATCATTCCTATGGGCCTCCTGGCCCATAGGAATGAATGGGTAATTATTCCTTATTTGCAAATTCGCAAATTGCGAATTCGCAAATAAGGAAGATTAAGAAATCGCAAAAAATAGCGATTTTTTGCATACATCCCATTTTGCGATTTCTAAATAGCGATTCCTTAAAAATCGCTATTTAGAAATCGCAAAGGGGAATGTTGATACATCTACCCCCTAGTGCTTAAAGACTTTGTCAGTAAACAAGCATTTGAGTAAACATAGTGGTGGATTCGGGGTGCCGCTTCGAATGCTCACGCCATCCAAAGGAGCCTGTTCCCTCCCTCAGGCTAATCTTTCAGGAGAAGCTGACGTAGCCCGATGACGCGCTGTGTACTGGCAGGTCCTCTCTCTGAGGCGTCTACAGATCCCTTTGACTCATTAATGTCAGAAAGATATCTCGCGCGAGCTCACGGAGCTGCAGAGCACCTTTACTTTTCTGACAGTTTAGAATCGGATAACACAGCTAGCTCCTTCATAGACAGCAAGAGCCTTGTATGTTTTGCATATATTAATTAAATCTCCATTCATCGCTGGAAAGAGAAACTCCTGCCAGCTGAGTGAGTATAAGAAACGAGGGCCTGTTGCCGCGCAGCTAATTTATGAAACAAAGCTTACATGATGAGCTTCTGATTAATAGTGTAATAACTTTTCAAGACCACCAAACGTCAGAAACCTCTTGGTACTTTCCCATCAGGGGCTATTATGATTTTTGGAAAAAGATTTGTATTAGATTACATGTATGAATATGGGAGGGGATGTCAGGCAAAGAATCATGGCGGGACAACAAAATATTATGCAGAGCCCTACTGGCCTGTACGCACTTTGTGGGCATACAGACAAGTAATAAACACAGACATTTCCCTGCCTCTAGAGAGATTTTCAAGCATCCATAGCGACGTTCTGACCACTGAATCCACTACAACTCCAAAGGGGCATACCGCTCCACAGATATTTTATGGAGTAAGAAGGCGATTCCAGTCCACAAAAAAACTAGGGGGCAGATTTATGAAGGGCTTGCGCCACGTTTACGGCGCCGTTGCGTGACGCAACGGCACGGAAACGTGGCGCATCCCTGCGCCCTATTTACAACGTGACGCATCTAGGAGATGCGTCACGTTGTACAGCACTGCGCCATGAGGAGGCGTTCCTGCGCAGGGGGGGGCGTTCCTGCGCAGGAACGCCTCCTGAAAGTGGCTGAGTGAAATCTATGAGATTTCACTCAGTCACTTTCAGGGCAATGCTGCGTCAAAACCCTGCGCCTGCTTGAAGCAGGCGTAAGGCTTGAGGCAGCATTGAAAGAATAGGCCCCCCCAGAGCATTGCTGGAGCTGCGTCGCGCTTGCGACGCAACTCCAGCAATGCGCCACATTTCCGGCACAGATGCGTCACGCATCTGTGCCGTTTTTGCCCCATGGTGCGCCGCATCATAAATGCGGCGCACCATGGGTGGCGTAGCTGTGGCGCACTGTGGCGCATGTTAACTGGCGCATCCCTCGGGATGCGCCAGTTAACATAAATCTGCCCCTAGCTTTCTCCATCCTCTTCTGAAACTTCGAAATCTGTGAAGAGTTCTTTCACATTCTTCACCATCTGCAGCTCATTTCTGACCTCCCAGGTTTTTTTCTGACCTTTACCATGTTTCTACCACCACTGCAGGATTTTTGCAAACTCTGAAGAAAATTCATGGGGTGTGAAACGATATCATAAACTCTCAAAACAATTCAAAGTCTTTGTAGAGAGTTCATGTGTCTGCTGACCCTGTTCTGAAGGGAGATCTCTTCTTCTAAAGAAAGACCGTGCCCCTCTAAATTGTGTTCCTGCCCCTTTTGGGACTTCTTAGCCTCTGCATAAATGTTCTTATCTGAGTAATAGGGTATAATTCACCACAGATTCTTCATTGGCTATGCAGTTCCTTACCAAACTCCACAGAGATTTGCCAACCTCTAAAGGGAATTATCAAACTGAAGATAGTTCTCTGCCTCTGTAAATGATCCAAAAACAGATATTGTCGCATAGAGAATTCCCTGACTCTCCAGTGGCTTCCCATGAGTTTAAAAATATTGAAGTACAATTCTGCACTTGGGTCTTTGTAAAACGTTGGTTTATTTCATTGTAGGGGGGAGACAGAACAATTTAAAGAATATTAACGCTCAATGATTGTATTTCCGCATCTGCTTTACAGAACTACTAGTTAGAAATCGTAAATTACTTGCACTTAATTGACTGTGAAAGAACACTGAGGGGTAGGGATCTTTGTGACCGATGTGAGGCCTGTTCTCTGTAGTATTTTAGTCAAATTTGATGGCCAGTGTATCCTAAATAAAGATGAACTCCAGAAACAGTTTTAGGTACCGGTGGATGTTGAATCCGGCTCAAAGCCATACGGCTGCATAAGGTTCTCCCTGAAACAAAATGTGGAAAAAGGGTAGAAGGCAGTGAAGGCAAAACAGCATGATCACATCCTCCGGTGACGGTAGTGTGAAAGAAGAGCCACCTTGCCAAATTCCGCACACAAAGGGGAAGGTGACCTTCTAGTGTAAGTACCGGATTACAGGCATCAATCCGTAGTTTCAAGTATCAAAGAGCCTTTTATGACTACAGTGGTCGATTAGACTGACATAATCAGGGTGGCGGTCTGTGGCTGCCAGACTGATGGTCCATCTGCCATACTCTGACTGCGGCGGTCAGACTGCCACAGAACCTCTACTACTGGCAGGGATCCATGATCCCTGGCAGTTTTGCAGCATTGTGAGGCTGGTAACATGCTGGCACTGCCACTGTGCACCGGCAAGCATATGACTACTTTCTTCACCACCACAGTTTTTATGGCGGTGTGACCACCATGAAAAGTGTGACAATGAGGAAACTATATGTTGCCTCTGTGCCAGGGCATGCATACAGATGGTCACATGGTGTGCCCCCCTGTATGCCTGCACCTCCGGTTCGTACCGTGCATGGACTTACATGCCCTTCAGGAACGTGCAATGGCACTCCCATTGCCAAGCCTTGCTAAGGCTCACATATGCTGCTGCAGCAGGACCGCCCGACTTGTATTCCAGTTGGAATCCAGCAGGCGGTCCATTATGGGTTTGCCAGTCTTGGCGTGGGGCGCTGGCTTGGGGGGCAGCTCCAAGACCGCCAATCAATCAATCAATCAATCAATCAATCAATCAATCAATCAATCATGGCATTTGTGTAGCGCGCTACTCACCCGGAAGGGTCTCAAGGCGCTGGGAAGAGGGGTCAGTTACTGCTCGAAAAGCCAGGTCTTGAGTTGCTTCCTGAAGGAGAGATGGTCCTGGGTTAGCCGAAGGTGGATGGGGAGGGAGTTCCATGTCCTGGCTGCCAGGTAGGAGAAGCATCTTCCTCCGGCGGTGGCTCTGTGGATGCGTGGAATGGCGGCGTAGGCGGGGCTGGTCGATCGTAGCTGGCAGGTGGGCATGTAGAAGGACAGGCGGTTGTTGAGGTACTTGGGGCCCAGGTCGTGGAGGGCCTTGTGTGCGTGGGTGAGGAGTCTGGACGTGATCCTCTTGCTGACGGGGAGCCAGTGCAGGTCTTTCAGGTGGCCGGATATGTGGCTGTGATGGGAGGTTGTCCAGGATGAGTCGTGCGGAGGCGTTCTGGATGCATTGGAGTCTTTTCTGAAGATTGGCAGTTGTTCCGGTGTAGAGGGTGTTTCCGTAGTCTAGACGGCTGGTGACGAGTGCCTGGGTGACCGTCTCCCTGGTTTCGGTGGGGATCCATTGGAAGATCTTTCGGAGCATGCGCAGGGTGTTGAAGCACGAAGATGAGACGGCATTGACTTGTCTGGTCATCGAGAGGGAGGAGTCCAGGATGAAGCCCAGGTTGCATGCTTAGTCCGTTTGGGAGTGTTGCCCAGGGCAGGGGGCCACCAGGAGTCGTCCCAGGTGGAGGGCGATGACCCTAGGATGAGGACTTCCGTCTTGTCTGAGTTCAGTTTCAGGCGGCTGTTCTTCATTCCCTCGGCGATGTCTTTCATCCCTTCGTGAAGGCTGGTTCTGGCGGCGGCGGGGTCGTTGGTGAGGGAGAGGATCAGCTGGGTGTCGTCTGCGTAGGAGATGATGTTGAGGTTGTGTTGGCGTGCGATGGCTGCGAGGGGGCTCATGTAGACGTTGAAGAGGGTGGGGCTGAGCGATGATCCCTGTGGTACACCGCAGATGACTTTGGTGGCCTTGGATCTGAATGGGGGGAGGCGGACTCTCTGGGTTCTTCCGGCGAGGAACGAGATGATCCACTCCAGTGCCTTCTCTTGGATTCCGATGTTGCTGCGGTGCTACACTAGGGTGCGGTGGTGGACAGTGTTGATCGCTGCGGATAGGTCCAGGAGGATGAGGGTCACTGTCTCCACGTTGTCGAGCAGGGATCTGATGTCGTCAGTGGCTGCGATGAGGGCGGTCTCGGTGCTGTGGTTGGCTCGGAAATCGGACTGTAAGTGGTCGAGGGATCCGTTTGTCTCGACGAAGGTGGCCAGCTGTCTGTTGACGGTCTTCTCGATGACTTTGGCAGGAAAAGGGAGGAGCGAGATGGGGCGGAAGTTCTTGAGGTCGGTGGGGTCCGCTGTTGGTTTCTTCAGGAGGGCGCTGAGCTCGGTGTGCTTCCAGCTTTCCGGGAAGGTGGCGGTGTTGAAGGAGGCGTTGATGATGTCTCGGAGTTGGGGTGCGATGATGGAGTCGGCTTTGTTGAAGACATGGTGGGGGCAGTGGTCGGTAGGGGATCGGGAGTGGATGGTGTTCATCGTGCGGGTGGTGTCTTCGGTGTTGACTGGGGTCCAGGCAAAGAGGGTGGTGGTGGGGGGCGTTGGTTCGGTGGTTGGGTGCGTGGTTGGTGTGCCGAAGCTGTTGTGTATTTCAGCGATCTTGCGGTGGAAGAACGAGGCGAGTGAGTCGCAGAGGTCTTGCGAGAGGGTGATGTCGTTGTTTCTGGGGTTGGAGAGCTCTTTGACGATGCTGAAGAGTTCCTTGCTTTTGTGGGCGTTGTTGTCTAGTCGTTCTTTGAATGCTGTCTTCTTGGTGGTGCGGATCAGCTGGTGGTGTTTGCGGGTGGCGTGCTTGAGGACAGTCATGTTGTCTGTGGTCTGGTTGTTGCGCCAGGTTTTCTCGAGGGTGCGGCAGTTCCTCTTGGAGTTCTTAAGTTCGTCTGTAAACCAAGAGGCCTTCTTGCTGCCGTGTCTGCTGGGAGGGGTCTTCAGTGGTGCAAGGTCGTCTGCGCAGTTGGTGATCCACTGTGTGAGGTTGCTGGCTGCTTTGTTGGGGTCCGTTGTGCTGGTGGGAGGGTTCTGGCTGAGGGAGGTGGTGAGCTGGTCGGTGGTGATCTTGTTCCAGCTCCTGTGGGGAACCTGTTGCGGGTGGTGGTAGGTCGTGGTTCTTCTGAAGCTGAAGTGGACGCAGCTGTGATCCGTCCAATGGAGTCCGGTGGAGCGGCTGAAGGCGATGTACTTGCTGGAGGAGAAGACTGGGTCAAGCGTGTGGCCAGCGTAGTGGGTGTGGGTGTTCACCAGTTGCTTGAGTCCTAGGTTAGCAAGGTTGTCCAGCAGGGCGGTGGTGTTGCTGTCCTTGTTGTTCTCCAGGTGGAAGTTGAGGTCCCCTAGGAGGATGTAGTTGGCGGAGGGGAGGGCGTGCGGGCTGATGAAGTCTGTGATGTCAGAGCCTGGCTATATGCAAATTAGTCTGTCCCTGGCCCAGTGCATCATGGGAACAGGGCAGACCAAACTACCAAGCCAATTCTTCACCAGAAAGGAGACAAACTTCCGGGGACCGGTTTCTGGCATTTCAGCCGTCGTCGGCCCAGCTCCAGGTGATCTTGTATCCGTCCGGGATGGCAATGGCGATGTCGGGCACTGAGGAGGCGTTCATCCAGGTTTCCGTGAGGAAGGCGACGTCTGGCGATGTTATGTCGAGCAGGTTCCAGAGTTCGACGGCGTGTCTGTGGACGGAGCGGGTGTTGAGCAGGATGCACTTGAGGTGGTTGCTGCTGGTGCTTGGCTTGGCGGGCGTGGTGCAGGTCCGGAGGCAGGTGAACTTGCAGGCTTGGCAGGTGAAAGGTCCGTGGGTACGTTTTGGGGTGCTCGGTAGCAGGCCGGTGTTGAGTGTGTTGAGGGTGGTGGCGTCGTAGGTCCGTTGTGTGGTCTGGCGTCGACGAGAGCCAGGGGTCCAGGCGCTGTGCGCGGTCCATGCGCGGACGGGCGCAGACGGGCTTGCCTTTTACCCGCCTTCGGCACGCAATCGGCACGCCCGCTGCGCGTACGTGTGCACTCCGCCATAAATGGCCAAGTGGGAGGGAGGAGCAGCTGGGAGGCGGGAGCGGGGCGGCGAATGGGAATTGAGACAAAAAACAAAAGGGGCGGGGCCGCAGGGGAGCAGTGGCGGGGAGCAGGGAGAAGGGCGGGAAACGCGGCAGGGGGACAGGACACAGTAAAAACAAATACAGTGTCAGAATACCGAATGCAGAATACAGACAATAAAGAGGCAAAATGCAGAGAAATACAGAGGCAGAATACCACAAACATGCTAATGACCAGGCACTCAGCTGCAGGGCAGCGGTGAAACTCGGCAGGAGCGGGGGCAGCCTGGGCTCACTCACGGGGAGTGTGCGCGGTGCGTGGAGTGACCGGCCCAGAACAGGGTCAAGAGTCATAATGAGGCTCTTATTAAATATTAAATGACAATGGAAAACCCATACGCCAAATGTGAATCTTGGGTGCAGTGCTTTATTCGTAAAAAAGAGTGCTGGTGCAATTAAACTGCAACTGCTAAATACAAAGGCTACATAGTCTAGAATCCACCTCATGTGCCTTTGATTCACTACCAGACACTCTTGCACCACTATCTCACTCTTTCCCATTTCTGCTTTCTCCCTTTGCGATGGTTTTTCAGTTTTTCTCATCCTTCTTCTTTCCCCTTTGTGTGTTATTTCCTCTCTTGCTCTAAGGAAATATCTTTTGCAGAAAAATAAATGCAATTCTACAAAAATAAGTGCCAGTGGCTCCCATCGGCAACCACCAGCTCAAATTAGGCACTAGGGGGCACATGCATCAACAGAAATTGCATTCGCAAACAGTGCGAATCGCTAAATTAGCCCGTTTGCGAATGCAATTTCTGTTTTTGGAATGCATCAATTATTTTCAAAATAGGAATTGCAATTGACTTTGCGATTCCTTAAAAAGTCGCAAATGGCATTGCGAGTTGGTAAAGAATCGCAAATTTTAAGAATCCTTAATTTTTTTGCGAATTTTGGAATGCATGAAAATTTGCTATTAGCGATTTTCATAGAAATCGCAATTAGGAATTCCTAAAAGTAGAAGAAGTGTGAGCAGGTGGTATTCTTTTTTTTCTTCCAGAACATGTGCAAATGATTAGCCAACTATAAAAGGGATTCCATATTACCTCTGGAACTCTTTCAGGATGGCAGCAATCATTGTGCTAGCACGTAGGTGGTGTTTGAGAGCGGCAGGAAGGAGGAGAAGAATACTTAATGAAAGAATATTTAGATTGCACATCACTTTGCTTGGGCAGACACAGGCAGACATATATGATAAGTATAGGCTTAATGCTGACTCTATTTTAGATCTGATAGCAGAATTAGATCCCATATTGCATAGGCAAACGTGTAGGACTCAAGCCATACCCACCCATGTACAGGTGTTATGTTGTCTTCATCTTCTAGCCTCTGGGTCCTTTCAAGGTGTCATTGCTGTTGCTGGGGGGGTTTCACAGAGTGCATTGTCTAGATTTTTTAAAGACTTTCTCAATGCAATGCTCCAAAGGATAAACCATCACATAAAGTTTCCTACCACTCAGCAGGAGTTGCTTCAGACCAAATTAGACTTTTATAACATGGCACATTTCCCACATGTAATAGGATGTGTTGATGGAACACATGTTCCCATTTGTCCCCCTGCTGCAAATGAGTAAATTTTTAGAAACAGGAAAAATTACCATTCATTAAATATACAAGTAATCTGCAATGCAAAAGGAATCATCACTGACTTAGTTGCCACTTACCCAGGGAGTGCCCATGACTCTTACATTTTTAAACATAGTGCCATCCATGCTCACCTGCTGTCTGGAGAATTTGGAGACGGATATTTACTAGGTAAATGTAATTAATCAATGTCTTATGTATTTCACTTTTGTGTGGCACTGAACTGGTACTCAGTTTAAATTTTCTCCATTAAACATAGGAGATAGTGCACACGGTGTGAGGTCATACATACTCACACCTTACCTGACTCCAACAACCAACAAAGAACAGCAATATAACCATGCCCATATCTCAATTCGCAGTATAATAGAGAGGACTTTTGGGGTTATGAAGTCAAGGTTCAGAATCCTGCATAAGACTGGAGGAGCACTGCAATATCGCCCGGATGTTTGCTGCAAAATAGTTGCAGTATGTGCTATCCTACACAACCTAGCCACTAGGAGAGGCCTTGAACTTTGATGAGGAGGATGTGCTACCAAACCAGCCTCAACAACCCCATGCTAGATTACATGGACCTGACGCAGCAGAAGGGAGGAGCAGAAGGGCAGAAATCACTCAGCATTATTTTTAAAAGAAAGGTGAGATAAATGTAATTTGCATTCAAAATGTTTATTTCAATTATTGTTCAAATAATATGAAGAGCTTTGCACTCCAGAAACATTACTGCATGTATGTAGGAGAAAAACATAAACTTTTACGAAACTTTAATCAGTCAAGGTGCACCTTTAAACATATTCCAAAATCATGAGCATATTATGAAATTATTACAAGAAATCATTTCTTCCTCCCACGCAAACCTAAAGCTTTAGTTTTAATTTTTTCAGAAACTATAGGTTTTCTTGTGTGTATGTCTTGGCCTCTTGTGCTACGGCGTTCAGACACTTCTTTTGCTTTAATTTTGACACTGCTTCCATCACAATAAATGTTTAAACCCCCGTAAACAGAATTATTTAGGTTTTCCATAGTTTGCATATTATTAGCAGCACTTTTCATAGACATCATACCTTCACAAAGCTCACCACAACATTGTCTAATATCCTACTGAATGGAAATGGTATGTTTAATCAGTCGTGCATTGCTAGTAGTTACTCTATTCCAAGCCCTTGCATATGTGTGCATGCTCATCATTGTTCTCATGTGTCTATTGCAATTTGCAATTTTCTGAGCGTCCATGCCATGACAAATAGTCTCCAATGCATTTGCTATGTGGCTTAAATTGTGACATGACGCCTTTTGTGCATCTTCAATCACTTTTGTTAATGATGTGAAACTTTTACTCATGTCACTGATGTCTTCACTGATATGACTCAGTTTGCCCTTCATAATCCTCATATCCTTCCCTTGCAGATGCTGCACTTTCAATAACTTCAGTTCAACCTCACTTGCAAGGGCATTATCTTCAAAGGAGTTTCTTGGATTGGAAGACCTTGGCCTTCTTCTGAAGAATTTTTGGAGCTTTTTACGACAACTTGACTGTTTGTTTGAAGTGCCAGTGATTCCTGCACTTTGCTGTTCAAGTTCTGTGACAATATGTTCTTCTTCAGTGTCTGAATTCTGAAGCTGACGCACTCTCTTTCTACCTTGCAATGTGTACACAGTTGGTGAAGATGTCTCTGAGTTTTGCTCTAATGTGTTCTGTAAATCCATGTTGGTGTCTTCAAAATCATTTTTTTCAGTTTCTGTATCAACATCTATTAATGAAAAAGTGCATTCACAATATCAATGTAATGAAATGGCATGTTGTAAAAATCACTGAAATGCACATTTGTTGGGTAATAAACATGCTAAATGCATGCCTTTGAAGTACTTCAATAGTGATGTGTTTTTTGAGAAATAAAATTTACAACTTTATGAAACCTTTTACTAAACATGTTAGAAAAACTACAAGTCCCATGATGCACTGCTTCCTTCATTAAAATGCCTTTTAAACCTACATATTATAATGCAAAGAGTATAAAACTTTATGGGGTTTAACCTTAGCACTAATGAAACGTTTAATTACAACCTGCAACCTCATTTTCTTAGAATTAAAAAATATTGCACACATAATCTTACTTAAGGTTGGTGATATCCACAGCATTAACTTTTGCCTGTATGGCCAGCCACAGTTTTCTTTTGACTGCTTCTGGAACCTTCAATGACTGCTTCCCAAACAGCTGTTCCTGCCTCTGAGTAACCTCCTCTATCAAAATCTGCAACTCCTGTTCACTGAACTCTATCTTCCTTTTTCTTGCTTGAAGGTCTTGACTAGCACTTTCTGGCTCCATTTGTTCCTCTGCTGCTCTCCCAAAACACTCCTCCTGCTGCAGCACACACAGTTCAAATGACAAAATGCCACTCTGTAGTTCAAACTAGGTTTTAGGTGTGCCTAATCAGTGTGTGTGATTTCTGGGTGTGTTCTCAATGCAATGCATGAATTTGCGAATTCGCAATTTTGCGAATTTTTTGCAATTTCTTAAATTGCGAATTCGCAAAAAAATTGCAAAAAAATTGCGATTCGCAGAAATATAGCGATTTTTACAGAATCTCAAAAAATCGCAAAAATGGTGATGCATGCCGTTTTGCGATTCGCAACTTGCGATTCCTTAAAAATCGCAAATTACGAATTGCAAAACAAAACAATGATGCATGTGCCCCTAGGTATTTGCAGTGTACACAGAGTGGTTCAATATGGGCTCATTTAAACTGCAAGTTGCATTTTATCGGCAAGAAAAAAAAAAACGTAATGTAATGGAAAAAATAAATCCCAATACTGTGCAAGTGATTTTCTTTTTCTAACTTTGGCATCCTAATATATATCAATCATCAGTTGGTGAGTGCTCGTAAATGATCACAAGATAAAAAAGTGAAGAGAAATGAGAAGGTGTTTATATAAGGATGTACAAGTGAAAAAAGAGCAACAAGGGAATGGGCATCCAAAAATCGAAATACGTATTAAAACATTCAATATTACATTAGCAGTCCTTATTCTGATTGTATGTGTATTGGTTATGTCATTGATATCTTATTGAAGCACTCAACCAACGTGTTGGTTATGAGTGCCATGACATGAAGAATGTCTGTGTAAATGTGCTTTAGTACCACACAGTTTTCATGTAGGTTGATATTTTCCCTGTTAGAAATAATATTTTGGGGGGCTTCAATCAGGAAATTGATCTCAGTGAGATCCTGAGGTACCATCGAATCATTCCACAAGTACCTATTTCTGAAGTTGCAGGTAGGCCCATGATATGGCTACATCCACAACCAGTTGCTATCGAGTAACCTCCACTGCTGTGCCCCAAGAGGGCCAATGTCTGTTCCCCAAAATTCCCATACAATTTGCAAGTTGCACGTGTCTGTCAGTAGTCTTCATATACTGCTGTTGTGCTGCACCAATAAAAAGGAGGTCATGCTCTCTAGTATTTTATTAATACTTAGGTATCACACCAACAAAGGTTTATGAGAAAATTGCAGAAGGAAAATTTCATGTCACTGTGCTCTACCTGCCTCTTTCTGATTCCAGGCTCAGATGATGAGGCATCACTTTCAAACATGCACGTTTTAATACAAAACTTAAAAGTGCTTAGAAAAAACTTCATATGGGTCACCATGTGCAGCTGCAGAGTAGACCTTCTTGGTTGAACCCTACTGAATTCTGCCTCACCTGGACCACTATCTCAAAACAACTCCAGCATCTTTCAGTGTTCCCAAGGCCAGACAACTCTGTTGCATAGGCTAGCACTAGTTTCCCTATGTAAGGGTAGTTAACTTTTTGAACCACTAAAGCAACCTCAACAGCTTAAGGTCCACTCTACCTTCATTGAGAGATCTCCAATGAAACCTGTGTCCAGGTAGGCTAAATGATGATGATGATACAGAGTTACAATGGAATCTGTAATGCCCATATTTATGAGGTTGTTCTTCAGGAGGCATTCTGTTGAGGAGCAATGGTCCCTATCAACAAACTGCATTTTCTAGTATATTTAGGGGCCGATTCCGATCTGGGTCGGAAGGGCACCGAACGCGATCCGGCCGAAAAAAGTTTGAGCCGTACGCATTTTTACCCCCCGACTCGTACACCTGTACGCGGGAGCAAGTACAATGCGAGCAATGCGAAATTCACCGACCGAGTCCTTTCCGGGTCCGGACCGCTCTGTATCACTCGTCTGTAAGCTGACCGTGCCGTGCAATGGATGCGAATTACGACCGAGCCAGTATGATGCACACGTCGGACAGCCGGTGCGAGTCAAAGTGTCCGGCTCGCAAAATGTCCGGGACGTTGCATTTGGGGGTCTGCGTCGGCCCCCCTGTCAACCGCCGCCTTATGACTCGGACACAGGGGGAGACCCAAGGGTCTCCCCAACACAGGCATGTACGGTGCGGATGGCACCGACGCGTACCCACTGTAGGGGGCACCCTTGTGCGAGATGTGCAAAATAAGTCAATGGGAGCCCATTTACGCATCGTACGACTGACTCCCAATGACTTCTATGGGAATCCGACCGAACCAAGTCCCGCAGCATACGGCCGCATCGTACTCGCTTGGTCGGATTGCAGGACTCCGGCTTGGTCGGAAAACACTCCGGATTGGGCTCAGTCAGAGAGCTTTCCGACCCAGATCGGAATGGTCCCCTTAGTCGTACAGCAATAATATTACCAAATGCTTTTTACACACCTATAGGTGCATTCCTCCGCTTCTCCAACTTTTTCTATTGGGAAATTCTCACACATGCAAGCTTACTACTTAGGGCATGATTTCGATGTGGTTAGGAAAGCCTCCAAACGGCATTTGCTCCATCCAAATCGGATCGGGAACAAGTCTTTTTGACTGACTAGGAAAGGTTTCTGCCAGGCCGAGTACAATGCAAGTTAGGCGTTAGGAATATCCCAATTCAAATCTGATGGCATTTGGAATGACTGAGCCTTACGGAGCAGAATCGTACATCTCCACAGACTGTGTTTCTGAATGACCAAGTACGATGCTGGATTTTGACAGCCTTTACAAATCGTGCTGGGGCCCCCCTGCACCCAGAAACCTTCCCAACCCGGCCCGTGTGGGTACCCATGGGTCCCCCTTGCCAGCCATCCACAGTGTGCCAGGCACCAGGGGGTGCCCGCCACAGGGTGCCTGATTTTACCCAGCCACCCCTTTCTTCAATTGGAGCCTATGCATTCGGTCGGAACAAAGGCTCCCATTGAAGTCAATGGGAGTCCAACCTAATCATGTCTGGAAGCATCCAGATGCATTGCACTCGGTCAGTTAGACTCTCCCCTAATCTGATTTGATCGGAAACCATTCCCAAACCCATTTGGTCAGGAAACTTACCAAACCGCATCAGAACCAGGCCCTTAGTTGTAAATGTGGGAGGGGAGTGGCTGAAAAATGGGGCTTACTTACTACAAAATAAATAGTGTTTAGGGCCAGGGCTGCTTCTCCGCAACATCGGAGGAGTGCCGCCCCACTGCCTCAGCCAGCAACCCAAAAGTATAATATTGTTTTAATTTTTGGCTGCTGGCTGAGGAGCATGTGTGGGGATGGGCAGGGTAGGGCGGAGCAATGGGAAGGGGCAGAGTGATGTGCACTACTAACTGTGCATGTTTGTTTGGCCAGATGTCTTAGGCCGGCCTAATAGACATGCCCAGCTAAGTTTCTTCAATCTGGCTGTCTTGTACAGCCAGTTTGGGGAAACAGCACAAACTCCCTGGCCTGAGCAGGGCATCAAAGCAGCCCACTCTGTACAGTCCCGGACTGCTCTAATGCAGCATGAGAGCAGTGAAGGGATTGGGGGGAGAGTCTGCTGCTGTCCCACTGTCTGCTGGGACCAGAAAGCAGAGGAACTCAGAGGCGCGAGGCAGCAGAATCAGCATGAGGTGTTTTTTTATTCATTTTTTCTACCCCCTCCATGCTCCCCTCTGCGCCTACTCCTGTCAAGTCAAGTCAAGTCATAAAATTTATATAGCGCACTACATACCCAGAGGGTCTCAAGGCGCTTAGGGAGGGGAGGAGGATTACTTGTCAAATATCCACGTTTTAAGTTGCTTTCTGAATGCTAGGTGGTTCTGGGTAAGGCGAAGGTAAGTGGGAAGTGAGTTCCATGTTTTAGCTGCCAGGTATGAGAAGGATCTACCTCCCATGGGGGTCTTGTTGATGCGAGGTACAGTGGCGAGGGCTTGGCTGGAAGATCGTAGTTGGCGGGAGGGGGTGTAGAAGGACAGTCGTGAGTTGAGGCATTCTGGACCGATTTCGTAGAGTGCTTTGTGTGCGTGGGTTAGGAGACGGAAAGTGATCCTCTTATTGACGGGTAGCCAGTGGAGGTTTTTCAGGTGACCAGAGATGTGTTCGTTACGTGGGATGTCTAATATGATCCTGGCTGAGGCGTTTTGGATTCGTTGGAGTTTTTTCTGGAGTTTAGCGGTAGTGCCTGCGTAGAGGGTGTTTCCGTAGTCCAGTCGGCTCGTGACCAGAGCGTGGGTGACTGTTTTCCTGGTTTCGGTGGGGATCCAGCGAAATGTTTTTTTGAGCATGCGAAGAATATTGAAGCAGGATGAGGAGACGGCGCTGACTTGTCTGTTCATTGAAAGTGAAGAATCCAGGATAACGCCCAGGTTCCGTGCGTGGTCTGTCGGGATGGGTGCTTTTCCAAGGGCTTCCGGCCACCAAGAGTCGTCCCATGCAGAGGGGGATGTACCTAAGATGAGGACTTCTGTTTTATCTGAGTTCAGTTTCAGACGGCTGTGTTTCATCCATTCGGCAACTTCTTTCATTCCTTCGTGTAGGTTAGTTTTGGCGGTGCTAGGGTCATTGGTGAGTGAAAGGATCAGTTGAGTGTCATCCGCGTAGGAGATGATGTTGAGGTTGTGTTGGCGGGCGATGGCCGCGAGGGGGCTCATGTATACGTTGAAGAGGGTGGGACTGAGTGAGGATCCTTGTGGTACGCCACAGATGACTTCAGTGGCCTCGGACTTGAATGGTGGAAGGCGGACTCTCTGTGTTCTTCCGGTGAGGAACGAGGTGATCCATTCAAGTGCTTTTCCTTGTATTCCGATGTTTCTGAGGCGTTGTAAAAGGGTGCTGTGGCAGACTGTGTCGAAGGCTGCAGAGAGGTCGAGGAGGATGAGGGCGACTGTGTCTCCATTGTCCAGTAGAGTTCGAATGTCGTCTGTTGCTGCGATGAGGGCGGTCTCAGTGCTGTGTTTTGCTCGGAAGCCAGATTGTGAGGAGTCGAGGGATTTGTTGGCTTCGAGGAAAGCGGCGAGTTGGTTGTTGACAGCTTTCTCGATGACTTTGGCCGGGAATGGAAGGAGCGAGATGGGGCGGTAATTTTTGAGTTCGGTGGGGTCCGCTGTGGGTTTTTTCAGAAGGGCGCTGAGTTCGGCATGTTTCCAGCTTTCCGGGAAGGTGGCGGAGTTGAAGGAGCAGTTGATGACGTCTCGGAGGTGCGGTCCCCCACACACTTCCTCCACCCACCTCACCACTGTCCATATGTATCGTCTGCCACTGGTTTAGGGAACAATAAGGACAGTTTAAGGGAGGGACATACATCCACCCCCAAAAGAGTTAACCCATTGTTATTCACAAATTGCACTTCTAAAGTAACTACAGCCAAAAAAGAAGCTAAACAGTGGTAGATGTAGTCCAGATCAGAGCTGGAGTACGCCCCGCATAACATATACTCAACCACTCATACCGCAATGCTCTCCCACAGAAAATATTAGAGGTAGGGAATTAAAATAAAACCTCATGGAAATACTGTTAAGATAGAATATTTAAACTGGTTAAAAATATAAATATATTTAATTACATTTTTATTAAATAGAATTATATTTCTTTTAATTATTAAACCTATTTTTCCCAACTAACTGACAAAATATTGAAGGTCAGAATATCCACCTACAAAAATATCGAAGCAGCAATATCGAAATCAAGAATGCTGCCATCCTATCTACATCAAGGTAAGTACAAAAATATCGGAAAAAAAATATCGATGTCAAAAATATCGGAAAAAATAAGGTTTATTATTTAACTTAAAAAATAATATAAAAGGAAGTAAATAACACATATCATTAAAATAAATATAGTTAAAAATATTTTTAATGTTTAAAAATTATAAGAAATATATATGTATATAATGTAAAAAAATGCATTAAACATATACGTATAATATGTAATATATACTTACTAATCATTTTTAATAATTATTTTAATAACGTATACTGTTTAAAATATCATATAAATTATAAATACATCCATACACATAAAACAATAATATAAAATAAAAGTAACTATGTATACATATATATATAAGAAATCAAATTTTTAAATACATGTTTTCTTATATTAACTATATACTTTATTCTTATACTAAATATATGGATAGCGTAGGGGTAAAAATTACTATTCCTACCCCGGTGAGTGTAACAGTAGGGAAAGTGTTGCATAGCGTCGGGGTTAAAATTACTATTCCCACTCCACGGAGTGCAACAAAAGGGGAAAGTGTTGGATAGCGTCGGGGTAAAAATTACTATTCCCACTCCAGTGAGCGCAAAAGTAGGGAAAGTGTTGGATAGCATAAGGGTAAAAATTACTATTCCCACTCTAGGGAGTGCAACAGTAGGGAAAGTGGTGGATAGCGTAGGGGTAAAAATTACTATTCCCACTCCAGGGAGTGCAACAGTAGGGAAAATGTTGGATAGCATAGGGGTAAAAATTACTATTCCCGCTCCAGTGAGTGCAACTGTAGGGAAAGTGTTGGATAGCATGGGGATAAAATTACTATTCCCGCTCCAGGGAATGCAACAGTAGGAAAAGTGTTGGCTAGCGTAGGGGTTAAAATGAATATTCCAACTCCAGTGAATGTAACAGTGTGGAAAATGTAGGATAGCATAGGGGTTAAATTAACATACTTATTAATTAAATAATTTTGTAAAATAAATTACATAATAAAAAACAATTCACTAAAAAATAAATAATAAATACCAGTAAAACTAAATTAATATTTACTTAATTAACATTAAATAACTTCCCACCCTATTCCCCAATAAACATGCAACCCGCTACACAAAAAAAACACAAATTATTGAATTGTCAATTAATGAATTAATGAATTAACAATTAATAATAAATTACCAATAAATTATTTAACAATACCAATAAATAAATAATAACAATACATTAATTATAAATATTTTAATTATACATTAATTAATTAGTACAAATTAATTAACAATGAATAATTAATTAACAACAAATTATTTATCAATAACATTAAAAATATTTAATTATTTATAATTAAATTGCTTCCCACCCTATTCCCCTATACACTCACAACCCGCTCCACATAAAAATGTACATAATAACTTTAATAATCAATTAATACATTAATAAAAATGAATTACCAATTAATAATTAATGAACAATACATGAATTACCAATAACAATACATTAATTAGTTAATTATAATCAATATAATGATAAGTTAACCAATTAATAAAAAAATATTACCAATTAATAATTAATAATCAATAAATTAATAATCAACAGAATACATAAAAACATATTAAATTAATTAATTATAATTAAATTACTTCCCACCCAATTCCCCTATTAACCCGCAACCCGCTCTAATACAAAAACACAATCTTTATTTAAAAACATTACTAATTTCTTTGATTTTAAACAGCATTCTAATTTTCTGTTGTGATTTAGTAATTTGTAATTTGTGCTTCGTAAAATTGTGCATTTTTAAAATTCAATACCCCCCTGCACCACACGCCATCACTGATTGTTGGAGCCGCCTCCCTGCAACTCCTCCTAGGGGCCTGCAGGCACTTCCGGTCGGCCTGCACGAAGAGCGGTTAGCGCTCTAGTGATCAACTTCCTCCGGGCTATTTAGGCTGAGCAGGGGCTGCAGTGCGCTGCGGGAAGGAGACAGTGGCAGTGTCCCCGACCCGCTTGGCGAACTGACCTGGGCAGTAAGAGAAAGATAGCGCTTTGATTTTAAACAGCATTCTAATTTTCTGTTGTGATTTAGTAATTTGTAATTTGTGCTTCGTAAAATTGTGCATTTTTAAAATTCAATACCCCCCTGCACCACACGCCATCACTGATTGTTGGAGCCGCCTCCCTGCAACTCCTCGTAGGGGCCTGCAGGCACTTCCGGTCGGCCTGCACGAAGAGAGGTTAGCGCTCTAGTGATCAACTTTCTCTGGGCTATTTAGCCCTCGCAGTACCACGAGCGCGCAGCGATCGCGCGCAGCCCCGCCGAAGACCCGCCAAAGAGCTGCCCGTCTGCGCCCGTCCGCGCTAAGGCAGCGCCAGGCGCCAGGCATACTGTTCCTTCTACCCGCATTTAAGGCGGTAAGATGTGCTACTCTAAAGCAGAGTTGCTGGGTCTTCAGCACTCCACCTGTTCTTGTGCAAGACGCAACCCAGCCCATATTTCCCATCCCCTACTACACCCCTCCCAACTCTGCTCCACTACCAAAACTAAACCCAAACCGCCCCAGGTCCAGGCTCTTAGGCTAGGTCACCTAAATGTTAGATCTATGCAGAAACATCATTTAGAAATCCATGACCTCTTAACAGATCACTCTCTTGATGCCCTGTTCATGACCGAGACGTGGCACCTTGACGATATGGACTCGGTCTGCAACCTAGCTACTCCTACGGGATATACCATACACACTGTGAACAGGTGCACGAGAGGGGGAGGGTTAGCGCTCATAATCAAATCTCATCTTGACTGCCAATTAATCAAAGTGGACATTAAGGGCAGCGAAAGCGCTCGCTTTTCTATCAAAGCCAACCCACAGTTCTGCGCTACTGGCCTTCTGATCTATAGACCCCCTGGCGCAGACGCCCCTTTCATTAACTCACTCTTACAGTATCTGGGCACTAACATTACCAAAATGGCTAACTTTACGATCATAGGTGATCTCAATTTACATCTTGACAGAGACACCGAGCCCAAAGTTGCCACTTTTCTTGCGGATCTCGCGGCCTTCCAACTTAATCAACTCGTAAATAGTCCCACCCATAGAGCGGGACACCTTCTTGATCCCATCTTTTCTAACATTACGAGTGGATCCGCAGGCCCGCCTATTCCCATGACCTGGACAGACCACCATCTAGTAATACTGTCTATCTCCTGCAACTCGAGCCCTGCAGCGGTGCCTACTCCGTTAGTTCAAAAATGGCCATGGAGAAAACTTCGCCTTAAAGACTTACACAACCTCCTGGTGTTAAATCCCCCTCCCCCAAGTGAAGACCTGGACGCAGGGTATGACCAGTTTTGCCTCTGGATCCCCCAGGCACTTGACACCCTGATCCCTGCCAGATGGACCAAGGCCCGCACCCACACGGCTAGTCCCTGGTACAACTCGGAATTAGCAACTTTGAAAAAGGAATGCAAAAAGGCGGAGAGGGGTTGGAGGAAAAATTACGATGCCAACCTCAAACAGAATTATGTCCTACTCCAAAAAACTTATCACCGTAAGGTCTGCAGAACAAGAGCGGCATACTATGCCAATGAAATCAGCAATAGCTCCAACACCTCGAAACCTGTTTTTAAAATCTTGAAAGACCTTACTGCGAAAAAAACTGTCATCACTACCACTACTTCCCCTGACCTCTGTAATAATATGGCTAATTTTTTCACCAATAAGATTAAGAAAATCTACGACACCTTCCCAAAACGCCCGCAGTCATCGGCCATTTTTGACCCTACCAGGCCCTCTCTCTCCTCTCTTCCCACACTTGAGCGAGAGAGTTTTCAAAAAATCGGCAGAAAAATTAAATCTGGCTCCCCGGCGGATCCCCTAAAACCGGATACTTTCTGTGAAGCTCACGAACTTATCACAGAACATATTCGAGACATCATCAACTTGTCTCTTTCTACCGCCAGAATTCCTTCCAAATGGAAGCAGGCTTGGGTTTCCCCCATCTTAAAAAAACCCACCTTAGACCCTACGCTTCCCGAGAATTTCAGGCCCATCTCCCTGCTTCCCTGGCCTGCCAAAATCATCGAGGCACATGTCAACAACATTCTGACCAACTTCCTTCTTACCAACAACATTCTGGATGACTCCCAACACGGGTTTAGAGCTGGTCACAGCACCGAGACAGCCTTGCTCAGTGTTACAGAGGACCTCCGTACCATTCTTGACACCAGCGGAACGGCAGCACTGGTCCTGTTGGACCTCAGTGCTGCCTTCGATACGGTGTCACACGAGGTCCTTCTGACGAGACTGGAGGAAATTGGAATTACAGAGATAGCCTTGGGATGGTTTAGAGACTTCCTTTCCAACAGGTCTTTCAGAGTCTCCACCCCCCCTTACATCTCTAAGGAGCATAACATCGGACAGGGAGTGCCGCAGGGTTCTTCCCTGAGCCCTACCCTGTTCAATGTCTATGTCCGCCCTCTGGCAGAGGTGGCTAGAAGGAACGGACTAGCACTGGTATCCTATGCTGATGATACCCAGTTGGTGGTGGCTCTTAATGACAACAGTGGTCTGGAGGCTCATCACTTCAAACAGACACTTACTGACATCACTAACTGGATGACGGCGAATTTCCTCCAACTGAACACTGGGAAAACAGAGATACTGCTCCTGGGGAAAAACACCTCGTCCTGGGGAGACAACTGGTGGCCTGATGTCCTAGGCCAACCTCCCAAGCCAAAGGAATGCGTCAAAAACCTGGGAGTCTGGGTGGACTCTGCACTAAAGTTCACTCACCACACAAAAAAAGTGGCTGCCACTTGCTTCGGCATTTTACGTAACATCAGACCTATTTTGAAGTTCTTTGACTGCCGCACTCGCCAGCTAATTGTTCAGGCGACCATCCTTTCTAGACTGGACTATGCCAGCTCTCTCTTACTGGGGGCAAACCTTGCCGAAACCACCAGACTGCAGAGAGTCCAGAATGCGGCAGCCAGGGCTCTGGTAGGTCTCCCTCGCCAATCCTCCGTATCCGGAGCCTTGAAAATATTGCACTGGCTCCCGGTGGGCAAAAGGATCCAGTTTAAGGCACTGTGTTTAGCCTTTAAAATCCTTAAAACTGCTTCTCCCCCAATGCTGTGCCCCCTCCTGTCAGAGTACATTCCTAGGAGGTCGCTCCACTCTGAGGGACAACATCTTGCGATCATTCCCCGCACCAGACTGGCCAGAGTAGGCGGCCGTTCCTTTAGCCTCCGAGCTGCCAAGCTATGGAATAGTCTTCCCGAAGCTATCCGTGGTATACAGGACCTTTTAGCCTTCAGAAAGGCCGTTAAAACTCATCTCTTCCAATAAATTCCTTCACTTCTCTGCGCCTCTAACTCTCTGCAATCTGTCTGCTCGCAGCGCCGGGACGCCCCTTGGCTGGGGCAGCCGCGCGCTATACAAATCACTATAACATTAACATTAACATTAAACATTTAAAACATATATTTAATAATAATAAAAAAACATTACATAAAATGTTAAATATACATATAAAATACATACTAAAAAAATACATAACACTAATATAAAAAAGGATATTATTAACAAAGATCTTTTTACTAACGATATTACTTACTTCGATATTACTAATTTCGATATTACTTATTTCGATGTAAAAAAATTATATTACTTACCTGAAGGTCTATATTCTGGTCAACGATATTCTTGACATCGATATTCTGTCCCTACGATATTAAAAAATCAATATTAGTGTAGGTCGATATGAAAAAATCGATATTTTTACTGCTCACCATATTTTAACTTTACACCCCAATTTTATGAAAAGCTCAACGTAGCAGAGTTACACAAAGGATAAAAGTAGATTTACTAACAGCAAATCTACTCATGTAGATTTACTTTTCATGGAGAGGACTAATATCTCTAATCTGGGAATCTGCTGAAGGCACTGAAAATTGTATGTACCTTCTACCATTTAAGAACAGGTTCATGAGGCGTTCTTTTTACTGAATGTCACCTTGCTCCTTCTTAGCTGTCAGTAATCTCAGATATTAGTGAGGTAGTGGTTGTCACACATTGACATTTTACAGGCACCGTTTAGCATGACAAGAAACCTTTATCCGTATAATGCATATCATGGCATTCTCAGGAGAACCTCAATTGACACCATCATTACTTCATTATAAGCCTTTGCTGAATTCTCATTCACAAGGAATAGTAGTATGTGTATTTGGGAATAATTGTTATCAGTAGAACATCAATATAATGCAAAAAATGCTTCACATATGCGTTGGACATTGTTACCTTTGAACATTATGAACTCAGACTTTGACTCTTTTCTTTTGTGACCTTTCTGGATGCTTGGATTCCTTTAAATGTAATTTTCTTCATGGAGGTTTCTCTGGATTTTTCTTGAATTCATCACCCTACATGTTGACTGTCTATTTTGCTCATTTTTATTCAAACTAATTGTAATTATCTTATTTCCAAAAACAGATTGAGGTCTTCACTGTGTCAGTTAAGAAAATGTTCATGGAGCGCTCTAGAGCTAGCATTGAAATGCTTACTAAAAACAGGTCCAAAACATTTTGGAGAGATCCACATTTTTTATTTACTAATTAACCCACATTCTTATTCACGCAGTAGCCTCCCAGTTGCCTTGTTAGTTTTTCTAGATATTCTTAAAATAACTTAAGTGTAACTATTTTCCCTTTAAACTCACTTTTCACTTTTTCGTCTCAAGTTCATGCTAATGTTTTTTTTTCTATAACTTTTTTCTATGCTTCAAGGGATCTCTCCACATGTTGGTCTTTACACAAGGCCCCAGCCGCTACACTTCTAGACTTCTATGACCCTTTTCTTAATTTCCTTCTCTTTTGGTATGAGCTTTTCCTGTTCAAAATCTTTTTTCCTGTTGTATTACTATTCACTTTTACTGTCAAATTCTGCTGCCATTTGCTGAACAATAAGCGGTACAAATTTGAGTTGTTTTTTCTGATGGGTTTCAGAAAAGGAGGCTGATATGGAATGTAGTATTTGGTGCTCTAACGGAGGGTGGATCTCCTGAGCACAACTTTTTAGATGAATGGTGCGGTGTCAATGGGATGCACTTCGCCTTTTGTGATTCACCCCCTTTTATCTCAAATGTGAAAATATGATTAATCATATTCATCAAGCAGGCATATTACAATTAGACCATATTATTGTCAATCTCTTCCTTCAAGAATCTGTGATGGAGTCCTGAGGAAGGCGCAAGCCGAAACGCACGTAGCTAGAACTCAAACCACCAGTCTCCTCATATGAAGAAAATGTTTAATATATATTGAAATCATTGGATGTATAATCAATTGTGTTGTTATATGATGAAATGAACATGTGGATTCTTTTCTGTAAATAATTATACAATATGCAGAAATAAGATAATTTTGAAATGTGAGTAATCATGAGTATTTAATGTTTGCACACTAAAATACCTGTTTTTATTTAAAAAAAATTGTTTTGCCATCAATTGAACAGATATCGTTTGTATTGAGGAATATCTGTTAAATGAGAATTTTGTTTTTTAAAGTGATCATTGCTCTACCAATATAATAAATAAAAGAAAAAGAAATGTATCATATATTAGGTTGTTTTGTGCTTGATATATATGTGGTCACATTGAAAGATTATTTGTTGTTGATATGCCTGTGATTTGTTAAACCCACCTTAGCCAAGGTGTTCTTTTCCAAAAATTGGGAGGTATCCAGGACATGGTTCCCTTCGATGAACTCTGAGAGTTGGGCGCTGATGGCCTTCTCAATGACTTTGGCTGGGAAGGGCAGGAGGGAGATGGGTCTGAAGTTCTTGAGGCGTGTTTCCAGTCATCTGAGAAGTTGGCAGTTTTGATGGAGCAGTTTACAATGTGGTGAAGCTGGGGGACAAGGGAGACGGCTGCTCTATGGATGTGGTATGGACAGGGTGAGTGGATGTCCTTCATAGTCTTGCGTGTGTCGTCTGTGATGAGTGGAGCCCAGTTGAATAGGATCTGTTGAAGTGAGGTGTGCTTGCATGTGGTGGTGGCGGGCGTAGTGGCAGGGTCTTGGATGTTGAAGATGTCGTAGTTTTGCCTGATCTTGTGGTTGAAGAAGGTGCTGAGTTTGTTGCAGAGGTCTTGGGAAGGTGGGACATCTGTGTCTCGCTTTTGGGCCTGGGGAACTCCTTGATGATGGTGAAAGTTCTTTGCTGTTTTGTGCGTTTGGATTGATTTTGTCTTGGAAGGCCATTTTCTTTGTGGTTTTGAGGAGAAGGTGGTGTGCGTTGACAGCGTATTTGAGCGATTCCTGTGTTATGTTGTTCCTCCATCTCTTCTTAAGTCGTGTGCATGTGCGTCTGGACTCGTGGAGGGTGGGAGTGAACCAGCTGGATTTCTTGGAGTGTTGCTTGCCTGGTGTCTTCTTGAGGGGTGCCAGTGTGTCAGCACAGTTGGCGGTCCAACAGTGAAGGTTGCGTGCTGCAGTGTTGGCATCTGTTGGTGGAATGATCGTGCAGAGGAAGTAGGCAAAACATTCTTCGGTGGCCTTGTTGGAGCTCCCACATGGTGGGGGGATGAGGGCAGTGATTTGCAGTGGGCGTGACAAAGGCGAGATGTACACAGTGGTGGTCAGTCCAGAGGAGGTTGGTGGTGTGGCTGTAGGAAAAGTCCCTGCTGACGGAGAAAACGGGGTTGAGCATGTGTCTGGCTGTGTGGGTCGTGCAGTGACTAGCTGCTTGTGTCTGTTGTTGGCGAGGTTCTCCTGTAGGGATGGGGTGTTCTGATCACTGGGGTTATATAAGTGGAAATTGAGGTCTCTGAGTAGGATTTGATCAGTGGATGGGAGAGCCTGGGGTGCGGCGCGATGAGGTCTATGAATGCGTCAGTGAAGGGTGGGCCATGGCCGGGGGGCCAGTAGACAAGGAGGGGACACCTTCCTGCACATAAACAATGAATCCCCACAAAGCAGGCATCTTTGTACTATGGTGCCGGCGTTGGCGGTAATCAGCTGAAATTAGCACCAGCGCAGGGGGAAACGCAGGGCGGCAACATATTGTTGTAAATATGGCGCATCCATGGTGTTACAAGGATGGTGCAATGAAAAGTGACACATCACTGTTTTTCCCCAGCGATGTGCCACTTTTCATAAATGAGGCCCTGAATCTGCATTTCCTCTTCCCCTGCGATTCTGGCTGGTCATCCTGGCTGTTGAGTTGGGTGGGGAGGGGAGGCTATTGACCTGTGCTGAACTTGGTCCTGGCTGCTCCATTCTGCATGAAGATGGTTTAATTTTTTTTCTCCTTAGAGTTGTATTTGGAAGCTCTTTTTGCAGCTAGCCACTGAAAAGTGACGCTGGGCTGACCTAAGTGAATTTTTTGGCCGCTAATTGGCCGACCGGCACTTTTTTCACGCTAACATATATTTTTCGATCACCTTCACGCTAGTGTTAGTGACATTTTTCAAGGCCGCTAGCTGATCCTAAATGTGTTGCAAACATAGCATTAGGATTTGGTGATCGGCAGAGGTATAACAATTGCAGCTGAAGTTTAGGAACAATGATAATTTATATACCTCTGAATTTGTGGTTACCCATACTATGATGTTAGATAGCTTTTTGCAAACTGTCTTCTTTCTTGCACACTGGCTGGTGTTTGAAAGGCTCAAATGCAGGGAAATACTATTGGTAATAACCTATGCTCTACTAATCTGTTTCTCCATACATCTCTCGATAAAAACAGCACACTCTTGTGTGGCTGGACATTGCTCTTGCAACAACAACAAAAATGCTACCTGAAAACATTATGTTTCACCCACCAAAATCCAAACTTTTTTTACAAGATGAGCAGCTGCGGATTTCTGTCCCTACTCAGCTGACACCCAAGGTGACCACATACACAGACATTTTGGAAAACTAGACAAATGGGGTTGATAATGGTAGTGTGCCTTGTGTGGTTCTCACAATATTTACTTACCCAGAAACCCCTGCAAACCTGAAAAGTTGGCTGAAGACAAATATTTTCCTCTCATTTTTGTGAGGGAAAGTCCTTGAATCTGTAGGGATCCACAAATGTCCTCCTTTTCAGTGTTGCACTACGTCTCCTGATACAAATGGTTCTCCTCTTGTGTGGGTGGGCCTAGCACCCATGACCGACATGGATCACACTAGGTACATTCTGAGTCCTTTGTGGGGAGTCTTATTGCCTCTGGTTTGATTTGTTTCTGTTGCAAGCACTAGGCCCAACCACACAAGTGGGATAACTTTTTTTCTCGGGATAAGTAGGGGAATGATTGGTGATTGGAATTTTGTGGTACTTGCTGATTCCAGAAATTTGCTCCACAGACATGAAATAAAAATGCCTAATTTTATGCAAATGTACCAGGGCTTTGTGGCTAAGAAAACCTTTTAGGATTCAAGCGAGTCACATCAAACCTGGACTACCCAGGTGTCTAATTTTCAGAAATGTCTAAGTTTGGTAGGTTAATATGAACAAGATATAGCTAGGAGAAGACCTATTAATAAGAATACCTCTCTACATGTATAATATATAAACAATCTGTTCAAAAGGCACCCTATATCAACAATATATACACATGAAGAAAGATAGTGTCATGATACATTTAATTATTTATTTTTTGTATAAAGTTCATGTTTCCTTTTTCATTTCAACAATTGAGGATGCATTATTCAAATTGATCATTTCAGACAATTAATGTCAACAGTCAGCGTAAATATATACAAATCCACATGATAGACGGAGCGTTGATTTAGGCAGTGCGGCAGATGTCTACAATGAGTGTTTCGGCATACACGCCTTCTTCAGGTAGCTGTCTATTGCACTAAAAAATATATAATATCTAATTTATTATTGTAGTAAGGGTGTCTATACATTACATGACAAAAATTACAGCTGGAGGTATTCAAGTAGAGAACAATGTTAAATGTATCTATTTTTTCACTAGAAATGCCTAGAAGATTTAAGGAGTCGTCAAATCATGTACCCTTATATATACATTGGTAGATGTCCTCACACAGTAATACACAAACATGAAAATTACATAAATATACATATAAATAGAAAAATATATTCTTATATACAGTTATTTACACAAATATATACAATGTCCTATTTGTAATTCAAAGTTCACTATATACATATCTATGTATATAATGTGATCTAAACTGGCAAGGAAGCATATTAAATAATATGAAACCTATAGGTAGTACATAATCAATATAAGCGAGTAGAAACTCTTACCAATATAGTTTATTCTAGATGTCAGTAATGATGTACTGTTGCTTCAACCGAATCTCCCTCATAAATTTGAATTTGAATGTGCGCAGAGAGAGTCCAATTTAGATATGTGCAAACGTATTCGCTGGGGGTGATAAAATCCTCTATTAGACTCATGTGCAAGTATTCCTATTTGTTAGATAAATGGCTAACATTAATAGATGATTCAACCTCTATGACATGAACAGAGTCTTATGGATAGATCTATCTCACTCGTATATAGCGTATATATCTGCAAAGTTTGGTAGGTTTCCCTTGTGTCTACTAAGCGTGTGCCATATACCATAACTATACCTATTGCCAAAGGCTCCACTCGTCACACCACCTTGGACACCACTGTTTGTACTGTTTCTAAAAACGAGAAGGAATGTTATTGTCCCCTCAGAGCCTATCCACAACTGAAGTACAAACTGATACCGGTTGTTTTTTGACACTATCAGTAGTAATAATGTCAAATAGCCAATCCTAGTAACATTATCAGAATATTGAATCCATCACATAGTGCTTGTGAGCCAAAATCCCATATCAAGGAACCAACCGCTTTACAGTCTATTCACATGCCTTTCATGTGTAGTAAACACGGCCAGCCAATGGCTCAATACACACAACAACCACATCAATAGGTCACTCCCATTCTAGCATCCATCACATTCACGCCAGCAGGACTGAAACATCAATCACATTGCTACTCAACCACTCATCAGCCAACTTCTTATACAATAGCCTCTTGAAAAGCAATACACATGTTCTGCCAGCCAACAGTCACACATTCAGCCAACTAACAGCCACACTGCCAGCCAACAGCTACACATTCCACCGCCAACCGCCACACAATTGGCACTACACACATACCTCCAGACAGTGCTTTGATTACCTGTTCATGTCTATCTACCCCCCGGGAGTACTAATACAGCATAGGTTCCTTGTGTACCTTTACTATATCCTAACAGTGGAATCCTTATTAGTCTTAAAAAGACTTTTCTTTCATGCACCTTCAGCACACTCAATGCATTACATCCAACTCCTTCCAATGCGTGGAAGTAATTTGGGAGTGTCTTAATATGCATTAGTGGCCAATTTCTCAGAAAGTGTCAGCAAATCCCCCTTTAACAATGTGGCTTAACATTCTTAGCCAGAATTCCAGAAAGAACACTTCTGGAAAGACTAAGGGCCCTAGAGTTTGATGGACAGGGTACTCAATCAAAGCATTGTAAATGTCATTTACACTGTTTTAACATAACATAACAGGTGTATTTGTAAAGCGCACGATTACCCGAAGGCGTCCTGGTGCTGAATAACAGATGTTTATTGTTACCCAACTCAATGGTACTCATTTTATCGACCTCAAATGGATGAAAGGCTGAGTGGACCCACCGGGATTTGAACCTGTGACCATGAGGTTGAACATAGGCCCCTACAGTGGCTGCTTTAGTCCACTGAGACACCAGACCCGGCATTTAAGCAGTGCTCTAATTAAAATGCACTTGTAAAATAAGGGACAGACCTTCCCCCACGTTGTGAAGGAGGATGAAGGTGGTAAGCAGCTAAAACCAAGACCAATGTGTGCCTATTTACGGGAGTCACTAACCACACAGTGTCTCAAATCAAATTTAGAAAGAAAAAAATCTTGGATTCAAGTCCCTCTTTCAAAATAAGCAGAATACATTTCAAATGGTACACAGCTACTAACCTAATGACACATGGAAGGTTATTTACCCTGAATAGTCATTTGGAGCAGATGGTAACTGCTAATCTATAAGCTCCACTTCAGTCAGTTTCTCAGAACTTTACAAAATGAAGCGAGATCGACACTGGGGTCAGTAATATCTACTCTCCTGCAGCTCTATTGCTCTCTTTCAGAAATGCGGTAGTCAAAGTGCCAATCCTGCAGCCTTACAGCACCCTCCATAAAATATAAAGTAGAGACTACTGCCTCTACAGCAGTAAGGTTTTTAATAACAGCCAACTGAAAGTCAAGGAAGAGCATTATCTTTCCTGCAGTGGTCTCCCGACAGACAACATGCGTGTTGTGTATTTCCAAATGAATGCATTGAGTAGCCAACCTCTCATACCATGTTGAAGTTTAATGACTCGCATTATCTAGTTGAATTAACCTGGTCATTTCTATCTATGCCACCCATGCACTTCTTGTAATCAAGTATACAGGGAGGCTGGTGGACTTCTGCCAACTATCCCCAAACAGTGATGAAAGAAGTGCTCTCATCATGAAGTATAGTGAGCCCATGTACTTCTACCTTGCCGGAGAATATGAGAGTGGGCAGTTTGTTGTAATGCATCACACTGCTCTGCCTTTTTTTGGAGCTTCATCTACATTAGCTCCTGAGGGAATCCTTTGTGATGCTTTTTAGTGGTACTGCAAGACACAGCGCCTGCTTTTTATATTTCACTAAAAAGCTGAACTCCTGTATGGAAGTTATCTACATAAAGTTTATTACCTTTAGCCTTTAGGAAGGGAAGATTGGGCTAGCACCCATAGATCGTATCACTAACTCCTAGTGTGGAAGGACAACTTGCAGGATTTATTGTGGTATCCATATCATGGAGCTGATGCTTGATGGAGACTCTTTGGCTGGAGGTTGGAGTGGATGCCCAGGTTTTCACAATTTGTGCCTGCCAAATATACGGGTGACTCCATCCAGGAGTCATGTTGCTGCAAACACAAAATCCTGCTAAGCAGAAAGTGTTTTCTGCAATTGGCCCTGGGAAGGAGGAAAAAGCCCAGGGGCAAAAAACCTCAACGAAGACTTCAGGGTGCTGGAAGAACTTCAAGCCAGGAATCAAAGCAGAAATGGAGAATGGAAGAAGGATACAGACAAACAGGAAGACAACAGGACCACAGAAAAACCATCAGGAAACAAGACAGTGGATTACTAGAGGACCCTTAGGAAGGACTGGAGTGCTGGAACACACCACAGAAGACCTGGAAGTATTGCAATGTAAGGAATAAACAGAATGTTCTCCTTAAATAGGTAGTAAACAGAAAATACTTCATAGGAAAATAAGCCACCATGTTGGATTGGGGAGTTTCTTTTGAGATCAATGTGGGGATTTTCATCTTGGAATGGGAAGTATAACCTATCACAGAGATCCTCACCAGAGGGCTCACAGAAGAAGAAGTAGCCACCCTGGAGACGCCAAGGCCATCTTCCAAAATAACCATAGGTAGAAGACTGCTGTCAAAGGACACACCGGCTGGCTGGACGCCTTGTGGTTAATTAAACTTAGGGACTGCAGCAGCCCTCTGGTGCCTAAACAGCCTCTCCCAGCACACTTCCCCCCCAGAAGCTCCGGGTTTATCCAGAAACCTACAGAAGATGCAGTGGACCAAAACTGGAGCATGAACGGAGAAGACATCATCACTAGACCGTTCAATCGGAGGTTATCCTTTCCAATGGATCAAAAATTGTAGTTTTCCACAAAAAATTTGAGAATTGAAAATCTCGTGCATCTTGATTTCAGGATCATAATCAACCAAAATAGGAGGAGGCAAGGAAAATAAAAGCCAAAAAGGATCTACTCAGTATGGCTTCAATTGAGAGGCGTGAAACACGATGGAGTTTCCAATGGATAGACAATTGGACCTTTTAGGCAATTGGAATAATGACCCATACAAGTTTTAAAAGCCCATAGAATCGAGGTCTATATTTTATGAGGGAGGGATGAGATGGTAAAAATTTGGAGGCGACCCAGACTTTATCTTCAATCTTGTATGAAGGAAAAGAGCTGCAGCATTTTTTAGATGCCTAAAGATTATGTGAAATCTTCCGCCGAACAGCTTGCAGCTGTCGCACAAGATTGGCAACAGCAAAAACCATGATAGAACTCTGGGAACCAGAGGGAAAGGTGTGAAGATGAAGACAGTGGAGGCAGAAAAATGGAGAAGGTTGGGTGGTTGGGTGGAACTATTGTTCAAATTGTTATAGGAAAACAGCCAATGCCAGAACAAAAAAACTGTCACTTTGAGTGGAGTTATAGAAACATCAAAGATATTGTTCCAGCCCTTGGTTTAGTCGCTCAGTCTGACTATTATTCTGGAGATAAAAAACAGAGAATAAGACCTTCTCAATCTGAAGAGATTTGCAAAAAGTTCCAGAAATGAAAGCTCTACTAAGGGCCACAAACAGAATCAATAACCTGGGCCAAACAGTGAAAACAACAAATATCCGGAAACAAGATTTTCCCCAAAAGCTTGGCAGAAGGTAATTTCTGAAGGGCCAATTAGGAAAATGAGTCAATAATGATCATGATGGCCAGATTCCCTTCAGAAGGTGGCAGGACAACAATGAAGTCCGTAGAGATAGTGTGTCAAAGATCAGGTGGAACAGGTAGGGGTTGCAGGAGCCTTGAGGGACTGGAGTGAGAAGATTTCCTCTGAGCACAGAAAAGGACAGAAACCAATAGAGAGCTCAGTATCCCATTAAATGAAGGGCCATCAAAAGGATCGAAGAATGAGTTCCACAGTATACTTCTTCATCATTATTCCTTATTCAGTCATCCAGTGACCATAAAAGAAACAAAGTACAATAAAATCACACAGGATACATAAAGCAACACTTCAATTCCAATATCATATAAAACCATACAACCATAAGACTAGGACATGTCGAACAGGAATGCCAATTCATTAAACAGTTACAGAATGTTGCTCTCTGTATAAGAATTGCAGTAGAAAGACATATCCTCACTGTACAAAATGTCTGTAAAAACTTCATGACAGCCCTACACTGTCTAAAGTTTGCCTTCCAGAAAGGTAAAATAAGCCCTCTCCTTGACATGCAATGTGCTTTTTGCAGAACGTTCATCACATGAAAAAAAGGCAGATTGGCAACAAACATACCCTGCCTAATGTGTGCAACACGTAAGTGGACAATGGTCAGGCATAGGCTATTTAGCAGTAACCTATTATGTAGGTTGTTCACCCATATCAAATAAGGCTCAATGTCAAGACAGGAGTGAATTTGAGCTGGGCCACAACTGTCGACATTTCTGCGTTTTTTCAACATTCTCTCCTATGCGTATTTAGCTAAAAATAGTTTAGTCAATGATCTAGAGAAACAAGCGGAAAAAGGTACAAGGGTTTACAAACAGCTCACTTAGTTTCAAGTCTTAAGTATGAATGTAATCTAAGGTATTTTTAAACCATTTCCAGTTTCAGGCAGTTAGCTAGAATTGAATGATTCAACAGGGTTTCCTCCTAGACCATATTTTCAGCCATAGCAGAAGATGTTGCACTGTCTCAAGGTCATTTCTATACCATTGCCAAATTTCCATATGACATAAGCAATTGCTAGCTAACTTAGGCACGGCTAGCTGCCTTTTTATAAAACCATTTTCTACCTTCTCCAGACTCGGTTGGTCTCAAGATCCCTAGACACTGGCCTATATGTGACACCTGGACAGCACTTAGACTTGTACATTGTTATAAGCTCTTTAATTGGCTTGCTATTTAATCTGGCTGCAAAGCCAAGAAATGCTTCTATAGTCCTAGCTAGCGTGGCTGCCCGTCCAATTCTCCAGATTCCCAAAGTCAGTTTATCATTAAATGGTCTTCCTAAGTAAGGATATGAAGAAATCATAGTAATTTTGATACTGTTAACAAAGAAAGACATATTTTTACAATAATTATTTTTCCAGACCATTGAAATGAGTCAGTAGGCAACCCTGGTGGATCCCACGATCAAGTTTAAAACTTTATGTTATTTCCCAGCTGGAACATACCTCACACTGGCAGTTGCCTCCAATTGAAGCTTCCTCACAAAGTTTATAATGCACAGCTCAACCCCTAGTTGTGTCATAATTGAGTTGTGACCTTTTGGCTAAATCAAAGGCCGAACTCAGATCCTTAAAAGCTACATAAACTTTGCCTTTCTTTGCCATTGTGTATTTATTAATTAGCAGGTATATGTTCGGACAGTGCTCTACTGTCGCGAGGCAAACACAGATCTCAAGCTGAAAATCTGAGAACACCTTGTTATCATTTGCTCACGTTTGCAAACATTCTAGCAAGATCTTGCCTATTTTTTTGGAAGTAGAATGTATATAACAGATAGGGCAATAGCACTTTGGGTCCCCCTTGGCTCCTTTCTTATAATCAGGACTGTTGTTACATGTGACCAAGCCTTAGGTGGGCCCAAGAGTAGGGAAGCCTTAAGAACATTTGTCAAAAGAGGGGCCTCCTGGGGTAAAGTTGCCATGAAAAGATCCACTGGTATCCCATCTGGGCCTGGAGATTTCCCAGTAAGGCACCTGTTAATGGCCTCTATCACATCATTCATATCGAACCCAGGGCAATAGAGTGATTCAGTGGGAGCTATTGAGACTGCAGATGTTTTTGTATGGGTGTTGCCCGAAGCACAACCCTCTTGAGTCATGGGATCTGAATGTAATTGAAAAAATGCCTAACCCAGACCTCCGGGGGGATCCCTGTACCAAGCCAAGTTTTTTTTAGCTTTCTCCTGATAGTTAAAAATCACTGTTTGACAGAAAAGATTACTATCTTTAATGTCACTGGCCTTTATTATTCAATAATCTTTATTTCGTTGCAATTGCACCATAAAAGATATACAAAATACATAATATACATGACCACATTATTATCAACAAATGTACAAAAATATACAATCAAGAAAAGTGCTGATGCATGACCAAATGATTACCAAAACCCTTTGCAGCTGAATCATGAGTTGGGGCTTGAAACACACATAAATAAATATAGTTAAAAGATTGTTAAAATATTTACATGGTTAAAAAAGCATTAAATTGGATTATAACTGCCAGTTAACAATTCTCGCTACATACGCTTAAAATGGCAGAGACAATTTTTGTCTAATGAATTTTACAGCCAAGAGAAATCTACTGATGCCAAACACAATTACTTGACTAGTGTCCGTAATAAATATTTTACCAGCTTCCTTATGCGAAGTTGATCCGATATTACGGCACAATGGCACTATCCATTTCCTTCTTGTTTCTGCATAGCTTGAACAGAAAAATAGAATGTTAAAAATGTCTTCTCTTACATTATTTGTGCATAAAGTGCATTTATCGTTGCTAATTTTCCCCCATTTTGTCTCGGTTTCCCGGGTTCTTAATATGCCATACCTATATTTTAGATACAAGGTTTTCGCCAATGGTGGCTGAATCTCATCAAGAAAGGTTTCAAACTGGGCCACATCTTTTACCATTAAAAAATTTTCAGCTATGGGGCTATGCGCTCCAACGTATACTGCGTCATGGCTCACAAGGGCCCAAAAAGAAAGTTTGACTATTTTCTTTGAGGACACGGTCAAAGATTCTGGCTGGCTCCAAAAATGGGATAAACCCGATTTTGTTAACCAAGTTTTGACATGTTTAAACCAAGAAATCTTACTGCCAGTATCTAGTTTCAAAACTTCAACCAGTCCATTTTTATATTCAGTTAACTCAGGGGTAATCCACAACCTGACCCATAACAATAGCGATCTTAATATTGCATGTAGATCGGTGCGTCGTATGTTCATATCGAGGAGTAGGGGTAGTAATGGAGTGTTATTAGGAACCTTTAATAATCCCCTTATGAACTTATTCTCCAAGATTTCAAAGGTCTTTCTACACACTGGTCCCCAGAGTTCTGCCCCGTACAAAACTGCTGACTGGACCTTGCATCTAAAGAGCTCTAATGCTGGGGTAACTGCCTTATTTGCACATTTATTATGTCTTTTCAGTATCGGAAGACAATTTTGTTTGAACACAATTTTTGATTTCTCTAGTTGGGGTCTCCAATTTAAAGATGAATCTAATAGTACCCCCAAATAAGTAAAACTTTGTTCATAATCAAGCTTTTCTCCATTCAGCGTTAGGTTTTTCTTGAAACTTTTATGAGGATTGAGAGCCATATATTTAGTCTTTTTTACATTGATTTCTAACCCTTTTGTAATACAATACTGCTGGAACCTATCTAATAGGATCTGTAGGCCCGTGGGATTTGTGAAATGAGAATCGTGTCATCCGCGAAGAGGAGGGACGGAACTCGTTCCCCCCCCCCAGGCGAGGTGAGTCGTTGTCACAATTCTCCATATAAACAGCAATGTCGTTGACAAAAAGGGAGAAAAGTGTAGGCGCCAGCACGCACCCTTGGCGCACTCCTCTCTTGATAGGGATTGCATCTGTGAGTTCACCATTTGGGCCCCATCTTACCCTAGCATAGTTATTCTGGTGTAAACCAATCACTAGTTTCAATAGTTCACCTGGGAACCCCTGCTTTTTCAGTGATTTCCACAATAAGTCACGAGGAATAAGGTCAAATGCTGCTTGTAGATCTACAAAGGTAACATATAAATTACCTCTGCGGATGATGACATATTTCCAATACAGGCAGCATAGCCTTAATACCTGATCGATGGTCCCTGTCTTTTCCCTGAACCCTGCCTGATACTTAGATAAAACCGAGTTTTCCTCCAGCCACGTATTTACGCGGTTTAGAATGTGCCTGGCATAAATTTTGTGTGTTGTATCTAAAAGACTAATGGGGCGATAGTTCGCTGGCTCACCTCTATCCCCCTTTTTAAAAATAGTGATAATTTCTGCCCCGTCCCATGTGTCAGGGATTTGGTCACCAGCTGCGATGACATTAAACAAATGGTTTAACACCTTCGACACTCATGACAAGCTCAGCTCGTCATGCAGTGTACTGCTGGTACACTGATGACGAGCTGAGCTCGTCATGAAACCATCATTTTGGATGATCTCCAGCACAGCAGGGGAAAATGCCTAGCATCGATGTGGTTAAGTAAGGTGCCCAGATCTCAGTGTTATGCTTATAAAGATCACCAGGGATCTTATCCAGACCAGGGGCCTTCCCTTGCTTGACAGAAGCAATTGCAGTTTCAGTCTCTTGTATATCAAAGATTACCAATGGGTATTCATCATTCTCTACCTGGGTTAGTATTTGTTTTGGGTTTTCCGGGAACCTTTTCCTCTATAATTTGGGCTGCATATAATGATGTAAAGTGATCAACCCATGTGGCTTCGTTTAAGAAAACCTCCCTCGAACCTTTATCTGGTTTATTCCCTTTAGCTACTAACTCCCAGAACTGCCTATGATCTTTTGTTTTTGCAGCTAATAACATACTGGACCATAGATCCTCATCCCAGGATGATTTGGCTGCAGCTATTGTCTTATTATAGATTTTCCTTTTTACTTTAAGTTCTACAGAGCCTTTACTTTTTACTGCATTAATCAGGTCGGTTTTGGCAGCTCGGCATTCCCTGTTAAACCAGGGTTTGCCTACAGGTTTTGCATTCACCAACCCGATCCCTTTCCTAGGTTTTTTAGTGATAAGATCTAACAGTTTTTTACAAAAGGATTTGTGTAATCCAATGAATTCACCAGGTTTGCATTCATCCACATTATAAAATTCAAATGTATTCACAAGTGTGGAATAAATATTAGCCAACAGATCTTCTCTTTCAAGAATGTATGCCCATTTGACGGCCCTTCGGTTATTGCTTAATACGACATTGTCGCAAGTTAACGGGGCTACTGGGCTATGAATACCCTCAGTAACACCTGGTTCATTCAGCATACTAGACAAAAAACTAATTTCCAACGGAAAGTGATCGCTCTCAAAGCGTTCTCTAACCTTTAAATCATTTGTACATGGCCACAGGTTAAAAGAAACAGAAACATAATATATCTTGCTCCTACAATTCCCCCTACTAAAGGTAAATGCTTTCGGGGAGTCTGATGGCATGTGCCCATTACAAGCCCTTAAACCATGGCCTGTGAGCAGCCTTGTGATCTGGAGGGCTAATGTGGTCCCAGGAACAGTTCCATTATTCAGTACTGGTATCCCATTAGCAACATCCTCATCCTCGTACAATTTAACTTGTGAGCGGGAAATCCGTTACGCTCGCGGATTTTGCGGATTTTTGGGAAATCCGCAATCCGCGAATTTTGCGGATTTCCCGCAAAATCCGCAAAAAAAAATCCGCGAACGTAACGTGTTCTAAAGTTGAACCCCCACTCATGCAACTATTTTACAATGGCGCCAGCAAGCTGCCAGCGCCATTGTAAAATAGTTACAAAGTTAGCTTGCACAGGAACCACTAGATAAAACGAAGCAGGTGCTGCTTTATTTTATCTCAGTGCTTCCTGTGCAAGCTAACTTTGTAACTATTTTACAACGGCGCTGGCAGCTTGCTGGCGCCATTGTAAAATAGTTGCATGGCTGGGCACAGGTCAGGTCTGCAGCTCACTCAAGGGACCCCTGCGCCCTTCGGGGCGATTGCATAGTAACACACACATGGTCGCTCGAACTAGTTGATGCTCAAATTCAGTGACTCATTCATTAGCCCAAAAACAATCGTGAGCGTCGTCGAGGCTGGACAGGTGTGCCTTCTTCCCAAATCTACCGTGGAAAATCAGCTGTGATGCTGGATAGGCTTTGCATCCTTGACTTTCACAAGCGCAATACCCGAGCTTCTTTCTCTTCATCTGCTGAACTGATCTTTCTCTGACCTTTTATTCACACAAGAGGCACATACCCTACTGGGCACATTGTGTTCGCACGGGTTTCTGCAAGTTCGCACGCGTTTTGTACAATTTCGCAATTTGCGAAATTGTACAAAACCCTCGCGAACTTGCAGAAACCCGTGCGAACATAAAAAATAAAAAATCCGCAAATTCGCGGGAATTCGCGGATTGCGAGTTTTCAAATTCGCAAAATTCGCGAACGCGAGATTCGCAAAATTCGCCCATACCTAAATTTAACCATCCCCACAATCGGCTCAAAATTACAATTCAGATCACCACATAAAATGATACTTCCATCTTGGTCTAGGGTGTCCATAAACATTTCCAATTTCTCAATACATGGTGATTCCCTATTAGCGGGACATGGTCTGTTGTACACATTTATAAGGTTTATCACCCTCTTGTCTCTTGTTGTTAGTTTCAGTCCAAGTATATCTAAGGAATCGGTATTTAACATTTTTACCCCCACATCAATGGTTGTACTGATCCATATTACCAACCCTCCTGAGGCTCGCCCTCTTACTGAAGGGACGGCCGCCACTTGGTAGGTTCTATATCCTATTCTATGGACCTGATCCGTGGCCCAGGTTTCCTGTAGGACACAGATATCAAATGTGTTCGTATAGCTGTTCCAGTCAGGGTCACACATTTTTGTACCAACTCCAGCGATATTCCACGAAACTAATGTTATCAATGGGGGTCCCTCTTTTAAACAATGGGAACTAGATTTAATAATGGGGAGTAGATTTTCATCAACAATAGTACAGATGTTCACGTACCTATCCACTAATAACTCGCTATTTTCACTATCTCCTTTCTTCGAGTCACAGGGCCTCATGGTTACTTCATGCCCATTCCCTACCATGTTATTGCTATTGCAGACTTTTTCGCAGCCAATCTCCTGGCGATTAAGTGGTATATTGACCCCCCCACTCTCCTTAGAAGATGCTACACTAAGTTTGGGGATTACATAATTTAATGAAGATAGCTCAGGTGTGATGGTCGATGGAATTACCTGTAGTCAATCAACTGACTCAAGACAATCAAATTGGTTATGGGAGAAGAAATTATGGGGATGATGGATTTGTCCTAACCAACCTCCTCCTTGGTGCCTCCTGCCACGGTGTCTTACCATGGTCCACCCATCGGTCCTAGAATGAAAGTGACCGGGTGGGTAAAAGTATGTTAGTTTGAATGGTTGTATGGTGGTGGCTGGGTCTGGGTTGGGATACTTCCAATTACAGATGTAGTTAACTATTCTTGGATTGTCAAAATTAATAACTATGCTATCCCCTTCTATGTCTTTCGCCAAGTAGCCCACCCAGGGTACTCGCCTGATGCTTAGAATGTTACCCCTCAGACCAGGGGGTAACGGCCTATTAGTGTTTAGCCATTGAGTCACCCTTTTCCAGAGGAAAGTTGAGCTTTCCAACTCCTGTTTGCCTAACTCTGGAACTCCAGTCAGGATTGCCACAAATGGACAGACCTCCGGGGGAAGATTGAATACATCCTTTGCCTGATCTTTACTTAGTCTATTTCCATTTACCACCCCCTTACTACCTATTGTTGTGCTTGGTGTACTTTGCTTTTGTGGTTTGTTGTTGGATGCCTCTCTAGGTGTCATAGGGTCCCCCACATTTGGTTTAGGTGCTACTTTTTCATTTGGCACTAGTATTACATCTGGGGTTTTTGCAGACATAGCTTTTGACAATGTTGGTTGCGGATTAATACTAGACTTCCTCTGTGGGTTGTCTATTATCCCCTTTATGTCCCTTTCTATGCGTTTTAAAAATATCTCTATTTTACTCAATCTCTCCTCTAGTGGGCGGAGTATGTGCCGTAGTGCTTCAAGTATGACAGTAGAAGCAGAATCCCCCCCTTCTGCGCCAATCCCTGCTATATCCTTATTTTTACCAACAGCCGCTATGTCCAAACTAGTATTAGGTGACGCAGGCTGCTTAGGACCCTTCTTTCTCTTACCACCAATATTAGTGGTAGGCCCTTGCTTATTCTTTGGAATTGCCCCTGCGTTCACCCCTTTCTGCTGCCTAGTGTTATATACTTTAGCTGGCTCAACGGGTACCGGTGCAGTACGAGCATTAGGTAAATTATTAGGTGATTGCAATATAGATTCTGAGACATTTAGAGAACTACCCTCTGAGACATTCAATTTATCATTATTAGTATTTGTATCCACAATAATTTCATTACTTAGGGAACCATTAGTCTCTCCTACTGTTTCAATTCTGTCTTTGGGAGTAGGTGTTTGAGCATGTGCCATTGGCCCGAGAGAAGATCTTCTTGCAATGGCCAATTCCTGCGAAACCCTCCTTTCCATAAGATTTATACTTTCATCCACCACACAGTTCATTCTTTTGATGAATTGATCCATAGCTCCCGTAAAAGCAACAGTGTCGCTCTTCCCTTTACTTTCCTTTGGAGGCATTATACCAATGGTAGTGGGGTTTGTAAGAGCCGAAAAACAAGTAAAAAACTAATTAAATTGAGAAAGTACTCATGAAATAAAGGAAACCAAAGTCAAGGGGGGGTGGCCCGCCCGACCACTGCTGTCCACTGAGGGCCACAGAGGGCCCGCCCTTTGCCCGGGCTTAGCCCCGGGCGCTCCCGCGCGCGACTCGCGGGGCGAGAGGGGGGTTAGCCTTTTGAGGAGCCACATCCTGGCGCTCCGAGCGCGTCACGGGCGCGCCGCCCCTGGTGTTTCTGGGGCCTGTAGTGCCTGGTGCCGAGTGGGGAAGTCTCTCGGCGCTTCCCCTGTGCCCGTCGGTCCTGCCGTTTCCCTCACGGCGCTGCAGTGAGTTTGCTTGCTGTTTTGGTGGTGTTCCCCCACTGGGCTCCCGGGGGGTCAGCCTTTTGAGGAGCCGCCTCCTGGCGCTCCGAGCGCGTCACGGGCGCGCCGCCCCTGGTGCTTCTGGGGCCTGTAGTGCCTGGTGCTGAGTGGGGAAGTCTCTCGGCGCTTCCCCTGTGCCCGTCGGTCCTGCCGTTTCCCTCACGGCGCTGCAGTGAGTTTGCTTGCTGTTTTGGTGGTGTTCCCCCCGGCCTTTATTAAGTTATGATAGGCTTCCTCCCTTAGTGTCCTTTTTGGGTCAGTATGGCAGCTTTTTACCTCTTTCTACACATTCAGACCCATCCTGATACGCTTTAAGTGCTGACAATAACTGAATATTGGCTTCTGTACAGGTTGTGTCAAACCACCTTGTACGTGTATTGTTGAATGGAGTCCTCATCGTAACAGTGAGCATTTCCTGTGCAGTCCTGCAAATTCTGTCTAAATTGCTAATTATCTCAAGCCATTCCTCCTTGATCACCTCCAGGCATATCATAACATCACAATAGGTTGCAGCCATTAGATTTGATATGAAAGTATCCTTGTCAACTCCCACCCACCTCATGGTGACCCCTGATTGGTTGAAAATGTCAGTGTTGTTGAGTGGGCCTTCACCTGTTGCTTTCTAAAAAAGCATTACTTATGAAGATAGTTATAAGCATGTGGTCACTCAAAGGGGAATCCAAAACCATGTATTCTCCTACCCATGTCATAATATTAATCTGACAATAAAAAGTAATTTAGGCTATAACGGCCATGCCCAACAAACGTTGGAGAAACAGCTAGGCTGCTGTTTAAAAGCAAACATCAAGTTGTACCTCATTAGTAGTAAGTTAAGCTCATCACCATATGGGCTGAGACAACAATGTCTGGTAGGCTCCCCTTTGGTGTTCAACAGGCCAAACAACCTTGCTTGGGACACTTGTCAATGTTTTGCGATAAAATCCCCCATCCACACAATCACCTATCTACTGTAGTATGGTTTAGGGCCTCCTTTTGCATGCCTGTTATGTTAGCATGGCTTATTAGAAGTTTAAACAACATTTTACCTTTTGCTGCTTTTTGCACACAACACTGCATAGCTGTTTTTGCAAAGTTAGCTTTCACGAAGGTCGATACACGAGAAAAGGTTTGTTTTTCGACATCTCTCGACATACATCGTGCACCCAGTCTGTACAGTGAGTGCTGAGCCGGCAAGGTTATCATAACATATGAGCCTGTTTATCGATTCGGCATGTCCGTGTAACACATTCTAGACACTACATTTTGGCAGCTGCGAGCCAAGCAAGATTCTGGCACCTTTATCATAGCACACTCGCCATATTTTTGACACACTTGGAAGATTCCAGGGATACAGAGAGCCTTGCTGATCTAGATGTAATTTACACTTACTGAGCGGAAAGGTAATGGGGTTCCCCTAAAACAAGCCCAAGTGACCTCCTTAAGTTTATAATACATAGTTCCTATATAGGGAGGGTGTTAAGACTAGGCCCTATATCACCTGTTTGCACTATCATTGTAATATGATTCCTCCTTTTGTATTTTATGGAGTTGTAACCATGCTGACCATATTATTTTTAATCATCTGCCTGCTTATGTTGACTAAAATACTGTGCATGAAATCACGTCGTTAAAATAAATATTTTAACCTTACTGTGTCTTTTTTACTCCTGTTGTGGACTGGTAGGAGAGTATAACAAAAGAGTGTTCTCACTTCCCACCATTCCTGAGATGGTCCTAAGTCGCATGTTCTAGGTTGTCTAATCATTGGTTACTTTGCTATAGGACGAAGAGCTAATGTGACACTGATTGCTAGCTGGTTGGGGTTTCTAGGTACTGAGGGGAGTTTCTGGTACACCACAATTCACTAATGTCCTAGGTCTCTGTGCACAGTTCTGTTTATGATCAGAAATCCTTGCAACACTACTTTTAAATGTTGCTCAGACCTTGCTCTAAATCCTCCTGTGAAGCTTTCACTATGGAAGAGTCACTGGCATCAAAACATTTTAATAGAAATTGACCAGTAGCATACATTCCCTTTCACATTTTAAGTATATTACATGATAACGGGAAGAGGCCAGGTCTGCCCACATAATCCGACCCAGGAAGGTGAGGGCCACCAGTGTAACGAAGCCTCCTTTAGCCCTGCCTATAGGGCCTGCTATCGCAGAAGTGGAATAGGTCACAAACCCATAAATGCAAATGGGTTCTATGAGTCAGGTTTCTTGAAAACAAAGACCTACGTAGGGTTTGATGAAGTTTCACCAGGCCAAGTTTGCCAGTTTTGCACACAATCCTGCCACATTCCGTGATGCAAATCTTATTCTTCCACCTTTGTTGTTTCCAGGACACATGGTAGTAAGACTTTCCTCCATTAGAACGGAAAGACCAACCGACTTACAAGGGGAACAGGCATATTACAACCAACATCGTTGCCTATGAATTCCTTGGGGTCGGCTGACTTGTTTGTGAGTTAATCTAGTTGATCTAGCTGTGTTAGGGGTAGAAATGTGTTCATGGTAGTAGCAAAGTTAGTAATACTCTGTGTTGGCCAGATAGGATTGTTAGCTGGTCAGTAGAAGTAGCCCAGTGGAAGGACATCAATAGCTGAACTTGCTAGGAGGTTGTGGAAGGAGCTGAAATGTCCCTCAGATCTGTAACATGGCCCCATCCATTCTGGTATCTGTGCTTGCATCCTAAGGGCCTAGACAACTGAACACTTTGGGGCAGAATTATGAGTTCTAGTGCATCCCTGCAAATCAGCAGGGATGCGCCAGAACTGATGCGTCACGCAATTCCCTCCTTGCGGCACCACAGATGCGCCGCATTTACAATGCGGCGCACCATGGTGCAGGGAAGGGCAGATGCGTGACACATCTTGTGGTGTACGGGCGGCGCATTGCTGGAGTAACGTCGCAAGTGCGACGCAACTCCTGCAATGTACAGAGGCCATCCATACATAACGTGGTGCGTCACTCCTTACGCCTGCTTCAAGCAGGCGTAAGGATTTGACCCAGCAGCGTCGTAAAACTGACTCAGTGAAATCTTGTAGATTTCACTGCGTCAGTTTTACGGGGCTTTCCTACAAGGGAACGCCCACCCTGCGACAGAAGGCCCACATGAAACTTGACGCAGGGCTTTACAATGTGACGCATCTGCCTAGATGCGTCACGTTGTAAATAGGTCGCAGGGATGCGCCACGTTTCCGCGCCGTTGCGTGACGCAACGGCGGCGTAAACGTGGCGCAAATCAGACATAAATCTGCCCCAGTGTTTAGGGCCCAGCATATAAGCCTCCAAGGAGTACAGCCTACTCATCACAGCAGAAATTAAATTTACTAATTTATCCCCCAGGCAAGTGATCTTTTTGACTATGTCCATGAGGAAAACTGAGGTCCCTATCGTAAGAGATGCAGCACATCCGGCTATCCAGCAAACATCGTGGGTAGCCTTTCCTTTCCTGCGCTGGGTGTGCTTCTTTTTTGCCAGAGGCCAAAAACAGTATGAATCAGGTGCATTTGATGCAACAGGCACACCCAGCACAGCATCCATGGCGATTAATTCATCGGGAATGTTCACTGTGCAGGGATTTCTCTTCCTTATGCCTGACTGCTGCAAAGGAGCACTGGAGCTGCATTCATCTCAGATGAGTCTCTAGGCTTTGTCTCAATGCCTTTCTCAGAGCAAACTTCATGACAGTACACAACTGCTCTTTGACAGAGCCAATCTCCTGTTCAAGTGTTTGCATGGCCCTTTGTAAGGTAGGATGCTATGTTGCCCACCTGTGGATTCTCCCTTACAGAGGGAGGCATTCTTTTAACCATGTCAGCACAGTCCATACTCTGTTTAAGCTATATCATAGAAACAAAAATACAAATGGTCAGCCAAAGAACTTACTCTAAAGCTATCTCGAGTTTTAGTTCTCAGAAGGCCAGCCTCTTTCAGCCGCTGATGGGCGGTGATGGGCCCGCTCTTAGCCTGGTCTTTGCCCAGGCCGTGCCCGGGTGCGCCCCGCACTGCCGGGAATGTATGCCTATTATGTAGCACCCAGTGGTGCAGCATCGTCAAGCCCCAACTCACAGGAGCAGGGCACTTTGGGAGTTGTAGTTGTGCACTGTCAGTCACCTTCAATGCATCCAACGCTGCGGGGGAAGTACGCGGCTTAGGTAGCGCTCAGCCCCATGGCATTATCAAGCCCCTCCTCACAGGAGCAAGACACTTTGGGAGTTGCAGTCCTGTCCCGCTGGTCACCTTCAATGAACCTCGCATCAAGGGGAAAGTATGTGGAGCATATATCACCCACTGGCGTGGTGTTGTCAAGCCCCGCCTCACAGGAGAAGGTCACGTTGGGAGTTGCAGTCCTGGCCTGTCAGCCACCTCCAATGCATCACTCACTATAGAACCCGAAATTGTGACAAAAGGCAAGAAATCAAACCTGCCTCACTTTCGGCCTCTCCTCGTCCACACCCCTCAAAAAAATACAGAACGAAATGGAACAATGTTTACCCGCTCTAATCAGCACTGTAGTTGGATACACACACTGCCTGGACCACCAAAGTAGACTTAATTCCCATAGGATTGGCAACAGGAGAACTGTGATGCATTTTGAAGACTTCAGTTCTCAAGTCGTTGAATGGGATGAGTAGGGCTTCATCCTTTAAGACTAAATTGTCTTTTTTGCAGACTGAGCCAGACATCGCTCCCCGTTCTGTCCTGGGAACTTTGGAATAACTGACTTGAACCTTTTCAAGAAAAGATTGAGCAACTTCAATGAGCTTTTGTGAAGGTAGGATATATTCATCAATGATCCATGCAGCATCTAGGTATCTTCAGGAGAGGTTGTCAGCCTGGATGCTCTTAAGGCCAGGAATATGAGTGATGATGAAATTCATATTGGTTGAAAGAATAAGCCCAAAGTGCTTTTTGACTATTCCGGCACTACATATTCCTGAGAAACTGGAGGTTGCGGTGATCAGTGCAAAGGGTTCTTGAGCTCCCATCAAGACGTTTCTCCATTCTAAACAGGCCTTTTGCATGGCTAATAGTTCTCTTTGCAAGACAGAATAATTCCTCTCAGAAACTGAGAGAATAAAGAGAGAGGTAAAATTTAGAATATTCTAATTCATTGTCTTGTTGGAGCTTCAGAAGGACAGCCCTAGTAGATCGGTCGGGTGGTGTAAGATTAGTAAAGGCATGCTTTAAAACTTGAACGACATCCTCAGCTAAGGAGACCCATTGAAATCTGTGGCTAATCATATCTTTCTTAAGAACACAAGTGTTGTTACTAGTTATTGGAGAAAAATTATCAATGAACAATGAGCATTGTGTCTGCCTGATGCTTGAAGGAAATGGCCATTCCAAAATGGCTGGTAATTTATGTAGCTCCATGGAGATTCCTGTGCTATGTATTTGAAAGGATAGACAGTCCACCCCAGACTGGCGAAACTTCAAACTTTTTAAGGTTGCAAAAAGTTAATTTTGAGGAAGTTTGGTTAATATTTGGCTGACATGCTCATGGTGTATTAGAGCATCTTTGGGGAATACCAGGATATTTTCGAGGTATGCAACAAGAAATTAATTTAGCATGTCAGGCAAATGTGATCCATAAAGTGCGTAAATATGTAAGATGAATTGCTTAAGCCATAGGGCATTACATGGCATTCAAAGTGCCCTGATTCTGTCTGAAAAACTGTCTTCCATTACTCATCTTCATTTATCTTGAGAAGGTGGCAGAATCTACTAAGGTCTACTTTAGTAATCATTTTTGTATTTCTTACTGATATCAGTACTTTATAGTGAATTTTTTCAAGCCTCTAAAGTCAATGAATGGTCTTAGTTCCTTAGATTTTTGAGGAATGAAGAACAGTGATTATCTGGCGAGGGAGGTAGACCACGTTACGGGGTCATTTTGCAGGTTTTCTTGCAGATGTTACCTTGGGGATTCCTTTTCTGAATCTGAAAGAGACTACACCCTTCCAAAAGGAACCCTAGTTCATGTATCAATAGGAATAGCACAATCAAACTCTCGGTAAGGACATGTTTTGGTTTCTAAAAAAGATCAGAAAAGTCTCAATTTATACCTCCTAGCGGCCAAATACATTAAAGCAGATAAAGGGACCATGTACATGGGATTCATGGACCTTGCAGCAGCATTTGATAATGTAAATAGAATTAAACTCTGGGCACTTATGTTTCGATTGGGAATCGATCCAGACTTGATTAACATACTTAAGGAACTTCACTGGAACACCACTGCCAAGGTCCGCTATAGCTCGGGGGGGTGAGTACTGATCCCTTCCCGTGCTCTAGTGGGGTGAGACAGGGGTGTATCCTGGCTCTATTCCTTTTTTCTCTTTACATAAATGACCTGGAGAGTGCGCTGCTGACACTGGGAACTGACTGCCCGAGAGTGGGATTGCGTCATATACCGGTACTTTTGTACGAGGATGGCGCGGTCCTTCTCGCTCGAACAGCAGTGGGTCTCCAGCAGCTAATCAGCGGTTTTGCGAGGTTCATGAAGGATTTAGATCTCTCTGGTAATCTGACTAAGTCTTTTATTATGGTGGCAGAGAAAAAACCTCGCAAGAGATTTGTGTTCAAAATAGGAACTCATGTTTTGGACACTGTAAATACTTTCCATATTTGGGTCTCTTGTTTGATGAAAAGATTAGGTTTGCCCCGCTGATTGAGGAAAGGTCCAGGATACTTGTTTCAGCGAATGGTGCCTTATTAAACTTTGCGAGAAGGATGGGTCTCTGGTCCCCTGAGCAAGTAATGACATTGTATAGAGCGGTCAGTACCTCTAAAGCTATTTACGGGGCGGAGGTGTGGGGTTTTAGGGATGCACACCAGATACAAGCAGAGGAGGATAAATTCTTAAGGAAACTCCTAAAGTTACCACAGAGTATCCCGGCTGCAATCACACACAAGGAGCTCGGCACCCCATATATTTTGGACCTCATTAAAGTGAGACCAATTCTGACCTGGTTTCGAATTTGGCTAAATCCAAACGCTGAATTATCCAGACAGATTATTGATGATTGTCTTCGGAGAGATAGATGGCAGCAAATCCCTTGGCTAAAATACATCAAAGATACCCTAGAGTCTATTGATCAGCAAATGTTATTTACTGACCCCTCAAATATTGATAGCTCTTGTAAAAAACGTGTCCAGAAGCAGTTATGGGAAAAATATGAGGTCAGTAGGGATCAATTTGACTCTAATAAATCATCTGTAGTAGCACACTCTTTTGTGAGTAATAAAATGGGTATGGAACCGTATCTCTTTTTAATCTATAGCCAACATGAGAGGTTTTTAATGACTCGTTTTAGGCTCAATTTGTTACATAACTTATTAGCTTATCCGTCTGGTTTTACGTTAACAATTGAGCAGAAGGGTGCCTGCGGCTGCGACAATAGGTCTCCCCAGGACACCCTTCATTTTGTATTATTATGTTCTTTTATAAAACCCTGCGACGATGATTTTTGGTGGACATTTAAAAGGAGTCAAATATTTACCATGCTAAAACTGCCTTATTATTCTTGCAAAGAGCAACTGAAATGCGTACTCTATGTTCTATTTTGAGTTTTTTTTAAATTGTGGTCAGACTAAGAAGGGGTTGATGTAGGATGAAATGAACTAACTGCTCCCTCCTCTCGTTTAATGTTTGTAAATAAGAATTTTTAACATGTGTTTTTAATAGTGTAATGTTCAGAGTAACAATGTAAAATGATTATATGTGGATTTGTAATGCATTGTGTATTTTTTTTTATGATGGTTTTTAACCACCAAAATAAATAAAGAACTGAACTACGAAGGTCTAATTTAGTAATCATTTTTGTATTTCTTACTGATATCAGTACTTTATAGTGAATTTTTTCAAGCCTCTAAAGTCAATAAATGGTCTTAGCTCCTTAGATTTTTGAGGAACGAAGAACAGTGATTATCTGGCGAGTGAGGTAGACCACGTTACGGGGTCATTTTGCAGGTTTTCTTGCAGATGTTACCTTGGGGATTCCTTTTCTGAATCTGAAAGAGAATACACCCTTCCAAAAGGAACCCTAGTTCATGTATCAATAGGAATAGCACAATCAAACTCTCGGTAAGGACATGTTTTGGTTTCTAAAAAAGATCAGAAAAATTACGGTACTGAAGCAAGATCTCCTAGAAGATTGATCATGCATGAAACCATTTCTTTTTAGTCCAATAGTCTTCTGATTTAGTAACAGTGTTTATGCCCAAATTGTTCTCATTTAATAACTGATGTACAGATTATAGCAAGTCAGCCAAGGTGCACCTAGAATTGCTGTATGATTCGGGGAAGATATCAGATCAAAAGAGACACTTTGCTGGTGTTTACCAAATGTCATTCTTGAGGGTATGGCAATTTCTTTGACTGGCCCTGAATTTAATGGCATTCCATTAACATTCTGAACCCATTGTTGAGATTCTTTGGAAATCCTTGGAACAGTCCTGTTCCCAGTCCAGATCTCATCTCAGTAAAAGCCACTTACTCCACAATCAGGTGACACCAGGGAAATCTATTCTGTTGGGGAAATCCAAAAATACTGTGGAACTAGTGTATCACCTGATACTCAATCAATCAATTAATCAAGGAATCAATCCTTCATTCAATAAATCTGTGGATTTGTAAAGCACAGCTAATCACCCTGGAGGGTATCCAGGCACTGAGGAAGTAGCAGTTACTGGAGGGATCAGTTGAACAGCCAGGTCTTGAGTCCCTTCTTGAACTCTAGAAAAGACATAGAGGTGTGGAGGTGCAGAGGATTTTGCCACGAGGTAGGAGAAGGAACGTCCTCCAATGTTGCTTCGGTAAATGTGAGGGGTGTGTACAAGGGACAAGAATGTGGATCGTTGATGTCTGGTGGCTGGTGGAAGTTCATCTGATGGTTTATGTAGGCTGGACCCTGATTGTGAGGACCTTGTAAGTGTTGGTCAGCATCTTGAATTGGCATTATCTTCTGTGCGGGGAGACAGTGGAAATTCCTGAGGTGAGGAATGATATGGGTCCATTTGGAGAACTTGAGTATGAGTCTGGCTGCAAACTTCTGAGTGATCTGAAGTCTCTTCAGGAGGTGGGTGGTGATTCCTGCATATAGTGCATTACCATAGTCCAGACAGATGGTGATAAGGACCTGGGTGAATGTGTGTCAGGTGTTGATGGGGATCCAATTGAATATTTTCCAAAGCATGGAAAGTGTGAGGAAGCAGGCTGAGGAGATTGCATTGATCTGTGATTTTTATGGTTAGCTTGCTGACCATTATTATGCAGACATTTCTTTTATGGTCAGTCGGTCTGGGTGAGGGTCCTAGTGTTGAGTTTCAGGCAGTTGTTTTTCATACAATCGGCGATGCTTGTAATACATCTGTAGAATATGGACCTTGTGGTAGTGGGGCCTTCTGAGAGCGAGAGGATGAGGTGGTTGTCATCTGTGTAGTGTATAATGTTGAAACTGTGGGTTCTGATGATGTTGGCGAGGTGGATCATGTAGGTGTTGAAGAGAGTAGGGCTGAGCCCTGGGGAATGCCCCAGATGATGTCTATGGGCTCAGCGATGATTGGCGGTAGGCGTACTGTTTGGGTTCTTCCGGTGAGGAAGGAGGTGATCCATTTGATGGCGTCTCCTTGGAGTCCAATGTGGTGTAGTCTCTTAGGTGTGGTAGGATATGGTGTGGAATGCTGCTGAGATGTCAAGGAGGACCAGAGCCCTCATTTCCCTTCAATTGAGAAGGATCAGAGCCACGGTTTCTCCTCAGTTAAGGAGGATCTTGATCTCATTGGTGGCTGAAATCAAGGCAGTGTCAGTGTTGTGGTTGGAGCTGAATATGGATTCGGAGGTATAAAGAAGATGGTTGTTCTCCATGTGTTGTGTGTTTTGGTGATTGATGGCCTTTTCGGGGACTTTGGCAGGAAAGGGGAGCAGGGAGATGGGATGTAGTTATTGAGGTAGCTGAAGTTGGCAGTAGGTTTCCTGAGAAGGGGTTTTACTTCTGCATGTTTCCATTCTTCAAACAAAAAGGCCGGGATGGGAGAGGCATTGAAGAGGGTGGTGAGCTCGCAGCTGATCCTGTTGCTTCCAAGGTTAAAGATGTGGGGTGGACAGGGGTCCGTGGGAGTCTCCAGAGTAGACTGAGTTCATGATGGCTGTGGTCTCCTCTGGGGTGAGCTCATCCCAGATGGTATGTAGGTGGTTAGAAGTGGCTTTTGTGGATGCATGGCGGAAGAATTTAGAGAGAGTGGGCTGGCGTTCAAAGTTTTTGTACATGGTGGAGATCTTGTTGCGGAAGACGTCTGGCAGTGTTCTTGTAGTAGGGCGATGATGTTTTTGGAGGCAGTGGGGCTGGAGAACTCTCTGATCATGTTGAAGAGTTCTTTGCTGTGGTTGGAGGTGGCTTCAATGCGGTCTGCAGGTACACTCTTTTTACTTTTCAGTAGCCGGTGGTAGTGGTTGAGGGCCATCTTGAAGGTGGCCCTGTATGCGATGTCCTTTCTCGTGCACCATTTTTTTCTAGTTGCTTAAATTCACGTTTCTTTGCTCTCAGATAATTGTTGTACCATCTAGCCTGTTTGGTGGATCTCCTGTGTCTGCTGGTTCTGGTGGGTGCAATGCTGTCAGCACAGCCGATGATCCAGGTGACGAAGTTTCAGCCTGGTCCAGGTTAGGTGCAGTTTCTGAGTGGGAACTGTTGAGGGAGTCTCTGATACTTTGCTCCAGCTGTTGTGAGGGCGCTGAGAAGCTTCAGGGTGGTGGTGGGGGTGGTGGTGATGTGGAAATGGACGAAGGTGTGGTATGTCCAAGTGAACTCAAAGATGTTGCTGAACTTGACTCTTTTGTTCGAAGAGAAGATAGGGTTAAGCGTGTGTCCTGCGATGTGAGTGGGGCTGGAGACTAGTTGGGTGAGTCCAATGTTGTTTGTGTTGGTCGTGTTGGCATCATTGAAGTTTTCACAGTAGAAGTTAAGGTCTCAGAGGAAAATGTAGTCTTTAGAGTTTATGGTGAGAGGGGCTATGTAGTCTGGGATATTGTTGCAAATGCTGGGATATGGGCCTGGTGGTCTGTAATCGAGGGTGCCCCTGATGGTGGATAATCCATCAATTTGGCCCGATCTTGTGAAATCTGAGCAGCGTGAAAAGCAAAGAATACCATTTAAGTGTCAAGACACTCCTTTAATTTATTTGGATCCTCAGAAAATCCTTGGGGTGGTTGGCAAGACAGCTGGAACATCAGAAACTCTGGGTGTTAAGGCTTATTGTAAAGCCAAATTGTCATCATTTCTTTGTTGTAAATCTTGTGTCAGCAGCTGAACAGTCTGGTCCACCTGTATGGCTGGGAGCAGAGCATGGTCCGGTTGTATGTTTTCCAGACTAGGACTGAGTTTATTGTGTTGCAAACTGCCATGGAGCTGACACCTGATGGAGAGTCTTTGGTTGTGGGTTGGACCAGATGCCCAGTTTTTCACAGTTTTTGACTGTCAAAAATATAGACGACCCCTTCCATTATCTACCTTATTGCTGACACAGGAAGTGCCTAAGCAGAAAGTGCATTCCCGAATGGACTCAGCATGGAGGAAAAAGCCTGAAGGCAAAAAACCTCCACACAGATTTCCAGGTACTGGACGAACTTCGAGCCAGGATTTAAGGCAGAGATGGAGAATTGAAGAAGGATCCAGACCAACAGGAAGACAACAGTAACACAGCAAATCAATCAAGGAAAGAAGACAGTTGATTCTGAAAGGATCCTAAGGAAGGAATGAAGCCATGTAACAAACAACAGTAGACCATGAAGCATTGCGATACTAGGAGTGAACAGAATGTCCTCCTTAAATAGGTAAAAAGAAACGAATACCTCAATTAAGCTACCATGTTGGATTGGGGTGTTCCCATTGGGATCAATGTGTGACCATCTTCTCGGATTGGGCAGTATTACCTATCACAGAGATCCTCACCAGCTTAGGGACTGTGGCAGCCTACCATTGCCTCCATCGTCTCTACTCCAAGGATGCGTTAACTACCATAGTCTTACCAGGAGTATAAATCGATGAAAACTTGGCAGGCTGAGTTTTGATCAATGTGTCATGGTATAGGTCGTCCCGCATCAATGCAGAATAGTTATGTTATGTTAAATGGGTTTTATAGAGCACACAGCTACTCAGTTGAGTGTCCAGGCGCTAAACATGATGACTGAAATTGATGTGCCGCAGTGACCGGTGAACTGGGCTTTTAAGCTGAAACAGTCATGTTTTCATGGATTTCCTAAAATGCCAGGAGATCCGGCATCATCCTTAATTCCACCTGCAAATTATTCAAGAGTCTCGCAGCTTGCACCTGGAAGGAACGTACGTCACCCAATTTGGGCTCGAAGATATCTAGGTGTTCGTGCCAGTTGAAGTGCAGAAGACCTAAGTGTGCTTTGAGGGTCACATAATTGAACTCTCTTCGTAATATACCAGCACCACTACCATGAAGAGCCTTAAAAGCAAGAACCAAGGCCTTAAATTGGATCCTCTTGCGGACTGGGAGCCAATGCAAGGATCTCAATTGTGACGTCATACTGACTCTAGGGCCAAGCAAAAGTATTGCTCTGGCTGCTGCATTCTGGGCCAACTGCAGTCTGGCCAGAAGATACTCTGGTAGCTGTTGTACAGTGCTTTGCTCCTCTCTTGGGCCAGCACTCTAGATCTCTCTGTGTGTTCCTTGTTCTGGAGTTCTCCTTCGCCCTGTTGGCAGTTGGAGCTCTGGTCGGATGAGGGGTTGACCTACCTGTATCTGTGCTGCAATAAAGCTCTTACTTCACTTACCTGTTCCTGAGATCTTCATTCTATTTACAACATTTGGCGACTTGGGCTGGCGAGGTGTCCGACCACTGCTTCCCCGCTTGGTGCTGCAGCCTAAGAAGATTGTACAGTGCGGTAGTGCTTCAACTCCCTCGAGAACCCCGTGTGGTACACAGCGTGGATGCGGACTACTCCTTCCGTGTTAGCAGTGACTGTTATATCCCAAAGAAAGTCTTTGGTAGATTTCTTCCCCGGATTTCCTACTTGTAGCGGTGAGTGACGTCATTCATACCAACGTCTGCGAATCCCGCTTCACCTGGTGAGTCGCATAGCAACGCAAGCGTGCAGCCGCACAACAACGCAAGCAGCAGCGTCACCGAAGCGAATCCCGCTCCGTCCGGTGAGTCGCGTAGCAACGCGAGCAGCGTCACTGAAGCGCATCTTCCATGTGCGTCGATCCACGCTGTGGCTGGAACGTCTGACGTGTAACGAAGTACACGCACGACGTAATCGGCCATTTTGGAAGTGTTTCTCTTCGTTGTGTTGACAGTTACCTAGGATACGCTCCGAGAAACTGAAAAGCATCGTAGACAGTAAACGGATCTTCGTTACCCTGTTGGAGTAAGCGCCAATTTTTAAAAATGTATCAATGCTTTACAGACAGGTTTATTAATAACTACTATTTCGTTCTTTACCCTTATTTTGTGGTGTATAAAAGAATATAATACTTATCTTATATTCGTGACTCATGGCTCAATCAATTAACGTTGCTCTTCCACCGCAGTTCTTATCTGAGCCAGGCAATCCATCAATAGCGTGGGAAGACTGGATAGTCATGTTCAACAATTACATTGAAGCTCTAGATGGAGAGGATTTTTCACCTAAACGCAAAAAAGCTCTTTTAATGACCACTTTGGGTAAAGAAGGACAGCGTCTTTTCAAATATCTACCGCAAGTACTACCTTCAGGGTCACAAGTTGACTTAGATGAGTTTAAGGAGGCGGTAGCAAGACTAGAAACCCGGTTTGGCAAAGAAGAAAACCTTGTTCTTCAAAGATATAAATTTTATAAAAATAAACAATTGGCTGACGAAAGCATTGATGAGTTTGTGGCTAGACTACGCGAATTATCTGTTAAATGTAACTTTGGTCAGATGGCGGACGAACTGATTAGAGACCAGCTAATTGTCCAAGCTAACAACAGGAAAGTCCAAGAACGACTGTGGGCAGCGAAGAATCCAACTTTGAAAGTTGCTATAGAACTAGCTAAAGTGGTGGAAGAGAGCGAGAAGTGTATGAGAGAGTTACAGAAGAGTGGTCTAGAAACAAAAGTTGCAGAAGTTTCCAATAAGAGTATTGTTAGTGATAATAGTGATGATGAAGCTACAGCTATTGCAATTGTTAGGAAAAAGGGTTATGTCCTTCAAAAAAAGAATGTGCAGCAATCATCTTATAGTAAGAATAATCAAAAGATGTGTTCTAGGTGTGGAAGTTTTTCTCATACTTCAGATGGGAAATTTTGTTTTGCAAATAACAAAGAGTGTCTACGTTGTGGTAAAGCGGGACACTTCGCAAAAATGTGCAGAAATAGAAATAATTCAAGAGTAACTGTTATTAATGAATGTGACGATTTGAAACGTGATGTGAACAAAATTTTAGTTCTATCTGATACTGTATGCTCTTGTAGTGACCAGAGAGGTAATCCGTTTAAGGATGACTTTGTGATTGATGGGAAAATTATTTCTCTCATGGTGGACACTGGTTCCAAATGGACCATAATTCCTACTTCATTAATGAAGAGTGTGTGGGGTGAAAGAGCACTGAAGGCGTGTGACATTTTCCCGTCTGGTTACCAAGGCGAGAAAATTGACATGCTAGGTTTCTTTGAAGCCAAGATTGACTTCAAAGGCAGATCAGCACATGGTAAGATATACATTTCATCTGATGGACCGGCAATTTTAGGTCGTCACCATCAATATGACCTGCACATTGTAGTTGACCCTAGGTCTGTTAATCCAGTTTCTATTGTTGAAACCTCATCTTTGGAAGACATATTGGGCAGATTTAGGAATGTTTTTAGAGATCAGTTGGGAGAACTTATAGGCTACTCACATCGCATTATTCTCAAGGAGGGCAGTTCCCCCGTCCAACACAAAGTGAGGAGAGTGCCTTTTGCTTTGCGGAATGAAGTTAAGGCTACTCTGGAGGAAATGCTCCAGGGGGGATCATTGAACCCATACAAGCGTCTCCATGGGTTTCGCCCGTAGTGATCTCACAGAAACCTGACAATAAAATTAGGTTCTATGCAGACCTTCGCTCATTAAATAAGTGTGTTGTAGCCGATGTGTTCCCATTACCAAACATTGGTGAATTGGTCTCGACTCTCAAGGGGGCAAAGTTCTTTAGTAAGTTGGACCTTAAACATGCGTACCATCAAATTTGCCTAGATGACAGCTCCAAACACTTGACTGCATTCATCACCAGCGAGAGAACATTCCAATTCACTAGGCTACCCTTTGGGCTAGTCTCTGCCGCTAGTGTATTCCAGAGACTTGTCACTGAAGTTTTTAAGGGTCTTGACAAGGTGTTGTACTTTCAAGACGATATCTTGATCTACGGTGATTCTTTACAGGAACACAATAGGATTTTACAGGACGTGTTACAAAGAGTGGATGAGGCTGGTTTAACGTTGAGAAAGGAGAAGTATGCTTTTCTGTTGAAAGAAATAGAGTATTTAGGTTTTTGCTTGTCGGAGGAAGGCATTAAACCAAAGAAAAATCTACTGGAGGCCATTGAGCTAGCACCTTCCCCTGTTGACAAGGATCAACTTCGGTCCTTCATGGGTTTGATCGAGTTTTACTCGAAATTTGTGAGGGATTTTTCGTCAAAGACTGCTTCCCTGAGATCCTTGCTAAAGAAAGGTGTCAAGTTTAGTTGGACTACTGAGCATGAATCTTGCTTTAAGATGATCAAAGGGGAACTTAAATCTGCAAATGTTCTTACCCCTTTTGACACTGCTCGGTCCTCTATTCTAATGGTTGACGCCAGTGCCATAGGTCTTGGTGCAGTTCTCTTACAAAAACATGGAAGTGTAGAAAAAACCATCGCATTTGCGTCTAGGCCTCTATCTACCTCGGAGTCTAATTACTCTGTTATAGAGCGTGAAGCTCTTGCTGCCGTCTGGGGCACAAGTTACTTTAGAACCTACTTGTGGGGGTACAAGTTTGTTCTGCGTACGGACCATAAACCTCTCTTAAATGTTTTAGCTCCAGGTGGGGCTGGGAAAGGGTCTCCAAGGTTGGCGAGATTGGCCTCTCGCTTACAGGACTATCAATGTGAGATCGAGTTCGTTCATGGATGGAAGAACATCCAAGCAGATTGCTTGTCAAGGCTTCCTATTCGATCCACTAGTTGTGATTCTGAAGTTATGTTAGATGATCTTGCTGTTGCTGTGATAGAGGATGTTTTGTTTGTGGGAGGTGGTTCGTTTTCCCACGATGAGTGGTCAAAAGGCATGGAGGAGGATCTTGGTTTAAAGGCTGTTATCAATCTTGTCTCAAAAGGGGCAAGAAGAGAAAGTACAGTTGATCCTCTAGTCAGACCGTTCTTGAAGGTCCTGGATGAACTTTCTTTAGAAGGGAAAGATGTTTTGATGCGGGGTGACCGCTTTGTTCCTCCTAGTCCTTTAAGAAGTAGGATTCTTGACTTGGCCCATGAGGGACACTTGGGTCAAAGTCTCACCCAACGTCGTGTCAAACAAAACTTTTGGTGGCCCTCTATTGACAGTGATGCAGTGGATTGTGTGTTAAAGTGTAGCTTCTGCAAAGAAGGGGAGAAGCGTTAGAAAGTTTTGGGCTCTCAGTCACCACAAAAAATAGGGTTTGAAAATGCTCCCTGGCATAGTGTCTGCATAGATTTCATAGGCCCCGTGAGCGAGTTACCTTCTGATCAACGCTTTGCCATTGTCATAATCGATTGCTTTTCTAAATGGCTTTGTGTGCAGTTTGTAAAAGAAATTAACACTGACACCACCATTAACTTTTTGAAGGGTGTTTTTCTTAACGAGGGTTATCCTTCTGTCCTTTTTTCAGACAACGGGACTCAACTCACATCCTCAAAAATGACTTCTTTTGTACATGAATGTGGCATCAGGCATCAGAAGACAAGTCTTTACAATCCACAGGGTAATGGCCTTTGTGAAAGAGTGAATCGTCTCATAAAGGGGGTGATTCAGATGTTTGTAGAGAGTGGTTGTTTTTCACATGAACGTGTCCAAGAACTTGTCTGGGCTTACCGCTCTACACCACATAAGAATGGTGAAAAATCCCCTTTTGAACTAATGCGTGGGCGTGCACCAGTGACTAAATTGACTCCTGCTTGGTTGAAGGGTTCGGATAGTGAAGTGCCTCTATCCCAAAACAGCACTCCCTTACCCATCTCAGTGGGTGACCTTGTTAAGGTTAAGCCGGGTAGGCACACTAAGGGACTTAGTAAATTTAGAGGTCCCTACAGAGTTAAGAAAGTTTTTCCACATTTCGTTGTCCTAGCTAATGGGGAAAGTTGGAATTATAGGAGGGTAGCACTCTACCAAAAGCGGAAAGATTCTTCTTCTGATGACCTGTTTGCTACTGGGCTTGGTGGTTGTAATGGTTATCTGTTGTCCTCTGGCAGTAGCCCTTCTCCCATCCTTTTGCCAACTGGACGGGGGGAGGTGGGTAGTGGAGATGCTTCTACATCTTTATGTGCACATGGTGGTTCTTTGGTTGATTCTGCTCCTGTCTCCCTTGTTCCCACTTCTTCTTCCTCTTCCTCGTTTGAAGTCAGGTTGAGGAGCCCTCGTTCTCGTCGTCCACCCACATATCTGAATGACTATGTACATTGATCTTTTCCTTTCCTTTCTTTCTTTTCCCTTTCATTTCTTGCAAAGAGGGAAGATATGTTGTACAGTGCTTTGCTCCTCTCTTGGGCCAGCACTCTAGATCTCTCTGTGTGTTCCTTGTTCTGGAGTTCTCCTTCGCCCTGTTGGCAGTTGGAGCTCTGGTCGGATGAGGGGTTGACCTACCTGTATATGTGCTGCAATAAAGCTCTTACTTCACTTACCTGTTCCTGAGATCTTCATTCTATTTACAACAGTAGCCCTAGTTAAAGTGCATTCACGTTGTCTAACCTGGAGATTATCAAGGCTTGGACTATCGTTTTTCTGTTGGTGACAGGCAAGAGAGGCAGAAACTGCTTCAGCATCTTAAGCATGCCGAAGTATGTGCAGACCACTGTCTAAATCTGCGCCTGCGTGGAGAGGTCCTCATCCAGCTACACCCCCAGATTTTTCACAGATTTTACAGGTGTTGTAGGAGGGGACATGTCAGCTGGCCACCAACTGAGCCAGACATTCCTGGGGCGGTGGCCAAAGAAGATGATCTCCGACTTCCCAGGGTTGCACTTAAACTGGTTACAATGGAGCCAGGAGAACACATTTGTAAGACAGCTGTTAATCCTGTCTCCATTAAAATCCATATCTTTGTTGCAGGTGAATAGGAACTGTGTATCATCCACATATGATAACATTTTTGCTCCATGTTACTCTGCTAGAGTCTCTAAGGGTGTCATATATATATTAAAAAGGGTAGGGCTCAAAATGGAGCCCTGAGGCACACCCACCTCTAGAGGAGGGATAGGGGCAGCGAAAGGAGGGTACCATACTGTTTGCTGGCAGTCTTTTAGAAAGGAGGCAAACCAATTGAACACCGTACCCCAAAACCGAACTCTCAAAGTCTCAGCAGGAGTCGGTCATGGGAGACCGTGTCAAAGGCCACAGATAAATCCAGCAATATGAGTCCGGCATTGCCACCCCTGTCCATGACATCCTTTATGGCTTCAGAGACTTCCAGCAGTGCTGTCTCCGTGCTGATAGTTGTCATTGAAATGCAGTATACAGTGAAAAATCAAAAACCTGTCTCTGATTATGACCAGTGTGAAATTGGATGTTACCAAAAACGTACAAGTAGACCAGTAGGACTCTATGGTTTGTTTGTGTGCTATTCCCAAGTTCAGCATTAGGTCCAGAATTTATTTAGCTTCCTAAGTTAAGTGGGAGTCCACAGTTGTGCCCTAAGGTCGAGGCACCAGAGTGCTCCCATACATCCTCATAAACAAATTTGCTTGCTGCACAATTTCTTTAAGGAAGTCTGCATCTAGAAAAAGATGGATGTAGTCAATAGGCAAACAAATTGGCTATATTGACCTTACAGCCAGCATCTCCAGTGAAATTACTAGCCGATCTTAGGGGTCTGCCAAGTGAGCCTCTGCTCAGCTCTGTACCTGCCTGCACTCTGGATTAGTTTACTCTTTCACTAGATGTTTGCTGCACAGTTTTCCTTGTAAAGGGTTATCATGACTCCCAGTGCCATTTTCCTCTGATTCACTGGAAGATGACTTATCTTTGGAAGGAACTCCAACTAAAATATCACTCCTAGATTCTGCTTCATGACCCTGATGCTGTCTCTGTAGCAGACCATGCCTCAGAGCTCGGGTCCATGCCTCAGGGCTCTCCTCCAGAAGCAGTCACCAAAGGAGATGCCATCCCTGTTTTCTAACTGAAACTTTCTGGCCTAGGCAGGATGCTGAGGTCGACCTTCAGATATGGCCAACATTTATGAAATAGAAATGTCAGCTTTCCTCTGATATAGCAAGGTGATATCTGTGAACTGAGGTACCACATGGGTAACAAGATTAACTTGTATTTCTCAATTTTTCATCCAGATTCTCAAGATACTTTCCATTTCCAGAGCATACTGAAGCTGAGGTAGTGGGCAGCACTGTAGTCCATTGTCCAGTTTCAGATATCATTTTGCATTTTTTAATTTGAACCTGAATAAAGTAAATATACTCATTTCAAGATTGAATTCTTAGTTAAACTTTTGAAGCTCCTTAAACAAGCATTTGCAATGCAATAGGTCTCGCAGCATTAAAGTTTGAGTTATTGGCATTGTATATGACAATGTGTTGCATTAAATTTTTAGCAAAGTCTATATTGGTGTATAAAGATGATTTGCAAGATGATAGCTGTTGCAAAATATTAAGCAATGTTGGCAATAATATTATATTATAATAATATTGTAAGTTACTGTTGTAGAGAGAGATAGAGGGAGGGCGAGTGAGAGAGTGTGTGTGAGTGAGAGAGTGAATGTGAGTGAGTGTGTGAGTGAGAGAGTGTGTGTGAGAGAGAGTGTGTGAGAGAGAGTGTGTGAGAGAGAGTGTGTGTGAGAGAGAGTGTGTGTGAGAGAGAGTGTGTGAGAGAGTGTGTGTGAGAGAGAAGAGAAATAAGCTACTTATCAAGGACTTCATGTAGAGAATGGTGGTAACGTATAATCCTCCAAAAGGCAATTAAGTATCTTCCATATGTGTAATTTCCATCAGATGATTCTCAAAGAAAAAGAATCGCTGTCCTCCAGGCATTGTACCATGACAGTGGTAATCGCACTGAGGGTGAATTCTCCAGTGAAAATTAAAGAAATCACATTAGCATCACATTTTTGAGTATCATAGGTTGCCACCCTTCTCTAAATTTGGTTGCTATTGTCAAGCTTCAAAATACTTTATTTCGGCTACAAGCCATAAAAGTACAGAAGACAATTTCATCAATATAATACATTAGTAATTAGGTTGCTATTGTCATCATGTAGTCATTTCTGCTCATTGCCTTAGCAAAGTCGCATAAGAAGTATAATGAAACAGGGTATAGAGATTGTGGAATGTTTACTTGAAAAATATACTAAATGCCAATAAAAATGATATTTAAAAAAATATACAAGTATAATAAAACAGCAATGTTTTAACAAATCCAAATTACACTCCTGAAAATCGCAGACTGTGATTTTTTTGCTTTCTCAGTTCTGCCAAGGTATATTCCAATTTTCCATGCCATAGTACCTTGTTCCTCCACTGTTGGCTTATGCTATAATTACATTTTTACCTATGACGGTTGTTAATCTGTTGCTCAGGTTTCACGTTCCAAACCAACACTAACAGGGCTGCAGACTACAGCCGTACACAAGATTTAAGGACACTTATTGGTAACTCGCACCAAATAGCTCGAACCAAAAAATGGGAATGGCAAAGCATAAATTCCATGTTTGCCCCTGGTCTAAACCATCGAAAGCACTTATGCTCTTCAACACATTCAATTGTTTCAATTGATACACAACAGATTCATAATTTCTCTAACACATTGCTAGTTTGACAATCTATACCTTTTGCTACATACAATGAAAGTGATTTCATTTGTTTATGTGTAATTTTCTCATTGATATTTCAAGCAAAAGTGTGAAGATAAGAGGTACTATATCTCAAAATAAGGGGTTTGAAGAGTACAATAGTTCAGCAGGCCTGAATTCCCCAAAATATCTGATAAATTCAGGTTGTCCCACACAAGGGTGAAAGTGCGGGTCAAGGACATTTAGTAGGACCCGCAGATTTCCCAGATACTCTGCAAAACACATTAAGGCAGAATGTAAAAAAACATAATCATTGCACCTACCAGGTGCAAAATATCATATTTAGGCTCCTAAAGTCGGTCATTACCACATACTGCCAACAAATATCATTCTCCTCTAAAGTGAGTTCTGCAATCCCTCAGCAGTTTACGGACCATTGTCTAAAGACAAATTCAGTAAAGCGCACTCTTTTCAACTTGAGGTGCCATCCTTTGTAAGAGGTATGCAAAAGGTCTTGTATGCCCAAATTATATTTAAAAGGTACAGTGGGCCTGTGAGGAAATAATGCAGCCACCTGTCTGTTTATTGAAGCCAGTAATTAAAATCTGGGGACAGCAAACACTTCTAGCAAATGAAGACAAACAAGGAAACGAGGAACATATCTCATTTCCGGAGACTATTTTTTCAAGATCTAATCCCTCCTAATTAGCTTCACAAATCTCTCCGTCGTTGCTACAGACCTCATTTCATAGGGCTGAATAATCAGTGCTTCCATGAGGCCACACGATCTTGGCCGACTTGTCCAGGTTAGTCTTGCCTGCAGATATGTCTGGGGACGGCCAGGCAGTGTCAAGTGCCACACCCATGAGAATAAGGAGCGATGCAATGAATGCGCATTCACCGCGACCTGCCTGAGCCCCATTACTGCTGCACTGCGCCCTCGGACGACTCTAGCACTGGGCTTCGATTCGGGGGAGCACCAGCCAGCTGTCCTGTGACAGTTGTGGGCTCAGGGAAGCAGAGAGTGAAAGGCTCTGGTTTCGGCAGACGAGCGCAGAGAGTTCCATTTGACTGGCAAATGCGGCCGGCCTGGCTCAGTGACGCACCGAGGGGAGTGGCGTCCATCCGCACACATCTCTTCCAGTCACTCGCCCTCTGTGTGCAGCTCAGCTGCAGCCTGGAGCTCAGAGCGAGCCTCATGCCCTGGCTGGGTGAGGGCACCCGCCGCCCCACTCGTAGGTATTATGGGGGGGGGCGCTATCAGTCACTCATAAGAACCAGGGAGGCACCGAGTGCTTCTCTCTGCAGCTGTGTTTAAGGAAACACAAACACAGAGGAAAAGAGACTGATACACCAAACACACAACACAGGCAGAGACATAAAACACAACACGCATTTGTCAGGCTTCCCCATAAAGTGCACAATGGCAGGTGAATAAACACGGGGTGGACCATTGACATCAGTTCGATCTGGACAGGGCTCTTTGGCACCCACGGTCCTGCCTTGATAACCCTGATCCTAGGGGTCAGGAAGGAAACGAAAGGGACAGAAAGCAGGGCTCAAAGAACCTAAACTACGTTCTCTAATTCGCACTCCTTGCTCTTACCTCATCAGAACAAGTGGCAACCCCCCCAATCCGATTGGTGACGGATGGAAGTACCTGTGATTCTTGCACTCGGTGTTAGAGCCTGATGGCTGCCTGGGAAGGATTCAGTGTCCCGTGCTCCTACAGCCGCCCTCAATAGCAAGACGTGAGCTAAAACGAAACCTTCCGTGGGGTGGGAATCCCGTTTTTGGAAGCCCGCGCACGCGCCCACGAGTGCCACGGAGAGAAGCAGTGCTGGTGAGGCGGGGCTTCCATGCCCAAGGGAGAGCCCCGCGGTGGCGGTAAGTGGGCCTTACTTGTGGGGGGGGGTCCCGGTGCACTTGTGTGTGTGTGTGTGTGCTCGTGTGTGTATGCGACGGCGGGGGTGGGTTCTCTGTATGTATGTGTGCGTGCGTGCAGGGGCGCTCGTGTGTTTGTGTCTCTGTGTATGCGCATGCGTGTGTGGTGTTGTAGCTTCCCAGGAGACAGCAGCTGGCCACAGCGAGTGCGAGCGCGTGACCCGCTCCGATCGCCTTCTCGGAGAGGAAAAGCGCGCGGCCAGGTGCTGTCTCCTGGAAAGCTCAGTCGCTAACTATAGGTCTCTGGCGAGACAGCGCTTCGCTCTGTAAATCGCCACGAGACCTAAAAAGGAATTTCCTCAATGCCTGGGTGGTGAACTCTGCTCCATTTGTGAAGTTTGCAGAGTTTTCTACACTCCGTGCTCCATGGAGCTCAGAATTACTCGGAGAACGTTTTTTCCCGCTCGTCAATGTCAAGTTGGTGAGCGCGTGCGAAAACAATCCTCCTCCCAACGAGATTTCTCAACACAGGTTGTCTGATGTCTTAACTTGGGCGGTTGCGGTGGTCACAACTGCTCATGTTGAGAAACCTACAGTTTGCGTTGAGAACGCTGCTGCATGAGTAGAAAAACTAGTTGAGTGGCAGAAAAGAAGTAGCACCCTCTTGCGCTGAGCATGGTGTTGTTCTTTCTGTACAGCCTGTGTGTGGAGTGAAAACTCCGCCTTCTCCGCCTGTGGCGAGGAGCAGAGTCATGAAGCCACCTCGTCGGACCTAGAACATGAACAATTACCCTCTTACCTTACTCCCTATCCCCTCCTCTACTTTCAGACTCCGTTGTGGGATCCAGATCAGCGCTGTCCCTTTAAGACTCCTCAGTCTTCATCTGTGGTGGCCGATCATGTGGGCGGGTCAGGCGATCCGTCGATCTTCAAAGCGGAAGAGGCGGCAGTTCCTTGGTATTCACATCGGGGATCAGAAACGTGGAAGCCGGATCTACCGAGCCGAGAATGGGACGTCCAGACCTTCTATGTGGAGCCAGGACTCGGAGGAGCGAAGACCTTTGCCACGGAGGAGGAGGAAGCAGCAGGAACCAAACGTACAGCGGGACTGACCCCAGCCGAGAAGAGAAGGGAGCCGGACCTTGCTCTTTGAAGGAAGAGAGTGAAGAAGGAGTCACTAAAGGACTATTTTGTTTTTTTTGTTTGTTCCCCCCATTTGTGGGAAGTTCCCCCTTACGTGTAGACTGAAAATAAAAATAGAATTTACATATCCTACCCTGAACTCTCTGTCTTCTTCTCCACCACCGTACATCGCCCCAACTGTAGACGTAAAGACACTATGCGTAACTTACCTTTGTGAATACGGAAAGTCGTAAACTTAGACATTTGGTCTAAGTTTACATTTGTGAATCAACCCAATTTTTAATACCTTAGACCATTATATTCTTACCTTATTTACTCTGTCCCACAAATTTCTTGACATCACAATATTTTTAACTCAATATTTGCATCTCACAATACTTTTTCACTCACTGTTGTGGGACATCCATAGTGACACTTCCCATAACTTCCTGAATCCGTCTGTTCGCTAACTGTTTGAATTTGCTGCTAGTGCCTGTTTTCAAGAAAGCAGGCTGGGCCTTCCTATGTATGTATGTATGTATGTATGTGTCCTGGTCTTTGCGAACCAGAAATAAGAGGATCCTATCACTTTCTTGACTCCAAGGAACCCAAGCCAGCTTGCCTCCAGCAGTGCCATATTCTCTAACACCGAGTCAAAGAAGGCTTTGCTGTTTCAGATCTTCACTTCTCATCCTGCCCTTCCACTGTGTCAGTAAGAGCTAAGGTGTTACACACAGTAGTTGGTTAAGGACTTGTGTGCTGGACATATATTAGAAATGGGGGTCACTATTTGGCAATGGTTTGTACCTTTGTCCAAGTAGAGACCCCTGCTTCAAGTCAGGGTAAGGGAGTTAAGCTCTTAGACAACCCTGCTCACCCCCTTGGTAGCTTGGCACAGGCATCCATGCTTATCTCAGAGGCAGTGGGTAAAGCATTTGTGCACACATACAGTAACACAGTAAAAACCCTACAAATGGACACAACACCAGTTTAGAAAAATAATCAATCTCTATCTAAACCAAACAAGACCAAAACAACAAAAATACACCATACATCTATCAAGATATCATCAAAAATAGGTTATTCACAAACATAAAGCTTGTAGCAACAGATAACTCCACCTGGAGCTAATCCGACGTTGTGACAGATGAAAATCCCAAAGTATGACGCAGACCTCAAGGTGCATGGTGCCGGGCCCGGATCCACACGGACCCCAAAAAACAGTACCTTGGCAAACAATGAAAACAAAGGCACTGCACTGCATTGGGGAGGTGATGCCTCATTGGTGCCAGGGAGCGTTGGTTCCTTACGACCACAGTGGAGGTGATGTGCCGGTTTCTTATGACCCCAAGGGAGGTGAGGCCTCAGTTCGTTACTGTGATGCAGAGGAGGTGAGGGGTTGGTTCCTCACTGTTGTCGGTGAGGTGAGGCGTCGGTTCCTTAATGTTGGCGGGAGGTGACATCCCGGTTTCATCGAGGCGCTGGTTCCTTACGACGAGGCGTGGTCAATGGAAACGGGAGGTCACCCACATCCAGTATTGGCTCTGCGATGATGAAGCACCAGAGTTGGTGAAGTCAGGGCTGTGGTGTGAGTCAGGGAGTGCACCGTGCGCATCAGTGCACCTTGGCTCTGGTGCAGGCAGCAGCCTCTGTGATGGCTACAGGAGTTGTTACGATGCAGCGTAAGCGATATGGGCTGAGGAGCAAGTTGGGACTGTGCGTCGTGCATTTCACAAGCGATGCCCTTGGCTTCGTTGCAGGTTGTGGTATCACTCACCGGCGTTGGTGTTGCTATTTACGTCAGTGGCAGCTGAAAGAGTATTTCCAGGTGCAAGAAGACAGAGGGTATAACGTCTTTGTGTCCCTGAGACTTCAGAACAGGAGGCAAGCTCTACTTCAAGCCCTTGGAACTCTTCTTCAAGCAGAATATACCGCACACACCAAAGTCTTTGTCTTCTCCTTGTCAGAAACAGCCACTGGAGGTCAACCACAGACAGCCCACATAAAAAAGGGTGGCACTTCTCCTTCAGCTTTCCCAGCTCTTCTCCTTGGCAGAAGTTCCTCTTGAGTCCACAAGTGATCTAAAGTTCGGGGGTCTGGGCCCCAATATGTATATTCCATGTCTCTTTGTTCTCTGGTGGCAGAGAGGCTCTGTGCTCAGTCAAAACCAGTTCTGTCCTCTCTGGTCCAGCTTTGTTGCAAGAGGTAGAGACAGCACTGTGAAAGACAGATCAGACCAATTCATGTGCAAGGAAATCTCCTCCCCTTACTCTAAATGCACCCCAGGTCTATTAAGCCCAGCCCTGCCTCATCCAGGAAAGGCAGGACACACATCAACCCCCCCCCCCCCAGTAGCTGTCTACAGTGAATGCGCATCCCCAACCCCTGTCACAGGCAATCCACAAACCAGCAGAGGCACACAGGATGACTAAGCAAGAAATACCCACTTGCTAAAAGTGGTATTATCAAACGCACAATATAAAAATCATGTTTACTAAAAAATGTATTTTTATATGTTGAGTTCAGGCATACTAAACTCCATATTTATATCTTGACCCAATGTGAGGATATATTTATAAGCTCCCATTCTATCCTCTGGGACACATAGTCTTTGAATAGTGAAAAATAAAATACACCCGTAGTTCACTATAAGGACATGTCACACACATCAGTACCTGTCCTACCTTTCACATACCTTGGGCCTACCTTAGGGGTGACTCACGTGTAATAAAAGGGAAGCTTAAGGCCAGGCAAGTGGGTGCACTTACCAGGTCGAAATGGCAGTAGAAACTGCGCGCAGATACTGCAGTGGCAGGTCTGAGACCCTTTTTAAAAGGATGCTTGGATGGGTGTCACAATCAGTGCTGCATGCCCACTATCAACAGTTGACTTATAGGCCCTGTATACACACAGTCCTCTGTACTAGGGACTTAGTAGTACGTCAAACAAGCCAATCATGGAAACATCAAACCATCTTCACAATTCACAGAGAGAGAACACGCACTTTGGCACTGATCAGCAGTGGCAAAGTGCACAAAGCATCTAAACCAGCAAAAAAACTTGAAATCCAGCACACAGCAAAAATACAGGAGGCAAAGGAAACAAGACAGGGGAAAACCACCCCAAGGATGATTAAAGTCCCTCATTAAATCTACAGCCTCCACTCCGCAACTTGGTACAAAAGACTGTCAACCGACTTGCTCTAATCAAAGACTGATACTCTCAATGCTGCCAAACTTTAATACATGCCTGTCCCTACCCCAAAATGGCCGCCCAATAGATCAGTGTGGTCAAACTGACTATGTCCAGAGACATGGATAGCCAACTCTTGTCAATTCAGCTGCCAGCGCTCAGCAGTTTGGGGCAAACGAACGCAGCTCACCTGCCAGACTGACTCGCCTGAACAAAGGCTGTCAATGTCGAGGAATGCCAAATCTAAGCAATATGCCTGTCCCGAAAATGGCCACCAAAGAGGACACCGAGCTTCCAAACACACTTCGACCAAAGGCTGAATGCCAGCCCACAGCAGGACTCATGGTAATATGATCTCTAATTCCTCAACAGCTATTAACTAATAAAGTCTTAAGAATAGCCAGCAACAATCATAGGCTGGTGCAACGACTGAAAGTGACGTGTGCTCTTTCTGCATAGACAGCAATAGGGTCTTATGCAGCGAACAATTAGCAAGCAACAGAGTCGCGTGCATCAATTTAGTTATGTTTCCCTTCAGCATAGACAGCAGCAAAGGGCCTAACAAGCGACCACACAGTACTGCCCAATACCGAGTCTAGATTAGCTCTTCACAAACATACCCCCCTAATTACTCCCCCCTCTCCTACAAGAGAATCCCCTCTTGAGAGACAACTCCTTTTCCACCTCAAGAAGCAATCCCCCTCCTCACCTCTCTTCCCCCCCGCCGAACCAGAACTCATTCCCCTCTCTTCAACAGCACTCCGTCCCTCTGGTTTAAACTCGACCCCCTCATATTAAAAAATGCCACCGAACTCGCATCCTGCTACCACCATCCTAACTCCAAACCTCCTGACCCCCCATGGTTCGAACTCTTTTGCAATCACCTTCCCCCCTAATCTCACTAGCAAAGCAAAGACAATCTTCAAACACAGACTTCTCAGACAACATCCTGAGACTCTATTCGCTGACACCTACCACTGCATCTCTAGAGGGCAGATCAAAATGGACCTCATCTTTCACACAGACAGGCAGGACGTCTGGCACTCCACTCTAAACACACATCTCAATATCTCCAAAACCACCACCACTCCCTTCAGTTGCAAATTGACGACTTCCCTCCCGAACCCCCAGTCTAAGAGCGGATATATCTCCATCACCATTTTCACGAACTGGCACAGTCCAAATTCAGGCCAAAATCTCTCACCTATAGAGCTTCGATTCTCTCTTCCTTCCACTAAAAGAAGCCTCCTTGTCCTTACCAGGTCTCAGATTCACGCCAGCCTTTCTCTCAGATAAACAACCACGTCTGGAGTCGACTCAGATCCCCCATGCAGCTTCCCAGACATCCACCTCGGCTTCATCACGAGGCTCCCTTCGCAACTCCATTCCTCCTCTCTCCGCTCACCACCAGGTTATTAGACAGCCTCCAACCAGAGCTCCCCACTGTAACTCTTCCCCTCTTCCCTCCATTTACCACCAGTCAACCAGACAACCCGGACACCCAGGCTCCTCCTCACCTCCTCTGCTATCTCCCTTGGTGGAATCCCATCCTCCAGCTCAACCCACCCACAGCCCCCGCCCCCGATTATCTCAGGTTCTGGCACCATTCTCGAGGCAGTATTCCTGTCGAGTAGATTGCCTGCCCATCAATGCCTCTCCTCCAATCCCCCTTCAACCCCCAATGGGGATCATCACCTTCCAGCTCAGCTCACCAACCTCCCTCCGTCCTCTGGTCACCTGGGTACCATCTCATGCCTTGAGGCAACACTCTCCTACCCATTTACTCCTACCACAGATTATCTAGGCAGCCCCCCTCATAATAATCTTCCTGAACAGGACTCTCGTCCCTCTTTAAACCACCCTGACCCACCCTCAGTCATCAGGGACATTATGGACTCTGACACCCTTCTTCACCCCTTGTTCCCTTCTCCCTTAGGCCCTTCCCCCAACTCAAGACCACTCCGGACTCAGACACCCATCAACCCTACATAGACAGCATGGCGCAGCGCCTCTCCCTACTGGAATCCCAGTTGGAAATACTGGTTCGAGGCCTGAGTGAAATTCTCTCCTCCCTTACCCTTACCCGAAAGCCCTCACATTCACCCTCAGAGCAAGCCGATCTTACCCATCCAACCATAGACAGAGTAACACCCCAATCCGAGCCACGCGTCCCACCCAGACCTAAAGTCGGTTCCCCCAGTAAAGGGAAGATCAGCTCCTTGGACACACTCTCTAGAACACCCTCTTCACTCTCCTCACAGATAATGATTCTCCCCAAGGCACCCCTAGACCTTCCGCTGAACTCGTCCCCAAAATCCACTATCCAAGTTATCACGGGCTTCAGAAGCAAACACCCTCCCCCGAGAGCACCCGGACCCCCGTCCCACCTTGCCCTCCTGCCTAAAGCCCAACCGAACGAACACAAAGAAGTAACCCCTAACAACTGCATGCTCATAAACTGCAGATCAGCCTCGAAACATTCATCCGAACTTTCAGAAACCATTCTCTCCCATGACATACAGATAGCATTCATAACAGAAACCTGGCTCAACAACCTCTCCTACCCAATCATGGACACGTTAGTTCCCCCTGGTTTCACGATGATCAACAAGGACAGGCCAGGGAGCAGAGGAGGGGGCATAGCAATCATCCACAAGAACAACATCGCCATCACGGAAATCTCCTCCTGCGCTTACAGCTCTTTTGAATGCCTCTCAGTCAACATCAAAACTCAGGATTCCAGACCCACACTCTGCCACCTTCTTTATCATCCCCCTGGCAATTCTTCAGAATACACGGTTCACCTTTCGGACTTGATTGCCCACTGCGCTCTAGGCAACTCTAACTACATAATCCTGGGCGACCTCAATCTAAGGTGGAATGAAACCAAGAATCGACTCATTCAAACCTTAAACAACCTACTCCTAGAGAACAATCTAACTCAACATTGCTTAGAAGAAACTCACCACAAAGGAGCCATCCTTGATGCCATTATTGCTGAAAGCAAGACTATCACCATCGATCACATCCTCCCAGTCGACTGGTCCGACCATCACATAGTCCTCTTTCACATTAACCTTCCAATCGTGGACAATACAATTCTAAAACGAGACATTCCCAAACGGGTCAGGAACACAGCTCAAATCCCTCGAGTGGTCCTAGAAGAAAGAATCAGCCTGCTCCCCCCCCCCCCCTTGCCACTGACCACCTCTCATCCAACGATATCACCTCTCTCTACAACACTAATTTGACGCTTACCCTTGACCAAATTGCTCCCATTAAACTAAAGAAAGCTAGGAATATTCCCTCTAGATCATGGTTCACCTCCGACATCAACGATGAAAGAAGACTTTTAAGAGCCTCAGAAAGAACATGGAGGAATGATCCCTCAACCCTCCATCATGATCAACTCCAAGCAGCCCGCAGGATGTACAAAAATCATATCAAGAAAAAAAAGTCAGCTTTCTTCCGCTCTGCACTAGATAACGCAAAATACCGGCCTAAAGAGCTTTTCAACATCATCAAGAATCAGACCTCCAAACCTACTCCCCCCTTAACTCAAGCATCCAAAGCTCGATGCGACAGCTTCGCAAACTTCTTTACGACAAAATCGTCAAGATAGACCTAGCATTGGGCTCAACCCCCACCTCCCTCAATGAGATCAATACGCCCAAAAACCATGTCAACTCTTCCATAAAATCTCCACAACAGTGGTCATCATTCACTCTCATCCAGGAAGCAGAGATAGTCAATCTAATTTCCAAAGCCAAGACCTCAGCACACTCCCTGGACCAGCTACCGCCTCTTCTGATCAAAGACCTAAAGCGAGCCCTAGCTCCAATATGGTGCAAGATCATCAATAGTTCTTTGAGCTCTGGATCCGTTCCAGACTGCCTCAAGGTAGGGCAAGTCACACCACTATTAAAGAAGCCAGGTCTAGACACAGAAGATTTAAATAATTACAGACCGGTCTCGAACCTTCCTTTTTTGGCCAAAATAATAGGAAGATGTGTCCTCCCTCAGCTAACCCTTCACCTTGAAAACATCAAGCTTCTAGATCCCCTCCAATCAGGATTCAGAAAGGGATGCAGCACTGAATCTGCAATCCTCAACGTCATAGACGACCTACGCAAATCACTCGACTTGGATCAATGCTGCCTTCTCATCCTCCTAGACCTATCGGCTGCATTCGATACAGTCAACTACAATCTACTGCTAAGGGTCCTTCAAGAAAGAGCTGGTCTAAAAGAGACAGTCCTGCAATGGTTCTCCTCCTTTCTTCACAACCGATCACAGAGAATAAAAATCAAAAACTTCGAATCCGACCTACACCCGGTCAACAGAGGTGTTCCTCAAGGGTCTGTTCTCTCCCCACAGCTCTTCAACATCTATATCGAACCCCTCACCTCTCTACTCAGAAAATCCAACATCCCCTTTCACCTATATGCGGACGACACGCAGCTCTATCTCGAAACTACCTCTATTGAGGACATCCAGAGACTAAACAACACGCTCAAGGAGGTACAAGACTGGCTCTCAACCAATCACTTGAAACTGAACAAAGATAAAACAGAAATACTACTTATTTCCAACAAAGATGATAACCCTCAAATCAAAGAATGGCTCAAAGCCATCGATGCCCTCAATGGTAACCTTTCCCTAGCAGACTCAGTGAAATCTCTAGGGATCACCCTAGATCCAAAACTCGACATGAAGAAACACATCTCAAAATCTGCTAAAAGTGCTTTTCTCAACCTTAAACTACTATACAAAATAAAACCCTTCCTCCCACCCAAAAACCTTCAACAAGCCACCCAGGCTGTAGTCCTCTCCAGAATAGACTATGGAATTGCAACCCTGACAGGGACAGCAAAATCCCATCTTGCCCCCCTGAAGACGACCCTCAACGCAGCAGCAAGAATGGTCTCCGGAATTAAGAAATTTGAGCACATCTCTCCAGCCCTCAAAGAACTCAGATGGCTCCAAGTGGAGTTACGAGCCAGTTTCAGAACAGCCTGCATCACGCACAAAGCCCTGCATACAGGTAAACCAGAATACCTGGCCGCCAAACTCAATAGGGCAGGCCAGTCCAGAAACCTAAGGAGCTCCAGCTCTCTACTGCTCATCCCGCCCATATCGCGCAATCTCAGAACTACAGCTAAATCTTTTGCTGGCAACGCTCCCAAAATCTGGAACTCCATTCCTCCCCACATTAGAACAATCTCCTCATTTTCAAAATTCAAGAGGCTCCTCAAAGACTTCTTCCTCGACCGTACTCGAGGGACCTGAGGGACCCTGGACTGCCCCCGATTCTGTCACTCCGGCTTTAACAAAATTCCAAGTCTGACAACAAGGCCGCAGACTGAAATAGCTTCTGGATACAAACATTCTATCAAGAGATTATGTATGTCTGAGTTTCAGTCTGCTCATTATGTCATTTGCTGTATATGTTGTGAAGCGCTCTGATACCCTTGGGTCCAGCCAGCGCTATACAAAACTACTAAAATAAATAATAAAAAATAAAAATAATAATAAAGCAAGGAATCAACCCTAGCTGATCTGATTGTATGAGGTCTGAGATTACTGCGATTAGTCACCTTGTGATAGCCCCAAGGAGTTTGTATCTTTTTCAATAGAGCAATAAATCCTCTCCATCATATTTAAAGTTGTGTCGTGATCACTTATTGATTACTAACAATTATCATTTGTTGAACCAGAAAATATGCACGCTGAATCCAATAAGAGTTAAAGGAAAGAAATCAGTTTGAAAAGCTACAACACATAGCCAATGGCAAATGTAATCTACTGAATTTAATTGTAATGCATAGGTATGTACAGCTAGGTACCAGTTTATTCAAAATGCTTGAAGTAGGAAAATGGAGCAGTGCAAGTGAATGCTGATAAGGTGTGTAATACACATAAAATCAAGCCCAGCAAAACTTCAAAACCTTAATGTTAAACCTGTTGATAATAAGCATTCACAAGACCAAGGTGCTCGTGATTCTTAATGCTCCACCCATTGTTTGTGGTAAGTACAGGCCACAACAATAGTCTTGTTGGGATTTTCAAAACGAACTTAACCAGAGGGTTAGCTCCATTGTCTAATTGCTGAGTTCTGTGTAATATTTCATTTTCTCATTCTTCCCTTTGCCTGTCGCATGAGAAAGGATGGGAAATGTCAAATTGCAAACTCAGATTAGGTTAGTTTGTATTTGTTTCCACATTCTCTTAGATGTTGTGTTGTAGAATGAAGAGTTTGACTTCAATACTTTCAGAATTTTCTCCATGGGAATGATTCACAGACTCGTTTGCAGGAGGAGGGAGAACTTTCCTGTACTTGCTTCCCATTATTGTATTTAGCTTGGGCATACAAGCTCTACCAGTTGCAAAGTAAGCCATCTCCAAGCAGGATAACCACCATTTTGATGGTGTGATATCACTGAATTACTTGTTTCATTGTTATGTCCCTGCAATAAATGCTGTTCTGCAGTCTGACCTCACTGCATTAACTCGTGACACCATTATTTTGATCAGGCATTGATTTGGGCTACAAATACAAGTAAACACAATGGTCTAGTTGTGAACAGACAAAAATCGTCATCGGGGATTTTCGGTCATAAGATTCATAGATGGATTAGGTGGTGAATTGGTGTCTTGGCTATCAATATGTTCTTGAAATATAATTGTCTAAGAATATTGTTCAAAGAAAGAGAGAATAGCAAGATGCAGCATGATGTTTAAAAAAACAAGTCCAACTCTTTATTCAGTGGTTGAAACAAGTTCAGCTCCTTAGTTCAATGTTTAAGAACATAGGGGCATACTTACAAGGAAAGTGGCTAAGCGTGTCATTAAGCCAAGAAAGCTAGCCACACACGCCTTTACTTTAGAAACACAGTTCTGCTCCATATTTACGAGAATATAGTGTATTTCCCTCTGTGCTGGAGATAAATTTAGCTGCCTAGTGCCAATGCAGACCCCTTGGCACCATAGTGCAAGGGTGCCTGCGTTGAGGGGAGTGATTGTTTATGTGATGTTTAGAAACTTAATGCAGCACACATAGAAGTTGCACAATGTAATTTTTTTAGATGATTGTTTATATGGAGGAAGGGACACCTTCCTGCACATAAGCAATCATTGGGGTTTTGCTGTTTATAACTGTACTACACAACGCAACACACATGGAAATTGCAAAAACAAGGAGAAATTTAAAATTGCACCAGGTTAAGACCAGGTTTTCCCTGGTCTTAATTTTGCTGCTGCTCCATATTTGTGGCACCCTTGTAAATATTAGGCAGTGTCAGAATCAATGGGTGTTGCAGTAGAACGTCCACAGCAACACCCAATGCCCTCCCCTTTCACGCTAAATATAGCATGAAAGGGGGCCTTATTCACAACGCGGTGTTAAGCCACGTTAAGTGGCTTAACACTGCTTTGTAAATAAGATGAAGCCCCTATCGCCACCACAACATCCTGAAAAGTGACTTGGGGGCAATAGGGGCTTGTAAGTATGCCCGCTTGTGCTAAAGAGTATACTCTCTCCAGTTAAAGCCACTTCAAGCCATTATTTCGACCAAACTGATTCTGAAATGCTGACATTGACATACAGCCAACTGGCTTATGCTGGAATATCTTTACCATGGTTAGATATTGCTCAAGATGCTGCTTTACATGGAATATTTAATCTTCTTCTCCTAAATCATGTGCGCTGTGTGTTACATTAGAATTAAATTTACATTTGAAAAAATCCTTTTACCAAATTCTTATTAATATCCTCAATACCACTAATTTCCCATTGATCGAGGCCTAACCATATGCCCAGTCTGTTCAATTAGTACAATTTTACAAAACAGATTTACCTGGATTTCGGCGCCAACTGGGTTGTTTTCTTCAGGGCCAAGATGCTTCTGTGAAGGAGGGCCTAGAGGAAGGGATCCACATGGGAGACTGAAGGGAAGAAATGCAAATGGGTAGGTATGCACCCCAATTCATTCAATTTTGCCAACTAGAAGGAGGCATTTTTCCCTCTACGGTTGGTTCGACACAAAGCCCACTCGTAATTCTGATGGTAGTGAACTTCTCTGCACCACCCTCTTTCAGCCAATTTCCCCTTGCCGCCATCGAGGCACACAGCAAATGGCTGGTCGCGGTCGTTCCTTTTGCAAACTGCCACTGTTTTAAGGTGGCTGGAGGTCTGCCATCTAGGTGCAGAGGCTTCCAATGCCATTTCAACAGGGGCTCCCTTACCACCAACTCGTAATCAAACCTGTTGTGTTCAGGAGGTGGTGTCTAACATTATACATGTAAATTAAGCTCCCAACACACTTCTGTTGTCACATTAACTGGATTTCATTAGATATCAAATAGAAATCTCCACTCTACAATCCGTCGTTCTCAGAAACAGCAAATCCCAAACAAAACCTTTACATTTGCATGTGCATAACAAAGTACAATTACTTAAGCTATACTTACTTTGCCGAGGGAAAAACCCTCCTCCAGAGTTCCCGAAGGTCTCTCCCTCTCTTGCTGTGCTATCCTGGCTCCTCTTTGTGAATGACACTGATGTTCTGGCAGATGCCTGCTGGGCATTATTGTACTTGTCTGATGGACCAAATGACAAAATCCAGGCGGTGATTGACGCAGGACCCCTTGCCTGACCCCTACATGGCTGCCACTGTAGTCCCTTCCATGTTGTGCTCCTACTTTGAGATATTTAATTTGACATTCGCCTTTCCCCCATCCAGACATTAAATCTGTGAACTTACCCCCGACCGTGGAAACCTAGTTTTCTGGCCGATGCCCGGTGAAGCTACCTGGTGGCTAAAGAGGAGATGGGCTATGGACTTTCCCCCTTCGGACATCACCTACCAAACAGGACGTTGGGCAGATTTTTCTTGCGTCTCTTTGTCATATTTTCCCTCCTACCCCTTTACCCTACCCCATTACCCCTCTACGCTCCATTTCTTTAGCCCTCTATGTTCTCTAAATGTTTTCCCATTGAGACCTAACTATTTGGCCAATGCCCGGTGGAGCTACCTGTCAGCTATAGAGGAGATGGGTTTTGGGACTTCCCCCTCGACCGTCACCTACCCAGCCAGACTTTGGGCAGACTTTCCTTTGTCTCTCTACCGTACCTCCCTCCTACCCCTTTACCCTTACCCCCTTCCCATCCACACTTCACTCATTTCGTCTTCTATGCTCTTGTAATTTGTGTCTAGCAACTGATGTAAATCGTAACTGATGTAATTTTGTAATTAGTGGAACCTCATGTAAAGCGCTCTTATACCCCCAGGTCTAGCCAGCGCTACATAAAACCTTTGCCCTCACCTGTCCTTGCCCTAGTCCCCACCTTGTTTACCTGTGAATTTCCTGCATCATTTGAGAGCTAGCTATTTTGTCTGATGCCTGATGGAGCTACTTGGTTTAGCTATAGGGGATGTAGTTCCGTAGTTTGAGGGTCTGAGGTTCGGTGGTTCCGAACCCGTTCAATAAAGGTCGTCGGAAATAGACGATTTTGGTGTCAGAGGACTGCAAATCACGAGTGCGGTGTGTACGAGAGTTTTCGTCTTAATCGATCAATGAGAACACTACGTATTCAAGGATTCCGTTTGAACCCTCGGGTTCCATTTTGTGTACGGCAGCCATTTTGTGTGGTTGCCCTCACATAGGCCGATGACTGCGGCCGAGCGAGTCCTTGGGACACGTACACCTTAGCTGACTTCTGAGTGACCTGGCCGAACTGACTCCCTTGCACGAGGCTGACCTCGCTGAGCCAGTTCCTTGTTAAGCAGCTGGTCAGATAAAGATCGAAGAGCAGGACATTGCCGAATTTACAGTACACTGCACCCACCAGTGTTCCCTGTAACGTGCGCGCGCCCCCGCGCACCTTGCTGACCCCGCAGAGTCCCAAGGAAAGCGCGCACACATCATGTGAGTGCTTTCGCGCCGCCGCGTTTAAAACGCGAGCGGTGCGAAAATGGCAATTCCGTGTTTGGGGGAAAGATTGAAGAAGCTCCGCACTAATGGGCTGTGGCTGCGGGCTGTTTGTGGCCCTTTGTGAAAACATTTATTAATTGCAGCGCCGTCATGCGCTGCAATCAATCAATCAATCAATCAAAGACATTTATAGAGCGCACTACTTACCCGGAGGGTCTCAAGGCGCTTGGGGGGGGGGGGGGTGTGCTGCTACTGCTCGAACAGCCAGGTCTTGAGCTTCTTCCTGAAGGAGAGGTGGTCCTGGGTCAGGCGCAGGTCGGTCGGGAGGGAGTTCCAGGTCCTGGCGGCCAGGTAGGAGAAGGACCTTCCTCCTGTTGTCGTTCTTCGGATGCGGGGGACGGCGGCGAGGGCGTGACTGGCTGATCGGAGATGGCGTTTGGGAGCGTAGAAGTTGATGCGGTTGTTGAGGTAGCTCGGGCCTTGATCGTGTAGGGCTTTGTGTGCGTGGGTGAGGAGACGGAAGGTGATTCTTTTGTTGACGGGGAGCCAGTGCAGGTCTCTCAGATGTCCGGAGATGTGGCTGTGTCGTGGGATGTCGAGGATGAGTCTGGCTGAGGCGTCTGGATCCGCTGGAGTCTCTTCTGGAGCTTGGCGGTGGTTCCAGCGTAGAGGGCGTTGCCGTAGTCCAGTCGGCTGGTGACGAGGGCCTGGGTGACCGTCTTCCTGGTCTCGGTGGGGATCCACCGGAAGATCTTCCGTAGCATGCGCAGGATGTTGAAGCATGACGAGGAGACGGCGTTGACTTGTCTGGTCATGGTGAGGGAGGAGTCCAAGATGAAGCCCAGGTTGCATGCGTGGTCTGTCGGTTTGGGTGCGGTGCCCAGGGCGGGGGGCCACCAGGAGTCGTCCCAGGCGGAAGGCGAGGAACCCAGGATGAGGACTTCCGTCTTGTCTGAGTTCAGTTTCAGGCGGCTGGTCGTCATCCACTCGGCTACGTCTTTCATCCCTTCGTGAAGGTTGGCTCTGGCGGCGGCGGGGTCGTTGGTCAGGGAGAGGAACAGCTGGGTGTCGTCAGCGTAGGAGATGATGTTGAGGTTGTGTTGGCGTGCGATGGCCGCGAGGGGGCTCATGTAGACGTTGAAGAGGGTGGGGCTCAGCGAGGATCCTTGAGGGACGCCGCAGATGACTTCGGTGGCCTCTGACTTGTACGGTGGTAGACGGACTCTCTGTGTTCTTCCATCGAGGAAGGAGATGATTCATTCCAGAGCCTTCTCCTGGATTCCGACGTTGCTGAGGCGCTTCACTAGGGTGCGGTGGCAGACAGTGTCGAATGCCGCGGAGAGGTCTAGGAGGATGAGGGCCGCTGTTTCTCCGTTGTCCATCAGGGCTCGGATGTCATCAGTGGCAGCGATGAGGGCGGTCTCGGTGCTGTGGTTGGCTCGGAAGCCAGACTGTGAGGGGTCGAGGGATCCGTTCGTCTCGAGGAAGGCGGCCAGCTGTTTGTTGACGGTCTTCTCGATGACTTTTGCTGGGAACGGGAGGAGCGAGATGGGGCGGTGATTCTTGAGTTCGGTGGGGTCCGCGGTAGGTTTCTTTAGTAGGGCACTGAGTTCGGCGTGCTTCCAGCTCTCCGGGAAGGTGGCGGTGTCGAAGGAGGTGTTGATGATGTCCCGCAGGTAGGGTGCGATGACAGCATCGGCCTTGTTGAAGATGTGGTGAGGGCAGGGGTCGGTCGGAGATCCGGAGTGGATGGAGTTCATCATGCGGACGGTGTCTTCGGTGCTGATCGGAGTCCAGGCGCGGATGGTGGTGGTGGGGGGCGGTGGTTCGGTCGTGGCGTGCGTCGGTTGAGTGCTGAAGCTGTTGTGTATGTCCGCGATCTTGTTGTGGAAGTAGGAGGCGAGGGAATTGCAGAGGTCTTGCGATGGGGTGATGTCGTTGTTTCCGGCGTTGGGGTTGGAGAGCTCTTTCACGATGTTGAAGAGTTCCTTGCAATTGTGTGCGTTGTTGTCCAGCCGGTCCTTGAATGCAGTTTTCTTGGTGGCGCGGATCAGTTGGTGGTGTTTCCGGGTGGCAAGCTTGAGGGTGGTCATGTTGTACGGTGTTGGTTCCCTTCTCCAGGCTTTCTCGAGGGCTCGGCAGTTCTTCTTGGAGCTCTTGAGTTCGTCGGTGAACCATGGGGCCTTCTTGCTGCCGGGTCTGCTGGGCGGGGTCCTCAGTGGGGCGAGTTCGTCCGCGCAGTTGCTGATCCACTTCGTGAGGTTGTCGGCGGCCTGGCTGGGGTTCGCTGAGCTGGCGGGAGGGTGCTGGTTCAGGGAAGCGGCGAGCTGGTCGGCTGTGATCTTGTTCCAGCTTCTTCGAGCAACCTGTTTCTGGTGGTGGTGGATCGTCGTTTTTCTGAAGGTGAAGTGGACGCAGCTGTGGTCCGTCCAGTGGAGTCCAGTGGCGTGGCTGAAGGTGATGTCTTTGCTGGATGAGAAGACGGCGTTGAGTGTATGTCCGGCGAGGTGGGTGGGGGTGGACACCAGCTGCTTGAGTCCGAGGTTGGCGAGGTTGTCGAGCAGGGTGATGGTGTTGCGGTCGTTGTTGTTCTCCAGGTGGAAGTTGAGGTCCCCCAGGAGGATGTAGTCAGCGGAGGGGAGGGCATGCGGGCTGACGAAGTCGGCGATGTCCTCGCTGAATTGTGTGCGTGGTCCCGGGGGTCGGTAGATCAGGGTGCCTCTGAGGGTGGTGTTCGGGTCGGTGCGGATCTGGAAGTGCAGGTGTTTGGCGGTTGTCAGAGTGTCGTCGGTGTTGGTCGTGATGTGGATGGTGTTCCTGTGGATGATGGCGATGCCTCCTCCCGTCTGTTTGATGCGGTCTCTTCGGGTGATCTTGTATCCCTCTGGGATGGCGATGGCGATGTCGGGTGCTGAGGAGTCGTTCATCCAGGTTTCCGTGAGGAAGGCAACGTCAGGAGCTGTGGTGTCGAGGAGGTGCCAGAGTTCGATGGTGTGTCTGTGGACGGAGCGGGTGTTGAGCAGGATGCACTTGAGGTGGTTGCTGCTGGTGTTCGGCTTGGCGGGTGCTGGTGCGAGGCAGGTCCGGATGCAGGTGAACTTGCAGACGCGGCAGCTGAAGGTTCCGTGGGTGCGCTTCGGGGTGGCTCGGAAGCATCCAGGGATCCAGCCGGTGTTGAGTGCGATGAGTTCGGTGGCATCGTAGGACAGTCGGGTCGTCTTCCGTCGGTGGGGGCCAGGGGTCCTGGCACTGGGCGCGGTCCAGGCGCGGACGGGCGCAGACGGGCTTACCTTTGGCGCGCCTTGGCCACTCTGCCATACGAGGAGAGTGGGGGGCGGAGCGTGGGCGGAGCAGCTGGGAGGCGGGAGGGGTCGGCGAATGGGAGGGGGACACAGGGGAGTGGGCGGGGCCGCAGGGGGGCAGCGGCAGGGAGGTGGCGGGAAAACGCGGCAGGGGCTGGCCTCAGCAGGGGGCCAGGGGACAGCGGGGGAAGCTGGAGGCGACGGGGAGAAGCCCAGGCAGGGAGCCTATGCAGGCTGAGGTACGGCGGCGCTCAGAGGGAGGAGCAGGCAGCGCAGGCGGGGCACAGGCTGGGCGCAGCCGCCGGGGACCAGGGGAGCTGCTGGTGCTGGGGGGCAGCAGCGGGCCTGGAGCACGGCTGGAGCGGCAGACGGGCAGTGGTGGTTCTTGGCAGCAGCGGGGGCACACCAGGCTCGTACCAGGAGGAGTGAGCTTGGTGCGTGGGGTGACCGGCAATTAACAAACATTTTCACAATGGATCACAATCAGCCCCCAACCGCGCTCCCTTAAGAGAAGACATTTAGCAAGTCCAAAAGCATGACTTTTCATGCTTTTGGACCTGCTAAATGTCTTCTCTTAAGGGAGCGCGGTTGGGGGCTGATTGTGAGCCATTGTGAAAATGTTTGTTAATTGCAGCGCATGACGGCGCTGCAATTAACAAATGTTTTCACAAAGGGCCACAAACAGCCCGCAGCCACAGCCCATTATAAAACAAATTCAGCAAAAGAAAAGACGGGATTAGGCGGTGTCTCCCGCCTCTATTTTGACGCCATTTTCAATCATGTCACCAGCCCCTCCTCGCTAGTGGTACAGGTCTCTGTTGTGGCTGGCTCGGGCAGATGCATGTGCGCTCTGCTCAGCTGACAGTTCGGGCGGGACAGAGGCCATAGCTGCCGAGGTTTAAGATTGCTATGGGGGACATTTTTATAATTTCTATGTAATCTTGAGTGATATTTCAACAAATGAGTGACACTTTCAAGCAAAATCAAGCAATGAAGATGACGGAAACATAAAGATGAGACATTACACCCCTCAGATAGCTGTAATTTCTTTTATTTATAGGTCACTCATAATTACACTGTAATTATGAAAATGTCACACACAAGCAATCTGAAACCTTGGCAGCTATGTGTAAAGCACACATTGTGCTTTTGGGCTTGCTGCAGCCAAGCCTCCTAAAAGTTATACACAGCAGTAGTTGGTTGCCAGATTGTGAGCTGTGCATGGAGATGGACGAAGGCCGCTGCGAGGCTTTGCTGCATGCAGCTGACTATACATATAATGAGGGTGTTGTCCTCGTGTGAAGAGTTGGATGCCGCACATGTTCCTGGCCTCCAGCTATTTTCAGGCATCAATAAAATGTCTAGATAACTCTGGTGATTATTAGTCTTGCTGAAAAGAGATAGAGGTTTGTCTAGTGGAAGTTTTGACACATCCAAAGGTCGCACAGTGGGTTAAAATGTCTCCTGCTAAGAACATGTGCCATGCAGAAAACAAAGTGAATAAATGTAAATAGGTCGGTGGGTTACTACTTCTGTAGGAGAGCTCATTTTGTTACTTGTGGTTTGGACAACTAGATTATTTGGAAAATTCCACACCCCTGATTAACTGTCATCAAACAGCTGCGTGTTAACTGCAAGTATTATGTTAGAGCAGAGGTCTTCAATCTGTGGGGCGAGACCCCCAGGGGGGTCGTGGAGTCCTTGGAAGGGGGTCGCAGATTCTGTCAGGGGCATGCAATTCCTGGTGTTGGCCTGATCGAGGGTGCTCATGGTGGAGGCCTAATTCACACTGAGGTGTGAAAAACATCAAAGGCTCATTAACAACTAGAAGGTCTTTTAAAGACCTGTCAAGTACTCAGGTGTGGCTGTGTGTGGGTCCCTGAAACGGTTTCAGCCGGGCTCACATACACGAGCTTGGGGAGGGGGGAAAGTGGGTGGGGGGTGGGGTCTGGGGGAGCAGGCTGTAGTGTAGCCCTTTGAGTATAATGGATGTTGTGCGCCTGGAGCTGTGGGTCCCGTGACACGTCCCCCCCTCCCGCCCCCAGCAGGGAGGCACAGAGATGCCTTCCCATGAGCGGGAAAGAAGGAAGAAGACACAGAGATACTGACCCCCCCCTACATCCCATGAGAGAGTCACAGAAAAGGTGGGTGGATGAATGATGGGTGGATGGATGGATGTAAGGATGAAGGATGGATGAATGTGTGAAAAGGTGGGTGGATGAATGATGAGTGGATGGATAAAAGGATGGATGGATGAAAGGGTGGATGGATGGAAGGATGAAAGGGTGGATGGATGGATGAAAGGGTGGATGGATGGAAGGGTAGATGGATGAAGGATGTATGGATGGATAAAAGGTTGCATGGATGAATGATGGATGGATGGATGGATGTGTAAAAAGATGGGTGGATGAATGATGGGTGAATGGATGGATGAAAGGGTGGATGGATGTATGGATGGAAGGATGAAAGGGTGGACGGATGAAGGATGGATGGATGGATGGATGAAAGGGTGGATGAATGGATGGAAGGATGAAAAGGTGGATGGATGGAAGGATGAAAAGGTTGACGGATGAAGGATGGATGGATGGAAGAAAGGGTGGATGGATGTATGGATGGATAAAAGGTTGCATGGATGAATGATGCATGGATGGATGTGTGAAAAGGTGGGGGGGTGAATGATGGGTGGATGGATGGAGGAAAGGGTGGGTGGGTGGATGGATGTATGGATGAAAGTGTGATGGAGGAAGGATGGATGTATGGATGGGAGGATAAAAGGGTGGATGGATGTATGGATGGATAAAAGGTTGCATGGATGAATGATGGATGGATGTGTGAAAAGGTGGGTGGATGAATGATGGGTGGATGGATGGAAGGGTGGATGGGTAAAGGATAGATGTATGGATGGATGAAAGGGTGGATGGATGAAGGAAGGATGGATGTATGGATGGAAGGATGAAAGGGTGGATGGATGAAGGATAGATGTATGATTTAAGGATGAAAGGGTGGATGAATGGATAAAAGGGTGGATGGATGGAAGGATGAAAGGGTGGACGGATGAAGGATGGATGGATGGATGAAAGGGTGGATGGATGTATGGATGGATAAAAGGTTGCATGGATGAATGATGGATGGATGTGTGAAAAGGTGGGTGGATGAATGTTGGGTGGATGGATGGAAAGGTGGATGGGTAAGGGATGGATGGAAGGATAAAAGGGTGGATGGTTGAAGGATGGATGTATGGATGTAAGGATGGATGGAAGGATGAAAGGATGGATGGATGTGTGAAAGTGTGGGTGGATGAATGATGGATGGATGTGATGAGGTCTAACAGGTGCATTTATGGTTATCAAAAGTTGATGATGAGGAGTACCAGTTTCTAGAAACTTTTGTCGGAAGGGGGTCCTTACGCCTAAAAAGGTTTTACAAGGGGGTCTCGGCATCAAAAAGTTTGAAGACCTCTGTGTTAGAGCATTATGTTTTATTGCCCAGTCTTTTATTATCCTAATCTTTCCAAAAGGGTTTATTTGGGTAAAAAAACAATTCTTGTTTTTAAGAGAACCTCTAACACATGGGGGCACATTTTGAATTCTGAATTCGTACTTTTCCAGAATAAGCATTGTTAAACTATATTGCCTACTAGTATCGATGACTCCTACACTGCACCTTGTAGTCTTGTCTGATGTAACACTTCCAATACACTGATTTACACACCTATGATTGTGTCTGTGCAATGTGTGCATTATGTAAATTAATCAGAGAGCCAGTGGTTCTGGAGACTTGAGGGCCGCTATTAAAGGGTGCTAGTGAGGGAATCCATGGTAGAGGTGGCCATTGGGGGGCGCCAACAAACATTGTCACACAGGGCTCCACCAGTGTTAAAGACGGCCTGGCTTGTGCCTAGTTGAAGTTGGCTGACCAAAGTCGAATTGAACAACATGTAAAGCACACGTCGTTCTTTTGGACTTGCTACATTTCTTTTAGATATCACGCAAGATAGAAATCTCTCTGCTTAGCCTAGTGTGCCACCTGGCTGGTATTTTGTTGCTTCTTTCCGTCTGTGCATCCAGATATACAATACAACAAGTAACATTACATCTACAGCAGTAAAATCTTATAATGGTACTATCATTGGAGCCTTGTGCTTTTCTAAACCCGAAGTGTACTTGCCTGTATAACCAATTCATGTAATTGTGTGTGTCTAAATTGCAAACCTGCCATAAGACACTTAACGTGCCGATTTATGTGTGAAAATGCAGTCTTTTCACTTGTTTAAGCATGAGTTTGGAGTGATATTTGGCGCCGCACCCACACGCACGGTCTGGTTCCTGGCGCACATAACCATGGCTGCAGCGCACAGAGACCCCACACTGCCGCACACAGAGGAAAAAAATTAGAGGGAACATTGGCACCCACCCTTCTATCTTGTTTCTAATCTGTGTCTGCTCCTTTCTTCACAACATAATCACTGATTTAGGTTAAGGTTTTATGATGGGTTTGTCCGGCCTGATCCGACAGGATATTGGAATATGCTTGGTCATTTCTGGTGGGCTGGACAACGGAAAATGGGATTGTCGTCATGAGCTACTTTTGAAATGTCACATCGTCATTGGTCAGTTTGTATGTAATCAATGCTACTTTGGAATGTGATTTTTGGCATAAAAGACCATGCTCCGCTCATTGAAAGTGTGCAGTCTCTAGCGAACCACTCGTGTTGTGCTTCGTAGATCTCTGTTCCTGGTTGCAACCAATAAACTTTGGTCTTTGATGTCATCGAGAAGTGTCCCGTGTCTCTGTTTGCCGAGGCAGGGGAATCCGAAGACTTCAAGCAATTTCCCTGGTGCTACTGGGTTCTAAAACCCGGTTCTTCAGTTGGCGCCCAATGTGGGGCGACTTCAGCGATACCGGTCCAAGCCCGAAGATCGTGGAGAGCTTCGTGTGGAAATTCTGGAGGAAGGCCTGCCACTTCATCGACCCCTGTATGTCGTCGTGGTCCGAAAGTCTTTGCTGCGAGGTTCCCCGCCTTCCGACGGCTACGAAGGACTGCTTCCCTGACTGTCGCCCTGTCTTGGAGCCATAGACGATTTGTAGAGCGAGACGATAGACGGGTCTTCTGGTGACGCCATCGACATTTCAGTTTTAAGTATGAGTGGAGCGTCTCCCAGTCCTTAGTTTGTTTTGTATCCCTTCAAGGATCGCTTTGATTTGGTACCTGCAGGCCCCAAAGTCAAGGGACTCGTGTATTTACGAAGCTATCGTTTTGAGATTTCCCTTGCAGTTTGAAGCTAGGCTAGTGAGCGAAGATGCCTGGTCTTAGCAGACTTGGAAAGATATTTGGTTGTGGTTGTTCTAAGGATTCCCGGTTGGAGGATTTGTGTCCGGTTCCTCCGATTGGAACTCCAACCTATGAGCTTTATGTAAAGCATGGTATGGGCCCCATCGGTTATAATGACATTTGGGTAAAATATACGAAGAAAGACGGTGTCCTACAGTGGCCCCGTTACAGTAGCTTTGAAACAGAGATTTTAGACAATCTCGAAGTTAAATTGTTTAAAAAGAAAGCCCGGCCGGCAATGTTTGACTCTTTCCGCATATGGCACAAAGAAGTCAAATAGAAAGAAATTAAATTAGCAAAGAAGAATAAACGAGAACGAGGTTTGTCAATGGTGCAAGCTGCTATAGTGTTTAGGGATAATGAGGAAGAGCAAGAGAGCAAACGGATGCTTAGGGTTAGGAAGTTAGCGGTAGATAAGTGCTACCCAGCTTTGCCACCTAAAGAGCAGGAAGAGAAGAAAGATCTTGCGAAAGATCCTTTAATGTCGCATCTATTGAGTTCGCCACCCCCTTATGCACAGAATGCTACGGCACCACCGCCACCAGTTGTAATTGCGCAACCTCCGGTTGCTTTGCCACCTGCGATTCCTCCACAGCCAGCTCCTCTTCCGTTGGCTACTATTCCTTTGGCGCAGCCTCCTCAGGGGCCGCCAACTTTGCCTCCCCCTTCGTCTGCTACTACTACGCCTCTCTATAATACTCCTTCTGTTCCGACTTTGGATTCTTCTACCATTGTTCCGTCTTCTCTTATTCTGACACCTTCTCCTTCTGCTAGACAGAGAATGACTGCTGCAGTTTCTAGTTTCTTTTCTCCTTTGCTGGGATCATTGGGTACGTCTCCTGTTGTCGAGCGTAGACAATCACGTAGTCAGTTGCCTGATGCTAATGAGCGTACAGCTTTGGATCACATGGCGCGTAAATGGGTTACGTACGCTACACAGTATAAACTTGAGGGTATTATGGATGTTTTCCATCAATGGGAAGCATCAAAGCAACGGTACGTCTTTGATATGATGTGTGTGTTTCTTCATGAACAATGGATTGACGGAGTAGGTCAAGCTCCTCCTGAGTTGTACCGAATACGTTCCAAATTTGCGAAAGAGACCATTGTGGGTCCTCATGAGATTCAGAAAGTAGTTGCGACTTTATTGTCATTTCGTAGTGACACTCCTTCTGAGCGACTGTTTGAGCTTGATTTGTCAGTTAGGAGAGCAGCGCGTCAATATCCGATGAGTGAGGTTCCTCCAGTTTGGAGACCTGCTGATGCAAATGCTGTTCTACCCGTTGTTGCACACTTTCAGCGTGTTTGGGTACATGTTCCTTGGAAGCGTGCTGAAGTGTTAGCTCTTAAGCAGACTTTGCCTGATCCGCGGAATAATCCAACGGGATATTATAAAGAGCTGACTCAGACTGTGGGTTCGTGTGTTATGAATTTGGCAGATATAGATATGTTGTTTGGGAATGTTGTTCCACAACCTATTTGGGGTAAGATTCGTCACACAGACCATGCACATGAATTAGGTGACACATGGGCACACCTTAGAGATGCTGATAATAGACAGGTAGGTGGCGCTAAGCCTGAGGATTTGATTACTGAACTTCCTGATAGGATTATTGCTTATTTGAAGACTCTAATGCCTGAAGAGCGTGTCAATTGGGACAAGTTGTCTGCGTGCAAGCAGAAGAAAGATGAAACTGTGTCTAAATTTTTCACGCGGTTTGAAGAGACCTTTGTAGACCACAGTGGTCAGGACATGGCTACTGAGGGTGGCCAGAGATTGTTCGTCGACAAATTCGTACATAATTTGCTTTCTGAGTTATGTAGTAAGTTGAAAGATTCTGAGAGTGCTTGGGCTGTTTCCACGTCAGCGCAGATTTTAGCTACAGCCCAGTACTATGAAAATAGGCACAAGGATGACGTAGAGAAAGCGGATAAGAATATTAAGGAATTGAAGACTAAAGTTCTTCTACAACAAGCTTATTCACCCCGTCCTAATAATCAACGCGATTATGAGCAGAATCAGCAATATTCGAGAAACTCGTCAAGGAACGAGTCATCCCAGCAACGTTTTCCGTATGGGCCTAATCAGTGTGCGTAGTGTAAAGAAGAGGGCCATTTTAAGAATAGTTGTCCGGTTTTGTTACAGCGCACAAATGGTGCTTCTGGTGTGAGAGGTCGAGGTGCTCAACAAGCACCTAGAGGTAGAGGTCGTGGACAGAATGGGCGTTCTTTGCATCCACAGAACTCAATGAATAGTTTTGATCAGCAGATTGGTTCGTCTGGTAGGACAGCTCAGTACTATACGGACGATTACTACATCGAAGGTGAGGAAGTGGATGGTAATGATTGCTAGGACAGCCATAGACAAAGAGAGGGAGTTGTTTCAGTTCCAGTAGATCAGAGTGGGCCCTATGTTGAAGTGTTTGCATCAGGCGTGTCAGAGCCTTTTCTGTTGGATACTGGTGCTGCGAAGAATTCTATCATGCACTCTGAACTCCCTGGCACACCTTTGTCTGGCTTTCAGAATGTTTCTGTAGGTTTTTCTGGCGCCCCGGTTACACATCCGATTTCTACTCCGTTGCCTCTTTCTGTTGGACCTCGTAGATTTGAAGCAACCCTCATTTTGACTACAGGTTGTGGTGAGAACTTGTTGGGATTGGATTTGTTGAAGAGATTGTATGCGACGCTGTATTGTTCTCCGTCAGGACTACATCTTTCGTTGGGTGAGAGAGTGATCTCTCCGATGTATACATCTAAAGATGGACTTCCACCTGAATTATCTTCTTTTCCCGATTCATTGTGGGCTACTGGTCCGAATGATGTAGGCCTCTTGGAGATTCCACCATATGTTGTGACACTGAAGGCGAATGCTAAGTTACCGCGTATTCCACAGTACCGTATCTCGAGTGATGTTGAGCGAGCACTTTTGGCGATCATTTACGATCTGATCGAAAAGGGTGTGATTGAGGAAACGAGAGGTAATGTGTGCAATAGTCCCGTTTTGCCTGTTCTGAAGAGAACTGATTCTTCACAGCCTCCTGTATATAGGTTTGTGATCGATCTTCGCAAGGTGAACAAGATCGTTGTTCCGCAATTTCCTGTTGTACCCGATATCACCGCTTTGTTGACTTTGATCCCGGCTACAGCCACATGGTTTTCGGTGATTGACTTGAAGAATGCTTTCTTCAGCATCCCGATTGCCATGGAGAGTAGAGATATCTTTGGATTCTCTTTAGGAGGACGGAGTTTCCGCTTTAAGCGCGCTCCTCAAGGCTATTGCGAGAGTCCATCGATCTATAGCCAAGCTTTGAAAACGCAACTTGATTTGTTGGTTTTACCAGATGGCGCTGCCTTTATTCAATATGTTGACGACTTGCTAGTCGCTGCTGACAATGAAGTGCTTTGTAGAGAAGCTACCTTGTCGTTATTATGCCACTTGTCTGATTTTCATCACAAAGTTTCTCTCTCGAAATTGAAATATTGTCGACAAGAAGTAACCTACTTAGGTCACCTCTTATCGAAGGAGGGAAGGAAACTGACCCCAGAAAGAATTCAAGCTATTGCGAAAATGAGTGTGCCTACGACACAGAGAGAAGTACGTGCGTTCCTGGGTATTACGTCGTACTGTAGACAGTGGATCCCTAATTTTTCTTTGTTGGCAAAACCTTTGATAGCTCTTACTGTTAAGGACACTCCAAATCCTATTCCTTGGACTGATGAATGTCAGAAGAGCTTTTCAGAATTACGCAATGCGTTGTGTTCAGCTCCTGTGTTGGGTACCCCCGACTACAGTAAGCCTTTCACATTGTACGTCCATAAGAGAGAGGGATTTGCATTGTCAGTGTTGACCCAACTGTTCGGCGATAAGCAACGTCCATGTGCTTATTTTTCGTCGACTTTAGATCCGGTAGCTAGAGCGCTGCCGAGTTGTCTGAGAGCAACAGCAGCAGCGGCTGTTTTGATTCGACAGTCTGCTGGTTTGGTTATGGACAATACATTGATTGTGATGGTTCCACATGCAGTGGATACCTTGTTGAATCGTACCAAGACACAGCATTTAACTATTGCTCGGTTGTCGGGTAACAAATTAACCTTGTTAGCGAGTCATGTGCACATTAAGAGATGCAACACATTGAATCCAGCCACGTTGTTGCCGATTTCAGCTGAGACAGATAATGTTGAAGAACAGCATGATTGTTTCCTTAGGACTGAGGAAGAAACGAAAGGGAGGATAGACCTTAGGGATACTCCTCTTCCAGAGTGTGATGGTACTTTGTGGGTTGATGGTTCGTGCTTTAAGCTGCCGAATGATGATACGACTGCGGCATATGCTGTTACGACTTTGCATACGATTGTTGAAGCTGCACGTATCCCACACAATACAGCGCAAGCAGCAGAGTTGATTGCATTAACGAGAGCATGTGTGTTGGCAAAAGGAAAGCGAGTGAATGTGTACACTGACAGTCAGTATGCGTTTAGTGTGGCTCATAGTTTTGGACGTTTGTGGCGTGAACGTGGGTTCTTGACTTTGCATGGGACGAAGATCCAGCATGGACAGTTGGTGAATGAACTTCTTGAATCACTTACTTTGCCGTTGCAAGTAGCGATTGTGAAATGCAGTGCGCATAAGAACGTTACGGATGATGTTGGTCGCGGAACTGCGTTTGCGGATGAAGTTGCGAAAGAAACTGCGAGAAATGTGATGAGCCGAATGTATGTTGCAGGTCCGGCGAGATGGGTTCCAGAGAAAAGTATGTGTGAAGATACGATTGAGAGTGTGAAATCCATCCAAGCTGAAGCTACAGAGAAAGAGTTGAATGAATGGAGAGAAAGTAAGGGTAGATTGGATTCGAATGGTTGTTGGACTGACTTATCTGAGCATCAAAGATGGTTGTTGCCCGACGCGTATGTGCTTCCAGTTGTTACGATGGCTCATGGGATGGCACATATTAGCGTGAAAGGGATTTGCAAGTTGTTGGCTCCGGTTTGGCAGATTGTGGGAATTCCCAAATGTGCAGAGAATCTTGTTAAGAACTGTATGGTGTGTTTGATGTACAATCCTGGTAAGGGAACTCCAACACCGGCTGGTCATTTTGCTCCTCCTACGTATCCGTTTGAGGCTTTGCAGTTAGATTTCATCCACATGGAGAGGTGCAACAACCTGAAATATGTTTTGGTGGTTGTTTGCTCCTTTTCTAGGTGGGTGGAAGCTTACCCTTTGAAGGACAATACTGCCTTGTCCACAGCAAAAGCCCTTATCAAAGAGTTTTTCCCGAGTTTTGCATTGATGAGAATTATCTGGAGTGACAATGGGAGTGAATTTGTGGGTCAAGTGATGAAGAGAGTATGTGAGGGATTAGGAATTAGGCAGAAGTTGCACGCTGCAAATCACCCCCAATCAGCTGGTTTAGTCGAGTGCTACAATGGCACTTTGAAATTAAAATTGGCCAAAATTCAAGCGAGCTCTGGTTTGCAATGGCCAGATGCTTTGCCTTAGCACTCTTGTCCACAAGAATGACTGTGCATTCACGAATGGGTTTGAGTCCGTATGAGGTCGTGTTTGGTTGGCCGGCGAACATTTGGGGCGTGCCAAGACCGACGAAGTTCAGTGAACTCGAATACCCTGTGTCACTTGATTACTTGTACGAACTGTCGGCTAAACTCCGTGTCTTACACCAACAGGTTCACGATAGCCTACCACAGGCTGCTGAAGATCCAGGCCACGCCATTGAACCCGGCACCTGGATATTCGTGAAGAATTTTCAGCGGAGCAAGAACGAGCAGCCCCGCTGGACAGGACCGCACCTGGTCCTCCTGTCTACACGTTTTGCAGTTCGAGTGCAAGGCAAGAAGAACTGGATCCACGGCGTGCACTGCAAACGGGCTCCGTTGCCCTTTCCGTACGACCTGTGGGTCCAGAAAGGACTTCCAGACTCTGAAACTGAAAGTGTGCCATGATTTTTGCCATTCAGCGATGCCCGTTTGATTGGAACGAACACTGAGAAAGAAAGTGACGATCTTCTGCAAGAAGCTGTGCCTCCTTTGAATCAATTGAACACTACTGAGCCTGAACTTTTGTTTAGAGAACAGACATTGCCTGGGAAAGATCGTTATAATTTGCGACCGAGAGTCATGGACAAATAAAATAAATGAAGTTTTTATGATTTTTCTGTTTGCAGGTTAACTCTCCTCCGAGGAACTACTTATTTTTGTTTTTCGAACCGCCATCCGGGTTCAGCTGTAGGGTCGCAGTAGACAAGTCTTTGGAGTGCAAGCCCGAGACAATAGGTCGACGGTTCTGGTTGTCCTAAGGGAGTTGCCCTGGGTGGACAGAGGCATTCCGTGGAGAAGTGTGGCTCACTGGTTAGAGCAGGCAGACCCTGAAGCAGAGGTCAGACCCAGGACCAGGGTTCAATTCCCGACGCGGCAGGGTCTTGAGCTCAAATGTCCATGGACTCGATAATTCTCGCTTCGGTGCCTGACCTAATCATGGGTTCACACTCTGCAACTCTGGGCATTAAGCTTGCTTAATCTCCACAACGGCCCCCCGCGGCGGGATGCCTGGCTTTCACCTTGGGGATGCCCTGTAGGGGCTATCTCACAGGGAAATGCCAGGACGGGTTCCCAAGGCAAGCGCGGAGATACCCCTTCGGGGGTCGAATCTGGCGCTATATAAGAATATAATAATAATAATAATAATTCCTTAGCATAGAACACCCTACCACCGTGAGAGGCATATTTAGTGAGGATGGATTTCTTCGAGTTGGAGAGACCTGTCGAGACAATGAGTTTTAAGAGTAAGATACACAAACTGATAACACGAAAAAGATTTTTAATATTGTGCTTATTTATGCTACTGAGTTTGATGATATTTTTAATTGGGTATGTGACATTCTCTTTTAAAGTGACGTTTATTCCCACTGTGCAACCTACACCTCCACCTACTATTTCTTCTCATTCTTTTCACCCTCTGCCCGAACATGAGGTAGTTAGAAGACTGGAATTTGCCAATAATTCCTTTATTCAACTTTTGCACCAACACCAGTTAGTTATGAACACAACGAATGGTTGGATTTGTGGCCTAATGCCCCATACGACCGGTAAAGGCATTCCGTACTTGGTTTTGCCTTTCAGCCTTAATGGTTCTATTTGGGCATATAGAACGATGTTCATCTATGCCCATAGTGTATATCCCCTACGTTCACCGAAAGACAATCCGAAGAATAGTGCTTTAGCTAGAGGCATAGTCGATATGGTTAAAGGGACTAATGCAGTTGAGACTATTCCGAAAGATGAGAAACAACCATATAGTGGTTGGGACGTTACTGGATATGGAGTTAGTCTGAGTGTTAACCAGCGAGCGAAAAGTTCTCCACCGATTTGGATAGTGCCCCATCAGGGTCGCTATTGTTTACAGGATAATGGCAAGAATCCGAGAGCTCAGCTAGGGAAGAGAGTCTGCACTGACACCTATGTATAAACGTCTCAGACTTCCCCAGCATTTCTAGTCACTAAGGGTACTTATTTTCTTTGTTATGACAAAGCGTATACATGGTTGCCCCCTGACTTTTCGGGCACATGTTTTGTTTCTTTCCTGTTGCCTCCCACTTTTACAGCTGCGGCAGATTACCATAAGACAAGAGTTGCTAGGGGTGTTTTCAGTCAGGAAGATACTGCAGGGCAAGAGTTGGGAGATTTCTTTAAGGGTTTGCTGCCGTTCTGGGGACCGATGGCTAACAGGAGGAACATTCGCCAGTTGACAAGAGTGGTTGAGTCCACCATAGTCGAAACTGCCGGTGCCCTTAGTAACTTGACTGCTGAGCTCCAGTCAGATAGACTTATGACACTTCAGAATAGAGCTGCTCTTGACGTCATACTTGCAGACCGAGGTGGAGTATGTAAACTGATTCAATCGAGCTGCTGCGTTTTCATACCAGACAACGCTCCGTCAGTCTTCCAGGCCATTTCCAAGCTACAAAAAATCTCTGATTCTGTCCATATAGACAAAGGATATTGGTCGTTGATGGTATGGTTTTGGGGATTGATATCCACGTGGGGATGGAAAATTCTGATGGTCATTGGGATGGTCTTAGCTATCCTTTTCCTGTTCTGTCTCTGTGTACAGTGTGCTCCTGCTATTTGTGGCCTTTGTGCTACTTCGTGTGCAAGGAGACCTGTCCAGAGGGAGGTACTAAGTACTAGGATGATGCTAGAGCAACATATCGATGATCTGATGAAGACAGACCTAGATTCAGACTGACATGGGTTTGGGTTTATTGCCTATGTAAGGGCAAAAGGAGGGACTGTAGTTCCGTAGTTTGAGGGTCTGAGGTTCGGTGGTTCCGAACCCGTTCAATAAAGGTCGTCGGAAATAGACGATTTTGGTGTCAGCGGACCGCAAATCACGAGTGCGGTGTTTACGAGTGTTTTTGTCTTAATCGATCAATGAGAACACTACGTATTCAAGGATTCCGTTTGAACCCTCGGGTTCCATTTTGTGCACTGCAGCCATTTTGTGTGGTTGCCCTCACATAGGCCGATGACTGCGGCCGAGCAAGTCCTTGGGACACGTACACCTTAGCTGACTTCTGAGTGACCTGGCCGAACTGACTCCCTTGCTCGAGGCTCTCCTCGCTGAGCCAGTTCCTTGTTAAGCAGCTGGTCAGATAAAGATCGAAGAGCAGGACATTGCCGAATTTACAGTACACTGCACCCACCCTTCTATCTTGCTTCCAATCTGTTTCTGCTCCTTCCTTTACGACATAATCACTGATTTGGGTTAAGGTTTTATGATGCGTTTGTCCGGCCTGATCCGACAGGATATTGGAATGTGCTTGGTCATTTCTGGTGGGCTGGACAACGGAAAATGGGATTGTCGTCATGTGCTACTTTTGAAATGTCACATTGTCATTGGTCAGTTTGTATGTAATCGATGCTACTTTGGAATGTGATTTTTGGCATAAAAGACCATGCTCCACTCATTGAAAGTGTGCAGTCTCTAGTGAACCACCTGTGTTGTGCTTCGTAGATCTCTGTTCCTGGTTGCAACCAATAAACTTTGGTCTTTGACGTCATCGAGAAGTGTCCCGTGTCTCTGTTTGCCGAGGCAGGGGAATCCAAAGACTTTGAGCGTTTTCCCTGGCGCTGCTGGGTTCTAAAACCCGGTTCTTCAGGGAGACAGGTCGGGGATTCCCTCCTTGGACATCACCTACCCAGTCGGTCTTTAGCCAGACTTCCTTTCGTCTATCCTGTCGGCTCTTCCCGCTTCCTCCCTCGATTTATATCTTTACTTCTCTCCTCTCTCAGTGTATTGAGACTGAACTATTTTGTCTGATGCCCAATGGAGCTACATGGTTTAGCTATAGAGGAGATGGGCCGCGGATTCGCTCCTTGGTCGTCACCTACCCAGTTGGCCTTTAGACAGATTTCATTTTGTCTCTCCTTGTTGTCTCCTCCCCCATCCTCCCTTTCTCACCTTCCCTGTTCCCCACTCTCTACGCTCCATTTATTTTGCCCTCCATGTTATTTAAATGTTTCCCTTTGAGACCTAGCTATTTAGCCATAGCCCGGTGGAGCTACCTGATAGCTATAGAGGAGATGGGTTTTGGGAATTCCCCTCGACCGTCACCTACCCAGGCGGTCTTTGGGCAGATTTTCCTTAGTCTTTCTGCCGTTTCTCCCTCCCATCCTGTTGTTCTGCGAACCTCTTCCCTCGACACTTTAGACCGATCTACTTTGTCTGACGCCCAATGGAGCTACCTGGTTTAGCTATAGGGGAGATGGACCGTGGATTCCCTCCTTGGTCATCACCTACCGAGTCGATCTTTAGACAGACTTCCTCTCGTCTCTACGGTTGTCTCTTCCCTTATTCTCACGTTCTCACCTCACCTATCCCCCACTTCTTTTCTCTCTCCTCCCTCTCCTCTTCTAATGTATTGCTGATGGTTTAACGTAATGTGTAATTGTTGATCTTTTTCTGTTATACTGTTAAACCACATTGTTGCACTTCCTTTCGTCCCTCCTGTCGTCTCCTACCGCATCCTCCCTCTATTTATGTCTCTCCTTCTCCCCTCTCTCAATGTATTGAGACTGAACTTTTTTGTCTGATGCCCGATGGAGCTACCTGGTTTAGCAATAGGTGAGATGGGCCGTGGATTCCCTCCTTGGTCTTCACCTACCTTGTCGGTCTTTAGAAAGACTTCTTTCTGTCTCTCCGATTTGTCTCTTCCCTTATCCTCCCTCTCTCACCTCCCCTGCCCCCTTCACTACTTTTCTCTCTCCTTCCTCTCCCCTCCTAATTGTACTGCCTAATTTTTAGGATTTATTGTGTTGTTGTTGAACTTTTTCTGTTACATTGTTGTTTCTCATGTAAAGCGCTCTGATACTTCCGGGTCTAGCCAGCGCTATATAAAACTCTTTAAATAAATAAATTACACAGCTCCGCCCTACCATGCACCAAATGAATATATATACTCAAAATACTTCCCTTTACAACACTCCTATACTAATATATGGAGTACAAACAATCCAATTTACCTGACAGCATACTAATTAAGCATGGCCGGAAAATCCGTTCCGCTCGCGGATTTTGCGGATTTTCGGTAAATTCGCAATCCGCGAACGCTCGCGAATTTACCGAAAATCCGTAAATTCGCACGCAGCGGATTCTTTTTTCTTGGTGATACAATTTTGCGGCGTGCGGTGTAAGTTCGCAATTGCGAACATGTAGGTGCGGCGGGCAGCAACAATCTTGCACTCGCGAAATTACAAAAATTGCAATTCTGCACAAGAAATCTACTAGCAAGCAGCATAGACCTTCTGAAAAGGATGATTTTTATCAGAATAACTCCTCAGGTTGACATTTGCCTGCACTTTTTTGGATTTGAGGCCTTTTGATTTTCTTTGGATAACTTTTGGATTAGAAATCAACTTTCTCATATAAGCTTGTTTGGGGCATTACAGTTGCTGTAATGCTGTTCTGCAGAAAAACGAGTTTTGCAAAAGTGAAAGCAGGTTCAAAAGTTCAAACTCATCATTAGTAACCATTCCCTGTAGTGCTTCCTGACAAGGGCCCCTCCAGAGTTCAGCTGCTAGTTGCAACAATTGTATGACCCTGCTCTGACCCTCACAGCAGGCTCATAGAATAGCTACAAGTAGGCCACAAAGGTCCTGAAAAAAAAATTGCACTGCAACAGAAAGCAAATTACAGATAAGGAAGCAGGTGCCAGACTGGAATTTTAAAACAGTGACACATTAATAAATCAACCCCAAATTAATTCATGTCAGTTGAAGCAGGTAGGTGTGCTTGCTTTTTCCCCCCATAATCTACAGTGATGATGAACCAGAGGGTGGCATTGATGTACCAGAGGGTGGCATGGGTGAAACAGAGGGTGGCAGGGGTGAAACAGAGGGTGCTGGGAACCTGTGATGATGAACCAGACGTAGAAACAACATAATCGTGACCGTTGCGAGCCGATATGTAAGTTCGCAATTGCGAACTGGTACAAAACCCTTGCGAACTGTCAGAAATCCTTGCGAACTGGCAGAAATACTTGCAAACACAAAAAAAATCCGCAAATTCACAAGAATTCGCGGATTTTGCGGATTGCGAGTTCGCAAATTCGCAAAATTCGCGAACGCCAGATTCGCAAAATTCGCCCATGGCTAATACTAATATATAGACTAAGACAACACCACTTTACCACACACTATACTAATATATAGACTAGAAATACTCCACTATACCACTTACCATACTGATATATAGACTAAAACACTCTTCTTTACCATGCACCATACTGATATATAGATTAGAAACACTCACATTTACCAAGCAGCATACTAATATATAGACAGGAAACACTCCACTTTAACATGCACCATATTAATATATAGAGTAAAAACACTCCGCTTTACCACCCATATACTAATATATGGATTAGAAACACTCCTCTTTACCATGCACCATACTGATATATAGACTTGAAACACTCCACTTTACCAAACACCCTACAAATATATAGACTAGAAACACTCCACTTTACCATGCACATTCTAATAAATAGATTAGAAGCACTCCACTTTACCATGCACCATACTAATATATGGATCAGAAACACTCCACTTTCTTACACACTATACAAATATAAAGACTAGAAACACTCCACTTTACCACACACATACTAATATATAGATTAGAAACACTCCTCTTTCTCTTTACTATGCACCATACTAATATATAGACACGAAGCCCTCCACTTTACGACACACCATATCAATATATAGACTAGAAACACTCCACTCTACCACGCATATACTAATATATGGATTAGAAGCACTCCACTTTACCACACTAATATATAGATTAGAAACAGTGCACGTTACCACGCATAATACCAATATATAGACTAGAAACACTCCCCTTTACCACATACCATACTAATACATAGACTAGAAATAATCCACTTTACCAAACACCATACTGATATATAGACTAAAAACACTCCACTTTACCACACACATACTAATATATTGATTAGAAACACTCCTCTTTCTCTTTACCATGCACCATACTAATGTATAGACTAGAAGCACTCCACTCTACCACGCACATACAAATATATAGATTAGAATACTCCACTTAACCATCACCATACTAATATATAGATTAGAAACAGTGCATGTTACCACACATAATACTTATATAGACTAGAAATACTGCACTGTACAATGCTCCATAATAATATATAAAGTAAAAACACTCAACTTTACCACACACCATACTAATAGATTGACTAGAAATATTCCACTTTAACACACCCCATACTGATATATAGACTAAAAACACTCTTCTTTGCCATGCACCATACTAATATATAGACTTGAAACACTCCACTTTACCAAAAACCATACAATTATATAGACTAGAAACACTTCACTTTACCATGTACTTAATAATATATAGACTAGAAACACTCCACTACACTACACTTTGCCATGCAACATACTAATATATAGACAAAAAACACTCCACTTTACCACACACTAATATATAGATTAGAAACCATACTAATATATATATATCAGACAAACTCCACTTTCTTACACACTATACAAATATATAGACTAGAAAGACTTCACTTTACCACATACATAATAATATACAGACTAGAAACATTGTACTCCACTCCACTTTACAATGCACCATACTAATATATAGACTAAAAACCCTCAACTTTACAACACACATACTAATATATAGACTAGAAACACTCCACTTTATCAAGCACATACTAATATATAGATTAGAAGCACACCACTGTACCACCCACCATACTAATATATAGATTAGAAACAGTGCACTTCACTACACATAATACTAATATGCAGACTAGAAACACTGCACTGTTCCATGCACCATACTAATATATAGAGTAAAAACACTCCACTTTACCACGCACATACTGATATATATATAAGAAGCACTCCACTTTACTGCGCACCATACTAATATTTAGATGAGAAGCACTCCACTTTACCACGCATAATACTAATATATAGACTAGAAACACTGAACTACCCATGCACTATACAAATATATAGACTAGAAACAATGGGGCAGATGTACTACTTCTGGCGCACCTCTGCTAATCAGCAGGGATGCACCAGAAGACTTGCAATACATCTGCCCACCCGTGCGCCACAACTGATGCGCAGCATTTACAATGCGGCGCACTGTGGCGTTCGGATGGGCAGATGCGTGTCGCATCCCCTGGCAGAAATGCGGCGCATTGCTGGAGTTGCGTCGCAAGCATGACGCAGCTCCAGCAAGGCTCGGGGGTGCCCTATCCCTAACATCCTGCGTCAATCCTTACGCCTGCGCAGGGTTTTGATGCAGCATGGCCTTAAAAGTGACTGAGTGAAATCTTGTAGATTTCACTCAGCCACCTCTAGGAGGCGTTTCTGTCCTGGAATGCCCCACCCTGAGCCGGAACGCCTACATGTGGCACAGGGCTTTACAACGTGATGCATCTCCCAGATGCGTCGCGTTGTAAATACCCCGCAGCATGGCGCTGGCTTTGCGCCGCTACTGCGTCACAAAAGTGACGCAACGGCGGCGTAAAAGAGGCGCTAGGGGCTTGTAAATCTGCCCCACTCTACTTTATCACACACTATACTAATGCATAGACTAAAATCACTCCAATTTACCACACACCATAAGAACGTATGGAATAAAAACACACCAATTTACAGTGCACCATACTAATATATAGACAAAAAACACTTCAATAAAACCAGCAAGATTAAACCAAACTCTAAAGCACACAACATTGCATCGTAAGCATTAGTATTGTAATGCACGCATATTTAAAGCATCTTATTCGAGTCCTGAAGCATTTAATCTACCTCCCAGTCCAAAAGAAAAATGGAAAGTACTTTGGCACACACAAGTATACATGTAAGACACTACAAAGGTAATACAAGATCAAACTCATTTACCTTCCCACTAACCTACACAAACATATTCTAAACTAAACATTGACCACACGGTCCACTAACCTTACTCAACCAAGCACAAACAGACAATAGACTGAGTCGGTTGAAGACATTCCGTGCCTGCATGAAAGCGCACACAGATTGAGAATGCATTATGATGCCATAACAATGATGACAAGGACTATTCAAACACCAATAAAGTAACACAGCATAACATAGCTTGCAAAATAACACCAACTAACGACAGAAGTCTCTAAAAGATACTCAACCAGAACATAAGCAATTCTCCTTGATTATGGATATGATGTGGTTAGGTTGTTTTAAAATATGTGCAGCAGAGTGATGACAAAATATAAATTAATACAATGAGCACGTTGATAGAATACAAAATGTCATGTTAACTGCCCCTTTGATAAAACGAATGAAAATTGTTTTGTTTTTTAATGCCAACCACATTTGAAAGTCATCCAAAAAGATTCGTTAGAAAAAATACCAAATGTACCGGGTTACTCCTTTTAAAGTAGGTGATACAACACTGGGCATCTCTGGAGACAGAAAGAGAGGGCACAACTTACAGGGCACGGATCACAGAAGAAAAGACACAAACTGAAATTCAAAATGAGATGACAGTCAAACAGTATCACATCAAGAGGCGCACAAGAAAATTAAGTCAGGCTCGAGGTCCTGTGCGAAGGACTAATGAAATATTTATCCAGCTCGCCAAGTCAGGAGAGGACAGAACAAAGCCGAGGTCGACGCCTCACGGGATAGCGAGAGTGCACTGTGCAGACTGGGCACGTAATTCTCATTCCGAACACAGGCCTCCTCACCACTTGTCACCCGCTCCCATGCATGGTACTCTGTCAACGCCTCGTCACAGTACGATATGGCACCCCCTTGCTTTTGAAGGAGGAAATGGAGTACAGGGTTAACATCTGGCTAAGTGCTGACTTTATCAATCTATTTGACCATGGGTAAATCATTCTGCTGTATATCTTTATACAAAAAAATACCGTTGATAAACAGAATGCAGAACAATGTCAGTCATTCACCCCAGTACAGAGATCTGGGCCTAAATCCATTGTTTTTTTGCTCACCATGCCATTCCAGTTTGAACCCAGCCATATTCAAATCAGAATTGACCCTGTGCCCCATGGGAACAGTCCAGCCCGAACTGCCAAGCCAGGTCCTCCCTGGACTGGAAACAAGCATCCTAGAACCGGGCTTTCAGCCCTCATCAGCCAGGATAGCTTGATTCCAGGGGCATGGAGAGCACGGGACTCACGTCTGAGCATACCCGTCCCACTCGGGGTGACAAATGCAAAAACAACAGTTGATGGACAGAATGCAGAACAATGTCATTCATTCATCCCAGTACAGAGATCTGGGCCTAAATACATCGTTTTTTTGCTCACCGTGCCATTCCAGTTTGAACCCAGCCATATGCAAATCAATCTTGACCCTGTGTCCCATGGGAACAGTCCAGCCCGAACTGCCAAGCCAGGTCCTCCCTGGACTGGAAACAAACATCCATTGACTGGATTTGGGCTTTCAGCCCTCATCAGCCAGGATAGCTTGATTCCAGTAAAATGGAGAGCACGGGACTCAGGTCTGAGCATACCCGTCCCACTCGGGGTGACAAATGCAAAAAATACAGCTGATGGACAGAATGCAGAACAATGTCATACATTCACCCCAGTACAGAGATCTGGGCCTAAATCCATTGTTTTTTTGCTCACCATGCCATTCCAGTTTGAACCCAGCCATATTCAAATCAGAATTGACCCTGTGCCCCATGGGAACAGTCCAGCCCGAACTGCCAAGCCAGGTCCTCCCTGGACTGGAAACAAGCATCCTAGAACCGGGCTTTCAGCCCTCATCAGCCAGGATAGCTTGATTCCAGGGGCATGGAGAGCACGGGACTCACGTCTGAGCATACCCGTCCCACTCGGGGTGACAAATGCAAAAACAACAGTTGATGGACAGAATGCAGAACAATGTCATTCATTCATCCCAGTACAGAGATCTGGGCCTAAATACATCGTTTTTTTGCTCACCGTGCCATTCCAGTTTGAACCCAGCCATATGCAAATCAATCTTGACCCTGTGTCCCATGGGAACAGTCCAGCCCGAACTGCCAAGCCAGGTCCTCCCTGGACTGGAAACAAACATCCATTGACTGGATTTGGGCTTTCAGCCCTCATCAGCCAGGATAGCTTGATTCCAGTAAAATGGAGAGCACGGGACTCAGGTCTGAGCATACCCGTCCCACTCGGGGTGACAAATGCAAAAAATACAGCTGATGGACAGAATGCAGAACAATGTCATACATTCACCCCAGTACAGAGATCTGGGCCTAAATCCATCGTTCTTTTGCTCACCATGCCATTCCAGTTTGAACCCAGCCATATGCAAATCAGTCTTGACCCTGTGCCCCATGGGAACAGTCCAGCCCGAACTGCCAAGCCAGGTCTTCCCTGGACTGGAAACAAGCATCCTTTGACTGGATTTGGGCTTTCAGCCATCTTCAGCCAGGATAGCTTGTTTCCAGTGGCGTGGAGAGCACGGGACTCACGTCTGATCATACCCGTCCCACTCGGGGTGACAAATGCAAAAAATACAGCTGATGGACAGAATGCAGAACAATGTCATACATTCACCCCAGTACAGAGATCTGGGCCTAAATCCATCGTTCTTTTGCTCACCGTGCCATTCCAGTTTGAACTCAGCCATAAGCAAATCAGTGTTGACCCTGTGCCCCATGGGAACAATCCAGCCCGAACTGCCAAGCCAGGTCCTCCCTGGACTGGAAACAAGCATCCTAGGACCGGTTTCGGGCTTTCAGCCCTCATCAGCCAGGATAGCCTGATTCCAGTAGCATGGAGAGCACGGGACTCACGTCTGAGCATACCTGTCCCACTCGGGGTGACAAATGCAAAAACAACAGTTGATGGACAGAATGCAGAACAATGTCATACATTCACCCCAGTACAGAGATCTGTGCCTAAATCCATTGTTTTTTTTGCTCACCATGCCAGTCCAGTTTGAACCCAGCCATATACAAATCAGTCTTGACCCTGTGCCCCATGGGAACATCCAGCCCGAATTGCCAAGCCAGGTCCTCCCTGGACTGAAAACAAGCATCCTAGGACCGGTTTCGGGCTTTCAGCCCTTATCAGCCAGGATATCTTGATTCCAATGGCATGGAGAGCAGAGGACTCATGTCTGAGCATACCCGTCCAACTCAGGGTGATAACTGCTAAAACAACAGTTGATGGACAGAATGCAGAACAATTTCATACATTCACCCCAGTACAGAGATCTGGGCCTAAATCCATTGTTCTTTCGCTCACCATGCCATTCCAGTTTGAACTCAGCCATATGCAAATCAGTCTTGACCCTGTGCCCCATGGGAACAGTCCATCCCGAACCGTCAAGCCAGGTCCTCGTTGGACTGGAAACAAGCATCCTTGGACCAGTTTCGTGCTTTCAGTCCTCATCAGCCAGGATAGCGTGATTCCAGTGGCATGGAGAGCACGGGACTCACGTCTGAGCATACCTATCCCACTCGGGGTGACAAATGCAAAAATAACAGTTGATGGACAGAATGCAGAACAATGTCATACATTCACCCCAGTACAGAGATCAAGGCCTAAATCCATCGTTTTTTTGCTCACCATGCCAAAAAGTTCTGCTAGTTTCTTTGAAAAAGAAGATGAATAATTGTGGTGTAGTCGGCCAAGCAGACCACTAGGTTTTGATGCATTACATCTGATGCACAAACCAGTGATGGAGCAGGATTTTCACGAAATGAAACCTGCTCGGATTGAACTCATTGTGTGAATTATTAACCAAATGGCCTGAAAACTAACCGTGCAAGACTAAAAAGGAAAGATGAAAACTTCTCAATCGCATGCTGGGAGTGTTAGAGTAGGCCGCAAATGCACATGATTAGTTCAGAAACTAACAGTCAAAAGTAGAGAGTTTATTTTTCACTAACAGTAAGACGTAAGAAAAGAAAAAGCATGCAAAAGCATTCAAAGAGTGTTTAATAGTGGAGTTTTATAAAATGATAAAAAAACACTTGTATTTGTTTTTCCTAGAAGTGTATTTTACTGCTCTGCAGAAAAGACCTGAGAGTCTTTTCAGAATTAACATGGCTTATTAGATATGTAGAAAGGAGAAAACTGTGATCTGTCCTTCACAAGTTCCTGATGATGGCCTAGGTTGCGCAGAGGCAACAAAATAAATGCATGGAACTTCCTTGCAGAGCGAAGCATGAGGACATTTGTATTACAAGTTGATACATAAGTGAGATGGAGAAACGTACAAACCACGGAAGCTTGATAATAGAATTTCGTCTGTTGGAAGCTGATTACAATGTGCAAAGTTAAAACAATGGGGAATTTGAAAGTTGGCACGTCGAGAGTGGTGTGATTAAATACCCCTTGTTTTGGACCAATGAAGTTCAATTATTCCATGAGAGATGATACAATGAGGGTTGGACCTTAATGAATCTAGTGTATAACTATTAGTAGTAAGATGGTAGGGGCTAGGTGCATTTTTCCTTACTTTGCAAGAGGAGAGAGCTGTGTTGCTGTTTCCTAATTCTATGGGCTGGATCTTATGCTGCTGATCCTGATTCGTTGACTTTGCTCCTCAACTCTTGTTGAGGTGCCTAGCTTACTCTCATGGCCATTGGGTAGCTTTTCAGATTTCTAGAAACCTTGCGCTATTGGTTAGTACGATATTCTGAATTTGCATAAATCTATTTTGCTAATGTCTTTATCCTTTTGTCTCAACGACTATCCACTCTCTCTTGCGCTGACATTTGAGATGTACAATTGATGTTTATTTTGCTAATGTTTCTCTTGGGGGATGACTTATGATTTGAGCTGAATTGTACTTGATGAGCAATCACATTTATTTAGTTAAAGGTTTTTTAAATCGCAAAAAGAATTTCTCATTATTAGTGTCATTGATTTAGTTATATGAAATTATTATTCTATGGTGATACTCTTAGAAATTATTATATTATTTGCTAATCCCTAACTAACTAAATAAAGATAAATCACCAAGAAGGAGGATAAATAGAATGAACAAATTGGTAAGATTGGTTTAAACTGACCAAGCGTGAAGGGGATGGTTAGGTATTAAATTGGGTCCAGATAATAGAAATTTGTCAGTCCCTGAACGCTAGATCAGTTTTTGGTAGCAGACCTGATGGTTTTAATAATTAAATTGTCAAATAAAGAGATCCGAAATAATAATTTTGGTTATTAACATATCGTACTATTGTTATATGTAGTGGTCCGTCGTTAACCTTAGGAAAAGACGGGTCTGGAGTGGCCTAAGTTCCCAGGTTGATATTAGCCTCATGGGCAGGTTTAGTTGGCATACACTAAGTATTGAGTTGAGTATTGAGTTGTCTCCTGTAAGCAACAAAAATGTTGTTAATATTGCATAGGGAACTCTGAAGTTAGTATAGTGGATATCTATTTAGGTACCTTAGAAAGCGCAGCTGAAGAAGTTCTGAGAATTTTCACATGATTGAGAGGGGAGTAACGCTGGTTTGTATTCCACTAGTAGCGAAATAATTATTTTCTTTATTGGATCTATCTCTTTTAGTGGGGCAGACAAAGCAGGTTTGTTTCTAATTTTATTTTCCCTTGAGCAAGGTTTCTAATTTCCTGCCAAAATATTTTGTAAAAGGAGGGTCAGTAGTAGGAGTTATACTGACGTCACAGAGAGCTGTGCTGGCATTGGTCAGCTAATGTGAATCATCACAAAATTATGTTGTGTTGCTATTGGTTGGTTGGTGTGAGTTGCACTGGTATTGAGTAACGTAAACGAGTAGCGTGTGTGGAAATACCGAAGAGTTTTCTTAGTTTGTTTGAGTTTTAGCATAGCAGAAGATTTAGAATGAAGTTATTGAAAATGATGATGACTTTATTTAAGAAGGATGAGCCTATACCTATTAGAGAGGGAATTCCTGTGCTGCCTGATGGTATGCCTGCTTCATTTATGTCTTTAGAACAAGGATATCATACGTGTATATGGTTGGAGAATTGGGTGAAGTATATAGAGGGAGATGGGAATATGGCATTTCTGGAGCATGATACTTTTAATGTGAAGATTTTAGAGAACCTGAGACATTAAATGAATCAATTGAGACCAAACCCTAGACCTATGCAGTACGAAGCAGTTGAGGAATTGGAATACGAAGCGTATAAGAGAGAAAGAGACAGGTCTGCAAATAAATATAGAAATACTGTGAGTAGATATTCAGAGGTAAAATGGGATGCTCAGATGAAAAGATGGAGAAAAGATGTGATTGCAGGAGGTGAAGGTTTATATCTGGTTGATATAGCAGAGGATCAGACTGGAGGAAAATATAAGGAGAGAATGAAAAATGTAGAATGCAAATGAAATAGATGCTGAGTTATTACATGAGTTATTATTAAACAGACCTTCACCATATCAGGGAGAGCAGGAAAGAACTAATACAAATGCTCCATTGATTAAAGATGAAGTTCCACAGCCTGTGCAAGTGAGTACAAATGTAATGAGACATTCAAAAGATGATGTGACACAAAGAATTACTCAATTAAATTTGAATGAAGAAGCTTTATCAGATCCAGTGACGATTGGTCCCATAGTTCCATTGTGTAGTAAGGGTCAAAATATTTCACAAGTGCATGCTTTGGCAGTACCTGTTAAGAATGATAGGGCTAATAGTGGTGGTGAAGCAAGTAGGACAGGAACATTCATTGGTATTATATAGAGATTAGTTGAAACCCCAAAGCGAAAGGTACAGATGGACCCTAGCAGATTAGTACAGAATGTGAGAGAATGGACACCTATTTCAGGAGGTTCAGTAGGACCATCATCAGAAGAGTTAGATGAATGGATAAGAGGGATATTGTCTAATAAAGTGAATATGAGGATGGATGTAAGCAGATTAAAAGCAGATTTGTAGGAAATGATTCCAGGTACGATTAGCCCGGAGAGATTGAGTAAATATCAGGAAGATGAATTGTTCGTGTGTAAAAATATTACAAAGAGAGCAAAGAGCCTTCATGATAGGTTTGCTGAAGTTGCACAAACTTATGGAGTTGACATAGAGAAATCAAAGGCTTTGTATAAGACATATTGAGTGGATTTTAGTGACAAAGATTTGGGGAGCTTGAATGCTTCTGGTAAACGGGTACAGATCAAGGAGTTGATAAATACATTGAAATGATGGGGTGTATTGGAATGTTGGAAAGGCACTTGGGATAAAAAGAAAGAAGAAATGCTTGTAAATAAAGGAACATCATCTATGTATCATGGACAGGGACAACAATGACTGAAATTATATATCCAATGAGAGAGGTACCAGGAGGTGGATATGTTCACGTTCTATGGTCAAGACAGGATATACTGACTTTCACAAATGAGTTTCCCAGATTGAGGGGAAAAACAATTGAATGGTACAAATAAGTAGAAAGATTTGTAAAAGTCTCAAAAGTTTTTCTGAATGATTTGGATGGGTTGTTTGATATAGTGGTTCCACTTCCAGCTGATTTATGGACTGAATGTAAATTCGCAACAGACTGGCAAAAAGAGGAATACCCTAGAGATGCAAAGACGGGAGCACTGTCAGATGAAGTGATGAAAAAATATAATCAAGTAATTACCTATTTGAAGGGAAAGATTTCACCAATAGAGACAGATTGGGTAAAAATAGACAGAACGACTCAGGAGATGAAAGGCTTTCACGGTTGCTTAAACAGTATAGTGGTTTTGAAAGCATAACTGACAAAGATATGGGACATTTTGTATACAAGTTTGTGTTTGGTTTGAAGCCAGAAATTAGTAACATGATTAATCAACATTTGATTTGTTGACAGAATAAAAGTGTAGATGAAATATTTTGATATGCAAAATATTGAAGTGATGATACTGAATTGAGACACAAGAAGTTCAAAGAGAAATTAATGTGGGCACAAATGAAACCAGCACAGCAAAGTGGTAATTTTGTGGATTATTCTCAAATGGGTTTCCAAGAAAAAGGTCAGAATCAGAATATTCAAAATGGTCAGATTTTTAACATGGGAGGTGTCATGATGAATGGAGGTGTTCTTACTCAAGGAAATAAGGTAATAATAGGTAATTAAGGTAATAAGCGGTAATAAGGGCGAAATTAAAAAGAAATATCCTTTACATGCATGGGGCAAGTTGGGACATTGGAAATGCGAGTGTAAGGTATTTCTAGAGAATAATGATATTAAGCAGAATTTTAATCAGCAAATGCAGCATGAGGTGAACAGGAGTAAACAGCAGCAGCAACAGGTAGTTACACAGCTGCAAATACCATAATCCTAGATGCCAAATTATGTGAATGCTCCAGTGCAAAAATACAATGCAAATGTGGATTTGCATGGGGAGAACGAATTGGAAATAATCAAAATGAACACATGGCTTACAATACTGGTTGCAGTGCAAGGAGAGGTATTAAAATACATCTCAATAACGTTGCAGGAGTGGGAGGAGGAGTGTGTGCTTGGTGCATCCTAAGAGGTAGATCAGTGTGGTCCTTTTGGGAATGGAGAAGTTGAAGTTAGTGTTGTTACATTCCTTGTGGATACTGGTGCTACCCGTTCCACAGTGAGAACTGTGGAAATCCCAAACCTACCTGTAAAGATTCACAAACTCTCCATATATGGTTCAAGTGAGGTTTATTCATTAACAGCATATAATTACAGCATCCCCAGGTGAACAGTGCTCACCAGCTGTTTCACCTTCAAATAGCCAAGCTTCTAACACTAGGTCATCAGTGACTCATAAAATTCTATGCTCAGCATACAAGTTATTACATATCTTTCCTCTTATAATATTTAAACAGAAATAAAAAGTAACATACAGAACAGAAGAAACATTTTGATAAAACACAATTACACTAATGATGATGGGGAAGAAGAAATAGAGTGATAAACACAAAGTGCGTTAACCTTGGATCTTGCACACATCACCCATACTCCTTGTGGCACCGTTCTCCAGAACCACCACACTACGCTTGACCTCTTTCACTCTGCACGGAGCAGAACACAGGCTCTGACCCTTACAAACAAATCCCCCTAATTTCACAACCACCCAATCTCCAGGTTTTGCGCAACACCACTTCACAGACTTCTTCTCATTATAATACAGCATATTTTTCATTTGCGACCTTAGAACATTCCTTTGAATTTCTTCTCGATCGACCTCAACATTAGTTCCAACTCCTTTCAGCCACACAGGACACTCATTTACCCAGGGTTTCTTCCTTTTAAGGATACAAATGTAGAAACACTAGTTACAGAATGAGGAGTTGTGCTATGCGCCCATATCATCATCCTAAATTCCCTCTTCTATGGAAGATAATTAGCAAGGGATAGTTGTATGTTATCCATTACCAATCGGTTAACTCTTTCAACCAACGCGTTGGCTTGAGGACGGAAAAGAGACACCCTCTCATGCACGGTTCCCATTCCAGAGAGATAATCTTCCATCTCCCTAGATACAAATTGTACACCATTTATCACGATTTTCTTCGGTATTCCTTCCTCCACAAAAGTTTTTCCAAAATGCAACTCGTCGCCAGTCTAAAGATTTACGAACTCTCCATATATAGTTCAAGTGAGGTTTATTCATTAACACCATATAATCACAGCATCCCCAGCTGAGCAGTGCTCATAACATTCTATGCTTAGCATACAAGTCCTTAACTATCCCTCTCGGGAGACACTACCCAAGTTGTAGGCGTTTTGAATCAGTTGATTAAGACTCCAGTGATAAAACCAATGAAGGTACACATTGGAGAGTTTAGGGATTTGCATTGTTTTGTGGTGTGTGATACGAGTCCAGTCAACCTGTTATTTAGGGATTTGTTATGCAAGATGAATTGCACCATCAATTGTATACCAGGTGGTATAGCATTTCAGACAACAGATGAGAATGTTATGTTCAAGGTAATGTTGATAGAGGTGAATGATTTGTATCCTTTATTTACAGCAAAGGATTTGTCTGTTGAACGGAGAGACACAGTGATGACTAAAGTGTGGGATTTTACAGGGAAATACATTGGATTGATGAAAGGAGTTGATCCTATTCAGATTTCAGTCAAACAAGGTGCAGAATTTCCAAAAATGTCACAGTATAAAATGAGTCCTGAGACCATTTTTGGAGTAACGCCTGTAATTGAACAAATAATTGAACAAGGAATTTTGAGAGAGATACTAGGGAATCCTTCTAATTCACCTAATATGGGGATAAAAAAAACGAGTGGGAAAAATAGGCTAGTTCAAGACCTGAGAAAGATTAATATGATTGTGATACCTTGTTGTCCAGAGGTGCCTAATCCAGCAGTAATTCTTTACCAAATTCCTTGTGATGCAGAGTGGTTCACTGTAATTGATTTATGCCAAGCATTTTTCTCGATAACCTTGCATCCGGATAACCACTACCTTTTTGCATTCTGGTTCAGAGACCGTGTCTTGGCATGGTGCCGAGTTCTTCATGTGTATACAGAGAGTCCCTCAATTTTCAATCAGATTTTGAAAAGGTGTTTGGAGTCATTGGTGATGCCAGAAGACTGAGTACTGGTACAATACAATGATGACTCACATGTTACATCAAAGACAAGAGAAGCATGTGTGACAGATACAATTGCTCTACTGAACCATTTGGCAGTAGGTGGGCATAAAGGGTCACCAGCTAAATTGCAATTTTGTCAAAAAGAAGTTCTTTATTTGGGAAACAAAATTGAAAAAGGAGTCAGGAAAGTATCACAAGATTGAATAACTGTGATCTTGCAGATGGGTCCTCCCAGAACACAGAAAGAAGTTTGAATGTTCTTGGGTATGATTGAATACTAACTGACAGCCAAGCCATTACAGATATTGACACATAAAGATGTGATCGATCCAATTGAATTGGATGAGGAATGTATGAGGGAATTTGTAGAGTTGCGAGACAGCCATTGTCGAGCAGCTGCATTAGGAATGCCAGATTACAGTAAGTATTTTGCCCTATTCTATTGCAAAAAAGATGGTTGTGCACTTTCAGTTCTAAGGCAAATGATTGGAACGGCACGCCGTCCAGTGGCATATTTTTCTGCCACATTGAATTCAGTGGCTGCAGAGTTACTAGGCTGTTTAAAATCAGTTGCTGCTACTTGTGTGAGTCTGGAGCAGAGTGAATGGATTGTGATGGGACATCCATTGAGAGTGTATGGGCTCCATTCTGTTGAGATTTTTCTGACAAGAACTCGAACACAGCATCTTATGAGTAGTCGATTGACAAGGTATGAAAGAGTGATACTGGGAGCAGAGAATGTGCCTGTGACAAAATGTACAAATTCAAATCCAGCTACATTGCTAGAGAGTCCAAGTTGCGAGGAAGTGGTGGACGTGACTGAATTGTGCACAAAACCAAGGCCAGATATAAAAGACACACCATGGCCTAAATCTTATTGTGTGATGTTTGTGGATGGATCTTGTTTGAGTGATGATAAGGGTACTCTACATGCTTCCTATGCAGTCTGTACAGTAGCTATGGTTTTTGAATCTTCATGCTTGAAAGGAATACGTTCTGCACACATTTCTGAATTAATTGCATTGACCGGGGCATGTATAATTGGCAAAAATCTGAGAATAAGCATATTCACTGACAGTCAATATGGTTTTGGGGTCCTGCATGACTTTGGACAATTGTGGATGTAGCTTGTAATTTTACACCATCAGGTTCAGCAATTCGGAACAGCAATCACGTGAAAGATTTGCTGGTTGCACTACAATTGGCCAAAGAAATTGGAGTGGTGAAATGTTCAGCACAAAAATCTGGAAACGATTATGTGACTAGTGGTAACAGATATGTGGACCAAGTTGCACATTTTTGTGCTCTAAATTTAATTTTGATAAACAAAGAAATGCAAAAGTCTGATACAAACTGTCATCTAATATTCTCTCATGTAGAGACATGGGAAGAGGTTGGACAATAACGGAAAGAAGCTAGTGACGAAGAAAAAGAAACATGGATCAAAGCAGGTTGTTCACCTAGGGCTATAGATGATGTGTGGGTGTATGTAGATGAGAAACCAATAATGCCAGACAGCCTGCTCTCAAAGATGGCAACGATGTATCATGTACACATGTAGGGAGAGATGCGATGATCAGGCTTTTCAAGCAATCTTGGTACAATCCGAAGTTCAGTGTCATTGCAGAAAGTCTTTGCTAGAGGTGTATAACTTGCCAGCAGCAAAATGCAGGAAGAAAGACTGTTGTAAGTTGTGGACGAACTGGAAAAGCAGCAGGTCCATTTACCCGAGGGCAGGCAGACTTCATAGAACTACCTTCATGTATTGGTTTGAAATATGTTTTGGTTGTGGTTTGTTTGTTCTCTCGTTGGGTAGAAGCATATCCAACAAGAAAAAATGATAGTCTAACAGTTGATAAATTGTTACTAAGAGAGTTAATACCAAGGTTTGGATTTCCAGTCTCTTTAGAAAATGATAGAGGAACTCATTATAATAATGAAATAATTCAGATGATTTGTGCAGCATTGCAAATTGAGCAAAAACAACATTGTGCCTATCGACCAGAAGCTTCAGGCATGGACAAACAGATTAGTGGCACTATTAATACTAGACTCTCGAAAACATGTGAGTCCACAGCACTAAAATGGCCAGATGATTTACCTTCAGTTTTGATGAGTCTGAGAAGTATTCCTGATAAAAAAGACTGGATTATCACCCCACAAAGTAATTACGGGGAGAGCAATGAGGCAGCCAATAGTTCCAGCAAATCAACTGATGAATATAACTGATAATCTACTGCTCGATTATTGCAAAAGATTGGCTGATGTGGTGCGTTCTGTGTCTCAACAGGTTGGAGAAATTACAACCACAACACAGCAAGAACAAGCACATGCCTAAGTCCAGGAGAGTGGATTCTGGTGAAGAACGATCTGAGAAAAACATGTTTGGAACCACGTTGGCATGGGCCATACCAAGTGATACTGGTGACAATGACAGCAGTGAAGTGTGGTGGCTTACCAACTTGGATACATGCAGGTCACACAGGAAGAGCCCCAAGTCCACTTGGAAGGACAGAAAAGAATGAAGAAGTGCAAAAACAGGCTGAGAGTGAAAGAGAGCCTGAGCCTGAACAAAGTTGAATAAAGTGGGCACCAGCAACTGGGGCTCGTGAGACTGTTGTCAGTTCCAATGATGAAGAAAATTTGATTCAAGAACAAGTGGAAACAAGAAAAGAAGCAAACCAAAAAAGTTGTGAATCAATTCTTGAATCTGGTGATACTGTGCAAAAGGCAAGAAAAGGAGATATATGGCCAAAGGGAGTGAAAAGACTGAAATACACTCTGAAAAAAAGTTCCAAACACAATAGTAGAAGTATTGAGCCAAACAGAACAAAGTGATTCTGAAGAAGATACAGTTCAGAGAACAAAAAGAGCATGAGTTCAGAACAAGAAGTATACAGCACCTGAATGGACATACATGGTGACTGAAGCAGCTGAACACACACATCAGTGTGGGGAAAAGACTGTTGCAGAATCAAGTCACAAAAACTGTTATGAACCTCCCTAAATGAACAGTGTTAAAAATTGGGGTGCAGAAAATTGAAAAAGATCACCCTGAAGAGTGCAGAAAATAAAGCTGGAATTAAGTTGAAGGCTGTGAAGATATAAAAAAATGAAAGGGTGTAGCAAGGAGGCTTAAGAAGTGCTTGTTAAATACACTACACACTATTTTATACTATTGTTACATAATGTTTGCTAGTTTTTAATTTTTGTTTGGTCTAGGTTAAATCTTTGATTTTTAATAGAAAATGGCTAAGACAAATTTTTCAGAGACTGGATATCATAACCAAAAATTAAACGTAGATGTATTAATGCTTGCTTTAAAAGTGTTTTACTACTAATGTTTTGTTAACGCTAATTGTTGTTGTGCATTATTTTTTGTATCCTACTAAGAATAATATTACTAATAATATGCTGAGTGTAAAAGTAGATGTGGGAAATCTTAAAGAAGAACCACAAACTAGCATTGAGAAAATAACAATTGATAATATATATCACCAGGATAATTCCATTAATAATTTTTCATTAAATTATATTATTAAATTACTGTATGAATATGTGGATACTATGGATGCAAGAGATTGTTATGTGTGCATGCAATTTCCTTTGTCTGTGGCTGAGGGGGTGACATATCATCACCTTCCTTTAACATATGAAGTTTTGTGTAGTGTATCAACAAGTTTGTTCTATGAGAAAGGAAGTCTGCAGTACTTTTATTGTAATTACGATTTAGTATTTTCTGAAGTGGCAATTAGAAAGAATATGAATTGGGTAAATAGTGCAAAACATGCTGAATATTTGGGTGAGTTCTTGCATACAACTAAAACAATAGATACTGTATATGCACATCGTAATAATTTAACCTGTAGTTTGTGTCAGGAGGAGATTGAATTTATAAATTTGGTAGAAGACTGAGTTTTAAGGAAAAGGCTGCAGAGCAAAAGTCCTGCGTACCTCTTTGGGCTTTTAGAGAAGGTGAGTACAAAAAAATTGAGACATATGCTGCAATGATCTTGGACTGGCCTCTTAGGGGAAAGCTTTGACTAAAACTGATTTTAACAATTATTTCATTGTTTCTAGTGAATGTTATCATGTTTTCCTATTTACGGGAGGTTGGGGAACAGGGGGTGGTATGGATCCAGTTTTCCCTGGAATATATTATGTGTGTGGTAAAAATGCCTACCTGCACATTGGTATGGATGCTGTTATATGGGGATTGTTTTTCCGAAGTTTTATCACTTAGATAAAAGTCATGAAATCAATGAAAAGAAGAGGGAATTAACTCAAGGGGAAATTGTGCTGCAGATATTGTGGGTGATGTTTTTTGAGCATTGATACCTTCATTTGGGGTAATTTTAAATTCTCATCAAATTAGAAAATTGTCCAGAGTGGTTGATCGTTTATCCGCAGACACTGCTGATGGGTTCTTAGTGATTGATGCAGAAATGTTTGCTATAAGATCTATGGTCTTACAGAATAGACTTGCTCTAGATGTAGTATTGGCAAAAGAAGGCAGAGTCTGTAGTATGTTAATATCCAACAGTGCTGTACTTATATTCCTGACAAAAGTAAGAACCTGGAGGGATATATTAAAAATATTATGCATTTAAAGGAAGATTTAACTGAACTGAAGGTTTACGGTGCTTGGGAAAGATTTGGTAAGGGTTTCTCCTCAGTGGGTAATTGGTTTTCTACTTTTGGTAATAGCTTGCTAGGGTAAATGCTAACACATATAGTTGCTGTAACTACAGGGATAACTACAGGGATACTAATGCTGGTATTAATATATAAGTGTTGTAAGTGCAAGAAACAAACGCTAGATACTAAATGAAGAGCAAGAAAGAGAAAGATAGGAGATAGAAATAGAAGACAGAAGAGGAAATACTATGAAATAGTAAAGGATATAGATGGAGTTATGTTGAAAAAAAGAGAACTACTGCTGTCTAGGTAATATAAATGATGGCAATCAGATTTATTGGTTGATTTTATGATGGCTCTAGTCACCATCAAAGGGGGGATTGATGGAGCAGGGTGTTCGCGAAATGAAACCTGTTCGGATTGAACTCTTCATTACGCGAATTATTAACCAAATGGCATGAAAACTAACAGTGCAAGATTAAAAGGGGAAAGATGAAAAATGCACAAGTGCGTGCTGGGAGTGTTAGAGTAGGCCGCAAATGCACATGATTAATTCAGAAAATTACAGTTAAAAGTCAAGGGTTTATTTTTCACTAACAATTAAGACTGTGAATACGAAAAGAAAAAGCAAGCGAAAGTATTCAAAGAGCATTTAATAGTGGAACTTTATAAAATTATAAATAACACTTGTCTTTGTTTTTCCTAGAAGTGTATTTCACTGCTTTGCAGAAAAAGCCCTAGACTCTTTTTAGAATTAACATGGCTACTTAGAAATGTAGAAAGAAGAAAACTGTGATAGGACCTTTGCAAGTTCCTGATGATAGCCAAGGTTGCGCAGAGGAAACTAAATAAATGAATTGAACTTCCTTGCCGAATGAAGCTTGAGGACATTTGTATTACAGGTTGATACATAAGTGAGATGGAGAAATGTACAAACCACGGAGCCTTGATATTAGAATTTCCTCTGTTGGAAGCTGATTACAATGTGCGAAGTTAAAACGATAGGACATTTGAAAGTTAGGCATGTTGAGAGTGGTGTCATTGAACACCCCTTGTTTTGGACCAATGAAATTGAATAATTTCATGAGAGATGATACAATGAGGGTTGGACCTTTAGTGAATCTAGGGTATAACTATTAGTAGTAAGAGGTGGGGGCTAAGAGCATTTTTTCCTTACTTCACAAGAGGAGAAAGCTGTGTTGAGGTTTCCTAATTCTATGGGCTGCCTGTTGTTCTGCTGATCCTGACTCTTTGACTTTGCTCCTCAACTCTTCTTGAGGTGCCTAGCTTACTCTCATGGCCAGAGGGTAGCTTTTCAGATTTCTAGAAACCTAGCAATATTGGTTAGTGTGTATTGGAAATTGCCCTATTTGCAGAGTTATCACCAAACTTTTTGCTTCTTCCTCCTATTTTTTTCCTGAGCTGTTGTTGTTGGCTATAGTACTCTGGACACTTTACTACTGCTGATCAGTGCTAAAGTGCATATGCTCTCCGTGTAAATTGTTTTGTGATTGGTTATCTGTGATTGGCGTATTTGATTTGCCAGTAGGTCCATAGTAAAATGCAGCACTGATTGTGCCACCCACATGAGTAGCCCTGAAAAGATGTCTCATGTCTGCCATCGTGTTTCCTGTGCTCAGTTTGTTAACTGCCATGTCGACTTGGCAAGTGCACCCACTTGCCAGGCCCTAGCCTTCCCTTTTCGTACATATAGGGCACCCCTATTGTAGGCCCAAGGCACCCCCTGGGTAGAGTGCAGTGTATGTGAAAGGTAGGACATGTACTGTTGTGTGTAACATGTCCTGATAGTGAAATACTCCCAATTTTGTTTTTCACTATTGAAAGGCTAACTTGCCCCATATGACAGAATGGGGAATGCTTTGTAACATTATACAAACATATCTCCCCATAGGGATAAGATGTAAAAATGGAGTTTGGAATCCCTGAACTCAGGATTTAATAACACATATTTTAGCAAAGATGATTTTACATAGGATATCATGGCTAAGTCAGTTTTGAAGCAGGCGTAAGGAAAGTAGCGATAACAGAGGTTATCACTTCTTTGTCTGTCACTCTGCAGGTTAGCGTGCCCATTGATAATTGAAGAAATGTTGCTTAGCAACATTTCTCCAGTTATGTCAGTGCAGGAACGCCCACTTTGCATCTCATTAGGGAGGCAAAGATGGCGTTGGGGGAAAAGGCGATAATGCAAGGATGACCTTGCTGATTAAGCGATAAAATTATCTCCGCTTTCCGTCCGAAAACGGACGCTAAAGCAGCGATAATTTTATCTCAGGGCTTGATGATATGCCCCCTAATAACGAATCATCGCCAAGAAAGAAGATAAATAATATGAACATATTGGTAAGATTAGTTTAAACTCACCCAGCATGAAGGGGATGGTTAGGTATTGGGTCCAGATGATAGAAATGTATCAGTTCCAAAACCCAGGACCACCGGTACTCTCCATTTCTCCTAGTGAAGGTCTTCATCGTCACAGTAATTACATTATGAGCATTAGCCTCCAACCAGAAACCTCCAAAGTCATAAGTTCACCAACTAGCTTTCCATCGCTCCAAGATGACCAACTTCCTCTGTAAAAGAGAGATCAACCCCACCTCATCCTGTTTTCCTAAAGTCTAAAATAAAAAATTAAACCAACTACTTAAGGGATGAGAAACTATACTGTGGCAAGGAAGACCTGGACTCAGAGTAATGAAGATTACTGTAAGTAATGAGTGCATTACCCCATCGTCCATCTTCCTTGCCACAGTACTTAGATCATGTGATTATACCAAAGCTAAATCGGCTGTCATTTGTCAGGATAATAAGACATACAACCAAAAGCATAATGCGACATACGTGTCTTAATATGAATCACCAAAATATATTACATCACATATATACTGTCAAATACTGGAACTCAAAACTGAAGTAGCAAAAGACATAAAGGTATGAGAGGGAGGACCATGTGGCTGCATACCAAATTTCTTCAGTTGAAAGACCTTTAAATGCAGCCCACAAAGTGGCTATAGCCCTAGTCGATCTTCCCTGAGTATGACTCCTCAGGACTTCCTCTTGTGCTTCATAAGCCAACACAGTTGCCTGCTTAATCTACCTATTCAAGGTAGAATTTGAGGACTTCAACCCATTTATCACTTGGCCAAAAGTCACAAAAAGCCTGTCAACCTTCCTGAAAGACTCAGTCCTTGACATGTATGTGAGAAGTAAGCCTGATATGTGATTTCCACTATTCTAGTGGGCACCCTGTATCAGTCCAAACAACCCTTATGGTGATGGTTGTAAAGTCAACCTTATAGACCAGCTATCCTAGTGGTAGCATGGACAAAGCAGTCTTAGGCTAAACTCAAGAGGGCATGTGAAGCCAGATGTTTTACCATATGTAACCCCTTTAATACCAAATAAAAGGACACCACACAGGTTATATATAAAATATATATGTATTTATTTCTTACACAACACCTCTGAAATCTTTATGAGGTCAGAGGCACAAGCACATTACAAGATACTTAATTATCATACAATAAGTTGCACAAAATACAGTAGAGCCCTAGGGGCACTTCAAACCATATACTAAAATAGTGGTATAAGAACCACGTCACGAACAAAGGATAGGCCTAGGGCCTAGGGAATTGCTGGGGATACACTGTACTACCAAAGGATAGGAAGTAGGAGGCCCACGGGAGGTGGGGGCAGTGTCTTTACACGCATGCAAGTTACCATAGAGTTAGAATGCGAACGAAAGAATTGGAAACTAGTTCTTTTAGGGCACTTCCGGATGGACTAGGAGAAAGCTAATTGAAACTTAGACACTAGGATAGTAAATACCCACAGGAGGACTGGAGTACTCGCGTTACCTCACCCACAGGAAGCGGGTGCATAGGTGTCAAAGTGTGTCGGGTTTCGTCGCTGAATCCTATTGAGCCTTGAAGAAAGATGCTGCAGGCGAGCAGGATAGAAGTGTCCGGTTGGATCCAAGGGTAGATCGAGGATGAAGAGTACCTGAAAGCAGAGAGGACAGAGTCTGGGTCACTAGCCAGTGACCAGGAAGGAACCAGTAAGGAACCAGGCGATGTTGTGAAGCAATCAGGTGATGTCGTGAAGCTTGTCTCTGCATCCACATGGACCAGGAGGTGTCGACGACAACCAGAAGCTGGGCATGGACTGTCCTATAAAGGATCTCGCTGTCGGCGGTATCGGCTTCCGGATTGGAGTCGACAAGCCTTGGCTAGGGCAACCCATGCAGGAATCAAAGATAGCTTCTTAATCAGACTAGCAAGGTCTGATGGGCTTCTCCTTTTCAGGGAAGCAGGGGCCAGTCTGGTGCAACCAGAATAATGGTGTAGATTCAAGGTTTCGTCGTCACAGAGGCCACTAGCCAACGGGCAAGTAACCGCACAGACGCATCGAGCAGGAAAATGCAGAAGGGCCCCATGCAGAACTCGTGGAGTGTGGAGGGCTGATCTTTGGTGCATTTGGTGCTCGGGGATCGGGCTTCTCAATCTCCAATGCACAACTTCGAGGGAGCCTCAGAAGTTGCACGGAAAGCAATTCGCTGGCTTTCCAAGATGTCCGGTCCCACGTTTCGCGTCGCCTCCACGGGTCTCAGCTTTGGTGTGGCTGTGGATCGGGCTGAAGGAAGTCTGGAAGTCTAGGTCTTGTCAGGCTCTGAGTTCGGGCTCTGGCGGGAGCGATGACAAAGCAAACCGTTGATCGCTTGATGGTACCTGCTTGTGCAGGGTGGTCACTCCTTGACCACAAGGGAGATTCTTCAGTCTTCTATCTTCAAGTAGAACGTCGAAGGTCCAGAGTTTCGTTTCAAGTTTCAGTCAGGATTAATCTAAAGTTTTGGAACTCAGCTCCTACCTATATACAGAATTTGGGGGCTGGATTACCTGCTAGGTCCCTCCTATGGGTGGGACCAGGGAAGGGGGTGGTTACACCCCTTTCCCTTTATCCAGTTTCGTGCCAGAGCTGGGGCTGGAGTGCCCCAGCACCAGTTTGAACTGGACTATGCATAGGACACCTTGTGTGCCCCAGGCAGTGTCTCATTTCATTCAGCCCTCCCTGCCCCAAGACACTATAGCCTGTCTGGGGTGGTGCTAGCACCTCCCAAGACAGGAAACCTATTGTCCAAGCCTCCCTCGCTGGAAGGACTCCCAGCAGCAGGAGGTCAGATTCATGTCTGTGGCAGCAGCATCCATTTTGTGATGCTGAGGCTCTGGGTAACTTTAACCGGGATTAGTAGGAAAAACATGTCTTCTCCCTCTAGAAGAGTGGAATGCTACCCCCGTCGCCAGAACTGGCGAGGGGGTAGTATTCCAAAGCATATGACACCGTACATGACATGTTTTGATAAAGCCAAACCAGCATTAGCATTTAACCGCGAGGTTCATAATGCACTTAAGAGTATATGGTATGGCTATATCCTAGAAAAGCTATAAGGACATGGTTCCGAAAGCTGCAGACAGGCTCAGCTCATGCTAGAGCCTCATCTCACATAAAACCAAGCACTCTGCCTCCAGGATTGTTAAGGCCTGCCATAGAAGTGACTTATAGGTGTATATGTATCTAGATATAAGGTTAGATATAGGAATACTATATCTAAGCAAGGGGGGATTACACGACCTTGCCCCAGCTGAGTGATCAGCCAGTTGTGTCAGTTTGGATGGCCAGCCAGGGGTGGCAAAAGATATGCTGCAGCCCCTGGTAGTCCTTGGATGCACCTATGCCCAGGGTACCTATAGTACACTGTACAGGGGCTCATAAGGTGACCCAATGTCCAATTGGAGATGTACCTAAAGTACATAGGGCCAGATGTAGGTAAATCCGATTTACCGACTCTTAAATACCGAGTCATACCGATTCGGTATTTAAAAGTCGGTAAATTGGAAGGAGGCAGATGTAGGTAAAAAATTACCGAATCTGTAAGAGTCGGTATTTACCGATTCTGTAAATACCGAATCTGTATTTCCCATTGATTCCTATGGGCCTTGAAGCTCATAGGAATCAATGTGAAATACAGATTCGGTATTTACAGAATCGGTAAATACCGAATCCTGCAAGGGTGCAGGGGGTGTCACTTTGACACCCTCTAGCACCCCAATTCTGGACTTGTTTGCCATGTGGCACACAGACATGCCCTAAGGGCATGTCTGAGTGTCACATTGCACAGGTGTGCATGCACAGATGTGCATGCACACCTGAATTCGGTATTTTACTACCCAATAGGATTGGGTGGTAAAATACCGATTTTTAAGGGCCTGTGGCACTCCTAGGAGTGCCACCTACATGTGTTTTTTCCGAATCGGTAAATATACCGATTCGGTATTTTACCGATTCTGTAAATTTACCGATTCGGTAACTTTACAGAATCGGTAAAATATAGGCCCCCTACATCTGGAAACCCTAATACCGGTCGGTAACAGCCGAATTCGGCCGTTACCGACCGGTATTAGGGCTCCTACATCTGGCCCATAGAGTCCATTTTACCGTGAGAGCATATAGCCTGGGGCCCTGGTTAGCAGGATCCCAGGCCAACTAAGTCGAAAACCAGCTAAACACTAGGCAAAAAATCTGGGGTAACCATAGTCAGGTATCCACCTTCCTACAATGTAGATCAATAATGCACGCTTCACATCCAATAAGCGAAACAAACACTCTTCTTCAGATGTAGGCTCAGGAAAACCACTGGAAGGACCACCTCCTCTGATCTTTGAAAAAAAGAAGGCACCTTAGGTATGAAGTTAGGATTTGATTTTAACACAGTCCTCACAAAGGGTTCTGACCTCAAAATCGCCAACTTAATATTTGAGAACTTGAATTCCATCGACTCCAAAGGTTCAAAGGATGCCAATTGTAAAGCTCTCAAATTGAGTGACAATTCCCATGACTGAACAGTCGTCAAGGTTCTTGGTCTCTTCTACCCAAAAGATTTCAATAATTTTGTTGCTGCTGGATCAAGATGATCAAACAAAGGATTCTTCAAAGCCCATAGGGCTGCCTACTGAGACCTAATAGTGGAACTTGCCAAACCAAGCGCGAAAACATCTGAAAGGAAATCAAGCACTTTGATTGGGCACATCTCAGCTAAATCAAACCCCTTCCCTTCACACCATTTGACAAAATTTGCAAAACATCTAGTGTATGCTTTCAATGTAGAGGGGCACTTCGACTGTTCTATCAAATCTGCCTACATAGTGAACAACCTCTAGCCAATAAATTCACCCCCCAATAACCTGGCCTGAATATGCATGCTCTAAAGCACATGAAGCGGAAGGTGATGTCCCACAAATGGATACAGGTGACAGGGAGTCTCCCACTGTGGTAGTACCGCCATTTCCATCAGCAGTGGAAACCATGGGTACCTCTTCATGCCCGAAAATGCCATAATCACATATTCCACGTCTTCTTGATCTTTTGCAATACCCTGGGAATCATAGGAATGGGGATAATTGAATATAACAGACTCTCCGGAGAGGCCAAGTAAGTGACATCTAATTTCCAAGTCTCTTGGCAAGTAATAATTGTGTAGAACTGTGGCAACTTGGCATTCTTCTTCGAGGTGAATAAGTCTATCCTCAGTTGCCCAAATCTCTTCTGACACTGCTGGAATGCTTCCTTCGTTAAGGATAATGAACTTAACCCTGGTATATAAATTGCTGTCAGTGAATTGAGTTCTTATTCTGTCCCACTGCAAATCTCCTGACTCAGGTGACTGAGAGAGTGAACTTTGCAACCCCCTCAAACCCCCAGCGATTGACAAATCCCATGACCACCTTGCTGTCTGTCTTGATTTGCATATGGTGACCAATGAGCTGGGAAGCTCGGAGCCCAAACTGGAGCGCATACAGTTCCCTGTAATTAGATGAGCAACCCAACTTGCTGTTTGACCATGTCCCCTCAGCTGACAAATCCGGCAGGGTTGCCCCCCAGCCTTGCTTACTGGCACTTGTGGTCACCACTTTCGGTAGAACTACATGAAACAATCTCCCTGCTGCACGATTCTCTTTGACCAACCATCAGCTCAATCTCTCTCTTACTTGAGTTGTCATCCGGAATGATTTGTGCCTTGTCCTGGGAGCTCGGTGACCAGTGGTGGAACAAATTATTTATCAAGGGTTACAAATGCAATTGAGCCCAAGGCAGAACCAAATGGGTCACAGACATCAGTCCCTGTAAGAGTAACCATTGCTTGACTGAAAGACACTATGGGGCATATTATCAAGAAAGGCGATAAAATTATTGCGGCTTTAGCGGCAGAAAACTGCTGCTAAAACGGAAATAATGGGCTTGATAATATGCTATATGGAATTCCAATTGAAGACCATGTTAGATGTGAAGGACATCTAACCTGAGTTTCAATTGGAATACCATAGAGCATATTATCAAGCCCATTATCGCTGTTTTAGTGGCAGTTTTCTGCCGCTAAAGCGGCGATCTTTTTATCGTCTATCTTGATAATATGCCCTTAAATAGTAAACACAGCTGGATAAACCCCACCAGAGTCTGTCTCTTTTCCATTGGAAGGGACACCTTCCCACCAATGTCCTGAAATGAGCCCCAATGAAAAGCAACTCTTGTGGAGGAGTTAGGCATGACTTCTTTTGATTCAATACAGTCACCCTTTGCATAGCTTGCATGACTTGCAACTCCGTCTTAGAAAAAGAAGAAGCAGAAATCAATAAATAATCCAGATAAGAGAATACCTAAATCGCCTTGACATGTAAAATCCCAGTTAGGGGAGTCAACACTTTAGTAAAAACTAAAGATGTACTGGCATTCACATACGCATCCTGCAGATCCAGTAACACCAAAAAGTACCTCTGATTTATTAAGGGAATAATGTTCTGAAATGCAATCATCTTGAACTTCACATAAGGTATGACTTTGTTCAACTATTTCAGATTCACCACTGGTCAGTATTCTCCTGAATGTTTTACCACCAGAAAAAGGATCAAATAGATGCCCTACCCAAGTTGGGACTGAGGAACTGGCATAACTGCACCTTTTTCAAGGAGATTCTGCATCCCTTTTAGTAAAGCTAGCCTCTTTACCCCAATTCTTGGCAACGGAGTTGGCCAAAAAACATCTGGTGGATTAGAGAGAAAGCAAATTTGAAACCCTTTGTTGACTACTTGAAGAACACATTGATCTGACACTGTCTGCTCCCAAACATATTGGAAGAGAGAACTCCTTCCCCCAATGGAATTCTTGGACCAATCATATAGTCAGACTTTTGTAGTGGGCTGAGAGGCTGAAGCACTTGGAAACCGTTATCTGAAGTAGGGCCCACTCAGCCTCGGCCCCTACCACAAAAGGACTGATTAGGATACCCTTATCTAGAAGACCAAAAAGCCCTCTTATTGCCAAAAAATTCTGCTTTGCCAGCTTTTCTGGAAGCCATTAACTTACGGTCTTCAGTGGATTTTTTTATTATGTCCTCCAACTGATGCCCAAACAATTTAACCAAAGCAAAAGGAATTTTCATTATTAATGCTTTTTGTGTTCAATTTGCCTTCCAAGACCTGAGCAACGACTGCTGTCTAGCAGCTAAGGATGAACCTGCGGTTGAGGCAGCCACACCCAAAGCATCAAATGGAATATCTGAAATAAGTCTGACTTGTTGTTCCATCAAGGTCAATGTAGGAGTAATGTCTTCCCCTTCTTAAATCAATTCTGATATTGACTGAAAATCGTTCATTAGTGGTTAAACAGCATATGAAGAACATGCCTCAGCCCTGAGAACAAAATATGATGCAGGAAATGTCCGTTTTGCAGCTGTCTCCACCCTCTTATCCACTGGATCTGATGGAGACACATCCTCAGAAATAGCCATACCCTGTGAAGCTAAGCCTGCCATGAAAGAATCCTCCTGGATGGGTGCCGGAAACTTTTCAGCAAAGTCCTGCAAAGGGTACAGTTTCGCCAGAAATCTAGAAAAGGGATGTTTGTTCACTTCTTTCCATTCTGACTCGTTAACTCTCTCAATTGAAGAATAAAGTGACCGATGAACTGGCTCCTTCCTTGGTATTGAGAAAAGAAGTCCTCACTTTCGACTGCAAGTTCACCTCAAGGAAATCAAGATTCTGGCAAATGTGCTGTGGAACTTCCTTCAGTTCTTGTATCTGCACATATCTCCCTTTAACCTCATCTTCCTCTGTATCTGAATCTGCAGGGGCCTCATTTATGAGAAATGACGCATCGCTGCGTGAAAGCAGCAATGCGTCACTTCTCAGTGCGCACTCCTTGCGAAATTCCTGATGCGTCATATTTAATGTATGACGCATCATGTCGCAAGGAGTTACAGATACGTCAGTATTTCTGACGTATCTGTAAGCGCAAAAGTGACGCATTGCTGGAGTGTGTCACAAAAGTGACGCAACTCCAGCAATGCATCCATGTGAAAGGGCCTGCGTCAGCCTGCGTCAGTCTTACGCCTGCTGTGATGCAGGCGCAAGATTTTGACGCAACGGCGTCCTAAAAGTGACGCAGTGAAATCTCATAGATTTCACTGCATCACTTCTACGACCCTTCCTTGCGTCAATACGCCCCCCTAGCATACATTATACCTGGGGCAGGTATAATGTGGCGCAGGGGTTTACAAAGTGACGCATCTACCTAGATGCGTCACTTTGTAAATATGGTGCAACAAGGCGCATATTTTACGACACCGGTGTAAAAGTGACGCACAGCCTCATAAATGAGGCCCCAGGAGTCTCCAAACAAGGTTTTTTTTTGGCGAAGAAGGCTGCAACCTCCATTCCCTGAAAAACAGCAGCCACTGCTGCAAGGATCATCTGCTGGATTGCAGCCAATGAAGGAGCAGCCTCAACTGATCCAGATTCTTCCACGTGATGTTTTTTTTTCAGCTGCTTTACCCCCACTCTCCATGATGCCAGACTTCCCGCTTTAAATAGTTGCTAAAAGACTCTCATGATGCTCCTAATGAATCACCATCTCCTAGCAACTACACTCGTACGTACCCATTGTGCCATGCACCCCAACCGAAGCGTGTAACTACTTATGCCTGTGTTGATGCTGCAACCAATCTTTATAGTGCATCTACTTCCGTCTGATCTCATCCAGCCACAGCATACCGGTTTGCTGCTGGGACCTTCAGCCGTCCCTTCAGAAACCAACACAGCATGGATGCCTGCTGAGCATACGAGCCTCTGGTCGCTCAGGCTGAGCACAAGCTATTCAACCTTCCATCAATGCTGCAGAGTCTGCTATAGTAGGACTACTAAGCAAAGCAGGAGATCACGTCTTCCATGATTTACAGCCACGGTATTGCCAATGTAAGACCCACAAACCCATTGTATCACTTTTGTGCTGCTGTTGCGCCACATTTGTGACGCAGCGGCGGTGTAAAAGTTGCGGCCCATTTACAACGTGACATATCTAGGGAGATGCGTCTCGTTGTAACCTGCGCCAGGTATAATGCATGCAGGGTAGGTGTTCCCATGCAAAAAGCCACGTAGAACTGGCGCAGTGAAATTTACAAGATTTCACTGCGTCACTCTACAGCTTCACTGAGTCAAAAACCCCTGGCCTGCTCAGTCCAGGCGTAAGGAGTGACGCAGGGCATTTTACATGGGACCTACCTATGTTTTCTGGCGCATTGCTGGAGTTGAGTCACTTTAGTGACAAACTCCAACAATGCATCACTTTTCCACCAACAGATGCGTCAGAATTTCTGACGCATCTGTAATTCCTTGCTCCTTGGTGCACTGTATTGTAAATACAGCGCATCCATGGTGGCGCAAGGCCATTTGGAGGTGACGCAAGGAAACTGACACATCTATGCCGATGCGTTAGTTCCTTGTAAATCTGCCCCCAGTTTCTGTCTAGACTAGAGGCACCACACTGGGTCTGTCGCACTCAATCACTAGTTTGATAGGCCATTGGGAATCCACTACAGGGGGACCTCTGCCCCCAAACTTATTGCATGTACTTGATGAGTGTTTCTTAGAAGAAGCTAGGAAACTGGATGGGGGTGAGGTTGACCTCTCTTTCATACGACACAGAGGAAGAGGAAGTCAGCCATCTTGGACTGATGGGAAACTAGTATGAAAGCTTTTGACTTTGAAGGTCTCTGATTGGAGGCTAACGCTCATGAGGTAATTACTATGGCGAGAGAGACGGACGAGGAAGTAATGATAGCTATGCCCTGTCCATATTCATTAAACATGTTGTGATTGAGGCATGGCATAACAACATCTTTGTGTGAATAAATTTACACCAATGGGACTCCTTGGGGAAGGAAACTTACTGCTTACATTGACACACTACTGTAAAGGTTCAGTAAAAAAATTTCAATGAAGATGAAGGCTGAGACCGACATGGACTCCCAGGTGTTGCTGAATGATAAGAACAACAGAGTTACATTTCTAAGTAGAAATAAACAATGGTGTGTGTGTCTAGGAGCACTCCTTTGCCCCCTTGCAGAGCAGAACATTTTGCCCTGTTAATTCAAGGCTTGGTTTTAAGTGAGTCCAGGTGGACATGTGTTGTTCATTTGGCATAGGGCTGTTTCTGCCCGAGCCCATCCAACCTATTGTACGGTAATTGGTGTTATATTTAACACACTGATGCATTTTGATTCAATTGATTCAGAATTTATTGGTGAGATAAATACTGAAAACAATTGAGGAAGGGTAGAGGCAGTAGTGATTGAATCACCCTCCTGTACGTTATAGATAACCAAAGAGATTCTATCAATATGTATGTATGTATGTATGTATAGGCATTTATATAGCGCACTACTTACCCGGAGGGTCCCAAGGCGCTTCGACCGCTGCGAAACCCTTCCTGGCTTCCCTGAGAGATGGTCCCTTAATGGGTATCTCCAGGGTGAGACCAGGCATCCCCGGCGGTCTGGTGGGGCCGTTAGTGAAGATGAGGCAAGCTAATGCCCAGAGTTGCCGAGTGTGATCGCTGATCAGAGTGGGCACCGAGGCGAGAGAATTATCGAGTCCGCTGACCCTGGTCCAGAAACCTGCCGCGCCGGGAATCGAACCCTGGTCCCGGGCCGTCCTCTGCTCTCGGGTCTGCCGCCTCTAACCAGTGAGCCACACTACTTCACTACTGCTGCCACTGCACATATCGCAATTATGAGAATTGTCCTAAATGTTAGACTAAAAATGCCACTATTTATTGAGGGAGAAATGTGTGTTATTTACTGAAACGTGGACTTTGGTACGGCAAGAACTGAAATCTCCATGTTATTCCCCAAAAACGAATAATTGGGCAGTATTTATCTCAGAGATTCTATCAAGATGAAAAAGTGATTTATTTATTTTGTTTTTAGGTGGAAACTCTGTGTCTAATGAAAGTGTGCTCTCTTCGTGGGTTGTCCAGAAGCATTTCCTGGCGGCTTATTTTTGCCTCCATGAATAGGACTTTAGGCATACATCTTTATACTTAGAATTGAGTATTATTGGTAGGGACTACCATAGGTCCTGATGAATAAGCAGTAGGGGTCTGCTTATGAAACATGTCATGTCGACCAAGTAGTTAACACATTCTGTTTTACTGTTTTTTTAACCCCCTTTTTACTGTTCCCAGCTAGAGAAGTGAATAAATTGTTTTTTCTACTAGCCAGGGAATTTTTAAACTTTTTTAGTATTATCACTACACCTTAGTAAGTCCCCACCTTCACCTCTCACCCCTACCACTACACCACACATAGCCTATCGTCACCATTTAGTGCTCCCACGTAGTTCGTAGGTCGTAGCACGCCCCGCCCCGTAGAGGGACGGAAAGACCCCTATGATGAAGCATGACACTATGGGATTCATAGTGTGTGAGGGGTATTTTAAAAGCACATAGTGCTCTCCTTCGACAACCCACAAAGAGAGCACACTTTCATTAGACACAGAGTTTTCACCTAAAAACAAAATAAATGAATCACTTTTTCATCTTGATAGAATCTCTGAGATAAATACTGCCCAATTATTCGTTTTTGGGGAATAACATGGAGATTTCAGTTCTTGCCGTACCAAAGTCCACGTTTCAGTAAATAACACACATTTCTCCCTCAATAAATAGTGGCATTTTTAGTCTAACATTTAGGACAATTCTCATAATTGCGATATGTGCAGTGGCAGCAGTTGTCTCACACCTCTTAATTAAGCTGCTGCTTGTAACGAGGGGCAAACAATTTCCCTTGCGCACCATTCTGTCTCTGGAGAGTAGCAGGGGGATGTTGCTTTGAACGGCCTACAAGATAGAAATGAACCAGAACGATGTGGGAAACGTTTTGCGCTTCAACCACCAGTGGCATGGCTTTCCCCTGAGGGAGTACAAAGTATTGATGGATAGGCAAGTCCCCCTTGCGGCGCACCGGGGGATTGCCCGGTGCCCGCAACGGTCAGTCCGGCCCTGGTCCTGAGTATGGAGGAATGATCGAGCAAAATGGGTAGGGAAAGTAGACACTAGGAGAACATAGGTGATGAGAGTTTATGTGAAGGGGACAGGATTGCCACTATGGCAAGTGATGGATTTGTGAAAGGCCGTGTGTGGAAAAGAGAGCCTGCTGTCAGATTTGGGGTCACTTCTGTGTACCAATACAGGGCAAAGGGGGACAGAGAGCTGTAGGTCGCCAGAGAGGGGGGAGAACGTTGTTGAATATAGTAGCATAATGCTGATAAAAACCTACAGGCAGATTTATGATAACTGGCGTATCCCCAGGGATGCGCCAGTTATTTTGCGCCGCTGCTCCGCTACCCATGGTGCGCCGCATTTACAATGCGACGCACCATGGGGCAAAAACGGCACAGATGCGTGACGCATCTGTGCCGTAAAGGTGGCGCATTGCTGGAGTTGCGTCGCAAGCGCGACGCAGCGCCAGCAAGGCTCGGGGTGCCCTATCTGTCCAGTGCTGCGTCAAGCCTTACGCCTGCTTCAAGCATGCGCAGGGTTTTGACGCAGCATTGGCCTGAAAGTGACTGAGTGAAATCTTATAGATTTCACTCAGCCACTTTTGCGAGGCGCACCTGCCCCGGAACGCCCACAAGTGGCGCAGGGCTTTACAACGTGACGCATCTGCCTAGATGTGTCACGTTGTAAATGGGTCGTAGGGATGCGCCACGTTTACGCCGCAGTTGCGTGATGCAAATGTGGCGCATTCCCAACATAAATCTGCCCCCTAAGCTCTTCAACACATCAGATACAATCAACGCTCAAACCACTGCAGGAATGAAATCTTGCAGCATTTTGTCCGACCAGTCCAGCTTTCTGGTTTTTCATGTTTTGCATTTGAATTTGCCAAACGTGCCTTATCTGGTAATGCTAACGAAAGGAGTAATCAAACTACCCGCTCCCGATCTCCAATGTTGAAGACCAGTGACGTAACGCCATGATGAGGCTCACTGGACATACTTTAGCTCCGTTTGGGAGATATGCGATCTTCAAAGGTATGGTCCCTGACTGGGTGATAACTCTATCACAACCTCCTATGAAGTGGCTGCCTGGGAAATGACAAGTGTTTAAAAATTGAGGGGCACAGATATTTGTTTGCTGTACACTAGCAGTGAGGTCTAATTAACCCCATGCAACCATCTCATAATGTGGACTAGATTTCCGCCACCTCGGAGGCACAGGGGAAATGTGTGACTGACTGAAAGTGCCCTTTAAAAAAGATGGTATGTGCCCGTCACTACGGTGATGAATATTGAACAGCCCTCTTCACTGCAGTTTTACATATCAGATCTTCCTGTTTAGTTTGGCTGGAGGAATAAAAAAAAAAAAAAACCCTATTCAGTGAGTCCTCACTACAAAAAGTGTGTAAAAAGACCACCAAGAAGCCATACACTAAAGAAAATAAGCCCATATTAAAAAAGAAAATGTCTGGAATTACGCTGAAATTTACACTCTAGTCCAATTCAATTCCTAATGCTCATTCGAGAAGAAATCCAGTAAATTAGCTCTCCCGACCTACTGTCCTAGTATCCAAACTTTTTATTGATAAACACATTTTTATTGTTTTCAGCAGTTACAACAAGCACAGCAATGCCGAAACTCGGCTCCCAAAGGAGACCGGAATCAATAGACTAATAAACATTACAGCGGGTAATAGTGCACACCAAAAAATAACACCAATCTAATCACATCATTGTCACATTAACTGGTGTCCACCTTCTCAAGCGATTTCACCCATATTTTGGAATGTTTGGCAGGGCAACCTCGTGCTTCATATACTGGCTTCTCCTGCTGGGCACACAAATCTACACCACGTCTCCATTGTGCCAATGTCGGTGGAGCATCCAAACTTTTAACATCACGCTGTTGTAATTGGACCCTGCCAGTTTCCCTAAAACTAGAAAATATTCCACCCTGAAGAGTTCTTTTTTTCAGCCTCTTTGAGATTGAACTGCTAGTATGGCCATTGTGGTCATATTTCCTGGAGGCTGGAACAACATTCTCAAATCCTCCCTGTTAGAAACGGGGTCCCTGGCTGGCCAGGGCTCACGCCAAAGTCAGTCAGAGACCACTACTCCTAAGTCAGGGCAAGGGAGTTACACGCCAAGATAACCCCTGCTCACCCTCTAGGTAACGTGGCGCGAGCAGCAAGGCTAAACTTGGAGGCGGTATGAGTTAAGTATTTGCGCACGCACCCCAGCAACAACACCCAAGGCCCACCACAAAGGAAACTCCACACAAGGTTATATAAAAAATAGCCTTTGTATTATAATAAAAACACATTAGAAAACACACAAACTTTACAATGTGCCAGAGGCACGGGCAGAATTTACAAGGGATTATGTACAGGACAGGGCCACATGGACCACTGTCAGGGGTAGGCACTTGTTAGAAATAATACTTGTAGGAATACACTTAGCACATCAACATATAATGATTAGCACCAAAATAGTACATGTAGCACACAACCAGTAATCACTGGTAAAGAGTAAATACCTCCTACGCAACCCTAAACACTGTAGGAAAATCACGCAGGGAACTAGGACCTTATCATCAGGACCTAAGGAAGGAATACCATCACCTAAGCAGGTCACTCTTAGCAAAGGGAAGGAAACCTAAACAATCACCTAAGCAGGTCACATTTAGCAAAGGAGATAAACATAAAATACCTAAGCAGGTCACTTTTAGCAAAGGTAAGCGGACATCAACAATCCTCTAAGCAGGTCACTTTTAGCAAAGGGGATAAACATAAACTACCTAAGCAGGTCACTTTTAGCAAAGGTAAGCGGACATCAACAATCCTCTAAGCAGGTCACTTTTAGCAAAGGGGATAAAACATAAACATATTGCACATGAGTCATTAAAACACATTCAGAGGTGCAGGTTAGGACATTTGCGCAAGAATCACATCAACAAGTAACTTACAATGCGCAGGGTGCACATAGCACAACACTCGAACTTGTCCCTCAGGCCAACTGGCCTCGCAAGGGGCTGAAAGCCCTGAGTCTCAATGCCAGGGGGTCTGCGCAGGCAGCACAGAACACAAAGCCTAAACGTAGCAACTGTCCACTAAGTGCTGGACAGTTGTGAATCAAGATGAGCAACGTTGGAGCCACGTGGGCTCAAGAACACAGGTGCTGGCACCTAAGAGCTTCAGCGCTCTACACAAATGAAATGCCCCCAGAGCCTCTCTCAGGGCTCTAAATCGATGTGGCCGGGAGCCTCGTGGGCTCAAAGAATAGATGTTGCCAAGGAGCCTCTCTGGGCTCGTAAAACAACTGCCCCCTCGAGCCTCGGGGCTCGTAACTGCAATCAGGGCGATCGTTGGAGTCCCTCACGGGGGACTCAGGAATCAAACAATATCCCCAGGAGCCTCTCTGCTCCCACAAAGAAATGCTGCTACGTTGGAGCGGCCCTCTGCCAACTGGGGCCGCTCGAAGAAATGCCTCCCAGGAGCCTCGGGGCTCCACACAACCAGAATGCGGGCGTCGTGGGAGCGGCCCTCTGCCAACTGGGGCCGCTCGGGACACACAGAGAAACGCCCCCGCACACATCGGGTCTCCTGGGCCGGATGCGTCTCCTCTCCTGGTCGGCGCGGGGCTCCCTTTCACTCTGGGAGCCTCGAGGACAGGGCCGGTTGCTTCCTTCCTCGCTCCCCAGCGCTCGGGGACAAAGCACAGCGCTCTCAAGCGCCAAGAGAAGCGCGCTCAGCGCTAAAAGGAAAATAAAGCGCTCTTAGCGCTATAAGTCAAAATAAGAGCGCTTCCAGGCACAGCAAAGCTCCAGCAGGGTCTGGAGGCAGGCAGGGGTGCAAGGCAGGGCCAGAGCCAGCACACTGGGTCTCCAGGCAGGGAGACAGTCCAAGTGGCGGTCCTCCTGGCCCCAGCAGCAGCAGCAGCCCCCTCTGGCAAGGATCCACAAGCAGAACCAAGGAACAAATTGTATGGGGACACAGCCCCTTCTTATACTGTAAAATCCCTTTGTCTGTAGGTGCAGGGTGGGGGAAAACCAGTCGCAGCTGGTTTTGAAGTACCCTTGATGGCTCAACCACCCATTTCATTCACTGGCAGGGCTAGGGTCATCAGTCGCACTACAGGGGGTGGAGCCAGCATTGTGTGGGGAAAGTCCAGGCCCATCAGGGACCAGGTGCACTCCTCCCAAGCCATCAACATGCTAATCTCACACTCACCACCAGGCAGACCCATCCAGCCTTCCTGGAGCCAGGCTCACCAGCCAGCTCCAGCCAATCACACGGCAGGCATATTTTACATTAATATGCCAAGTCCTAGAAGTGGCATTTCTACACATGACACACACATGCCACATACACCATTGCGAAGCATTCATTCTCTTGAGCTCGCACATACCAAATTCGAGCATGCACTCCCCACGCATCAGGAACTACTAGGGACACAGACATTCCCCATGCATTCCTATGGGAGAGCAGGCCAGCCTAACTACATGCACGCACTTTACTCTGGGACACAGGGAAAAAGTGCGCACAGACCAGAAAATCATCCACACAGATCACAGATCTAAAGCAAAAAGATTAGGGGTGAACCTGCCTTAAGGGCCAAGTCCAACACAACCCCCTTCCAGCCAAAACGCAGGGCCGACCAATCACCACCGTGATGGGCTTCCCTGCTTGGGGCTATAAAACACGGACGCGGGCCCGCAACTGCAGGGACACCCTCCTGTTTTACGCCAGGGTGAACCCCTGGGGTTCTTTCTAAAACTATGGTAGGGACTAACTGGGCTACCCCACTGGTACTCTCCAGCTGCCCTCGGCCAGGACCAGGCCCTAGGCCACCCAGGTGCCACTGGTTCCTGCCTACTCACAAAGTGGGGGGTAGTAACTTCTGGCACATAATAGCCATGCTCCACTCTTCCTGTCTGCAAGACAGGGCTAGACTGCCACTGGTTCTCCAGCCTAGGTTCTACAACCTTAGGTGGACCAGGAGTCTCAGGGAAGGATCTCCTCCACTTACCTCTTCTCCTAGGGTTCCTCCGCCTCCTGCGAGGGATACCCTCTAAACACCATTCTCCCAACCTAAGGTTTAACCCCTCAGGTGGTACCGGGGTCAGAGGTGGGCTTTCCCACCCTCTGCACCCCCTTCCAGAGTCCTGCTCCCTCCCAACCGGGGCGGTACCTCTGGAGAAAGAATTGGTCAGGACACTGATTACAGTATTCCCACCCTTCAGGTCAGGCAAACCTTGAACCTGGACCTCCAACCTCCGGTCTAGAACCTTTGGTGGAATCACTGCCTGGCACTCCAGGACTTCTGGGGACTCACATCCTATCCCCCAATCACTCCTTTCACTGGACTTCTGTACTCTCCCTACTGGAGCAGTACTGCCAGACTCTACAACCATAGAAGCTCCGCTTACAGACGCTCCAGGTCCTCCACCCACTAGGAGATCTCCCTCAAGTGGACTAACAGGTAAGCTTAGGTCCCCACCCTGGTGTTCCCTAAAGAAACCATCCCGGCTCTGAGGCAGGGCTTCGGGCATCTGGGGACTCTCGGTCTCACACTCACTCCCGCTCCACTGAGACAGGCAGTAAGCCCCTACACCCTCCTCACTATACTGGGACCTAGCTGGGCTACTCTCACCCTCCTCCACCACGCTGGGTTGGAGAAAACCTGACCAACTATTGTTGGAATCACTCTCTAGCGACGCTAAGGAACCTCTTGCACTGTCCCATCGGTCTGCTTCCGCTGCAAGCTCACATGCAATAAACGATCCAAACTTCAACAGGTGCTGGCGCAACTCTGGCGCACAATAACTGAGCAGGTGCTCTGTGACAACCATGCTAAACAATCCGCCAGACTTGTCATTCACGTGAGCCTTTTCCCAATCAAACAGTTCTCCACAACACTCATCTTCAAAGTCTTCCCAAGACTGATGAGGCAGTTTCCTAAGTCTCCTGAACTTCAACCCGAACTCCTCTGCGGGGAAACCAGGTACCATACTCGGGGAACTGGGAGTGGGACTGTCTACACTGACATTTAAAAAGCTGCCACCACTGGACTCCACCCTCCCTGGGGAATCCAGACAATTACAACTGCACTCAGGGGATAACCTACTCTCTAGGGCTACCTTCTCCCTGAACAAGGCCCTCTCAGCCTCTAGCTTGGCAAGCTCCAACCTGAGCTGTTCCATCGCTAGCTGATGCTCCCGCTCCTCCTTCCTATCCAACCACTCCTCTGGGGACAGGGAAAGGGATGGGGCGCTGGTACTGACACTGGACCCAGCAAGGGACTCCCTATCTATGGGGTCCTCACTATCTGCTGACATCCATCCACTGTCATCACCATCCAACTCACATTCTTCATCAGAATCTTCAGGGCTCCCCACAGACTCACTACCCTCATGGTGTGCGGCCCGGGCCCTATCTCTCTCACGGTGCTCAAGATCCCACTGATCCTTTTGCCACAGGATCAGGCTGTCCCTAAGCTGGGACTGAGTATCCAACTCACTCACCTCTATGCCTCCCTTTTCACAGAATCTGACCAGCTCTAATCTACTGTACCTAAAAAGACCACAGAGATCAAAAACTGGCTCCATTTTGGCGGACGTTCTCAAGAAAAGTTTGACACAGGGAACCTGGGGGTCTGAGCTAAACAGGAGAATACAATTAACAAAATTCAGCAAGATTCCTATCTCAGAGAACTTGCACTCCACTGTCCAGGTAAACAAACACTCATTCACACACAACCCCCCCCTCGGACTGGTAAGGCAGTTTCTACCACCCCTGATTTCTCAACCTGACCACAAGCGACACAGGTACCAAACTCTGGGAGCAGGGTGGGAACAAGGTACTGGACAAAATACAAAATGACACCTTTCAGGAGAAGCAATACTGATCTTCACCTAAAAAACAATAATCCCCAAATGTGGTTATCTAAAAATGTAGAGCTTTGAAGTGTGGCCTGTTGCCACTGTGGTACAGCGCAAACACAAATCCTTATCCTCACCGCTTGCCGCCAATGTTAGAAACGGGGTCCATGGCTGGCCAGGGCTCACGCCAAAGTCAGTCAGAGACCACCACTCCTAAGTCAGGGCAAGGGAGTTACACGCCAAGATAACCCCTGCTCACCCTCTAGGTAACGTGGCGCGAGCAGCAAGGCTAAACTTGGAGGCGGTATGAGTTAAGTATTTGCGCACGCACCCCAGCAACAACACCCAAGGCCCACCACAAAGGAAACTCCACACAAGGTTATATAAAAAATAGCCTTTGTATTATAATAAAAACACATTAGATAACACACAAACTTTACAATGTGCCAGAGGCACGGGCAGAATTTACAAGGGATTATGTATAGGACAGGGCCACATGGACCACTGTCAGGGGTAGGCACTTGTTAGAAATAATACTTGTAGGTATACACTTAGCACATCAACATATAATGATTAGCACCAAAATAGTACATGTAGCACACAACCAGTAATCACTGGTAAAGAGTAAATACCTCCTACGCAACCCTAAACACTGTAGGAAAATCACGCAGGGAACTAGGACCTTATCATCAGGACCTAAGGAAGGAATACCATCACCTAAGCAGGTCACTCTTAGCAAAGGGAAAGAAACCTAAACAATCACCTAAGCAGGTCACATTTAGCAAAGGAGATAAACATAAAATACTTAAGCAGGTCACTTTTAGCAAAGGTAAGTGGACATCAACAATCCTCTAAGCAGGTCACGTTTAGCAAAGGGGATAATCATAAAATACCTAAGCAGGTCACTTTTAGCAAAGGTAAGCGGACATCAACAATGCTCTAAGCAGGTCACTTTTAGCAAAGGGAATAAAACATAAACATATTGCACATGAGTCATTAAAACACATTCAGAGGTGCAGGTTAGGACATTTGCGCAAGAATCACATCAACAAGTAACCTACAATGCGCAGGGTGCACATAGCACAACACTCGAACTTGTCCCTCAGGCCAACTGGCCTCGCAAGGGGCTGAATGCCCTGAGTCTCAATGTCAGGGGGTCTGCGCAGGCAGCACAGAACACAAAGCCTAAATGTAGCAACTGTCCACTAAGTGCTGGACAGTTGTGAATCAAGATGAGCAACGTTGGAGCCACGTGGGCTCAAGAACACAGGTGCTGGCACCTAAGAGCCTCAGCGCTCTACACAAATGAAATGGCCCCAGAGCCTCTCTCAGGGCTCTAAATCGATGTGGCCGGGAGCCTCGTGGGCTCAAAGAATAGATGTGGCCAAGGAGCCTCTCTGGGCTCGTAAAACAACTGCCCCCTCGAGCCTCGGGGCTCGTAACTGCAATCAGGGCGATCGTTGGAGTCCCTCACGGGGGACTCAGGAATCAAACAATGCCCCCAGGAGCCTCTCTGCTCCCACAAAGAAATGCTGCAACGTTGGAGCGGCCTTCTGCCAACTGGGGCCGCTCAAAGAAATGCCTCCCAGGAGCCTCGGGGCTCCACACAACAAGAATGCGGGCGTCGTGGGAGCGGCCCTCTGCCAACTGGGGCCGCTCGGGACACACAGAGAGACGCCCCCGCACTCACCGTGTCTCCTGGGCAGGATGCGTCTCCTCTCCTGGTCGGCGCGGGGCTCCCTTTCACTCTGGGAGCCTCGAGGACAGGGCCGGTTGCTTCCTTCCTTGCTGCTCGGCTCCGGGGGCGGGACTTCCGGTTCGCCTCTCCGGGGCCGCGCAGCGATTGGCTGATGGTCCTAGCACTTCCGGGTCGTCGCGGGCAGCGCGGCGGCCCGTTTTAGACAGGCAGGTGGGCTCACAGTATCCGAGGAGTGGGCTCCCTCGTGATACTTACAATATCCAAGAACGGGGCAATGCCGGGTGGGCACTGGCTTGGAAATAAAATATAAAGCGAGGTGGACACTCGCTCGGTCGAAAAACGGCAAATCCAAACGGGCAGATGCCGGGTGGGCACCGGCTGCACAACGAGCGCTCCCCAGCGCTCGGGGACAAAGCACAGCGCTCTCAAGCGCCAAGAGAAGCGCGCTCAGCGGTAAAAGGAAAATAAAGCGCTCCTAGCGCTATAAGTCAAAATAAGAGCGCTTCCAGGCACAGCAAAGCTCCAGCAGGGTCTGGAGGCAGGCAGGGGGGCAAGGCAGGGCCAGAGCCAGCACACTGGGTCTCCAGGCAGGGAGACAGTCCAAGTGGCGGTTGTTGGACTTGGCCCTTATGGCAGGTTCACCCCTAGACTTTTTGCTGGTAATGGTGACCTGGTGATGGTGATTTTTGGGTTCTGCGCACTTTCACTGTGTCCCAGTGGAAAGTGCGTGCGCACTCTGAGTGCATGTGATGAGATAGGCCTGCCCTCCCATAGGAATGCATGGGGAATGTATTTGTCCCTGGTAGTTCCTGATGCGTGGGGTGTACAGGTTCGAATTTGATATGTGCGAACTCGTGAGAGTGAATGCTTCGCAATGGTGTGTGTTGCATGAGTGTGTCATATGTAGAAGTGCCACTTCTAGGAGTTGGCATATTAATATAAAATATGCCTGGCGTGTGATTGGCTGGAGCTGGCTGGTGAGCCTGGCTCCAGGAAGGCTGGGTGGGTCTGCCCGGTGGTGAGTGTGAGATTAGCATGAGTGATGTGTGGGAGGAGTGTACCTGTGTCCTGGATGGGCTGGGTTTTCCCCACACAATGCTGGCTCTGCCCCCCTGTGGTGTGACTGATGACCCTAGCCCTGCCAGTGAAAGAAAGGGGTGGTTGGGCCATCAAGGGTACTCAAGGACCAGCTGCGACTGGGTCTGCCCCCACCCTGTGCCAGAACAAAGGATTTGGTGTATAAAAATGGGGCTGTGTCCCCACTGAAACTGTTCTTTTCCAGGATCCTGAGGGGGGCTGTTGCTGCTGCTGGGCCAGAGGACCGCCACTTGGGGTGTCTCTCTGCCTGGAGACCCAGTGAGCTGGCTCTGGGCCCAGCCTTGCCCCCCCCTGCCTTGCTGAGGGGCTCTGCCTGGACTTTGGGGGCCTGAGCTCTCCCCTAGCGCTTGGGAGCGCTCGATTTCGGCCCCAGCGCTTAATAGCGCTTTATTTGCTACTTTTGCGCAGGAGGCGCTTTAAAAATTCAGCTAGCGCAGGGAGCGCTTTAAATTGCCTTTTAGCGCTGAGGAGCGCTTTGTCCGCCCAAGCGAGTGCCACCTCGCTTTTATTTGTGAATTCCTGGGAGGCTACCCCGGATTGCGGCAAAAAGAAGTTCCCCTCGGCCTCAGCAGCGCGACCCGGAGCCTGGGGGGCTCGTCTGCAGGGCCGCGCTGCCATTGGCTGTCTCGCCAGCCTATCGAGCTTTAGCCTGGCCGGAGGGTTGCCCGGCAACGGGAGAAGCGTCCTCGAGGACGTCGGGGAAAATGGCGGCCTAATCACGGCTGGGGCGCCGGCCGCACGTACTGCCCAGGAGGAAGAAGGAGCCCAGCGTCTTGTCCTCGGCGAGGCTCTCGAGGGTGAGAGAGGCCCGCCCGCGGCCCGGCAAGGAGGAGAGCCAAGCTCCCGCCGAGGAAGGAGACCGCCAGCGTCCCCGCAGCCTACGGAGAGACCAGACCGGGTGAGTGCAGTGTTGCCCAGAGAAGGGGGAGGCGTCGGGGCACGTTGCCGGTGCCCCCCCCCCCCCAGTGCTCTCTCCCTGAGTGAGGGACAGTTCTGCTTCGTGCGCAGAGCGGCCCCGGTTGCCAGGGGGGCCGCTCCAACCAGTGGGGCATTTCGTGCTGAGGGCCCCGAGAGGCTCAGGGTGCCTTTGTTTGTATTTTGAGTCCCCCACGAGGGACTCCAACGAAGGGGCAAGTGTTCTTAGAGCCCCGAGGCTCTTGGGGGCATTGCTTGATGTTAAGAGCCCAGAGAGGCTGGGACATTTCTTGGTTATGAGCCCTGAGAGGCTCAGGGGCCATTTGTTTCACGAGCCCAGAGAGGTTCAGGAGACAGTCAGTTGGGCAGAGCCGAGAGAGGCTCCCACGTTGGCCCCATCAATTGCACCAGTTGCCCAGCACTTTGTGGGCAACTGCCACGTTTAGGCCCTGACATTGGGACACAGGGACAGTCACAGGTGGTGACTTGTGAGTTTGGCGCAATTGTTATTGTTATGCACCTCTGAATGTATTGTTGATGCATCATGTGTTTTCCCTCCTTACACCTCTGAATGAATGTTATGCATTGCATCATGTGTTATGTTCTTACACCCCTACAGGTATTGTAATACTTAGGTGGTTGTTTTCTCCCTAGTGCAGGTGGTGCTAGTGAGGTCCTGGTTACCAGTAATTACTGGTTGTGTGCTCTATTTTTATATTTTGTGCTACAGTAATTTACATTCTAAGTGCTATTTCTGAAAGTGTTACTTCTGATTCCTGACAGTGGTCCAGGTGGCCCTGTCTTGTACATATCCCCTGTAAATTCTGCCCGTGCCTCTGGCACATTGTAAAGTGTGTGTTTTTATCTAATGTGTTTTGGTGTAATACAAAGGCTATTTTTATATATAACCTTGTGTGGAGTTTCCTTTGTGGTGGGCCTTGGGTGTTGTTGCTGGGGTGCGTGCGCAAATACTTAACTCATATCGCCTCCAAGTTTAGCCTTGCTGCTCGCGCCACGTTACCTAGAGGGTGAGCAGGGGTTATCTTGGCGTGTAACTCCCTTGCCCTGACTTAGGAGTGGTGGTCTCTGACTGACTTTGGCGCAAGCCCTGGCCAGCCAGGGATCCCATTTCTAACATTGGGCGCAGCGGTGAGGATGAGGATTTGTGTTTGCGTTGTACCACAGTGGCAACTGGCCACACTACAAAACTCTGCATTTTAGATGACCACATTTTAGGGGATTATTGTTTTTTTGAAGTTCCATTATTTTCTTCTCCTGAAGGTATCATTGTTTAATTGTGTCAAGTACATTTGTTCCCCCGCCCTGCACCCAGAGTTTGGTACCTGTGTCACGTGTGGTCAGGTTGAGGAATCAGGGGTGGTAGAAACTGCCTTACCAGTCCGAGGGGGGGTTGTGTGTGAATGAATGGTGTGTGGCACTAGGCAAGTGAGTGTGAGTTCTCTGGGAGAGGGAACTTGCTGAACCTTTGTGAATTGTGTACTCCTGTGTTAGCTCAGACCCCTAGGTTCCCTGTGTAATCTTTTCACCAGAACGTCTGCCAGAATGGAGCTTGTTTTTGATTTCAATGATCTAGCCACATATGGTGTGTGGGAGCTGAGAATGTTCTGTGAAGAGAGAGGCATAGGGGCGGATCAGTCAGGCTGGTATGCACTTAGGAGATGCATGGTCAAATGGCAAGAGGATCAATGGGATCTTGAGCGCAGTGAGGAAAGGGCCCGGGCCTCACACCAGGAGGGTGGTGGGTCTGTGGGGAGCCCTGAAGATTCAGAAGAGGAGGAAGAAAATGATAGCACAGGGACGCCAGCAGATAGTGAGGACCCCATAGATAGGGAGTCCCTTGCTGGGTCCAGCATAGGAGGCAGCGCCTCATCCCTTTCCCTGTCCCCAGAGGAGCTGGAAGATAGGAGGAGAGAAAGGGAGCAACAGCTGGCCTTAGAGAAGCTCAGGTTAGAGCATGCCCAGGCTATGGCGCAGCTGGAGGTTAAGAAGCAACAGCTAGAGACTGAGAGGGTCTTAGCGCAGGAAAGGATAGAGGAGGCTGAGAGGGCCTCCACCAGAGGCAAAGTAGCTCTGGAGGGTAGACTATCCCCTGCGCGCAGTGTTGATTGTCTGGATTCCCCAGGGAGGGTTGAGTCCAGTGGTGGCAGCTATATAGAACCCAGTGCCGGAAGTCCCACCCCCAGTTCCCACAGTCTGGTACCTGTTTCCCTAGAAGAGGAGTATAGGTTGCAGTTCAGGGACAGTAGGAAACTGTCTCACCAGTCGTGGGAGGAGTTTGCAGGTGACTGTCAGTGTGCATTGATTGAGTGGTTAGAGGTTCCCACGGGACCTGATTTTGACAAACTGTTTGATCTTATTCTCAAGGAGCAGGTGCTCAGTCGTTGTTGGCCAGAGTTGCGGCAACACTTGTTGAGGTGTGAAACCATGGATCCTTGGGAACTTGCAAGTGAAGCAGACCGCTGGGAGAGTGCCAGAGGTTCTCTAGAGTCGTTAGGGAGTGACTCCAAAAGTAGTGGTTCAGGTATCCTCCAGCCCAGCGTGGTGGAGGAGGCTCAGTGTAGCCCAGCTAGGTCCCAGGATAGCGAGGAGGGTATAGGGGCTCACTGCCTGGCTCAGTGGAGCAGGAGTGAGAGGGAGACCGAGGGTCCCCAGACGCCCGAAGCCCTGCCTCAGGACTTGGATGGTTTCTTGAGGGAACACCAGGTTAGGGACCTAGGCTGTCCGGTTAGTACACTTGAGGAGGATCTCCTAGTGTCTAGGGAACCTGGAGCGTCTGTAACTAGAGCTCCAGGGGTTCCAGTGTCCGGCAGTGCTACTCCAGGAGGGAGTGCACAGAAGTCCGAAGTGAGGAGTGATTGGGGGATGAGTTTCCCAGTGGATGCACCAGTGGACCAGGGACTAGCCAGTTGGGCTAGATCTTCTTGGGGGGACCCGGGTGGCGCCACTTCTGTGCTGGGGGATCTTTGCGCACTGTCAGGTGGACAGGAGGCGGGAGATCTGCGCCAGGCAGACAGTCACACGACACATGGGTCATGTGTCAGCCTCAGGGGGATTGCGTGTGAGTCCCCAGAAGTCCTGGAGTGCCAGGCAATTGTTCCACCAAAGGTTTTAGACCGGAGGTTGGGAGGCCAGGTTCAGGTTCAGCCTGACCTGAAGGGTAGGACGACTGTAACCAGTGTCCTGACCGGTTCTTCTTCCAGAGGAACTTCTCCAGTTGGGAGAGGGCAGACCTCTGGAAGGGGGTGCAGAGGGTGGGAGAGCCCACCTCTGACCCCGGTACAACCTGAGTGGATAAGCCCTGGGTTGGAGTGTCGTTGTAAGGGTACCCCTCACAGGAGGAAGAGGAACCCTAGAAGAAGAGGTAGGGGGAGGAGAGCCTTCCCCAAGACTCCTGGTCCGCCTGAGGTTGTAGACCCTAGGCTGGAGAACCAGTGGCAGTCTAGTCCTGTCTTGCAGACAGGAAGAGTGGAGAATGGCTACTATGTGCCAGGGGTTACTACCCCCCCCCTCTGCGAATAGGCAAGGACCGGTGGCACCTGGGTGGCCCAGGGCCTGGTCCTGGCCGCGGACAGCTTGGGAGTACCAGTGGGGTAGCCCAGTTGGTCCAGACAGTGGTTTGAGAAGGAATCCCATGGGTTCACCTTGGCGTAGAACAGGAGGGTGTCCCTGCAGTTGCGGGCCCGCGTCCGTGTTCTATCGCCCCAAGCAGGGAAGTCCTTCACGGTGGTGATTGGTCTACCCTGCGTTTTGGCTGGAAGGGGGTTGTGTTGGACTTGGCCCTTATGGCAGGTTCACCTCTAGACTTTTTGCTGGTAATGGTGACCTGGTGATGGTGATTTTTGGGTTCTGCGCACTTTCACTGTGTCCCAGTGGAAAGTGCGTGCGCACTCTGAGTGCATGTGATGAGATAGGCCTGCCCTCCCATAGGAATGCATGGGGAATGTATGTGTCCCTGGTAGTTCCTGATGCGTGGGGTGTACAGGTTCGAATTTGATATGTGCGAACTCGTAAGAGTGAATGCTTCGCAATGGTGTGTGTTGCATGAGTGTGTCATATGTAGAAGTGCCACTTCTAGGAGTTGGCATATTAATATAAAATATGCCTGGCGTGTGATTGGCTGGAGCTGGCTGGTGAGCTTGGCTCCAGGAAGGCTGGGTGGGTCTGCCCGGTGGTGAGTGTGAGATTAGCATAAGTGATGTGTGGGAGGAGTGTACCTGTGTCCTGGATGGGCTGGGTTTTCCCCACACAATGCTGGCTCCGCACCCCTGTGGTGTGACTGATGACCCTAGCCCTGCCAGTGAAAGAAAGGGATGGTTGGGCCATCAAGGGTACTCAAGGACCAGCTGCGACTGGGTCTGCCCCCACCCTGTGCCAGAACAAAGGATTTGGTGTATAAAAATGGGGCTGTGTCCCCACTGAAACTGTTCTTTTCCAGGATCCTGAGGGGGGCTGTTGCTGCTGCTGGGCCAGAGGACCGCCACTTGGGGTGTCTCTCTGCCTGGAGACCCAGTGAGCTGGCTCTGGGCCCAGCCTTGCCCCCCCCTGCCTTGATGAGGGGCTCTGCCTGGACTTTGGGGGCCTGAGCTCTCCCCTAGCCCTTGGGAGCGCTCGATTTCGGCCCCAGCGCTTAATAGCGCTTTATTTGCTACTTTTGCGCAGGAGGCGCTTTAAAAATTCAGCTAGCGCAGGGAGCGCTTTAAATTGCCTTTTAGCGCTGAGGAGCGCTTTGTCCGCCCAAGCGAGTGCCACCTCGCTTTTATTTGTGAATTCCTGGGAGGCTACCCCGGATTGCGACAAAAAGAAGTTCCCCTCGGCCTCAGCAGAGCGACCCGGAGCATGGGGGGCTCATCTGCAGGGCCGCGCTGCCATTGGCTGTCTCGCAAGCCTATCGAGCTTTAGCCTGGCCGGAGGGTTGCCCGGCAACGGGAGAAGCGTCCTCGAGGACGTCGGGGAAAATGGTGGCCTAATCGCGGCTGGGGCGCCGGCCGCACGTACTGCCCAGGAGGAAGAAGGAGCCCAGCGTCTTGTCCTCGGCGAGGCTCTCGAGGGTGAGAGAGCCCCGCCCGCGGCCCGGCAAGGAGGAAAGCCAAGCTCCCGCCGAGGAAGGAGACCGCCAGCGTCCCCGCAGCCTACGGAGAGACCAGACCGGGTGAGTGCAGTGTTGCCCAGAGAAGGGGGAGGCGTCGGGGCACGTTGCCGGTGCCCGCCCCCCCCCCCCCAGTGCTCTCTCCCTGAGTGAGGGACAGTTCTGCTTCATGCGCAGAGCGGCCCCGGTTGCCAGGGGGGCCGCTTCAACCAGTGGGGCATTTCGTGCTGAGGGCCCCGAGAGGCTCAGGGTGCCTTTGTTTGTATTTTGAGTCCCCCACTAGGGACTCCAACGAAGGGGCAAGAGTTCTTAGAGCCCCGAGGCTCTTGGGGGCATTGCTTGTTGTTAAGAGCCCAGAGAGGCTGGGACATTTCTTGGTTATGAGCCCTGAGAGGCTCAGGGGCCATTTGTTTCACGAGCCCAGAGAGGTTCAGGAGACAGTCAGTTGGGCAGAACCTAGAGAGGCTCCCACGTTGGCCCCATCAATTGCACCAGTTGCCCAGCACTTTGTGGGCAACTGCCACGTTTAGGCCCTGACATTGGGACACAGGGACAGTCACAGGTGGTGACTTGTGAGTTTGGCGCAATTGTTATTGTTATGCACCTCTGAATGTATTGTTGATGCATCATGTGTTTTCCCTCCTTACACCTCTGAATGAATGTTATGCATTGCATCATGTGTTATGTTCTTACACCCCTACAGGTATTGTAATACTTAGGTGGTTGTTTTCTCCCTAGTGCAGGTGGTGCTAGTGAGGTCCTGGTTACCAGTAATTACTGGTTGTGTGCTCTATTTCTATATTTTGTGCTACAGTAATTTACATTCTAAGTGCTATTTCTGAAAGTGTTACTTCTGATTCCTGACAGTGGTCCAGGTGGCCCTGTCTTGTACATATCCCCTGTAAATTCTGCCCGTGCCTCTGGCACATTGTAAAGTGTGTGTTTTTATCTAATGTGTTTTGGTGTAATACAAAGGCTATTTTTATATATAACCTTGTGTGGAGTTTCCTTTGTGGTGGGCCTTGGGTGTTGTTGCTGGGGTGCGTGCGCAAATACTTAACTCATATCGCCTCCAAGTTTAGCCTTGCTGCTCGCGCCACGTTACCTAGAGGGTGAGCAGGGGTTATCTTGTCGTGTAACTCCCTTGCCCTGACTTAGGAGTGGTGGTCTCTGACTGACTTTGGCGCAAGCCCTGGCCAGCCAGGGATCCCATTTCTAACAGCGGTCCTCCTGGCCCCAGCAGCAGCAGCAGCCCCCTCTGGCAAGGATCCATAAGCAGAACCGAGGAACAAATTGTATGGGGACACAGCCCCTTCTTATACTGTAAAATCCCTTTGTCTGTAGGTGCAGGGTGGGGGAAAACCAGTCGCAGCTGGTTTTGAAGTACCCTTGATGGCTCAACCACCCATTTCATTCACTGGCAGGGCTAGGGTCATCAGTCGCACTACAGGGGGTGGAGCCAGCATTGTGTGGGGAAAGTCCAGGCCCATCAGGGACCAGGTGCACTCCTCCCAAGCCATCAACATGCTAATCTCACACTCACCACCGGGCAGACCCATCCAGCTTTCCTGGAGCCAGGCTCACCAGCCAGCTCCAGCCAATCACACGGCAGGCATATTTTACAGTAATATGCCAAGTCCTAGAAGTGGCATTTCTACACATGACACACACATGCCACATACACCATTGCGAAGCATTCATTCTCACGAGCTCGCACATACCAAATTCGAGCATGCACTCCCCACGCATCAGGAACTACTAGGGACACAGACATTCCCCATGCATTCCTATGGGAGAGCAGGCCAGCCTAACTACATGCACGCACTATACTCTGGGACACAGGGAAAAAGTGCGCACAGACCAGAAAATCATCCACACAGATCACAGATCTAAAGCAAAAAGATTAGGGGTGAACCTGCCTTAAGGGCCAAGTCCAACACAACCCCCTTCCAGCCAAAACGCAGGGCAGACCAATCACCACCGTGATGGGCTTCCCTGCTTGGGGCGATAAAACACGGACGCGGGCCCGCAACTGCAGGGACACCCTCCTGTTTTACGCCACGGTGAACCCCTGGGGTTCTTTCTAAAACTATGGTAGGGACTAACTGGGCTACCCCACTGGTACTCTCCAGCTGCCCTCGGCCAGGACCAGGCCCTAGGCCACCCAGGTGCCACTGGTTCCTGCCTACTCACAAAGTGGGGGGTAGTAACCCCTGGCACACGATTTACTCTGAGATTCATTACCTGTTAGTCTTACGAACCAAGATCCATACGTGGAGAATATCTACTCTTCCTGACTACGGCATTATATTTTCTGGCTGAAGCCAATCATTACTTTAAAGATACCAATTCAATTCTTCATCCTAACTATCAAATCCTCTTTCACCACGTGTCTGGGATTTATTTACCAACTAATACACCACCAGGATTAAGCTTCATCATTCCTGAGACTTCAACAAGCAGTTTTTGTTCGACTAATTGAATAAATCCGCCATATTTTATGCTGACATATCCACATTCTGAAATTCCAACAATAGACGGCCACCTGAAGAAGGCTCAAGAGCCGAAACGCGCGTAGTGGTGTCTACCGCATTGCCTTCAAGATTCTATATGAGTTGTTTGTCTATTGACTTTGTATATATTTTTCTTTATGTTAAAAAAGATTCTTTTCTATGCAATGTTAGCTGAATATCATATAACAAAAACTATCTCTTTGAAAAAAACAAAATAATATCACAAAAAGAAAAAAAGAATATAAAAGCTTATATACATATATACACAAAAAAGAACAGTAAAGTTATATCAGAAACACTTTATGGCCATTGTTGTTATATACAGTTGGACATTTATACAGTATTTAAATATATGAGGTGGACAACATCTTTGGCTACATGTTTCCAAAAATTATCAAAACAAACAGTTATATCCATTTAGTCACTTAGCTATAGACTTTTCCTAATTGCGCACTTTACTCTGGGACACAGGGAAAAAGTGTGCACAGACCAGAAAATCATCCACACAGATCACAGATCTAAAGCAAAAAGATTAGGGGTGAACCTGCCTTAAGGGCCAAGTCCAACACTCCCAATCTTGCTTCGGGAGGAATCCCAGCACCAAAGCCACCTTCCTTGCCGCAACGGACGACATCAACTTCCTCCTCAACAGTGGAGAGACTGTGGCCCTCATCCTCCTAGACTTCCCCGCTGCTTTCGACACAGTCTCACACCACACCCTAGCCTGAAGACTCCACGACACAAGACTCTGGAACAAGGCCCTCGACTGGATCCGCTCATTCCTCTCCAGCAGAACACAGCGGGTCAGACTCCCTCCTTTCCTCACGGAACCCACACCGACAACATGAAGAGTCCCCCAAGTATCGTCCATGAGCCACACCTTGTTCAATGTCTACATGGTCCAGCTCGGACTGTACATTGTATTGTACGCAGACAACACTCAACTCATCCTCTTCCTATCCAATGAACCCAACATCTTTAAACAACTTTAAGGAAGGAATAGAAGCAGTTGCCAGGTGGAAGAATAGCTGTCTTCAACTTAACACAGACAAAACCAAAGTGCCCACACCCAGACGCCTGGAACGACACCTGGTTGCCCCCCACCCTCGAGAATCCTCCCTCTTCCACTGACCATGCACGCAACCCCGGAATTATCCTGGACTCAGAATTCAAAATGGACCACCAGATCAATGCTGTCACCTCCTCCTGCTACTGCACCCTCCGCCTCCTCCATAAAACCTTCAACTGGATTCCCCTCGAACAGAGGAAAACCATTGCTCATGCACTGATAGAAGCAGCCTGGACTATGGCAACACACTCTACGCCGGGATCAACAAGAACCTCACCCGCAAACTCCAGAACATACAGAACTGTGCCGCCAGACTAGTTCTCAATCTATCGCACCACTCCAACATCAACCACCAGCTGCAGGACATTGCACTGGCTTCCCTTCGAGAAGAGAATCACCTTAAAGCTTCTCACCCACGCCCACAAAGTCCTCCACAGCACTGGACCCACATACATGAACCACCACCTCTCATCCCACACTCCCCAAAGATTCCTCCACTTAGCCCAGCTCTCTCAATCAATCAATCAATGACATTTATAAAGCGCACTACATACCCGTAGGGTCTCAAGGCGCTGGGGGTGGGGGGGGGGGGTGCCGCTACTGCTCGAACAGCCAGGTCTTCAGCTTCTTCCTGAAGGAGAGGTGGTCTTGGGTCAGGCGCAGGTCGGTCGGGAGGGAGTTCCAGGTCTTGGCGGCCAGGTAGGAGAAGGACCTTCTGTTGGATTCCACGGGCCCAGACACTGCAGGAACGAGGTACGACCAAATCCACTACCCCGACTCAAATGCCTCCCATGAAGTAGACAACCATGCGAGGACACCCGAGCCCAGGGCAGGGGACAGGATTTCAAATAAACGGGACGTCAAATAAAGCTTCACCCCTGAGATGGACTGGACAATGAGACTCGACCACCACCTCCACGCCTCTGTACCTACGAGACAATGTAAACACAATTACTACTGTGTCCCACTCCAAGAAGTACCCCTCCTTCCCATAACCACACTCCACCATACAATAAGAAAAAACCCCTCCTTACTTGAGTATTGTACAGGATTAGCCTCGGGAGGTCTTTGGCAGCTGATAGGATGAGTATTCCATAAACGTGAGAGCCTCCAATTCCATACAACGATAGGGGGTAAAGGGATTACACTTCGAGGACAATGTCTACCAAAAACGGAATTGTCAAGGGGAAAAAGCCATGAACTTCGGCATAAAAAACCCCAGCTGATGTCCTTGTAAGTGTCTATAGCTCTAAAATCAAGGCGGGGGACACAACAAACAATCGGGTCCTTCTTCCGGAGACTGCAGCTCCTCTGTTCTCAGCGCGACTGAAAGCGCCCAAACAGCACACAATGAGGCGGATAGCCTACAAAAAACACGGAAGTAGAGGATGCTGCTTAGACTCCACGCAGCTAACACGCCGGCCGGCGTCCCTAGGGGAAGTATCCCTGACTGTCCGAGGAGCCGTGAAACGAGGGGACCGGAGCCCCAGGTCCCTCGAGTTACAAACCAAACACCACAGCTCCAAAACAAAAAACGAAGGAAAGTGGGAGCAAAGGAGGGAGGAGGGGGCGGGGTGGGATTATGGCTTCTCCTATCTCCTCTAACTGAAGTGAAAAAACGGAACAACCAGGAAAACGGGAAGGGCAAGGCAAAACCAGGATTAAAGAAACAAAGGGAATAATTTAAATAGGAACACGAGCCCGTGAACCAAATTTTCTTACTACGTGGATAACAAGACCCAGAACCTGGAACCCAAAGCTAACAGATACCAAGCACTGAGCAAAGGTAAGGGCGGTTCCTAAATACCCTCAAAGCCAATCATGTGATGGTGGAGCATGGCCATAGAAGAGAGACTAGACCTCATTCCTAACAGTATCTCCCCCCAAGGGTCCTTCCCACCGGACGGGGCTTAGAGGGGTGTTGTCTATGGAACAAACGAACCAGCCGCGGCGCATGCACACTACCCGCTGGCTCCCATGTCCGGTCTTCAGGTGTATAACCCTTCCAGTCAACAAGGTAAAAGAGGCGCCCTCTCCTCCGCTTAGAATCCATAATAGCCTGAACCTCAAACTCTTCTTCCCCATTGACTAGCAAAGGAGGAGGTGGTGGCAGAACCTGTGTTGTTGGTATATAGGGTTTCAACAGTGACGTATGAAACACGGGATGGACCCTGTACTCATCGGGTAAGACAAGCTTCATAGCCACAGGGTTTACCACCTGTGAAATAGCAAATGGTCCCACAAACCTAGGCTGCAATTTACGAGACCCCGGCAACCTAAGGTTGCGCGAAGCTAGCCACACCTGATCACCCACCTTATAAGAAGGAGCAGGAACCCTATGTTTATCTGCCTGGGCCTTCATGGTAACTTTGGTTGCCTGCAACTGTTCACGTGCTTTGTCCCAAATTCCACCCAAAGACCTACAAATATCGTCTATGGCTGGCACATACCCACTAGGTTGAATGGCTAATGCCCTAGGATGGTAACCTAATGAACAAAAGAAGGGAGTCATACCCACTGCGGAATGCAGACTGTTATTGTAGGCAAATTCCGCAATAGGAAGAGCCACCATCCAATCACAAGACAATGACGACACAAGACACCTCAAATATTGTTCCATAGTCTGGTTCGTCCTTTCGGTCTGACCAATTTGATTGCGGGTGGTACGCCGATGATAATCGTACATCAATCTTCAGCACCGAACACAATTCCGTCCAAAAATGAGACACGAATTGTGCTCCCCTGTCAGAAACAATCGCAGATGGCAATCCATGGATCCTGACTATGGAGGACATAAAAACCAAAGCCATCTCCCTGGCAGTAGGAACTTTAGGTAACGGAATGAAGTGTGCCATTTTTGTGAACAGGTCTACTACCACCATTATGGTGGTATGTCCAGACACAGAGGGCAGATCAGTCACAAAATCCATACTAATGGTGTGCCAGGGAGCAGGAGGAACCGCTAAGGGCTGCAACAGACCAGATGGCTTACTATGGGTAGGCTTGCTAGTGGCACACACGGGACACGCTGCCACATACCCCTGTATATCCTTAATCAGCGAGTCCCACCAAAACCATCGCAAACACATCTCCCTCGTCTTTTGCACCCCCGGATGTGTTACCAGGGAGGAGGAATGACACCACTCCAATACCATCTGCCTCAAGGCTGGGGGAACAAACAACCGATCACCATGATACAACAGGCCATCCTGCTTCAATACCTGGGGTAAAGCCATCCAAGGGGCCAAATCCAACTGTCGTAAATGCCCCTTGATAAGAGAGGGAAAGTCTTCACTGTGTGTAGCCCCTATAATCCTCTCTTCACTGATCATAGGCCTCTCCTCCTTCACTGGACCCTCCTCCCTACACTCCACATGGATCCTAGAAAGGGCATCAGATTTTATCTGCTGTGCGGCGGGTCGATAAGTAATGACGAAGTCATACTCGTTAAAAAACAAGACCCACCGCATCTGGCGAGGTGTTAACGCCCGAGCAGACCGAAAGAATTCAAGATTCTTATGATCGGTATAGATCGTGACTGTGTGTCGGGCGCCCCAGAGGTAATGACGCCACTCCTCAAAGGACAATTTCACCGCCAGTAGTTCCCTCTCAGCCACCGTGTAGTTGCGCTCAGCAGGCAACAAGGTCTTAGAAAAAAAGGCAATGGGGTGCATCTGACCCGTTTCAGCATCCCTTTGGGACAACACCCCTCCTACTGCACACAATGAGGCATCCGTTTCCACAAAAAATGGTAAGGCAGTATCGGGATGCACCAAAACCGGAGCTGAGGTGAAGGATCGCAGCAAAAGTTGAAAAGCATCCTGGACTTCAGTGGACCAGACAAAAGGAACCCCCTTTCTTAGCAATCGGGTTAGTGGGGATACGACATCAGAGAAGTGAGGGATAAAACGCCGATAGAAATTGGCGAACCCCAGAAGAGCCTGGATCTGCTTAACAGTGGATGGTATGGGCCAGGTAACAATAGCCTCTATCTTCTTGGGGTCCATTCGGATACCCTCAGCTGTAATGACAAACCCCAGGAATTCCACCTTCTCTGCGCCAAACTGGTATTTCTCCAATTTGGCGTACAGATGATGCTCCTGTAATTTTAGTAATACATTAGAGACATGTTCATGGTGTTCAGCCTCTGTCTCTGAGAAAATCAATATATCGTCCAAATAGACGATGACAGTTCTGTCTAGTTGTTCCCGGAGAACCTCATTAATAAAGTATTGGAATGCCGCTGGCGCGTTGCACAAGCCAAACGGCATTACACAATACTCGAATAGGCCAAATTTGGTCTTAAACGCCGTCTTCCATTCATCCCCGGGTCGGACTCGAATGAGATGGTAAGCACCCCGCAAATCCAGTTTGGTAAAGATGGTTGCCTTGCGGAGTTGGTCCAACAACACGGGGATAAGTGGAAGAGGGTACCTATTCTTCACGGTAGCCTTATTCAGAGCCCTGTAGTCCACACATGCCCTCAACGTCCCTTCCTTCTTCGGAATGAAAAAGATCGCCGAGGACACAGGCGAACAAGAGGGACGAATAAATCCCATTCCCAGCATCTCCTCCAAGTACTCTTTTAGATGTAACTCCTCGGGTTCAGAGAGCGCATATATGCGACAAGAAGGCAAAGGGATACCAGGTATCAAATCGATCTTACAGTCAAAAGACCGATGAGGAGGGAGACCCTGTGCCTTAACCTTATCAAAAACACCCCGAAAGGCAGAATACTGAGAGGGTACCGACATCACCTCCACCCCTGCACAAGACAAGGGAGGAACTCGTTCAATAGCTTCCCTGTAGCAATGTGTAAGGCAATGCTTGGAATCCAGAGTCACCAAGCGTTGCACCCAGTCTATCTTAGGATTATGTTCCTGAAGCCAGGGAACTCCTAACACCAACCCAAATGAGGGGGCGTCGATAAGGTCAAAGACCACTGACTCTGAGTGCCCATTCTCACACAACAGCGTCACTGGTTCTGTCTGGCGTGTAATGGAACCCGAGGTTAGTTCAGTCCCATCAATGGCTCTCACCGGTTCTGGTTGTCTCTTGTATTGACAAGGTAGGTCTAGCTTTTCTGCCAACGAGATATCAATGAAATTCCCAGTAGCCCCGGAATCCAACAAAACCGACACGGGTACACGAGTACTCCCAGCCAGTAAAAGCTGTGCCGGAATAATGAAATGCCTTGGCACCTGATCGATCACACCCAGAACATCATAGGTGCCCCCCGCTCCTTGGCTTAAGGCTTGACTACGGTCCACCTGTACACATGCTACCTTTTTACTGAACGCCAGACCTGAGGGTTTCACAGGACATTCTCTGGCAAAGTGCCCCCCTTGTCCACAATACAAACATAAATTCAATTCCCTCCTCCTTCTTTTCTCCTCCATGGTTAACGGGCCTCTCACCCCCCCTATCTCCATGGGCTCAGGAGCGGGCTTATGTTCCCCAGAGGGTCTAGTTTCCGGTTTGTTATAACTCCTCCAAGGTCCCTGAACCCTAAGACGGTCACCACGTCTCTCCGTCAATCTGTGATTTAGCTTCACCACCAGATCTATAAAGGCAGCACAATCGTCTGGAGGATCCACCACCTGAGATACCACGTCTTTCAACTCGTCACACAAACCCTGATAAAACAAGGAGGTTCTCTTGTCTACTGGCCAATGCGTTTCCGAAACCAACCTATTAAATGTTGACACATAAGTTAACAGATCCTGTTTTCCCTGTCTTAACTTGAGGAGCTCCGCATCGCTCGCCTGCATAAAAGCATGCTTAGCAAACAGGCCCCTCATTAGTTCTTTAAACGCCCGATAATCATGTAAAACGGCAGCATCACTTTCTACAAGAGGGATAGCCCACTGCGCAGCAGTACCAGCCAAATACGATATTGTAAACGCCACTTTAGCCGTATCATCCGGGAAAGCAGTCGGTCTGCACATAAAATGCAGTTGACATTGGGTCATAAAGGTCCCATACTTATTGCTGTCTCCCATGAACCTTTCAGGGGGGGCCAGGGGAACTGGAACAGGCGTCGTAACAGTGACTGCTACAGGGACTCCCCCCTCCGCTCGCTGACCCGTCCCGCCTCCATACTGAAATGTAGCTGGTTGGATGACAGGAACATGTCCCCTCTCTCTCAACTGTTCTCTGGCCTTTACGGCCCCCAATTCCTGCTTTAATCCTACGTTTTCCTGTTGTAAATCTTGTACCTGAGCCTGTAGGGCCGCTACCGCCCCCACTATGTCCTGCATTGTAGGTGTCCTTTCGGCTCCCCCCACGTCCTCGTCCATACCTCGTCCGGGCAGTGTATATTATCGTGGGCTTGGTATTCTGTTGGATTCCACGGGCCCAGACACTGCAGGATCGAGGTACGACCAAATCCACTACCCCGACTCAAATGCCTCCCATGAAGTAGACAACCATGCGAGGACACCCGAGCCCAGGGCAGGGGACAGGATTTCAAATAAACGGGACGTCAAATAAAGCTTCACCCCTGAGATGGACTGGACAATGAGACTCGACCACCACCTCCACGCCTCTGTACCTACGAGACAATGTAAACACAATTACTACTGTGTCCCACTCCAAGAAGTACCCCTCCTTCCCATAACCACACTCCACCATACAATAAGAAAAAACCCCTCCTTACTTGAGTATTGTACAGGATTAGCCTCGGGAGGTCTTTGGCAGCTGATAGGATGAGTATTCCATAAACGTGAGAGCCTCCAATTCCATACAACGATAGGGGGTAAAGGGATTACACATTTCGAGGACAATGTCTGCCAAAAACGGAATTGTCAAGGGGAAAAAGCCATGAACTTCGGCATAAAAAACCCCAGCTGATGTCCTTGTAAGTGTCTATAGCTCTAAAATCAAGGCGGGGGACACAACAAACAATCGGGTCCTTCTTCCGGAGACTGCAGCTCCTCTGTTCTCAGCGCGACTGAAAGCGCCCAAACAGCACACAATGAGGCGGATAGCCTACAAAAAACACGGAAGTAGAGGATGCTGCTTAGACTCCACGCAGCTAACACGCCGGCCGGCGTCCCCAGGGGAAGTATCCCTGACTGTCCGAGGAGCCGTGAAACGAGGGGACCGGAGCCCCAGGTCCCTCGAGTTACAAACCAAACACCACAGCTCCAAAACAAAAAACGAAGGAAAGTGGCAGCAAAGGAGGGAGGAGGGGGCGGGGTGGGATTATGGCTTCTCCTATCTCCTCTAACTGAAGTGAAAAAACGGAACAACCAGGAAAACGGGAAGGGCAAGGCAAAACCAGGATTAAAGAAACAAAGGGAATAATTTAAATAGGAACACGAGCCCGTGAACCAAATTTTCTTACTACGTGGATAACAAGACCCAGAACCTGGAACCCAAAGCTAACAGATACCAAGCACTGAGCAAAGGTAAGGGCGGTTCCTAAATACCCTCAAAGCCAATCATGTGATGGTGGAGCATGGCCATAGAAGAGAGACTAGACCTCATTCCTAACACCTTCCTCCTGTAGTCGCTCTTCGGATGCGGGGGACGGCGGCGAGGGCGTGGTTGGCTGATCGGAGGTGGCGTTTGGGAGCGTAGAAGTTGATTCGGCTGTTGAGGTAGCTCGGGCCTTGGTCGTGTAGGGCTTTGTGTGCGTGGGTGAGGAGGCGGAAGGTGATTCTTTTGTTGACGGGGAGCCAGTGAAGGTCTCTCAGATGTCCGGAGATGTGGCTGGTTCGTGGGATGTCGAGGATGAGTCTGGCTGAGGCGTTCTGGATCCGCTGGAGTCTCTTCTGGAGCTTGGCGGTGGTACCGGCGTAGAGGGCGTTGCCGTAGTCCAGTCGGCTAGTGACGAGGGCCTGGGTGACGGTCTTCCTGGTCTCGGTGGGGATCCACCAGAAGATCTTCCGTAGCATGCGTAGGATGTTGAAGCACGCCGAGGAAACGTTGTTGACTTGCCTGGTCATGGAGAGGGAGGAGTCCAGGATGAAGCCCAGGTTGCGTGCATGGTCTGTCGGTTTGGGTGCGGTGCCCAGGGCGGGAGGCCACCAGGAGTCGTCCCAGGCGGAGGGTGAGGAGCCCAGGATGAGGACCTCCGTCTTGTCCGAGTTCAGTTTCAGGCGGCTGGTCGTCATCCACTCGGCTACCTCTTTCATCCCTTCGTGCAGGTTGGCTCTGGCGGCGGCGGGGTCGTTGGTCAGGGAGAGGATCAGCTGGGTGTCGTCGGCGTAGGAGATTATGTTGAGGTTGTGTTGGCGTGCGATGGCCGCGAGGGGGCTCATGTAGACGTTGAAGAGGGTGGGGCTCAGAGAGGATCCTTGAGGGATGCCGCAGATGACTTCGGTGGCTTCTGACTTGTACGGTGGTAGGCGGACTCTCTGTGTTCTTCCGTCGAGGAAGGAGATGATCCATTCCAGCGCCTTGTCCTGGATTCCGACGTTGCTGAGGCGCTGTACTAGGGTGCGGTGGCAGACAGTGTCGAATGCCGCGGAGAGGTCGAGGAGGATGAGGGCCGCTGTTTCTCCGTTGTCCATCAGGGCTCGGATGTCATCGGTGGCGGCGATGAGGGCGGTCTCGGTGCTGTGATTGGCTCGGAAGCCGGACTGTGAGGGGTCGAGGGATTCATTCGACTCGAGGAAGGCGGCCATCTGCTTGTTGACGGTCTTCTCGATGACTTTGGCTGGAAACGGGAGGAGCGAGATGGGGCGGTAATTCTTGAGTTCGGTGGGGTCCGCTGTGGGTTTCTTGAGTAGAGCGCTGAGTTCGGCGTGCTTCCAGCTCTCAGGGAAGGTGGCGGTGTCGAAGGATGTGTTGATGATGTCTCGCAGGTGGGGTGCGATGACAGCGTCAGCCTTGTTGAAGACGTGGTGAGGGCAGGGGTCGGTCGGTGATCCGGAGTGGATGGAGTTCATCGTGCGGATGGTGTCTTCGGTGCTGATCGGGGTCCAGGCGTGGAGGGTGGTGGTGGGGGGTGGTTGTTCGGTCTTGGTGTGCGTTGGTTGGTTGTTGAAGCTGTTGTGTATGTCCGCGATCTTGTTGTGGAAGTATGAAGCGAGGGAGTTGCAGAGGTCTTGCGATGGGGTGATGTCGTTGTTTCCTGCGCTGGGGTTGGATAGCTCTTTCACGATGTTGAAGAGTTCCTTGCAGTTGTGTGCGTTGTTGTCCAGCCGGTCCTTGAATGCAGTTTTCTTGGCGGCGCGGATCAGCTGGTGGTGCTTCCGGGTGGCCAGCTTGAAGGTGGTCCTGTTGTCCGGTGTAGGTTCCCTTCTCCAGACTTTCTCGAGGGCTCGGCAGTTCTTCTTGGAGCTCATGAGTTCGTCGGTGAACCACGGGGCTTTCTTGCTGCCGGGTCTGCTGGGCGGGGTCCTCAGCGGGGCGAGTTCGTCCGCGCAGGTGCTGATCCACTTCGTGAGGTTGTCGGCGGCCTGGCTGGGGTTCGCTGAGCTGGCAGGAGGGTGCTGGCTCAGGGAGGTGGCGAGCTGGTCTGCTGTGATCTTGTTCCAGCTTCTGCGGGCGGCCTGTTGCTGGTGGTGGTGGGTCGTCGTTCTCTTGAAGGTGAAGTGGACGCAGCTGTGGTCCGTCCATTGCAGCTCTGTGGCGTGGCTGAAGTCGATGTCTGTGCTGGAAGAGAAGACTGCGTCGAGTGTGTGTCCGGCGAGGTGGGTGGGGGTGGACACCAGCTGCTTGAGTCCAAGATTGGCGAGGTTGTCGAGCAGGGTGCTGGTGTTGCGGTCGTTGTTGTTCTCCAGGTGGAAGTTGAGGTCCCCCAGGAGGATGTAGTCGGCGGAGGGGAGGTCTCTCTCACAATTGCACCATGCATCAAGAAGACCAGAACAGGAGGACGCTCCTGCTCCTTCCACGTGGCCCAGGGATTTAACACCCTCCCTCTCCACCTCCACCAGACATTGTCACTCTCTAAGTTCCTGAAGAACCACAAGACCTCGCTCTTCGGTGAACTACTGTGATCTCCCAGGACCTACACCCCCTTCCCCCTCCCCCCAGTGCCTTGAGACCCTTTAAGGTGTGTAACTGTGATGTACAAACCCCAGATTGATTGAAGTGTGACCACTCCCATGGGCTAAGACTAAAGGGGAAAAAGCCAGGGAGACCAGATACATATGTCTGTCTGAAGAAAGGGGTGTTCCCACCAGTGAAAGGGAGCCACCAGATCACAAACTAGAGATTGCTCTGCAAACATTTGACCACCCCAGGGACCCGTGAAGGGGGCATACATGAAACCAAGTTGTGATGATCTTTAATGGAAATGAGGAAAGCCAGACCTGGTGAAGGGAAACCTGTTTGCCAGGTTAGGAACTTTTCTCCCCAAATGCAGGCAAGGTTCCTGACTTCACCTGCCTGTAGTGTGGCAACTTCTCTGCTGCAGCAACAAGTACAGCTGTCACTGAAAACAGTATCAGGAAGGTATAGCTGGGGGTGCAGATGGGTTGGGGGTTCGAATTGGAGTAGCTATAGCCTTTTGGGCAGAGCACATGGAGGGGGGATTGCATATTGGTTTCTTGCTTGCGAGGCAAGCTCGCCTATTTGGCAGATGCAAGGGGCAGGACTCAGGTGGGGAAGAGGGTCCTGACAGAGGACTGACACTGCTGCATGGTTTCACATTTACACAATGTGCTACTGAAGATGTGATTAACAAACTTTGTAATCATTACATTTTGCAAATCTTGAAAAGTTTTTTTTAAAACTTTACAAAGTTATAAATTAGTAGACTTAAATGAGGAAATGAAAAATAATTCAACCAGTCAGTAGGCCAGTGACCTTGGAATTTTCCAAAAGTGAGCAGGGATACAAATATCACAACCATGGCTCCTTTTTAGTAGGTCCTAACGTTAATTGAGGGAAATCTCTGTATTGCTGGGCACAGCCGCACTAGAACGTTTAAAGTGTATCCCATACAGTAAGGGATGCTGATCCCAAGAACCAACAATGATAGCAACCTCAACAATGTGATTTTGGGTGACGCTAGTACACCACAGGGACTATTATTTTTGGGCACTCTACCCTATACCAGTGCACTCTGTACCACCGCACTCTACTCTGCACCACTGCACTGTATGGCACTCTTCTCTACTCTGCACAATTGTACTCTAGGCCACTGCACTGTGTACCACTCTACTCTAGTATGCCCCACTCTACTCTACACCACTTTAGAGTATGCCATGCCACTCCACTCCATACCCTGCTACTCTATGCCACTCTGCCACTCTTCACTCAAGACAATGCCACTTTACTCTATGCTACTCTATGCCATTTGATGCCACACCACACTACTCTACCCAACTTCATTCTGTCCCACTTCACTCTAACCCACTACAATCCACACCACTCTACTCTACGCCATTGTAGTGTATGGCACACTACTCCACTCCACAAACTGCCACTCTATGCCACTCTAGCACTCTCCACTCCACACAATGCCACTTTACTCTATGCTACTCTACTCTATGTCATTAGATGCCACTCTACTCTATACCACTCTACTCTATGCCACTCCACTGTATGCCACTCCAACTCACTATACTCCAATACACTTTATGCCACTCCACTCTACTCCACTTAGTGCCACTCCACAATTCTATATGCTACTGCACCCTTTGCCACTGCACTGTACACCATTATAATCTACTCTTCACCACTGAATTCTACACCACTATTCTCTACTATGCAGCACCCTACTATACGTGACTGCACTCAACACCACTCTATTCTTACCTTTACCACTCTACTCTACACCACTGCACTTTACGCCACTGCAAGTCACTGCACTCTACTCTACACTACTCTACCAAGCTGCACTTTAGGCCTCTCTACACTAATCTTTACCACTCTACTCAATACTACTGTACTGTATCCTCACAGTACTCTATGTCAGTCTACTCTACGTTGCATCACTGCTCTCTGGGCCACGGCACTGCATACCATTGCACTCTGCAGCCACTGTACTAAAAAAGTCTCACAAACTAGAACCCAGAACATCACAATCATAAATGAAATCCCCTGATCTCAAGTTTCCACCCAGAGGATAAGATGGCAGCAATGGTAGACGATAGAGAAATAAATATGCGAGGAGATGAACCGCCATTGGTTAACAATTTGCCACTGACTAGTGCATAGTCCAAAACTTATTCCATAGAATTAGAAGGGTACAATAATCTATACTTTTGTGGAATCCGGTTTGGATAAGAATTTGCAAAAGCTTTTCATTAAAATGTTTTCGTTATAATTGTAGATTATATTTGAGCATCGAAATATATTTCCTGTTTAAAAATCCGACGCTGTTTCGTCATACCTATTACTTAATTTTACTATTGCTAGGGTTATGCGTTCTCTGGTGCACACCATCTAACCACGTCCTATGAAACTTCGGCCTTTTTCTCTTGATCAGTACTAGCACCAGTGATCCCAGGAAAATCCTTTGTATTCGTACTGCCTAGTATTCTGATAGGACGAGCAGACACCAAAACCTCTTTTGTGAGTGTTAAGTGCTCCCTGCTTGCTACCAGGGTCCGGCTGCAATTTCACAATACAACAATGGACTTGGAAACTGATTCTCCGATTCGAGTATTAAAGCATAGATCTTCCTTTCTGAATAGTTTTTTTTTCAGAGTCCTCAGTAAAGGAGAATGCTAGAGGCTGATTGTGCCATAATGAGCTGCAAGGATGGTGAGCGAACATTCCATACACATTTGAACTGAAATTGCTCGCCGTGCACTGTAGCTGTGGTTTAGGGCATGAAGAAGAGCTCTCAGTCACATATACCGCCTGTCTTTGCTTTAAAATGTTTGCAAAGATGTTGGTTCTGTTTCTGTTGTATTTCTATCTAGGACCCTAATTCGATATTCCCGATTCATGCCCTTATGTGGTTATAATAAATAGTATCCTTATAAAGGCATAAGAATCATATCCATATTTAGTAATAGCCCATGCAGTTCAAAGTACGGCAAGGCTACTCCCATAGACTCCTAGAAAGCACAGCGCGTTCTTTAAACAAACCAAGCCTCCAGCAGCCCGGGAAAACCCCCTGCTTTTGTTTTGATTTGCACAAGAACTCCTGGAGTCCAAAAAGAACTGTTAGTTCTTAGTGACGTCTTATGTCCAACCTTACGTCAAACCCGGCACCTTTCAGGTATAAATATACCAACGTTGCCTTAAGCAAACACACGGTGGTGGGGAGCAGAGCGATGTTCTACTTGTCCGAGAGCCCAGCTGTTGCTAGAACCGAAGGAAGCCACCCCTCCCTTTTTGACGCGCTGGAGAAGCTGCCTTTTCTCACGCAGAGAAATCCAGCTCCCGTGTTCCCAAGTCACCCTCGCGGGTTGCTGGGAGATTGAGTCCTGAGAAGCGAGATACAAGACCTCCTTCATTCTATAACCAAGGTACGGAGCTGATTAAAACCTTAGAGAGAATTCTTGATTCTGATACTTGGCAAATAACTTAACTTAACTTAAAAACTGCAAACTTCCTTACTCCTTCCCACGTATTAGGCTTAGGTCAGGTACACTGGGGTAGCCGTATATTAGAAGCACCAGTTGAGTTTGTTAGTCAATATTTTTATGTATGTATATATTTTATCCATTTTAAAGTATCATATGGCTTAGAAACAATATCAATGCTTTTACAGTATTATTTCATAATACTACTTTTACTGTACCGACTTTACTTTATGATAACTATTGCAATTGTGGCAATTCATTTCTCTTGCATAAGAAAGAAGACTGCTCAATAAAATAACACCTTTTTATTGAAAACGCCCGTCTCTCTATTTCTCTGCACTCTGGTGAAATTAAGCATGCACAATTGACTGAGTAAAATAGCCGTCTATTGTTTTCACACGACTATAGAGATACACTCTTTATTCTGAGGGAGCAAAGTTGTCATGTTTATGCGGTTGTTAGAAACTAATCCCTTCTTGTCTAAATCAAGACGGTTAACCCTTTCCTGAACATTCGAGAACGTTTCTAGTGACCTCTGAGCTAGCTGGCAAAACTAATTAAAACTAACATAGTCAGTAGAGACCTAGATGACCTCAGTCCTACGTCTACACTGCTGTTTATGTTATTCCAATGCGCAGAGCCTATTGGGAATATAGGAACTACACTACATGGCACCCAACGTTTGGTAAGGTGATAATCTAACACAAGACACTAGAGTAACTCAGTCGTGCTTTTCACACAGACCCCTTTCTCCCGTAAAAACTCCAATAGACGTCTGGAGTGGGTGAAAGGATAATATCCACCGGAACTTAGTAGGATGAGAATCCTATGTATTATTTTCTGGTTTAGTCAACGTTGAAGGATACAGTGTTCCAAAATATTGTGCACCTAATCTTTGCTTCCTTGAAACTTGATCTGCAACAAAAAAACTTTCTTTCAATAAAATGGGAGAAAGTGAAGACGAAAGAGAAAAAGAAGCATTAGCAGCTCAACTCTTAGCGGATGACACAACATTCCAAGAAAATGACCCGAATGCTATAATCATTCTGGTCAATATAAGAAGAACTATAACTCTTAAACTTATAGAGAATGGACTATCACCAAGAGGTGGTACAGTCATATTTGTGATAGAGGCACATGAGTATCGGCAGACAGAGGTATTCTATTCATCGATACATTTTCCAACAGCACAAGCTGTGACAAAAGATTTCCACTATTACAAAATAGAGGAACCTCCGGATATATACACTCCTTTCGAGGATGTTGAAATTCCACTAACATACCAAGAGCACCTGCTCTGGTTTAAAGGCGCCCTAAAACATCAAAATCACATCACCAGGCATGGTCCACTAGGTAGACCAGGAGCCACGTGGCCGGTTCTAGCCAGCTACACACCACACCCAGACATTGATAAAATGTCGGACCGGAAACTTTTAGCTCAGCTAAAACTTTTAATTAAAATACATAGACAATTTGTCCAATATGTCATGCGGACTTCAACAGTCCAACCAGGAATTAACATCCCACAACTGACCACTCATCAGGGGAATACAAACAAAATTACACCACAGAACATACAATCATGTCTTGGTAAAACACCCATAAAACGGGAACAAATTCCATTATGGTTAGCTCAAAAAATAAGTCAAATAGAGGCAGTATTTCCTAATACTACACCTCATGAAAAACACAGAATTCTGACTATCTGCCTCCCAATGGGGGTCGCACCACATGTGGAGGACTGTGACACTTTGGGCATGGTCTTTGCTTCCATCTACACAAAAACACACGGTGTTCCGTCTATGGGGGTCATACCAGATGTACAAAGACAAATTCAGAACGAATACGGTCCAGAACCCGCTTTAACTCTGGGTATGAAATTACTAAAAGACTTTAAGCAGGTCTCTGCTATATTATTAACCAACATAAAAGGAGAAGCAGCATGTGTGGCAATCCGCCAGAAATTGAAGGAGACAGATATAACAGACCAACCATTTGAACTTGCCAGAATCATAGAAAAATCCTATGAAGAGCTAGGAAGAGATAGTTTGGGTGGGAAACCAATAAAACCCCAACTAACTGAAAATCCTGAAAAAACATTTATTAAAAATAATCTAAATACTCCAAAAAAGAGTTGGGATGGTAATAAACAATCCAGTCCCAAGGAAAAACGATTCCAGTCCAGAGGAAGGTCTCGTCAACGGAGAGAAAGATCTCCTGGCCGAGGGGGCAAGTCTCCCCAAAGGGAACCCTCTGAGAGAAGATACAATCTTAGAGATAGGGATAAATTGAGAAAACATGATAGCTATCAAGATATTGACACACGTCCCTCTCGTTCTTTTCAGACTTCCTCACAGAAATCGGAAAGAAGAGGACGGTCAGAACACAAGGAAGAGCACGTCAAGTCCAAAAACAAAGAACCTACTCATCAAAGTAAAAAATCACAATTTCCCAGAAAGAAGGTAGCAAGTATTAAAATTAAACATGCTGAGGATTCTGAGGATACAACTGAAAAACGGAGAGTGCGCCCAGACAATTCTAGACAGCGCAGCAGAAGTGACCATAGCTCGCAAGATCCTGATGAATCTTCTGGAGACAGTGGACACAAATGAATACATTCAGGTGGAAACTGCAGACACACGAGTTAGAGTGCCCCATAAACTATATGAAATAACATTACGTATAGAGGGAGATAAAACTAGGAAAATTAAAGGTCTCTTTTGGGAGAATCTTTCTAAAGGCTATGACATCCTGTTAGCTGAAAAAGACTCGCCACCAGAGTTTGTCAGGGAGTGCCCTCTTGGCGAAGAAACTATTATGCCTGCCTTCTCAAATCATATTCCAATTCATAAAAAATACACATTTACAAGAAAATGGGCAGTGGCCCAAGCCCCTGCATTATACAAAAATCATGCAGGATGGGATGAGGACTCTACTCCCCACAAAATCCAGTTAAAAAATCAACCGACTGCACAAAGGCAGTACCCAGTTAAACAAGAAGCTAAAAAGCAAGTCAGGGAGATCTTAGATCAACTTGAATATCAAGGGGTGATTGAAACATGCACGTCACAAATGAACAATCCTTTGTTTACTGTGTCCAAGCCAGATGATTCATATCGTCTAGTTTTGGACTACATACATTTAAACTCCTGCTGCAAAACTTTTGCAGTACAAAATTCACACAGTGCAGCACTAATGAACAACATTGTGCGCAAACAATATAAAACAACATTAGATATCTCTAATGGATTCTTCTGTCAAAACATTGCACCTGAATGCAGGTATTTGATAGCTTTCTCAATAATGGGGTCGCAAAAACAATTTTGCCGACTCCCACAGGGATTCAAGAATAGCCCAGGATTATTCTCAGCAAGGGTAACAGAACTACTACAAATATATGATGATGAGGCATTATCGTATGTCGATGACATCTATCTTACAGACGATGACCTGGAGACTCACTTAAAAAGAGTGAACACCATAATTCTTGGGTTCGCATCAGAGGGTTACAAATTCAACTTTTAAAAGTCAAGAATTGCCCATCTAACAGTCCTATTTTTAGGATATGAATTATCAAGTGAAGACAAAAGCCTGGCAGACAACTTCTTAGAGAAGTGTGCAGTACTCCAAGCACCAAAAACGCTGAAAAATTTACAATCGATACTAGGCTTCCAGAATTTCGGTAGAACATACATTCTAAATTATGCTGAGAGGGTTAAACCTCTCTATGAATTAATAAAGCCTGATTTCAAACCAATACATTGGACTCAAAAACACACAGAAATTTTGAGATCATTACAGACAGACATGTTAGCTAAAACAAAACTGCAAACACACGAAAACGTATGCAACCTTGTAATCCGAGTCATCCCGGGAAGATGCAGATTCACATACCTGACCTCTAATGAGGGAGAAACGGTACCTATAGCTTACAAATCACATTTGTACACACAGGCTGAAATGAAATTCAGTTCTACAGAAAAAATTCTGACAGCGGTTCAAACTGCTGTAGCAGGAGAAAGAGCCCTAGCCCAAGGCAAAAGAATAACTGTTTATACAGCAGAATCAGCCCTTGAGGCATTAACAAGTCCACGCAATCTGAATGCAGTGGCATTAGATCCAAAATGGATACAATGGGAAAATTCTCTTGCTACAGATGACGTGAAATACTATTTTGACCCGAAACTGAAAAAACTAGAAGATCTAGAATACGAACAAGAATATCCTCTGCCAATGGAAATTCTGCCTCTCGAACAATATACCTGTGTGATCTATATGGACAGATTTGCACACCATTACGATGTAGAGAAAAAATCCTACAATGCAGCGTGCGCGATTGTTAAAGGTCGCTGGCGCTCTGGTAAATTCAAACCAATGATTACCAAAACTGAATCACTCAGAAACTGTTCAGCTCAGCGAGCTGAAATAAGATCTTTAAAGATGGCGCTTGAAAATGCCGATCGCGATTTCCCCACACTAATAGTGTGCGATTTCCATTACTGCGTCAAGTCATATAACAGTGACATGCAGACATGGAGCAAAAATGGTTACAAAGATGACACAGGTGCCACAATAAAACATTAAAAACTTTGGGAACAAGTAGTTCTTTTACAGAAAGAACTACAAAAGACTCACGTCATACACGCACTGAGTCATCGACGTGATGGCGTTCACGTTGCAGGGAATTCATTGGCTAATAGAGCCACAGCGGCAGCGGTTCAACCGGCTTCCGTAGCCACAAAAAAGCGTTCAGAAAAACACATAGATGGAGAAACCATGCTGGCGGTAAAAGCGTTGTTAAAAGGCGATTATGCAGCATTACCTCTCAACTATCCACTGAGTAATACATACATAATTGATGCAAACTCCGTTCCTTTTGCTCAAATCCCTGGAGTGGGGGATAGAGTAATTCCAAACACGAACCGGAGGGTTTTCTTGATTGAAGACGCACACATGGGACTGGGTCCGAGGCACCAAGAGATTTTGAAATCTCTAATAGAATTACAATCAGAATATTGGTGGCCGGGGATGAGCTTGCAAATTTACAAATTTGCAATGGATTGTCCTGGCTGCAACAGAGATCGCAGTTGTGAACCGGACCAGACTATTGCCAGGACACCATTATTAGAAAGAATCAGGCGATCTATACGCAGAAATCCAGCCGGAGAAATGCGTCCCCATAATTATTAAGACTGAATTCACTTAAAAATGTAGACCCCAGCGCTCGGCTGACGCCAGAACTGTTATAAAAGATTTGTGAGTCTTTATCGGCACATACGCAATTGGCATGCAACATTCTGACCAGGGTCCGGCGTTTAGCTCTCGAGCTTACAAAGAGGCCATGACCAGCATGGGCATTGCATTGCGGTACTCTTCTCCCTTCCATCCTGAGGGAAATGCGGTAGTGGAGAGAAAAAAAGTGACATAAAGCAATCTATAACGGCGAGGGTATTAGGTTCGGGTGATGGGTGGGTCAGACATTTAATAAGTGTCCAACGTAGTCTTAATAACATGCCAAGAAATTCTCTAGGAGGTATCAGTCCGTACGAACTTTTGTTTGGTACTAGAATGATTATCCAGGATCTGGATTGTCAAACTTCAGTGGTTGAAGAAAAAACTTTTGATATCAAAGATCGTTTGGCTGTTTTACAGGACTTGAATGAAACAAGAAAGAGTCTCAGGGCCAGATGTAGGTGAAATAGATTTACCGTATTTTAATTACCGAATTTTACCGATTCGGTAATTAAAAATCGGTAAATCAATGGGGTGGACATGTAGGTATTCCAGATGTACTGGAATACCGAATCGGAAGATTTCGGTATTTACCGATTCGGTAAATACCGAATCGGTAATGCCCATTCATTCCTATGGGCTTTGAAGCCCATAGGAATGAATGGGCATTACCGATTCGGTATTTACCGAATCGGTAAATACCGATTTTCACAAGGGTGCAGGGGGTGTCACTTTGACACCCTCTGGCACCCCCAAAACAGGCTCAGGTGCCATGTGGCAGGCATACATGCCCTAAGGGCAGGTCTGCCTGTCACATGGCATAGGTGTGCATGCACACCGGAATCGGTATTTTACCATCAAATTGGATTTGATGGTAAAATGCCGATTCGGTAAGGCCTCTGGGACTCTGAAGAGTCCCACCTACATCTGGGTGGCTCAGATTCGGTAAATTTACCGATTCGGTAATTTTACAGATTCGGTAAAATAATGCCCCCTACATACCTATCACCTATTTACCGATCGTTAACGGCCGAAAATACCGATTTTCGGCCGTTACCGACTGACCTACATCTGGCCCTCAGTAACATAAAGAGTAAGCCAACAACCACTGAAGAACCACCTGTCACAGCAAGACATGTCTGGATTCCAAAGATTGGGGATCTGGTCAGAGAAAAGATCACGGCGAAGAAGGAATTTGGGCCTTCTTACAGAAAAGCAGTACCTGTCTTAGCTATCAGCGGAACAAGATCAGTAGTACTACCGCCACTTGCTGGTAAAAAGGAAAACAGAATTGTTTCCATCGATCTGGTGAAACCACAAACATGTGGCCGATAATAAATAGCAGGCCCAGTGGACTACCAAGAAATAGCAGAAGACCAAACTTTCCTACAATCAAAGAGGTTCAAACAGAAAGACTAATCACATTCGATAATCCTGCAGTAAATAAAAAGGGACTATGCAACAAAGCCATGGAACTTGTACCTCTTGAAACCCAAATTGCAACAATGCGTGATGATACACCAATCTACAACGATGTAGCATCAGAATGTACAAATGTAACAAAAGAAAATGCAAAGATCAATGGAAATCCGGAAGCGATCCCACCAATTGACAGCACTGCATCTGGCTGTTTTATCAACTTTGATGAATCTTCCGATGATCCAAGTGAACATGGAGACAAGCCAGCAACAAAAACTTTCAAAGAAAAAATGACCGAGCTGTTTCACCAACTAAAAGAAACATATCTCATTTCACCATGGATTGAATTTTGGATTGTGTTAGGTGTACTTTTCCTCCTGCTTTGGCTCATCATGGTTTTATGTTTGGGTAGATTCGTTGATGTAAAATATAGTACAATGGACACAGCAAGTCAGAACATCAACTTGGTCCTAAAGTCTCACAGATCCTCTAACATCGAGAAAAGAGAACTATCATCGGTAAACATCACAGCCAACCCAATACCTGTGGGTATTGCATGGGACAGAACTGACTATGATATTTATGGCCCGATTGAGCTCTTGAAGTATCCACACCAGTTTAAGATTTCCTTAAGTGATTTTGTGAAACCAAGTTCTTTTTCTGATGATTGGGATTTTGAAAATATTAAAAATATGATGTCAGATTTAGTAATGTCAGCCACATTTACAGAACATGATTATTTACAGGGTTCATCAAACTATGAGGAATTATACTGTTACAATCACTATGGTCATCACTATTTGCATAAATCTGTACAACCTAGAAATGTTTTTACTTATAATCAATGGGAACATTGTCCAACTCCACCGAAAGGAAGTTCGAAAACATTTTATGAGAAATTTCCATACTTCTCATGGTTTAATACCAGTGATCCAGAAACGTTTTATTTTAAAATGTTAAATAAGACAGGAATGAAAACAATGTTGACAAATACTAAACTGATTTATTCTGAAAAATTTTATGACAAAATGTCGACATTTGGTTTTGAATTTTGGAAAAACAACTTTGAAACAAAAAACATCTGGGGAACAAAAGACTGGCAGATACAAGGTCTAGAATCATTATTTAGAGCCTGCATGATCCCAGAACAAATAATATTCCTGAATGATACCATTTAACAAACTACTTGTCTTGGTTTAGCTAAGATAAAAGACTTAAATAAACCTTCTATTCCGAAGCCCATACCTGATGGCAATAGTACTACTGATGTGGAAATAGACGTATCCCATATTTTTCACCAAAACAGAATATATCCTGATTGGAAAGAATGGTTGATCTGGCCCACAGACACAAACAACTGTCAAGATAGATTCCTGAACAAAAGACAGGGGTTCAAAATGACCAGACCAGACCCAAGATATTCCCAGAGACAACATCCAGGGATAGTTACAACATACAGTGTAGGGAAATTATGCCTTGAGTGGCTACAGAAATCCACACTGGCTGAAAATAAGCAACACTTGACTTTACTTAAAGAAGGTGCTGACTTGCGAGATTTCATAATGGGACCTCGCAAACAGCGTCAAAAACGTTTCATAGCGGCCGGTATATACGCTGAATACAACGAAGCTTGAAAAGTAATGCATATTGAAACAGCAGAAAAAATACAAGAAATTGATCGTATACATTTGGAAAAATCACTTTCTGTTGTGGACAATGGGTTAATGACTCTGTCTTCCAGAATTTATTCACTGGACAGTATTGTATCATCTGCCTTTGATATAATAGAGCAAGACTTGCTAATGTTACAACATGGTCAGTCCCAATTGCGTTCTATTGTACAGCTTGGCTGGATGTTGCAAAACCTACGTTCAGGCTACGTACCATGGCGTCTAATCAACATAACGTCATTATTTTCTATCTTTAACCTTACTGATAAACAACTCAGTTTGGCACAAAAAGGAGCAGATTATACGATTCTGAGCATTGAAAAACTTGAGAGATTACCATTGACAATGTCAGAGAGACCTGTCATTGAATGGATAATACACGGAACAATTACAATTCCAATAAGAACTTTCCAGTTTAAATATTGCCAAGAATATATACCAGCAGGCCAGTATGAAAGGTTGGGCAAAGGTTACATCAAATCAATCTGGGATTTACCTTACACACATAAATGTCATAGTGATGGGAAAAAGGAGGTATTCCTTAGTGGCCAAAATTGTAAAAAATCACTAAGCGGTACACTTCTGTGTCAAGGTATTAACCTGCATGGAGCCTGCAAAGGGTCTTCAAATAACCTTTCATGTCACCTGCTAGGCACTCCTGCCACACAGATAGAACCATTCTTCAGACAACTCTCCAACGGTAGCTACGTTGTAATAACTGACCATAGCTGTTGTGGAATGATGCCAGGAGAATGCTATCTCGTAACTGTTACTTCCAGGGTCGTTTGCTGTATGCAAGTATTGTATCCAAACAGAAATCCAGACATGGAGGCGGCAATATGGCCTTAGGTGAATATCTCTTCTATTTGAATTGATACTTTAAGCAGAATGAAGTCTATTCTTTTACAGACAACTGTGCCTTTGACCTCATCCAAAGATATGTATGATCTGCAAGTTGCAAGGACAGCGGCAGAGAAACATACCCTTTTATCGACAAATTGCCCCGTGCATTCCGCAGAAATGTTAAGCCAAATTTTAAACATGTCTGATACCAGTGGCATCGCACATGTATTTAAGACAATTTTTCGGGACTGTTAACACCATTTGAAACAGTTCTGGGCATCTTCCTGAATTTTGTCCATTCTGTCTTTGGCGGCCTACCTTTAATTTTGGGATTTGTAGCAGGAATTTTATTTTTGTATCTTCTGCTCCGATATGGCAAGCCAATCCACAGACAAGACTCCGGCAGCGATGGAAGAAACAATCCTAGCAATACGATACCGAGACCGTATCACTAAGGTCCTCAGATTGGCCTGGCTAAGAGATCTGAGTACAACTTGGTTTCTTTCATTCAGACCAATCTGGCAGGATTGCATCTTACCTGTGCTTCGATGTCTGCTATGCGGGGAAGAATGCGTGTTGGACGTCTGTCTTACACTACCATCAGCAGTACCAATGGATATCGATACGTTGCTTTGTCCTGTAGCGACTCATGCAACGTGTTGTCCCCAGCGGCTACCTATTCTGATGACGGCATTCGTTGAGACTTCACCACTACGAGTAGGTGGCGGTGAAGTACGAAAGGAAAGCAGCACCAAACAGGTACAACCTTCTATGAGCATTGCTGATCCAAACATCGATGATAGCAATCACGCACAGAACTGCACAGTTTCAGTATTTTCAAACTTGGTCGAACTTTCACCTGATGTTGTAGACCAATTTTTTACAAGCCTGTCTGATATGATGTTTTCCCCTGAACAACGAAAATAACTTTTAAAAACAACAAGCACACAGCGTTCCCTGAACTCTGAATTTGGCCTTCAGTTCTGTTAAACAAAGCAACTGAAAACATTTGGAACTATTTTTTTTTCTCTTCCCCTGAAAGCGAAATTATTTTTCTTTCAAATCAAAAATATTTACCATTTTTTACGGCACATGGTACTTTGCTTAAAGTAGAACTATTCTTAGAGAACAGAGCTTCTATTTTTAGAGACATTAGAGACACTATTTTCCCTCAGCCTCTAGCACTTGTACAGTATCGTATAAATATGTGATGAAATGGTCTCGACCTTCTCTTCTGTATACAGAGCCATTTCATGTGTAATTTTCGCAATTCGTTCAGCTAATATACATGCATTTAACTGAATGATAATCTTGCTTGAAAAAACGTACAGTACCAATACTCATTTTTCGTGTAAAAACCATACACCATTTCAAATGCAATTATGTATGTTGGGGTGGGTTGGAAAGCACACATGCATCATATGTTTAATACTACTTAATTTTAGTAATGATGGGCATTAATACATGGAGTGGGGTTGTATTTCTATCTAGGACCCTAATTCGATATTCCCGATTCATGCCCTTATGTGGTTATAATAAATAGTATCCTTATAAAGGCAGAAGAATCATATCCATATTTAGTAAATGCCCATGCAGTCCAAAGCACGACAAGGTTACTCCCATAGACTCCTAGAAAGCACAACGCGTTCTTTAAACAAACCAAGCCTCCAGCAGCCCGGGAAAACCCCCTGCTTTTGTTTTGATTTGCACAAGAACTCCTGGAGTCCAGAAAGAACTGTTAGTTCTTAGTGACGTCTTATGTCCAACCTTACGTCAAACCCGGCACCTTTCAGGTATAAATATACCAACGTTGCCTTAAGCAAACACACGGTGGTAGGGAGCAGAGCGACGTTCTACTTGTGCCCAGCTGTTACCAGAGCCGAAGGAAGCCGCCCCTCCCTTTTTGACGCGCTGGAGAAGCTGCCTTTTCTCACGCCGAGAAATCCAGCTCCGGTGTTCCAAGTCACCCTCGCGGGTTGCTGGGAGATTGAGTCCTGAGAAGTGAGATACAAGACCTCCTTCATTCTATAACCAAGGTACAGAGCTGATTAAAACCTTAGAGAGAATTCTTAATTCCGATACTTGGCAAATAACTTAACTTAACTTAAAAACTGCAAACTTCCTTACTCCTTCCCACGTATTAGGCTTAGGTCAGGTACACTGGGGTAGGCATATCTTAGAAGCACCAGTTGAGCTCGTTAGTCAATGTTTTCATGTATGTATATACTTTATCCATTTTAAAGTATCATATGGCTAAGAAACCATATCAATGCTTTTACAGTATTATTTCATAATACTACTTTTACTGTACGCACTTTACTTTATGATAAGTATTGCAATTATGGCAATTCATTTCTCTTGCATGAGAAAGAAGACTGCTCAATAAAATAACACCTTTTTATTGAAAACGCCCGTCTCTCTATTTCTCTGCACTATGGTGAAATTAAGCATGCACGATTGACTGAGTGAAATAGCCGTCTATTGTTTTCACACGACTCTAGAGATACACTCTTTATTCTGAGGGAGCAAAGTTGTCATGTTTATGTGTTTGTCAAAAACTAATCCCTTCTTATCTAAAACAGGACGATTAACCCTTTCCTGAAACATTCGAGAAAGTTTCTAGTGACCTCTGAGCTAGCTGGCAAAACTAATTAAGTCTAACATAGTCAGTAGAGACCTAGATGACCTCAGTCCTACGTCTACACTGCTGTTTATGTTATTCCAATGCGCAGAGCCTATTGGGAATATAGGAACTGCACTACATTTCCACCTTCCAACTTTTCCATATTTTTAGATTCAGGGCCAATGACTTAGAGCTCCATTTAGACTTTGAAGGGCTGACTCTACCAACATGTAAACCACCTACTTTGCCTACTTCGGATAGAAGTGTGGATGTGTTCAACGGTTCTGATAGCAGGGCCTCAGCTGGATCCATCGTCGGGATCTTCTGACCTGTCCACCACGGGGCCATTGAACAATGGATGTCAGATGGTCCACCCTATTTAAGACGGGTCTTCTGATGTGCATTTTTCCTATTTAGTACCTCCAGCAAAAGTGTGTTCATCTTGAATTAGAAATAATACAAATGGTGCCCCCGCCCACACACACAGACTTGAAGTGTATCTTAGGGACATTTATTTGGGCAGGATGGATCCTTTAGGCCAAAACTTGAACAGAAAGCATGCCATACCTTGTCATACTTGCTGGTTATTTATAAGTGGAGAAACAAAATGTCCTCTACCTTCAGTTTGACTACTCGGTCTGAGTCCCCTGATAGTAGTGTAGCATAGATGGGTGGATGCAGTATATACCTAATGTAGTGAAGTGTGAGCAGGGCTTCAGGGAGTGATGCCTTCTTCACTTTTTCTCCAATATAGCAGCTCTGTCTGAGTCCCCTTACAACAGTATAATATTTATGGGTAGCTATCCCTCAGACAAGATGCACTGAGCGGTGTGGAGGCCTTGAGGGATAAGATGCCCTGCTCATGAGAAAACCATATCTTCAGGTAAACCAAGAACTGATCAAGGAGTGATACAATTAGAAGACCATTGTAGATTGCTACTATTTAGTTGACATTGCAGACATCCTGCGAACTCCATGAGGTATTCTACCTGACCATTCAGACCTCATATTACAATTGTGGACATGGTGGTGCTTCTTGTCGTCTGAGAACAGGAAAAGAAAGGCAGAGAGCCTCTCCCTGGCCCTCTTTTGGCGCAAAGAATAATGGCTCAGTAGTGGTATTGCAATTCTTTTCCAACATACCTCCTGAGCAACAGAATTAGTCTAGAGCAGTGAGCAGATACAATGCTGATTAGTTCTCATTGTCTTTTCAGATTACACTACAGGACTAAGATAGAGGATTACCCCTCAGCCAAATTCTAGATACCAAATTTGACTTTGCCAAACAAGGTTCTATTGGTAATTACTGCAGCTGCTTTCCTGTTATCTGGAATGTTTCGCTTTGTGCTGCCAGTATTTATGGGGGTGCCTGGATTCTTCACCTTGCATGCTATATGTCATCCGAACATGAAGTCTCAATCCGAACTGCTGTATACCACATTTAGTCCCTCAATAAACCCAGTACCAATGTGCATTGTATGCCTGTTGAGCTACATGCATTTTAAATCCATTAAGAAGGTAACCACCATTCTTTACACCAATACATGGGGTGTTAATAAACACATTTTGCAAATCTGTCAATAGAATACTCAGTTTGTTAATTATAAATGTGACGCAAAAAGTTTTTGGGCCACACAGAGCAGTTCAGATTAGAACTGTGTTCAGGGCTTTAGCTTTGGTGGGAAGAAGCTGTTTGGGATACTACACCCCTGCCCCTATAAATGTATAACTTAATAAATAGTTAGGTCAAGAACTTTTATTCGGGTATTGTAGAAAAGCAGATTTTCTCTAGTTATCATCAATCACTGCTTTGGTGTTAATCGCCTCTGATCTACTCGATTATTAGCTTAATCAAATAAAGAGGCAGGTGCTGGGAATCTGGAAAGTGATGAACAGGTATATTTCTCCGGAGGAGAGCACGTCAATTTGGACAAACAAAATGTCTTCTCGAGGTGCTCTAACTGTACCTCTGTGGCATGGCCTTTTATATACAATCTTGACTGTTTATTGCAGAGTAATACATTCCTGACAGTGGTTTATTTAGTCCCCGGAATCCCCGCTTCCAACTTGTTCCCACACATACCCAACAGCAAATGTCCCCCACCCTGGTCTCAGCAGGTGATTGTTATCGCGCAGCTGGGCATTCCGGCAGGGTCTGAAGTATGCAGGATTGGTCAGATCTAAGAGGGTTGTGTCATTGATTAATCCTGACCTCTTTGATGTGGAGCGAGTTTCCACTGTACGGGGGCAATAAACTGTATCCGCAGGGGCTGGTTATTGCCTGGGACCCGGTCGAACAGACAGGTGCAGGGGAAGAAAATATCGATGGGCCGGTTCGTGCAAGGGGGATGAAAGGACATGGGAGTTAGGCACGGGATGTGGGTTCGGGGCTTGGTCGCGCTGAAGATGCTTTATGACTCTAGCATGTGTGCTTGGGGGTTTGCACAGCGCGGGGGATGACTGTGAGGTCAGAGTGACGCGCTGGTGATCGGCAACGCATGAAATGGCCGCGGTATCTAAAATGGGTGCTGTTTACGTGCATACGATGGCTCTTGTTAGGCAAGATGGCGCCGGTGATGTTCACGTCTGTCGATTATATTTCAACAGTCGCCCCTTTGAACATTCCAAGAATCTTGCTAATCTATTTCAATCCCCATGATATTCTGTATCTCTGTGTCATACATTGCATTAATTCGTTCTATGCTGATATCTACAGTCTTTTAACACAAAGAGTTCAGACATAGAGAACACAAGGGCGGTATGCATTGTATCCCCAAACAGCAACCACATATTATGGAAACTGGTACCAAGATGATCATCAACAGTTTCCAACCCCAATCTTTTAATATGCCCCAAAACTAGCTCCCAAGTGTCCAAGTCTATTATTCTTGGTGGATCTCTGATGCCAGTCTGTGAAGGTGTTCAATTGCCTTATAGACAGAAGGCGAGCCATCAGGCACAAAAGTGCAACAGCTGGCACCGATGATGCCGCATGCTCCTCCGCGGTCTGCCAGTACAACGTCTAAGACAAGGCGATTCTGCAAAGCCAACAGGCGGACCGCTTGAAGCTCGGCGGTGTTGTTGGTGAGGATGCCGGCTGTGACGTTCAGAGCTGTCTCTACTGCCTGAGTCAGGTGTCGAATGGCCCGGCTGTTTGTCATCAGACCCCAAAGCGGGACAAGGCCTTTAGCTGCATCAAGAAACTGGGATGCAGCAGAGTCCACTTGGTCCGTGTCTCAGGATCGCCTTTCTCGGTGGTGTCCGGCAGGTGCAGTGCAGGTTGGAGGCAGAACAAAAGCGATGTAGCATGTGCCCCCCCCCAGCCTTTTGGAAGCCAGGTGTAGGCTTTTGTACCACAGATGAAGTACATGTTGGGTGATGCATCAAATGAAGGAGGGTCGGCAGTGTTCAGTGTTCTCGTTATCTGGCAAGTGCTGTGGCCCACAATTTAAGTCCCAAGGCCTTTTGAAGAACCGGGTCTTAAACCCAGCGGCGCCAGGGGCATGCCCAAAGTCTTCGGATTCACCTGTCTTGGTGTACAGAGACACGGAATACTTCTGGGTGGCGTCAAAGACCAAATTTATTAGCTGCAGCTAGTAATAGAGATCCTAGAAGTACAGCATAGCGTATATTCTCAGGAGACTGCTCAATTTTGTAAGGCGAAACATCTCTTTTTATACCCAATATTCACATTACAAATGCACGCCCACTGCACAAAATTCTAACCAATAAGGTACATTTTCAAACAAAGTATCACATAACAGAAAACTCAGTTTGCAAGAACCCAACCCAAAGTTAATTATTAGGAATGTCCCAAATCCAATCTCCACAAGCCGGACAAACCCATAATTGAAAGCGCAATGCATGTAATGAAGGAGCATAGAAAGGAAACAATGACAGATAACGAGCAAGATAAAGCATGTGTAAAGAAACTAAAAGTTAACGATGTCCTGAACATTGATTGGCAATCTCAGACAACGATCAACCAAGGAAATTGGCTTAGCAGGGTCAGTTTCAGGTGAAGGAGTCAGGTCCTTACAGTTCACCTTAAAGTCAAGAAGAACCTAGTTATTGTATACCGGTACGAAAAGGCCAGGCCACTTTATTCATTCGACCACATTCATCGGCCTACGTGATGGCAACACAAAATGGAGGCACGGACAAAATGGAACCCATATTCGAGACAAAGTCTCTGAATACATAATGAACTCGCTAGTAAACGTGACGAATTCACTCCATATTAGCCGAACTTGCTAAATACGGTACGACATCACCAAAATCGTGACGGAACCGTAACCTCACGGGACAAGATAGCATTTACAGAACCTCACTTTGATGTAGACAAGACCTGGGACGCCTCCTACAGATAGGGCTACAGTTGTGGTTGCAGCTGTTCTTTTCTTTAGAAAGGAGAAGGTTGGTCTGGCTGGGTTATTCAGTATTTGCATTTCCACACATTCTTTGGCAGGAATGTTCATTGGAAAAGTTGCGTTTGAAGTGAGAGGACAAAAGAGAGCAGTCGTTCTTCCAGTTTTGTTCAGCCAGAACTCGTTATAGAATTGTTTCACTGTCAGATCGGATGTGGCATTGTCCTTGTAGCTCTCTTGCAGGAGCATTAACCAGGCGAGTCAGGACCCATGAACAGAGAAGGGTGAAGGGATGAAAGGAATGGAGTGTGCAGTGGCATGTGGGAGCAGCCCACAGATCCAACAGTTGGTGGCATTTGCGGCAAGATTGTGTTGGTGCAACAACTGTACAAATAAATTGTTCCAGAACTCTTTGCGTCGTTCTCGGAGTCGTGGTGCCAGTGAAACCAGATAGTGTTCCTTTTCAGTGGTGGGTTGCACGGTCGATATCAGTGTTTGGTAAGCAGGAACACTCTCTTCGATGATCCAGACTGTGACCATTAGTAAGAGACTGGCAAGAGATGCTGTGAGGAGTATGATTGTCTTTATGCTGTGGATCTTGGCAGTCTTGGTGTCATTGCGGCAGTTCTTCTGATGTCCGGGAGCTTCCATCACCTTCAAGAGGCTCGGTGACTGGCAGGACTATATACTTTCGTCTAGCGTTTATTGGTAGCCTTTGTAGTGTTGGCTACCGCTACGAGACTTTTGACTTAGTTAGTGGCCTGCTTCATTGGAGCACTCTCCTTTCGTCGCAAGTTGTACCCTTCTTTGGACGGCACTGTGGGGTCTGGAAACTCTGTTAGTTCAAGTGTCTCTGTTTAAGGGTAACAGCTCAGGGCTGGTCGATCTTTGGTCAGGAGCTCTTCTTGGGTGTCCACGTCTTCTTTTGTTGCCAGTGTCGGTGGTATTCGTTTTCAGTGGTGAGCGTGCACCCAGTTTTTCTTTCCTTCCACTCGAAGTGCAGTTCGGGTGGTGAATAAGACTTGCCAGGGGCCCGTCCATCGGGGTTCCAAATTCTTCGACCTCTGGAAGTTCCAATCAGGATGAAGTCCCCGGGTTTGATATCGTGTCCTGGGCCCCTGGATACATCTGGTATGGCTTGCTGCACCTGTTGGTGGATAACAGTTAGTTCGCTCATCAGTTTACACAAATAGTCGGACATGAGTATGTCCGGGACATCGTTAATGGTTGTTGGTTTCGGGGCCGCCCAAATATTCATCGGCCTGCCGAAAACAACCTTGTATGGGTGCGTCAATTGGTGTCTGGTTGGGGTGGAGCGCATGGATAGCAATGCCAGTGGAAGGGCATTGGGCCATTTTAGCCCAGTGAAGGCGACTATTTTGGCCAGTTTCAATTTCAGCGTGGCGTTGTGACTTTCTACCAGGCCCGCTGGCTGGGGGTGGAAAACGGCATTACTCCCAGCCCCTTCAGTATGTATTCGATGACCTCAGCAAAGAATTGGGGGCTATTGTCGCTCCATAAAACTCTGCAAAGGCTGTATCGGGGGAAGAATTCCTTCAGCAATACCTTTGCAGTGACAGCGGCGGTATTGTCACGAGTGGGGTATGCTTCCACCCATTTGCTGAAGGCGCACACAATAACTAGAACGTATTTCAGACCATGGCACCTTTCTAGTTGAATGTAATCCATTTGGAGGATTTTGAAGGGATGGTTGGGCACTCCAAACCCTCCCCGTGATACTACTGTCCCTTTCCCTGGGTTGTGTTGCAGGCATACCATGCATTGTTGCACTAGGCGTTTTGCTGAGTCTGGTATCTTGCCGTTATGCCATACCCTAGCAATCAGTTCGGTCATGGGAGCGGATCCTATGTGTGCGGGTAGGTGTGCCATGGTCAATATGAGGATCAGATAGGCGTTAGGTAGCAGCCATTTGTCTCTGTCTTTTGTCCTCCAGCAGCCTTCATCGTCTTTCAGTCCCACCCGAGCCCATTCAGTCAGTTCGTGTGATGTACTCGTCAGTTGGATGTCTCTTATAGTGGCCCTAGCATCTGTCCATTTCTCAGCTTGTGAACTAGTCACATACATTCATGTTGCAGTTCTGTCTTCGGCTGTGGCTCGGGCAGTAACGTCAGCTAGTGCATTTCCCTGTCCAATAATGTCTGTCACTTTCTTATGTGCTTGGCATTTAAATGCTGCTAGCTGCTTGGGGAGGAGGACTGCTTCAGTTAAGGCAGAAACTAGATCTCCGTGTAGGATGGGTGTGCCGTGCGAGGTGAGGAATCCTCTTTCCCTCCACAGGAGCCCGAAATGGTGAACCATCCCGAAAGCGTACTGGCTGTCCGTGTATATGTTTACTGTTTTTCCTGCTGCTAAGATGCATGCTCGTGTGAGGGCAATCAGTTCTGCCGCCTGCCCGGATCGTTGGGCAATGCAGGCTGTTTCTACTATGGTTTGGGCAGTGGTGACGTCGTATGCCGCTGAAGTCGTGTCATCTGGGAGTTTGATGCACGAGCCATCTACCCATAGTTCCCCATCAGGTGCTGGAATAGCAGTGTCTCGGAGATCTACCCTGCTCCTCGTCTGTTCCACCGTAAGGGTCACACAGTCATGTAGGGGAGTCACGATGGGATCATTTTCGGGTAGAGGTAACAACGTAGCTGGATTTAGAGTGGTGCATCGCTTCAGAGTAATGTGTGGCGCTAGCAGGGTCAACTCGTGGTGATCCCTGTTGGAGCTGAGACAATCGAGGACCCTCCTTACGGACCCGAACTACCATATCCGGGTTACTACCTTGTAAATCGACCTTCCGACTACCAAACATGATGCTTTAACCACATGAAGAAACGATTTAAAGTGACATTCGATAATCATCAATTGTGAATTAATAAAGGGTCACTAAATAGAATACTCCTTTCATTGAAATACTTTATTACCATTAAGAATTCATAAGAAACTGTCAACAAGAACTTATCAGAAATTGTCAACCAGAATAGACTATATTGACTGTTCAAGCCCTGAAGAAGTCCCTGGTTAGGATGAAACGCGTTGGCGGTTCCAAAAGTGATCCTGTCAAAAGTTTTTAAAGATTGAACAATAAAGAATAATTGAAACTGATAACATCGACTTGTTCGTGAAACCAAACTTTCTTTGACTCATTCGCTGTAATGCATTGTGTTTAAAGTGTGCTGGGCTACTATGTGCTGTTAAATTGTTGAAGGTTAGGTTCGTTGAATCAGCCTTTAATTTGAGGGAGTATAGGGAATTGTGCTCCCAGCCCTTTGTTTGTACCTTTCTGTTCTTCAAAACTGATAGGGACTTTTTAGACTAGTGCTGGCACCTTATGCTTTGATTCCCTTTCTTTTGTTTGTGTTCAACTCGTACCCTGTCAGATGTTGGGTTTTGGTCTGATTCAGAAGCGTGTCAACTGCATGGGGTACTAACACGGTAAGGGAGTTGGAGAGTACTATTCCCTCACTCTGGCAGATCAAAACTGCTGCAGCTGCTATGGCGCTTAAGCACGCGGCTAGCGCTCTGGCTACTGGGTCAAGGGCGGCTGAGAAATAAGCGCAAGGGCGCTGCTTAGGACCAATCGATTGTGTTAGGACAGATAAGGCACATCCCTCGGTTTCGTGTGTATAGAGGGAAAATGGCTTGGAGTAATCTGGGGTTCCTAAAACGGGTGCTGAACAAAGGGCATCTCGTAATTCCTTAAACGCCGTCTGGCATTCGGGGTTCCAAGGGAGAGGTAATGGAGTGTCTTTGGCTAGTAGGGAAAGTAGGGGTTTGACTATGAGACTGAAGTTCGGCAACCACTGTCGACAGAATGAGGTGAGGACTACCAAAGAGCGGACTTGCTTCTGGGTCTTGGGGACGGGAGTGTCTAGAATAGTCTGGATTCTGTCAGACGTGAGCTTCCTCCCTTCCTTTGATAAGAGGTGTCCTAGATACCTGACATGGGGTTTGCAAAACTGCAATTTCTTTCAGGAAACTTTGTGGCCATTCTCTGCAAGGAAGTGTAAGAGCTGGATGGTGGCGGTGACTGCTAGTGGAGTAGTGTCTGCTGCTAAAAGAATATCGTCTGCATACAGTATCAACGCTACCCCGTCTGGTAACTGAACTTCATCTAACTGTCTCTTGAGCGTCTGGCTGTAGATGCTCAGGCTCTCGGTGTACCCCTGGGGTGCTTGACAAAATCTATACGAGCGGGATCTTAGGGTAAATCCGAAGAGATAACGGCTGTCTTGGTGAATGGGTATGGAGAAGAAGGTGTTCTTATGGTCAATTACGGTGAACGTGGTGGCAGTGGACGGGATTAGAGTCAGGATGGTGGTGATGTCAGAGACTACAGGGTACTGTGGCACAACTATTTTGTTGATCTCTCGTAGGTCAATGATGAAGCGATATGCTTTCCCATCTCCTTCTCCTTGTCTCTTAATGATCGGTAAGATCGGACTGTTACAGACATTGCTCACTACCTCCTCTACTACTCCTGCTTCTACCTGTGACTGTATTATTTCAATCAATGCTTTCTTGCCCTCTGGTGATGTTTTGTATTGGGGTACTTTGGCTAAGGTCGCGTCCTGTCGTATTGTCATATGCACTGGGTCTATCATCATTCGTCCTACGTCTGAGTCAGCCTTGGCTCACAAGCGTGGTGGTAAAGTGTCCAGTAGGGAAACGCCTGCTTCAGTAATGGGGTACATGTGTTGGGATGGGTGAGGTCTTAGATGGTGATGGTTGTCAGATAAGATGACTCTGACTCCGTCAGGCGAGCATCTGATGGTCGCTCGAAAATGCTTCAGCAGATCGAGACCCATAATGGCGTCTGGGGTATTGGAGGAGAGGAGAAATGTCGTGTCGATGATATTTTCTCCAAGGTCAAAGGGGATCGGTTTGGACAAGGGGTTAGTGGAGGGCATTTCGAACTGGGAGAAGAATTCATCCCTTCTTGGGGTTTCTGACGGTAAGTGGTTACTATGGACCAATCTATCTTTTTCTCAGGAATCAGGGATTTTACTTTTTGTACTATCTTGTCAGGGAGGTCTAATATGGCTTTTACAGGTTTCTGTCCGGGGTTTCATTGTTTGTCCAGCACATCGAGTTGTTCCCAGGTATGACCTAACAGATCAGAGTGTTCTATTTTCCTGATCTGTTTCCATACATCAGCTGGCAGGAATAGCTCAAAATACAAGTCGATGTCGGCAAGCGTCATAATTGTTGATCCTAGTGCGGTAACTAATTCAGTGTAAAACACTGTGGGATTCTTTCGCAAGTCCGGCAAGGATTTGCGGAATGTCAGGATGTCCTGTCTATCCCAAGGCTGATATACCCAATTATAAACCACTCTTCCTTTGGCGTCCTTGTGATTTATGTCATCGTGAGTTTCCTGTCCTCTAGGGGGGACCCAATAGGGGGCAGGTTCCTTTATGGGCATCATATTGTCTAGTCTCTCCATCGGAGGCTCCGTCATTTCCGATGTCGTGTTTTTGACCTCCCGTCCTTGTTCTATGAGGTGGCGGAAGACGTCTAGGGTATAGGAGAAAAGGTCCGCCACATCACAGTCATTCTCGTCTTCTGTATCTACCTTCCTGTACAGAGTCATAAGTCGGTCAGGCCCTACTTTCTTGTACTTTTCCTCATAAGCCGTAAGGGTGTAATAGCAAAAGCGCATGACAAAGTGTCGCTTGTGATTGTCCACGTAAGAGTTACATATATCTGTTATATAGTCTCCTGTTTCCTTCCTGTGTACCAGAGTTTTGACGATTTTCTCAATACCTGCTCGCTCAGTCTTACTCAACCGCGGAATTCTTACAGGCCCTTTTTCTGTTGTTTCGGTTCTTGCTGGTGTGTCGTTTGACGAGGTATCAGGCACGAGAGGCTCAGTCGGCGCAGAGGCCGTGGGTACCGGGGCCTGGAGCTACCTTCGGTTACGTTCTGAGAATCTTGGTGTTGTATGAGAGGATGAGTAGGGGCATAAGGAGGCGGCATGTAGATAATTGGTGGACCTAGGAGTAAATCGTCATCTATCTTCTGTTTTGATGGTAACTCAGGGTAAAGAGCCGAGGGCGCTCTGACAGGGCATTGCCTGAGATCTCTGATTCTCGCTCCTTCCTAGCATTTTCTCTTTCCTCAATCTCCTCTTCTAACTTTTTACCAGCTAGGTGAGCTGATTTCCGTAGTTCCTTATCTAATCTTGCTTCATCTTTCTTCTTTCGTTGAATCATTTCTTTTCGCCACATGCCGAGACTGTCTAGCATAGTTGGCGTAGTTTTCTTTTTATGTAGAGCTTTCTCTAGCGTTTCTATTTTATCGAGGTCAAAAGATCCCATCAGTGGCCACTGATTTTCTCGATATTTTTTAGTCCTTTTATGCCATAGTTTACTGTAAGCTACAGCGACTAATCCATATTTTACGTATATGTCCTTATTAGGGGTGCCTTCCGGTGGAGCCGGATGACTGACCTCAAATAAGCGGTCCGGGCAGAACCAATTACCGATCAGTGGGGAGAAGATAGGCATGATGTATAATCTGTCAAATGAAGATCTCAAACAATGGTGGACAAAGATCCGCACTACCTACCCTTCACTGTCTGCAAAGAGAGAGAACGTTCCTATTCTTCGTTGTTTGCAAGCAGGGAATATCTAAAAAAGAACCAAATATCCTAAGAACCAAAGAACCAAAGAACCAAAGAGCGTAATACTAGTATTTTCAAATCAAACAATTCCAATGCAATCAAACAATCAATCAGATGGATAAACCATCCTACCAATCAGACGTATAACGTCCTACCAATCAGACGTATAAACATCCTGCTCGACCTATCCCGGACCGTTTGGATAGTTCTTCGTCTTCCACTTCCAGCGCCCGATCGTCCTGTGTTCTCCGTTTTTGCCGCGGCACTCCTGTGGGATCCCAGTCAGGACCGTAGATCACTCAAGAGAGGTCTGTTCGGAACCGGTGAAGTTCGAATGATCGGCTGCCAGACGAGGGTCTCTTTCAGGCAGGTGCACTTTTCCGATCGTTGCAGTCATTTACTCCGTCGTTAGGACCTCTCTACCGGACCCACGTGTCGCTGATGGGCCTCGCGTTGGGACGCCAATTGTAGAAAAGCAGATTTTCTCTAGTTATCATCAATCACTGCTTTGGCGTTAATCGTCTCTGATCTACTCAATTATTAGCTTAATCAAATAAAGAGGCAGGCACTGGGAATCTGGAAAGCGATGAACAGGTTTATTTCTCTGGAGGAGAACACGTCAATTCGGACAAACGAAATGTCTTCTCGAGGTGCTCTAACTGTACCTCTGTGGCATGGCCTTTTATATACAATCTGGACTGTTTATTGCAGGGTAACACATTCCTGACAGTGGTTTATTACATCCCCGGAATCTCCGCTTCCAACTTGTTCCCACACATACCCAACAGCAAATGTCCCCCACCCTGGTCTCAGCAGGTGATTGTTATCGCGCAGCTGGGCATTCCAGCAGGGTCTGAAGTATGCGGGATTGGTCAGATCTAAGAGGGTTGTGTCATTGATTAATTCCGACCTCTTTGATGGGGAGCGAGTTTCTACTGTACGGGTGCAATAAACTGTATCCGCAGGGGCTGGTTATTGCCTGGGACCGGGTCGAACAGCCAGGTGCAGGGGAGGAAGTTATCGATGGGCCTGTTCGTGCGAGGGTGATGAAAGGACATGGGCGTTAGGCACGGGAAGTGGCTCCGGGGCTGGGTCGCGATGAGGATGCTTTATGACTCTAGCATGTGTGCTTGGGGGTTTGCAGAGTGCGGGGGATGACTCTGAGGTCAGGGTGATGCGCTGGTGATCGGCAACGCACGAAATGGCCATGGTATCTAAAATGGGTGCCGTTTATGTGCATGCAATGGCTCTTGTTAGGCAAGATTGCGCCGGTGATGTTCACGTCTGTCGGTTATATTTCAACAGTATAGTAATATGACTGTTTGATTTCATCTAGGATTTTTAAATACTCACTCAGACAAAAACACACAAACATCTATGTTTTTAAGCTTTTAAAACATGGTTATTGTACATATACTGCGGGGTTAATTTACAAGCCCCTTGTGCAGCTGGTTTGTCACTGTTAATATTGGGAAAAGTGACGCACCGGCTGCGCAAGGGGCTTGTAAATAAGCCCCTGTGCTTTAAGGCACTCCATACAATCTGCATGCCTTTCCAGTAGCACTGGCCCTTAAGCCCCCCTCATGGCCCACTTCCCATATAATGATTAACATGATATGCCAGAGTGGTTGTTGAAAAATCTTCAGCTCGCCGTCCCCCTACCCCCCACCCCAGCCTTACTGATCACGCTACACCCCTGATTGTATTGTCGGTAGACATTTTGCATGCAAGTCTGTGCAGTTTACCTGTTATGTGGTCATGTGACTGACCAGTTCCGCACACTTTGAATCATTTGGTACTTAGTTTACCCTATTAAGCAGAATAGAGGTGTGTTCTGAAGAACCACTTTCATTTTGCCTCTTTGTTTAAATACTGTTCTCTTTTTAGGTAACTCCAGTTTGGACAGCCGAGTTCTTCGTTTTTTGTGATGATTGTACTTTGGGTTTGAAAGACACAGAACGATATGCCTTTTAATTGGATATTTCACCTGATTGTCCTAGCTACGTTACCAGAGTTGAAAAGCAAGGTCGATCCTAGGAGACCAGTTCATCTCTGTGTTACAGGTAAGCAGTGCAGCCACTTTCTTCTCTGTACTGGACATTAACTATTATTTATATTAGTTGTAGTGAACGTAAGTACTAGGTATTTGAATAAGTGGTACATCATGCTTACAGATGTTCCATTAAAGAAATGTGTTATTTCTAATTTATTCATGAACGACATATTAAGAGAGAATTTGCTCAATATTAGTTAGTTCCCATGTCCACCCAGAAAAACACTTAGAACATATGTATAATCAGTGAAACACTTGAAAAAAAAGAGATCATGTTGTTGAGTTTGTTGGGTCAGCAGCTGTTTGTTACGATTAATCAACAGGTAAGGATGTGAAGATCCATTAGAGTTTCACCATTTTACCCGCCCAATTGTGGAGTGGTAGGTACTATTTCTAATTTCAGACTGGTTAGCTGTTTAGAAGAAAGTACTTATGTTGGTATTCCCTTTTAGGTTCAGGCTTTATATTCCTCAACCTATTTCATGTTTGTGGATTAGAAAGTATGCCATGTACTTGGATGCATCAACCATTTAGCTATTATAACAGTGTCCAGGTTGTTTAGCATTAATGTAAATTTACCAAAATTCCAGGGGTACTAGAAGTGACATCACTTTCCCTTTATCTCAATAATATCACAAGAAGTGACATCATATGAACTTTGACCCTTAATGTCTCCAGGAAATTACGTCACTTGACATTTGATACTTATGACATCAAATGAATTGATGCATAGGGATATAGAGCACAGTTATTCTGAGAACTCTGATAGGATGGATGACTACAGTTGCCCTTTGAGAAGAAGGACACATCTGGCGAGAAGCCGTGACTAGCAATGTATAATCACAAATATGATTGTCGACGACTGCTATCAACAGCATGATGGAAACTCTTTCATCCCTTTGTATTGATCCTACTCGATTTGATGTAACGGAATAAAATCTGTTTACAAGAAAAAAATCAAATGATTCGATATCACTGAAGCCAAGAACCCCATAACACATGAACAATTAGTATAATGACAGCAAATAATAACAGAAAAATGTCTGTTTAAGATGCCAGCTGTATTAACTAGAGTTATACCACTATATGCCAAGAGATACTTATGCATTTCTGTTCTTATTGTGTAAAATGTTATGAGTTGCTTCAGAGAGTAGAATGTACACATAGAACACTGGAAGCTGACAATATTCATACCACAAATGGCCATTACTCAATAATTGCACTAGTATACATCTCATTGAGAAACATATATTGATAAACTACATGGAGATGCACAGAAAAATCAGTAGTTGTTATACATATCTTTAATTTATATGAATCACAACTATTGACTTGAACATGAACTATGTTAATGCTTACAAAAGTTCCAATCATTCTTAATAGGTCTTTATTTATGATGACTTCAAAGGGACTATCACTTGTGTGAGATACAAAGGAGATTGTGTTCAAACACATCATTTTTCAAAATTCACAATAATGAAATGTCACTAAGTTGTTTATAAATGTGTCTGTTCTTCGCAATCAAAAAATATTATAAACAAAGACATACAATAAAACGAAAAATAGGTAATGTATTTGACAAACGCTTGAGTTAAAGTGCAACCTTTAAATTGATAATCAAACAGGGGCGCCTGAATACTTTGTTTCTGGTTGCAAGGCAGCAACATGTTTACATCTATTTAAAGAATGTGTCAGCCCGAGCTGAATGTATTTATTTCACAAAAAGGAAATTCTGTTTCCCAGAGGAAGCTAAAGTGTAAAGCGTGCTATTGAGTGCCATGTTCTTGATACGGCTTTTGTCTCCTCTGAGGCAATGCGTTACAAGGGCAGGGCGGGGGTCGCAATGAATACTCCAAATGTACAAATGCTATCTTCGTCGACCACTCAATAGCGTCCATGCTTTTCAGACCCTTTTGCCAATATTATGCCTTATTTTTGGTCCTGGATTAGGGGCATTATGTTAATTTCCTACTTCAGTTGTTAGATTCCATTTAATGTCCCAGTTTCGTTGTTATATTACTTCTTTTCCGTTGTCTAACTAGTGATTGGAAGGTTTAAAATGAAGTACTATTTTCGAGATATTTTAGGTCATCAATGGATTTTAAAAACAATGAATCTGAATGTGGAAAATGAATAAAAATAGTACATCTTTTAAAAATATATATATATTTACATAGCCACAACTCCTTGAAATCCAAAAAGAAAGACAGGCACTCTGGTGCATAATGCATTGCTTACAGCACTAGCTTCAGAAAAAAACACGAGTTCTGCAGAAATCTTCATTGGTCACTGGGATCCGCACCATTTTGCTACATCAATACATATGTGTAACAAAGAGAGAGGTAGGGAGAGTAGATTGACACTCTTGTTCCCCGGTCAATAGTCAGTAATCAAAGAAAGAGTGTCTAAAGGAAAAGCTAGACCCTTGTAGGAAGCACAAAACAACCACACTGGGATATTGAAGAAAGCCCTCACTCACCACCTAGTGATGACATGCTTCATCATCGGGCCCCACCAAAGAGACCGAATGTCTCTTTTGTGTGCTGCAACGCCAGGATTACTGCTGAGCGGGATGGTGAGTAGGGCGTGTTGAGTGCAACTAAGAATAGTGAGTGGTGGAGGTATTAAAAACCGCAACCTGAGGGACACCTTGGTACATACTCGACCCAGAATCAAAGCACCTACCATGGAGAGATCAATCACAGACACGTGGGGCTTACCGAGAGTTACTGGACACTTCCCCTGCGCAAATTGTAGTGTCTGTCACCTCACTACACACTCCAAAACTCTTAATCTTGAGCCAGGCAAAGTCTGGACACAGAAAGGTCACACAAATTGCAATACCCAAAACGTCATTTACCTGATCACCTGTTCCTGCGACCTACGTTATGTAGGTATGACGACCCGCAAAGTCAAGCAAAGGATAGGTGAACACCGCTCCAACATCAGATGTAAAAAACTGACCACCAAAATGAGCCGTCATTTTTTGGAACAGAACCACACTCCCAACGACATGCGGTGGACCATCATCGAGCATATGGTTAGCGGAACAAATTTTCCCAACCGCCTTTTTGAAAAAGAACAAAGGTGGGTATACAGGCTTGGTACCCACCTTTTAGGTCTAAATGATGATATTCCCTGGAATACTGTGATGAAATGAACAAGTATGGAGTCTAGCAATTTCTGACATGGCACGAATCAATACCACAACCCATTTTTTACCACCAAGCTGAAAACCTATTTATAGGCTCTTAACAATGTAAACCCCTCGCATAATACTGACAGTAAAGTGGGTCTCATTCTTATAGTAATGTTTTTATATTACTACAGCGATACTATGACTTCCCTGCCTTTTGGATTGTCATTTTATTTACCAATTGCTTTCAGTCATCTATAAGCGAACGCACTCACTAGCGAGTCCTGAAATCAGCCGCTCCAGTCCTTAAAAACACTTCCGGGCTTAGCGTGACTAATGTTTACTCCAGGTCTCTTAGCAACCACTTCTAAGACCCCATGTGACCGATCGTCATTCAATCCCGAGCGCTCCGATTGGCATAGCGCGTCTGACGTCGTTCACTGACGCGGAACCACGCCCACCCGGAAGCAATCACCGCCTCGTTGTTTTACTTTTAAGCAGTGAACCGGGCCTGCCACACCATCGTCTGGGTCCGGTCCGAGGGTAACGTAGGCAGACTGAGGGTGCCAAGCGTCAAGGGCGTGAGTAGACACTACCTTACCATACAAAGCTAAGTATAGATCGTGCTCCGTTTTTACCAATGGGCATTACAGTGATTTTGTGCCATTTTCTGTTTCCCTACGCGCTGTAATTTTACAGGGTGTGCCGAATACGCTTCCACCCCCCTCCTGAGACCCATGGTGTTTGATTCCAACACCTATAAAGTGAGACATTTTAATTTGTTTGCGATCTCATTTTGACATTTACTTTTGATCGCTCAGTTGACAATCTTCTATGAAGATTTTCACCTTTTAAATCCATAGTCACTCCTAGTCCATACCACGAATAGTACACCGCACTTCTCCTAGTTCATTCGAACCCTGGGCTAAGAGGTGGTGTTAACCATAGCGCTATTCAACCACAGCTAGAATTTGATCACGTTTGGAGCACGATATCTACAGTAACAACCAGTATCAATACTAAGTGTTTGTTCTGTCCTACTTGTGTGTCTCTGTCCCTTTACTTCCTAGGTGCAGAAACCGATAAGTAGAAGCCTCCTAAACCAGGAGTAATTAGGAAGAGTTTGTTCCTTCCTAATTTTTTTGCACTTTTTCACTTTCATTTAATTTTCACTCTCACGCCCCTAGGTAAGGGTGGGCCTTAGCGTGCCCATACCGCCAGGGTTTATCACACACAGTCCTGATGAATTGCCAGGTAAATTAACACCGTTTCGATGGCAAGAAACATGTTGACAAACTTTTATGAACCCACCACTCCATTACAGTGGACTGTTTCCTCACATATTTTAATATCTCTGTCTTTAGTGATCATAGAATAAAAGTATTACCTCAGATACACTACTGACTATTTTAATACCTCCACCACTCACTATTCTTAGTTGCACTCAACACGCCCTACTCACCATCCCGCTCCGCAGTAATCCTGGCGTTGCAGCACACCAAAGAGACATTCGGTCTCTTTGGTGGGGCCCGATGATGAAGCATGTCATCACTAGGTGGTGAGTGAGGGCTTTCTTCAACATCCCAGTGTGGTTGTTTTTGTGCTTTACATCAATACATAGTCACATGAATGTGACATCACAAGTTCAAGTTCAAGTTTATTTATTTGTTTGATTAATTAAAATCTTACAAAAATGCTTAAAATATCACCAAGTATAAAAGAATTTAAAAACACAATATGCACGAGTTTTCTCATATTGCATAGTTACTAAAGTTCAAGACTTACTATATTTTTGCATACATTGACTTGATAGTTCAAGAATTAGTCTTCAAGTTTTTACCAACAACACATAACATTTTTACAAATGCAGAGCATGAATATATCTTTAGAGTTTAGGAAAGCCCTCAATGCTTGTCTACATGTCTCTTAAGAGTGATTTTCCTTTCAACTTCTAATTCAGGACAAAGACACAATAGATGTATAATATTCTCTCGTCCACATTTACATAGCCTACATATAGGGGCCAATTCCGATCCAGTAAAATACCCCACGAATCGCAGTACGGTCTGTTTTTCCCATACAATTCGTACACCTACAACGTCCCCGTACGCACGATGAAGTACGATCCTAACCCAAAGCATATCTACGTACGAATCGTACCAAACACCATACGAACAAAAAATATACACGATTCATATCCGGGTCACGCTTTACGCGCCGTCCGTACGTAAACAGTCAGCAGTTTCCAGCCCAGCAAGTACGATTCGTCTCGGTGACACTCCGTACGACTCTATTGCTACGGGACCTGAAAACTACCGTAAAAGCAGAGTCCGGCACGAACCGCACCCAGGTAGGCGACAGACACGCCATGAACCCCATCGACCGTGTCATCCCAGTCCTGTACGCCTACGACCTGGTGCATAGAAACCGACGACGGTGCATACGGTGAGAACAACGTACCGCAACAACGGATGTGTACATGTACGATGCGTCATATCACCATTGCAATAGTGATACGAGCCGCACACAGGCCGTGAATGTTGGGGTACGGTGCATCACACGCTTGCGTATATCACCATTGCAATAGTGATATGAGCCGCACACATGCCAGTTATGTTGGGCTACAGTGCGTCACATCTGAGGGGTGTGTGGATATCACTCCCAGCAGTGCCCAGACATAGGAGGGGGGTGTGGATATGACTCGCAGCAGTGCCCAGACATTGGAGGGGTGGGTGGAAATGACTCCCAGCAGTGCCAAGACATAGGAGGGGTGGGTACAGAAGACTCCCATCAGTGCTCAGACATAGGAGGAGTGGGTGGATAAGACTCCCAGCAATGCCCAGACATAGGAGGGGTGGGTGCAGAGGACTTCCAGCAGTGCCCAGACATAGGAGAGGGGTGTGGATATTACTCCCAGCAGTGCCCAGACATAGGAGGGGTAAGTGCTGAGGAGTCCCAGCAGTGGCCAGATATAGGAGCGGTGGGTGGATATGACTCCCAGCAGTGCCCGGACATAGGAGTGGGTGTGGATATGACTCCCAGCAGTGCCAAAACATAGGAGGGGTGGGTGGATATGACTCCAATCAGTGCCCAGACATGGGAGGGGTGGGTGCAGAGGACTCCCAGCAGTGCCCAGACATAGGAGGGGTGGGTGGATATGACTCCCAGCAGTTCCCAGACATAGGAGGGGGTGTGGATATGACTCCCAGCAGTGCCCAGACATAGGAGGGGTGGGTGCAGAGGACTCCCAGCAGTGTCCAGACATAGGAGGGGTGTGTGCAGAGGACTCCCAGCAGTGCCCAGACATAGGAGGGGGTGTGGATATGACTCCCAGCAGTGCCCAGACATAGGAGGGGTGAGTGCAGATGACTCCCTGCAGTGCCCAGACATAGGAGGGGTGGGTGGATAGGACTCCCAGCAGTGCCGATACTTAGGAGGGGGTGTGGATATGACTCCCATCAGTGCCCAGACATAGGAGGGGTGGGTGCAGAGGACTCCCAGCAGTGTCCAGACATAGGAAGGGTGTGTGCACAGGGCTCCCAGCAGTGCCCAGACATAGGAGGGGTGAGTGCAGAGGACTCCCAGCAGTGCCCAGACATAGGAGGGGTGGGTGGATATGACTCCCAGCAGTGCCCAGACATAGGAGGGGTGTGGATATGACTCCCGGCAGTACCCAGACATATGAGGGGTGGGTGCAGAGGACTCCCCGCAGTGTCCAGACATAGGAGGGGTGTGTGCACAGGGCTCCCAGCAGTGTCCAGACATAGGAGGGGTGGGTGGATATGACTCCCATCACTGTCCAGACATAGGAGGGGTGTGTGCAGAGGACTCCCAGCAGTGCCCAGACATAGGAGGGGGGTTTGGATATGACTCCCAGCAGTGTCCAGACATAGGAGGGGTTTGTGCACAGGACTCCCAGCAGTGTCCAGACATAGGAGGGGTGGGTGGATAGGACTCCCAGTACTGTCCAGACATAGGAGGGGTGTGTGCAGATTACTCCCAGCAGTGCCCAGACATAGGAGGGGGTGTGGATATGACTCCCAGCAGTGCCCAGACTTAGGAGGGGTGAGAGCAGAGGACTCCCAGCAGTGCCCTGACATAGGAGGGGTGGGTGGATGTGACTCCCAGCAGTGCTTAGACATAGGAGGGGTGGGTGCAGAGGACTCCCTGCAGTGCCCAGACAAAGGAGGGGAGGGTGGATATGACTCCCTGCAGTGCCCAGACTTAGGAAGGGGGTGTGGATATGACTCCCAGCAGTGCCCAGACATAGGAGGGGTGGGTGCAGAGGACTCCCAGTAGTGTCCAGACACAGGAGGAGTGTGTGCACAGGACTCCCAGCAGTGTCCAGACATAGGAGGGGTGGGTGGATATGACTCCCAGCACTGTCCAGACATAGGAGGGGTGTGTGCAGAGGACTTCCAGCAGTGCCCAGACATAGGAGGGGGGTGTGGATATGACTTCCAAGAGGTGCCCAGACATAGGAGGAGTGAGTCAGAGGACTCCTAGCAGTGCCCAGACATAGGAGGAGGGTGTGGATATGACTCCCAGCAGTGCTCAGTTATAGAGGGGGGGGGGGCATAATCATCACCATACAACAACTACATGGGTGTATGTTTATATCCCTAACCTGTGACAGTTCTGATAGTGCCATAGCAACACATCACTTACAGCAGTGTCCCACTCCATGGAGGATGGATTTCTGTCACACACTGTGTGACACACCACATGTTGGTGTGATGTCAAATCCCACATGCATATCCACCCAAGGAGTTTGCAGGCAACCTACACACCCTCCCATCATTACTCTATAGTGTATAGGCATGTAACCGCCCACCAAACAAATAGAGCAAAGAGGAAAAACACACTGTCATGTATATTCGGGCCTGATATGAATGTCCAGGTGGTGAAACATGTACTCTCTCATGCAAGGAACAGGGTTGAAACCCCTAAGATACAAAGCACTAAATTGTGAGTTGTATGCACAAATACCCTGCATAACAAATCCAAACATAAGGGTAAGGCTGTGATCATACATCTGTATAGTGTGCAAAAGGCTGATGGTGTCCATGAAGGCATTACTACATACTACAAAGACAAGTACAGTGAGTAGCATGGATGGCACAGACTAATGAGCACAACTCATTTGTGAGCAGGCATGGCCATTGCTGAAGGGAATGTTTATAAAAATAGGAAATGGGCACAAAAGTCACCACATCAATTGTGCAACTGTCTGTACTGAAGATCTCATGTGTCACTGAGAAGTTACACTCTTTTGGACAATGTCTGTAGGTAAAATGAACACACACAAATCAAAATAATTCGCTGCTACATTGTGATGGCACATAGATTCCAGGGTCCACCTCAGTACCATTAGAAAATACACATCTTTCACAATACCAAAACATTACCATGACACCAACTCCTAGGCACACAGCACCTACCTGAAATGCAATAGTTCTGAATGAAAAATAAAATGCTTTATTCAGCTCCAAAACGAAATTTAGTTCATAAATGAGACCAGGCTCAAATGAAGGCCAATGGCCAGTCCAGAATAAAGTTTTTTCTGTATCTGGAATATTGTGGAGGTTTTCACCCCCAAACTTGCCTGCACATGACGGAGTTAAAGGTTAGTGGACCCATGGGGGGCAACATCTGGATCAGTGACCGGCACTGCAGGGACAGAAGAGGGAAGGGTAGGTGTTGTGGGTGCAGGGGGGGAAGAATCCTCCTTAGTGGCTTGTGCAGCGCCATAGCTGGAAATGTACTCAGCTCTGTACACTGCTGCCAGGTCCGCGAGACTACCACCTGCACCGGGGACACAATGGGAGTGGAGGTACAGGGCTCTGAGTCTTGCGGTCTATGTTTGTGGCGGTGTGCCTGCCGTCTGACCCCAGTCCCTGTGGGTGTGCCTGCAGCCCCCTGAGATTGGGTGTCTGGAGATCTGAGCCTAGAATTCTGTGGTGGTGTGCTGGGTGGCTCTGTTGGTGTGCGTGATCCTGTGTGTCTGTGTGTTCCGTGGATAGGTATGGGAGAGGGGGATGCGGATGGCTCTGAAGTAGTGGGGACACGAGCAACTGGGCGGTGGAGATGGGTCTGGAGGAGGTGGGGACAGACACAGTGGTGGAAGATGCTGTCGCCGCGTATGCCCCCTCCTCCTGGGAGTCAGAAGCCAAGCCGTCCGCATGATAAGAAGTGTCCCCTTCCAAAGGTCCGGCCGCCTGACTCCCCTCACCCTCTGTGCCACTGGCTCCCTCCAACTCCTCAGCGCAGGTGGCACTGCGGCTGTGTCCCTCCTCCTGGTCCGTGCTTATGTCTCCTCCTGTGTCGGTTGATGATGCTGTTGGCAAGGAGAATAAACAAAAATGCATCAGTCACCTGTACACATCTAACGCATGAACACAAATGTATTTGGGCACATCGGAAATCATGGCATGCATCATGAGTAACAGCCACATAACTCAGCACATATTTCAGACTAGTACTGCACTGTTGGTATACACACAATGCTACTTGATCACAAGGATCCAAATTACAGACCAGGCCACAACTTGAGTGAGAGTCACACTGAGGATGTTCTGTTTGTTTACATGAGAGCTGATCTATACAATGAAGTTATGCCGCCTCAAGACCACAAAGAAATAAACTGTTGTGTTTCACCTCAGGGCAAAGTAACACACCTCACTCCACAAGGTTACACCACTCCCAGAGCCCAGAAAGTAGTGTTTGTTGAAAAGTAATGGCATAAAATCTTAGCAGCTTGGGACTCTGCATACTTCACATATTCAACTTGTATTGCATGTTCAAATTATCCATCTTGTGATCATAACACGTATGTGCCTGCATGAAAGATCTCTCACAAGGAAATGCACACAAACAACATATACACATTTATTGAGATAGCTTGCACACTTCAAGATGAAACACTGTTAGAAATAAATGGCGTGGACCATATACCATATACATGGTCCAACTGAGGCCTTGATGGATTGACACACATTAGTCTGTACAATTGACAGCAAAGGAGTCTCAATCACTCAAGACCACTGTGGGGACATGTCAATGTAGATCAAGGCGCACCATTAACCACTAACACTGGCCTCATTCAAAACCTTACAAAAGGGGATGATGTACGGAGCGTTTGAGCAAATCAAACACTCAACCCCAGTCAACTGATCTGGGTTTAATCCATCACCATTCTTTAGCTCACTCAGCCACCCCAGTTCAGACATGGCCATATGCAAATCAGTCTGACCGTGTGCCTCATGGGAACAGTCCAACCCGAACTGCCAAGCCATGCCTTCCCTGGACTGGAAACAAGCATCCTGCGACCGGTTTTGGATTCATAATCCTCATCAGCCAGGTTATCTTGAATCCCGTGGCCAAGTGAGCAAGGGACTCACGTCTGAGCATACCCTGCCAACTTAGGGCGAACAGCTCATTCAAAATCTGCCAGCTCATTCAAAAACATTGCACATGTTATGTGGTGTGCACTATCTTGTGATACAACTATAATGCAGACACATAAGTGTAACCTACACATTTTCTCATATAAACACAATCCAAACATTAACAACTCTCAACAGTGTTGGGAGTGACTACGGACATTGATCAATGTGACATTACTTCAAATGTGTCACTACTCACAGGGGCATCTACCACCAGATCATACAGTTGTTAGCACATGAGATACACTGGCTGTCATGTGAAGTGGCCCACATGTCCCAAATCACAACATGCTTAAGCTAATGTGCCTGCAATTGCAAAGATCCAAATCATTGCTGCATTGTACACACACCCTTAACCACATGGGAAATGTGAGCACTGTAGTGTGCGCACTAGGACAAAACAGCGCAGCACTGCAACTACATACATGTTGCAAAAATCTTTGAGGAACAATCATCTCTGTAAGCAAACAACATAGCCTGTAAAGACCCCAATGACAGCACTGTCCAGCATCACAGGGGAAGTGCATGGTGATAACTCTAACTCACAAATGACATCCACAGTTCACAACTGACAAGGCCAAACAGGTAGGCCCATCACACCTCTCCTGCACAAGACCCCCATCACTCCATTAATGTGTTTGAAACAGCTCAATAAGTTAAACATCAGAATCAGGGTATAAAAAACTGTGCAGCAACTTTTCAAAATGTACAGCAAGGTCACCTCCTGTGGCTGGCAATCCATATTAGTCACAAACAAACAGCAACATATTCTTGAGAATAGGCACACAGCCAATGCCCAGTGTGAGTATGCACAAGCTAAATCTTGTATCCATGGACAGTGTGCAGATGTAGCTAACACATGATAAATACAAAGTATGGCAGGGACCAATGCCACTGCGGCACACCCATGCTCAACCAACATACAATGGGCATAGTGTTGGATGACACACATGATTAGGAGGCCAGGGTGTTTCAGGGAACTGTTGGGGGCCCACAGATCTGTGGGTCAAGAATTTGCTGACTGTCTCACTATGCATATCCTGCAAATGATGTACATCATGTATGAGTATGCAACATGGCTCATGCATGCTGGTAGGGTGTGAGTCATATAAATTGTACTCTTATGTTGATACTCATGATCAGTGCAAACGAATATGAATGCCAAACACAGTGCACAGGTCGTGGCACAGGCAAGGTTACAACACATGTCACAGACCTCCCTCCCACATGATGCACAAATCAATGTGCTGTCTAATTACCTTGCACCCTAGAAGTACATGTGCAAAATTTGAAACACACAAACCAGGGGTCACATGTGGAGGAGGGGAAGGGATGGAAAAGAGCAGCAGATGAATATGGTGAATTTACACTACAATGCACAAATAGCCTGTCTGACCAGACCCCCCAACTGTGGGAGTGTTCACAGGCTTCAGAGCACCTCAAGTACCATGTGACACACAGCACTACAAACAAACATGTACCTACCCCCTCCTTGCTGTTGTCCGTCCTGCAACTGCCTATGGAGGTCTGGAAAGACCACTTCCAGGACCCGGAGTATGTGGGGGGTGAGGTGACGGCTGCCGTTATGCCGGCGTGGAGCTTCCAGCTTCAGCTGGACCCGGGCAATATGGCGGGTCCAGCACCGGATGTCCTGCCACCTCTTCCTGATGTTGATCAGCCGACGGCGAGGGCCCCCCACAGACCTGACAGCCCTGACAATGTCCGACCAGATCTCCCCCTTCTCATAGGCAGTTACCTGTCAGCAAGACAAAGTTAAACAACATCACTACACCTGCTGCATGTCCCTGACACACACACTTGCACTACATTGATGATGTGAACAGGGCATAGGATGCTGACAAGACTTGCATCATTGTCCATCTGAATTTGCCCAGTGGGCACACACAAATGCAATACATGCCTTTGAAAGGCAACAGATGGTATAAGGGGTTCAACACACTCACTGATCATGGCAAACACTGTACAACACATGCAACTGCAGAGTGTTGGGCAACACGTGACATGATGTCACATATTCCACTACACCTACGAACCCTCAGCAGACTACACATACACACCCTGGCACAGATCACTTGCCTGTCAGTATCAACATTGTATACAACCCTCACTTTGCACATGTCACACTTGACAAAGAGGTGCCACAGGTGTTGGGCTAACTGTGCAAGTCATGCACAGAATACTGCATACCTGTCTCATCAGATGGCTACAGCTGCTGCATACACCATGCAGCTGTGGTGCAAAACATCACATACACACTCAGCCAGGTGACAAAGAACTTACATACTCTTCAATGTCCATGCGTTCAAACACAGCATATGTACACAATCACTACAGGTAAAACAAAACAGAAACATCAGTGAGTACATTCAGCTGTCACTCTGGGGTGGACACTATTACAGATCATTAAATTATGCCAAAAAAGCCTGCAAGGTGTGGCACACTAGAATGTGTAAATCAGTATGCATTGAATGTCACAGTTACCATGATGCAAGTAAGGAGTAAACACACTTTTACTACAACATGCTCTGCATGGGAGACACCACAATGTACACACCCTGCACTCACTGCCAAACCACATTGCATGTCTGATCCACAAATGCACAATGGCTGTAGTGATACTCACACAACAGGTCAACAGTCAAAGCTATTGCACTCATCACTCACCTGCTCCCCTGTTCTCCCATACAGCTTGCTGTAGTTTGGTAGGAGGGCATCCAGCAGGGCCTGGTTCTCCTCCTCACTGAATGCAGGTGATCTCTCCATGGTCAGCAAAATCACAGTCCAGGGAATGCAGAGACAGAAGCAGTTTGGTCCACTCCAATGTTGTACAGGCAAGTGCTCTCTCACAGACACATGCAGCCTTAAATCAGTGCTGCTGAGGGGCTTTCAATATCAGGAGTACAGTGTGATAGGCCACATTACTTAGCATCCTACGTTTCATCCAATCACTTTTAACATAAGGCCCTGACACACATTTGCATGGTTCAAAATTTGAGCTTCAGCTCTACAACAACATTGCAACATTGTATAGTTTTGCCCAAGTAACTTTTGCAGGACACCTGTAGCACACACTCAAATCTCAGTATCAATGACAACCAGCCTGCATTCTGGCCCTACTACTCGTAGCCTAGGTGTCCCCTATGTATTTTTTGGTATCCACACACAAGTCTGGTGCGTTTCACGCCACGTATGGCACTTTTTTAATAGTGAGAATGATGCTCACACACGTACACAATGTCAGGGTACGGTTCGCTCGTGTATATCAGCATTACAATAGTGAAACGATGCGCACACACGTACGCAATGTCGGGGTACGGTTCGCTCGCGTATGTCAGCATTACAATAGTGAAATGATGCACACACACGTACGCAATGTCGGGGTACGGTTCGCTCGCGTATGGCACCATTACAATAGTGAAACGATGCGCACACATGCACACAATGTTGGGGTGCGGTTCGCTCGCGTATGGAAACATTACAATATTGAAACGATACACACACGCAATGTCGGGGTACAATGCGTTTTATACAGTGCGTTTCACACGCTGATGTGAATGTAGGAGTCAAAGCAGGGGGATGGCAAGTTGCACACGCTCACGTACGGCAGCATTACAATAGTGATACGAGGCGCACACAAGGCAGGGATGTAGCAGTACGGTTAACACAAGGATGTCTATCAAGTTCTTGTCATTGCATACTTACATGAGCAGGCCCTAGGTGTGCCAGGCACTGATATAGCACAGCATATCAGTTAATGTTGCACAATTGATGTGTGATGACCTGTTGACACATGTGATGTGTGATGGGGAACTTTGTGGTACACATCACCTTTCCACTTGTCCCATTGGTATCATCATGCACATGTTGTCATGCACATAAGCACTGGGATTGCACAGTCATCAGTTCCGGAACCTGTCTCATGACGCCAGGGACCGTGGCAATTTCTCACTTGTAAATTTGACGCTAATCAGGTCCCTATGTAACAATGTAATGTGTGCGTGATTTTGAAGATTGAATTTGCAGTTTGGGTTCCGTATAATGCATCTGCTTTTGTTGCATCTATAATGGGTCTGTGTTGTGACTGAAATGGTTTTGCATGTACCCACACCATGGCACATGTGCCTTTTCAATGGCTTTTGTGTCTGATGGCATCATACATCATTGATCCCCATGCATACATGTCTGCATCGTGAAAATTGCTGTGGTATTGCGTTGTCACATACACACCTCATTAGCAAGTTGTCTGATATGTCCAATAGATATTCCATGTGACCTGGGTCTGTTCCTTGCAGTCAGCTGTCTGTATGGAATGACAACCTTATAATGCAGGTCTGGTGATGTGTGTCACTCCAGTGATATATTGCTCTGCTCACTCAGAGCAGCCCAGCAGTTTTTGTGTGTGCATGTAATGTTTTTATCAAAAACTACAGATGTATCTTGGTTATTTTTGAAGTGCCAGGAAGCTGGCATATGTGTCCAGGATGTATTGCTTACACCAGACCCCATAGTACCTTGATGTGTAGTAGCAGTGTTGCATGTGCTTTGTACATTGGAATCGTTTTTGGCTGACAGTTGCTCTCCATTCTTCAAAAATATGTCCTGCAGGGCACCGCCTCTACCAAGGCCTTTTCCCGACTTGGAGACCATGAGGGAACGCGATTGCATCTGTCATTACAGATTCACTTGAGATTTGATTCAGAACTTGACGGAAAGGCTGGAACCACATCTCCAACCGCGACACAGGTATCCAACTGCGCTGACACCAAAGCTAAAGGTGATGGCAGCATTACATTTTTTTTGTCACAGGTACGTTTCAATTTACCATCGCAGATGTGGGGGGTATGTCCCAAACCATGTTCAGTCGTATCTTAATTGATGTCTTAGCTGTCATGTTAGAGCACATTGATGAATTCATCAAATTTCCGAACCCAGAAGAGTTGAGAGATGTCATGGGTGAATTCTATGCCCTGGGAGGGATACCACATGTCATTGGGTCCATTGATGGTACACATGTGGCTTTGGTGCCACCACAGGCTCAGGAGCAGGCCTACCGCAATAGGAAGTATTATCACTCAATAAATGCCCTTGTGGTGTGTCTTGCTAACATGCTGATTACACATGTTTGTGCATGTTTTCCAGGATCGTGCCATGATGCATTCATCATGAGGCATAGCAGGGTACCACAGATGATGCTGCAGCTGCGCAATGATCGGGCATGTCTTGTTGGCGGGTGTACTCTGTTCGTCCTGTATGTTTACATTTTTGTTTGAACTGACGAAATTGCTTTACCCAAATTTCAACACGCTGTATATTTGTAGGAGACGCAGGATATCCCAACATGCCGTGGCTCATGACACCGCTCCGCAACTCAAGGACAGCTGCAGACCAGCGGTCCAACAATGCACATGGGCAGACCAGGCACGTGATTGAGCGTACGTTTGGACTCCTGAAGAGCCGATTCCGGTGCCTTGATAAGACCGGCAGATCCCTCCCATACGCCCTGGTCAAGGTGTGTACCATCTTCATTGTGTGCTGCATGCTGCACTACATGGCAGTTGAGAAGGCCGTGCCACTCATCCTGGATCCTGATGAGCTAGAACATCCACCCGTTGAGGATGAAGGGCTTGGGCACGATGAAAGTGATGATGAGGAGGAGGATGATATCCGGAGTCAGCTCATACGTAACTTATTCTCTTAATGGTGAGTGACTGGGTATTCGTGTGCAAGCTTGTGGCATGGAGTGGCATGTGTTGCATACTGTGTGTCCAGCTGACTGTATGCGAAAACACTTTGATGTTTGTTGTGATGTGTCACACAAGTGATGATGTCATGACACACGCATATGTGCAATGAGTGAATTTGTAATGTACATGTGTACTACATTGTGATGTATTTTCACATGACTATGTCTGTATGCAATTCTTATTAACGTGTCCCCTTGTGTGCCTGTTTTTCCCAGGTCGCTCTGCCTGTTGTCTGTTCGTGTCATCTTGGTACTCCTGCTATTGATCCTGATGATTGCAACGTGTTTCGAATCAGCGTTCCATGCACAGACATGTGGAAATGTCAGTTTGGGTAAGATATCTGAACATGGTTTTTTGGGTTGGTATGCTGTGGGAATGTGTGGGAGATGTTTCTGTGCTTGTTGTTGAAGCATACATACATGTGTCATTAACATGGATCAAGATGCCTGTTACAACACTCCTATAACTGGACAGTCACCCTTCTTGTCAGTCATCTGTTGTTGATTGATGACTCTGGTGAATACATCAATGTGTGTAAACCATGGTCCAGACACATTGCGGATGTCACCGGTTTACATTGTGTGTGACATCACAACCACAGGCTCTGTGTGGAATTGCAACCTCACTGTGTGCAGCAGGATGTGTTTGGCTCATCACATTTATGTTGTGGGCCAGTACAGTTTGGTTTACCTATTGACATGTTGTGAAGGTGTGGACCACAGTATGTCCCACAAGTTCTGACAAATGTCCAGTGAGTCTGCTCGTATGGATGCATTGCCCCCTGTGCCAGTATGCAATGTCACTGTCCAGTTGCTACATCAGTGCCGGTGGAGAAAACTGCTTTACAAGCCTTCTTGGTAACTATTTGTCAACTTTCTATTCCCATGATTCCAGGAATGTTGCACTGATGGCGTAGCAACGAAATGGTGTTGCTAATGTAAACACTTCCGTTACACCAGTTGGTTGACGTTAATCGTAGCAAACTCTTGTGCTGTGCTGCATATCCTGGTCACGGTAGGGCTGGTTTGCTGGCTTTGTTCCTCATTACTCTCTGTAGAGTTTGGTCACACCTGCTTGTCATGATTGGCATTGTAAGGCACAGTTTGAAGAGCCAATGATTGGCTCTTGCTAGGCTTCCTTGTCTTTAAATAATCCCCTTCCTCGTTGCATTAGCTAAGTACGGCTCTAGCGGGTGATGTGTATCTTACATTCATGACCCTCACTGATTCCCAGGGCTGTCTACAGTTATTTGATTTGTGTGAGTAACACTGCTACACATTCAATTCACTGTATTTTTTGAGCCACATTCATACACTGTGAGTAAGTTTGTGACCGCATGGTTCTAATTGCATTTAAGCAGCCTGGTGAGCGTTAGACCCCCTTCATTTAGGAGACAAACTCTGCTATCATTTTATGTGTCCCTGTTAAAACCTCAGATGTAGTATCATTTCAAAACCTGTGCTGACAAATTGGATACAGTGGCTGTGGTTAAAGTACACAGGTGTAACTGTTACAGTATACATCATTAGTATAATGTGATTCAGTGCCAAGAAGTGTTGAATTGTTATGCATGTTTACCTTTGTTTCATATCTCCCTCCATGCTGTTCCCATCCTCTCCTTCCCTCGCTTGATCACCCTTTAGAGTCTGTCATTTATACTCAGACCAAGGGGCTATCTGGAGATGGACCCCTTTCAGCATTGCACAAATCTGAGGATCAAAGGTACCAACTTTCCCTGGCAGTCGTGTGGAGATAGTTTCAGCAGCATTACAGTTATTTCCTTCTGAGCAATACCCCTGGCCATGTACATTGGCTAAATCAGCATGGCCTCAGAACACATTTGAACCATTTTTGTTGTAAAAGTATTCCTAAGTGTACATTGTGCCCCATTACTGTCACCGCAGATGTCTTTCCAGTGTGCATGCCTCATCTATGGCATACTTTACAATGATTGTGGTTATATGTACTGGGGGAACATGCATGGTGTTTGTAATACGTCATGGTCCATTATGTGATTGACAAGCATGCTTGTGTATCTATTGTTTTAGCTTAAAACCCACAACGGTCAGGCAACACATGCTGATGCTGTTTGTCCTCTGCCCCGCTTGGCCTTTTGGTGCCTGATCCTGTGGCCGTCATATTTAGTGATTGTTCACCCATTTCCTTTCCAGTGTGCATGCCTCATCTATGGCATACTTTACAATGATTGTGGTTATGTGCACTGGGGGAACATGCATGGTGTTTGTAATACGTCATGGTCCATTATGTGATTGACAAACATGCTTGTGTATCTATTGTTTTAGCTTAAAACCCACAACGGTCAGGCAACACATGCTGATGCTGTTTGTCCTCTGCCCCGCTTGGCCTTTTGGTGCCTGATCCTGTGGCCGTCATATTTAGTGATTGTTCACACATTTCCTAGCAGTAACCCATGAGTAACCAGACACTCCTTCCTTTCCATGCACATGTAACATGGTGCTATGCAAATATCCTTGTCTCTGTGTGCCACTTTTCCATGGTGTCTCACACCTTCTGCCATCATGTCTTCAGACATTTCTGATGCTGCATCCCCAGTGTCACCGCAACACCCAGTGGCCAGATTCTGTGACACACACGCCTCCAATATGCTCCACCATTTATCAGTCCATTCTTAAGGCAGACCGCAGATTGTACGTGCCACAGTTGCACCACATCCATCACAAAGGCAGGCCTGTCAGCGCCTGCAACTTGCACAGTGCAAGGCCTGTGGTCATTCAATGACACAGGTTACACTACAAACTCATGCTCCGGCCACCCTCCACACAGTGAACACCAGAAAATCATGCACCTGGTATCAGGCAACCCCTAAGAATACACATTACATCTTTGCTGGCTGTGTGTGCAACTCATACTGCCAACCCTGCACTGCAACACATAACAGTGCATGTCCGTACAAGCAGGTCATGTGCAACGTTCTGCACACATGCTACTTACAACAGCACAACATTAGACTCTGTTACCTTATCAACACAACAGCACATCACAAAACCATGATTACTGTGGCCTGGTGGTACGTAAGCCCCGAACACAACTTCTACGTTGCCATCACAGATGGATACTAGACCACTGGCAAGGACGACACCAACTTTACAGGAGTATGATTGCTAAAACTTTGTGAGGTACATACCCAGATTGACATACAACACCAAGGACCAATTGTGGTGATGCTCAAAATTTGCAACTCTGACAGGATTTTTGTTGATTAGAATCAGAAGATCCTCAGCATATGATATCATTTAGACTCCAGACATGGCAATCTATTCAGCCAGCGTGGTAAAGTAAATATTACCAAAGTCTGCATGCTCTGAGCAGAGCCCTGCGGCATACCCCACTTCTGTGTTTTGACTAAGGAGTTGATGTTGTAGTTGTGGACCGGATGTGTGCAGTCAGATAGTTAGGACAATATCCAGTTCAGCACTGAGGACCACACACCTATGGTCTTCATGTGGTTCTGAAGAATGTGATGGTTACGGTGTCAAAAGAAGTAGACATGTCAAACAGCACAAACTCCGCCTTGGAACCTCCATCTATCCCCCAGTGTATAGAGTCTGCCATTTATATGAGGGCCACCTGTGTACTATGGGTGGGATGGAAGCTGGATTGTGAGTCATGAAGGAGGCTATTACCTTCAAAAAAGTGCATCAGTTGCTTCCATGAAAATTTCACATAAATATTTGCCAGGACTGAGAGATAGATCTTGGTGTATGATTGGAAGCTTAAACAGGATCTGTGTTACCTTTACCAAAGATGTGCAGGAGGAACGTGTGCCTCCACACATCCGGGTTAGAGACCAATCTGAGGTAAGGGTTCCACATGAAGTTTCAGTGTTGATAGTGAATCTTTGCAAGGATGTTGTAGTGGTTTGTGGCCAGGGGGTCAGTAGGGGAAGTGGATTAACATATGCAAATTGAGCTGAGAGGCTTCCACATAAATTGTGTTGAAATCTTTAACCACTGGGCTGCTACACAACTTTCCTGATTGCTCCTCAGACATTGGACTTGTACTTCAGCACGCACGCCCACAGCTAAACTGGAAAAAAAATGGGTCAGTGGTAGAGCAACTCCTGCCTGGAGGACAGACACACCACCATCCTGCATTGGTACATCAATGTTTGCATCTAGTACACCAAATCCACACCATCGCTAACTCATGATGCAAGTCCATCCACATGCTGCAACAGACCTTCAGATAGATCCACTCAGCCACCTAGGTCCACAACAGCAGCCGGCTCAACTACGTCAACAACCTCTACACAGGAAGAAGAGCCAGACTCCTGGAGTACATGTGCAAACCAAGGGCGCATGCGCACACCTCATCATCAGCATCCCCTGCCACAGCCGCATGAACGTCCACCTGAGATACCTACCAGAGTCAAGAGTGACCCTTGACCCTGTTGCAGGCCAGGTCACCCCCTGCCACCGAACAGCTCCACCTGTTCCCTGCCTGCTACTGCATGAAGCGTGACTTTTCACCTGCTGTGCCCACCCTTCCACTGTGCAGTTGCGGTTGCTTACTGCACTTTCCCCTGTGATTTGTAATGTGTATTATCTTTCTCCTCCGTTTACGCTGTGCTGTCTTTCCATTGTAGCTGCTAGGGCGTGCGCATGCAATTTTTTCACCCACCCACCCCCTTGCTTCTGCGCACCCCTTCCTGCCGCCGCCCCTGCGGCAACACCCCCTCATCACCACGCTCCAGCCTCCCAGATGCACCTCCCTCCCCGCTTTAAAATGGTGGACGCTGTGCAGCCGCGCAGCGGACGTGCACAGCGGATGCGCCACTGGCGCACCAAAGGTGCACCAAAGGCAAGCCCATCTGCGCCCGTCTGTGCCTGGATCGCGCCCTGCGCCATAACCCCTGGACCCGAAAGCCATCACAACACCAGCCTGCACTGCGACTCCAGTACCCTCCACGCACGCAACCCAGGATGCGATAACTCCTGCTACCGTGCTATCCCAAAGCACACCCAAGGGACCTTCCTCTGCCGGAACTGCAGCTTCAACAGCATCCGGCCTACCAAACCATTGAACAGAAAACCCACCACCTCCAATGCATCCTCTTCCTCACCCACTCGCAGGCACGCCATTGAACTCTGGGACCTCCTAGACTCAACCATCCCCCACGTCGCCTACCCGACGGAGACCTGGTTGAACGTCACCTCGGCACAAGACATCACCATTGCCATCCAAGAGGGTTACCAAATCTCCCGCAGAGACCGCACCAACAGAGTTGGAGGGGGAATCGCCATCATCCACAAGGACTCCCTCAGAGTCACAAACAACACCAACGACACCCTCACCACCGCCAAGCATATGCACTTCCAGATCCACACCAACCCCAACACCACCCTCAGAGTGACTCTCGTCTACAGACCACCCGGACCCCCACCACAGTTCAGCGACACCATCGCCAACCTCATCAGCACCCACGCCCTCGCATCCACAGACTACATCCTCCTTGGGGACCTGAGCTTCCACCTCAAAAACAACAACGACGCCAACTCCACCGCCCTGATCGACAACCTTGGCAACCTCAGACTCAAACAGCTTGTGACAACACCCACACACGCTACTGGACACACACTGGACCCCATGTTGTCCGCAAGTCCCCACGTCTCTGTCAACCACACCACCAAACATCACTGGACTGACCACAGATGTGTCCACTTCACCTTCAGGAAGCACATCAAACACCACCGCACCCAACAGTTGCCACGCCGCTGCTGGGGTAAGGTCACCAATGGCCAAGTGACCACCACCCTCGCCCTGGGACCACCCACCATCCCCACCGACCCCAACACCACCCCCATCAATATCATACAGTGGATCAACAACTGCCCCAACACCCTTGCCCCACTCAAGACCTCCGCAACCAATCACAACAACAAGAAAGCCACTTGGTTCACCAAAGACCTCCGGCCCTCCAAACGCACATGTCGGAAACTGGAGAAGAACTGGCTCTGCAACTGAACCCCAGACAGCTACAGAGCCCACAAGAACACCACCCACAAACACCACCAACTTATCAGGACTACCAAGAGGACCCCCTTCAAGGACCGCCTACACAACAACACACACAACAACAAAGAGCTCATCAACCTTGTGAAAGACCTCTACAACCCCACCTTCAACACCAACGACATTCCACCATCACAAGACCTGTGCAAATAACTGGCCACCTTCTTTCACTGCAAGATCACCGACATCCACGACAGCTTCAACACCGACACCCCCTCATCCACCACCCCTGCCACCCCCACACGCACCAGTCACCTGACCGCCTGGTCCAATGTCAGCGACGAAGTCACCAGCAAGACCATGAACTCCATCCACTCCAGATCCCCATCTGACCCATACCCTCACCACGTTTTCAACAACGCAAGCACAGCCATCGCACACCATTTTCGAAAAACTATCAACATCTTCAAGACAGCAACCTTTACGGAGAGCTGGCAGCACGCCGAGATCAACACCCTACTGAAGAAACACAAGGTAGACCCCAATGACCTAAAGAACTTCCGGACCATCTCCTAGCTCACTTTTCCCGCAAAAGTCACGGAGAAGATTGTCAACAGACAGCTGACCTGCTACCTAGTAGACAACAACATCCTGGACCCATCCCAGTCCGGCTTTCGCAGCAGCCACAGCACCGAGACCACCCTCATCACCACCACCAAAGACATCTGGGTCCTGATGGACAAAGGAGAACCAGCCGCACTCATTCTTCTGGACCTATCAGCAGCCTTTGTCACGGTCTGCCACTGCACCCTACAGCACGCCTCCATGACGCTGGAATCCAAGAGATGGCCCTGGCCTGGAACAGTGTGAAAAAAAAAATTTCTTCCAAATATAATATCACTAGGGAGACAACGGTAATTATGAAGCACACAAATTTTTAAAAAAATTAACAAAATGTTATATTTATTAGGTATATATACTCAAGTTAAAAACATTAAAATTTATGACATGAAATAAAAGAAAATACAACATCTAATCAATTATACACAAAGACATCATTAATTCATAAAACAGTGGCGGACAATAGTAATCCTCTTCGACGCGCGTTTCGGCGTTTTCACAAGAACGCCTTCTTCAGGAGCCACATGTACAATCTGGAAGACATATACATTAAATTGAAGAATCATCCTAGTTGACTCAATATACAAACACTTTTTATAAACACTATACTGGTTACATGTCAAATGTCCACAAAATAAGGCTTCACATACAGACATAACTCCCTACTTGGGTAGCTTATAATATAAGGCTACACAAGGTACAAACTACAAAATATTTACCATTGAGCAGTGTTGTAGTCATGGAACATAAGGGCCCCAAAGGAATTAATGGACCCACCATCCTTAACTAGCTGAGTGCATAGGAGCATAGATAACAGGGAAATAAAGGGCGCTAATAAGGGAATTTTTCCCCAGAGTTTCTACTACTAGTTGTTGATAGTTACTTGTACTGAACACGGAATCTAGAATTGCATATTAGGTTAGTAAATAATGGTCAATCTGAACTTTGTATGTGACCATGGTAAACTACCGTGGACATAGATACTCAGTTCTAGCAACAATGCAATAGTTGTGTATAATTTCGCACTGTTCATAGAACTCAGTATTTTATTCTTTCCATAATGATCAAACAATCCTGTTGGATATTCTTATAATTAAGCTATTTTATAGAATACATTTCTTTACTCCTTACCAATTATCTGAGTAACACATCCTTACTCTCCGGCAGTACCCCAAACATCCGCCTCTCACCCTTCCCCTCCAAGACCACCAAGATCATCTGCGGCGTCACACAGGGATTATCCCTCAGCCTGGCACAGTTCAATATATACATGGCACCACTCGCCCACATCACTCAACAACACAGCCTCAACATCATCTCCTATGCCAACAACACCCGAATGATCATATCCCTCACCAGAGACACCCACACCACCAAAGCCAACCTCCACAGGGAAATGAAGGCCGTTGCAGAATGGATGATGGGCAGCAGGCTGAAGCAGAATGAAGACAAGACGGAAGTCCTCATCCTTAGCACCACCCCATCAGCCTGGGAAGACTCCTGGTGGCCAACATCGCTAGGAACAGGCCCAGCACACACCACTACGCACACAACCTGCGGGTCATCCTCAAATCCGCCGTCTCCATGACCAAGCAAGTCAACGCCGTCTCTGCGTCATGCTTCAACACCCTGCGAAAGCTCCTCCGGATCTTTACATGTATCCTCTCCAAGACAAGAAAAACCGTCACCCAGGCCCTTGTCACCAGCAGACTGGACTGCGGTAACACCCTCTACGCAGGAACATCAACCAAAATCCTGAGACGGCTGCAACGCATCCAGAATGCCTCAGCACAAATTATCCTCGACGCCCCCCAATGCAGTGACATCACACCCCACCTGAGAGGCCTGCATTGGCTCCCCGTCAACAAGAGGATCACCTTCAAGCTCATCATCCACGCACACAAAGCCCTACACACCCCGTACCAGCATTCCTCAATGACCGACTCAGCTTCTATACCCCCACCCGCAGCCGCCGGTCTGCTAGCCTCGCCCTCACCACTGTTCACACCCAGAAATCCACCAGCGGCGGCAGATCCTTCTCCCACCTCGCCATCAAGACCTGGTACACTCTCCCAACCAATCTTCATCAGACCCAGGAGCTGCTGCCCTTCACAAAACTCCACAATACCTTGCTCTTCCATCAGTAGCAGCCCCCTCCCCTCCACCCAGCACCTTGAAACCATCACGGGTATGTAGCCCACTTTGCAAATATCGTGTTTGATTGATTGTTTGAGAGTCCCACTGTCAACAGCAGGCAGACCTTCATACTCCTCAGCCACACTCAGTAGGCTCTCCACAACCACAAACCAAAAAAGAAATATGGACGTTTCCCATCCAACACCACATTGCCTGTAGTCCGTCCAGCCACCCTTGCCCTGGGCAACATTCATCACTTCCACAGTAAAACTGCATGCGGGTGATAGTTATCCCACATCAAGAAACAGACCTGGTAGTCCCTCCCTGGACACCGACACATTACCCATGACCCGTATACCTTCATGAGGCTTTTACGTAACTGTCTGTCAGAGCAGTATGGCAACCCCCCCTCCCCCCCTCAGCAGATAGTAACCATCACATGTGAGTATTTCCCTCAATGGATGTAGTTGATCATACATTGTGACCTATGTGTGCCCATAACCAGACTCAGATCCCAGTGTATGGATGGCTTGTGTTTGTTCAACACTCTGGCATACTTTGACATATCCCGACACGTATGTTGTTGACTCCGGGAAAAAATACTTCAACATCAATACGTATTTTTTTTTTATTCTCAATCTTGTGAGTGAAATGTGAGTAGGTGCTAGGTGCTGTACAAAAATGGGGGGAATCCAAAGTTCACAGAAGGAGATGTGATGCCTTGCAGTTTCAGTCAACAGAGTCCAGAGCACAGTGTTTGCCATCATTGGTGACACTGCGACCAGCAAGTGCATGTGGGAGAGTGTGACAGTCAATAAGGTGATGCTGTTGCACACAAAGGCAAGATGCCAGACCAAGTGACCTGGGAGATGCACATGGCCCTCTGCCTCTCAACGTCTTCTCCGTGGACGACCCACCTTCCTTGGGGGACCCTCATATGCAGGCCTTGACAATGCCTGGGACTCTCCGTCGGATGGTTCCACCTCCTCCTCCCTCCCTGTGCCTGTTGACAGTCTTTGCCTGGATGTTTCTGGCATAGTGACACAGGGAGGGTGCTGCATGTTGTCAGCAATCCGACGGAGTGAATGGCTTATGTCCCTCTGTACCGCCAATAGCTCAGCCAGTCTTGCCTCCATCCGTCCTTGGTGTCGTCGTTGACTGGCGTGTTGCTCAGCCTGCTGTTTTTTTAAAGCGATGAGGGCCCCCACTCCCTGCCTGAACTCCCTGGTATCCCGCCGGTATCCCTCCATGATGTTTCTGAGTTCAGACATACCTGGCCCGTCACCTTGCTGGTCAGGTTCTCGCCTCCGCCTTGTGCCACTCCCACCACCCCTGCCCACACGAGCCCGGCCTGCTGTTGTGGGCGCATCGGGTCGACGGGACCCCTGAGAGTCAAAAGTGGTGGTGTTGTCTGTAAGCATGGGTGAATTTTGCGAATTTGGTGTTTGCGAATTTGCGTATTTGCGAACTCGCAATCTGCAAAATCTGCGAATTCTAGCGAATTTGCGGATTTTTTTTTTTTTGTGTTTGCAAGGGTTTCTGCCAGTTCGCGAGGGTTTGGTACCAGTTCGCAATTGCAAACGTACTTGTCGGCTCGCAACGGTCGCGACTATGTTGTTTCTACGTCTGGTTCATCATCACAGGTTCCCAGCACCCTCTGTTTCACCACTGCCACCCTCTGTTTTACCCATGCCACCCTCTGGTACATCAATGCCACCCTCTGGTTCATCATCACTGTAGATTATGGGGGGGAAAAGCAAGCTCACCTGCCCTGCTTCAACTGACATGAATTAATTTGGGGTTGGTTTATTAATGTGTCACTGTTTTAAAATTCCAGTCTGGCACCTGCTTCCTTATCAGTAATTTGCTTTCTGTTGCAGTGCATTTTTTTTCCAGGACCTTTGTGGCCTACTTGTAGCTATTCTATGAGCCTGCTGTGAGGGTCAGAGCAGGGTCATACAATTGTTGCAACTAGCAACTGAACTCTGGAGGGGCCCCAGTCAGGAAGCACTACAGGGAATGGTTACTAATGATGAGTTTGAACTTTTGCACCTGCTGAGTGCTTTCAGTTTTGCAAAACTCGTTTTTCTGCAATTTCGCGGGATTCGCGGCGCGTGAACTTGCGCGAGATCGAATTCGGAAGCCGCAAATTCGTGCGAATATGCAATTTTGTTTTTTACGGCGTGTTAGTTTGCAAGGTTTTGTGCGTTTTAGCACGCCGCTTGTAGCGCAACGGCGCGAAGTTACCCTCGAGGTCGTTCACGGGCGCGGCCATCTTGTTTGCATGACGTATTTCCGTTTCCGGGTGCGATGTGTAATCTCGCAAAGTGTGCGGCTCGCTAGTACAATTTCGCGTGTGTTCGCAAGGAAAATCTCGCGCAAACTTACCCATGCGGTCGTGAACGGGCGTGGCCATCTTATTTCTCATTCATTGCTATGGTTCTGGGCATGCTTTTTCTATCCTATCTGAATCTCTGCCATCCTTTGCTTGTTTGAAGTTTTTTTTATCTATTTTACTTATTATCTATCCCTCTATTTTTCTAGCTCTATATTTTTGTGTTTTCTGCTACTTTTGGTTAATTTTAAACTACTTTTTTAAACTCTTTTCTTTTCTTCTCTTCCCTATTCTATTTTCTTTATTATTTAGCTTCCTTTCTGCCCAGACCATGGTAAAGGGAGCCGGGAAGCATCCCGAGAAGGGGAAGGGTCCCGCACCTCGTGCCCGGCTCCCGTGCGTGCGTTTGAGGGGGGAGCAGGTCGCATCCCGGGAGATCTTCAGCCCGGAGGAGGTGGCTGCACTAATTTTTTATGTTCAGCGCCGCCTCCCCAGGACCATCATGGCAGGCGGCAAGATCGCTAGCGGGTACGGGATCCAGGAGCGCCGGAAGCGGTGGGAGAAGGTTTGCCGGGCCATGTACCACCACACTCGGGTCCGGCGCACCTACAACCAGGCCACCCACCGCTGGATGGATGTCCTGGACCGGGAACGCGATCTGCTCGACCTGCTCGGCCTTGAGATCCCCGGGCTTGGTGAGTAGTAGTAGCTATTTTTTTACTATGTTTTCTCCTGCTCTGTGTGTTATTATCTTGCAAATTTTTGTTTTTTACCAAGAGCAATAATGCTGCTGATTACATTGTAGGTAAATTATATTTCAAAATCTTCTGTGCATCTCAGGTGCACTGCTCTCCTTCGCAGTAGCGCTGCTACTATACTTATTTGTTTTCGATTTTGTACTCATTTCATTGGCCTGTGAAATTATGCATGAGTGTAGTTTAAAGAACTGCCTAATGCTAGACACTAAGGGTCAGATTTTTAATTACCGGCGCATCCCTGCTACTTTGCAGGGATGCGCCAGTAATTGTGTGCCACGCCACCACCACCCATGGTGCGCCGTATTTACAATGCGGCCCACCATGGGCCCAAAAAGTCACCAAAGCGTTACGCATCTGTGCCGTAAAGGCGGCGCATTGCTGGAGTTGCGTCGCAACGATGGCGCAGCTCCAGCAATGCTCTGCGGTGCCCTATCTCCCCAATGCTGCGTCAAGCCGTACGTCTGCTTCAAGCAGGCGCAGGGTTTAAGTCATGCATCATTGTCCTCAAAGTGACTGATTGAAATCTTGTAGATTTCCCTTAGCCACTTTTTACAATGCGTTCCTGCGCCAGAACGCCCCCTGATGGCGCAGGGCTTTACAACGTGATGCATCTCCCATATGCGTCACGTTGTTAATATACGCCGCACCATGGCGCCTCTTTTGTTCTGCCGCTGGGTCACAAAAGTCAAGCAGCAATGGAGCTTCTAAATCAGCCCCTACAGACTCAAGTCCAGTCCTTCCATTGTACACATGGCGATAAGAAGAAATAGTGGTGGTGGATTGATAGTTTAAGTATTTTAATGACTGGTTAATGTAGTAGGAAACTTTAGTGTTTTCGCTGATCTGCAATCACGAGGGACTTTGTCTGTCACTTCGCGTGCTGCGGACTGCTGCCTGCCAGTCCTAGGTAAACCTTTTTAGTACTTTTTTTAGTGAGTTACATAAGAACTTTCCAAGTCGACGGTCCGCAAATCAAGCAATACTAATAACGTAGTAGACCACATGAGATCGGTCAATATATCCTGTGGAATAGTTGTCTATTTACTATTTCGCCAAAATATTTTGTTATTGTTCTTTTGAAATGTTTGATTTGGTTGACAAATCTCATCCATGTTTTCTGGTCTTTCTTTCTTTCATGTTGTACATCAGCTCCCCCCAGGGGCAAGAGGACACAGGAGGAGGAGGCTGCTGTTCGCCAGGATGCAGGCCAGGATCGGGCAGGCGAGGGCTCCTTTGCTGGCCCCGGTAAGTTTTAATTTTCATATAGAGTACCTATTTTTTCCTATTTATTTTTTATTTTTTATTTATTTGAGATTTTTATTGCGCGACAATTACCCGTGGGTGTCTCGGCGCATATGATTACTCAGATAAGGACCGATGCCTACCAGCTTACTGGTCAAATAACCAGGTTTTAAGGAGCTTACGGAAACCTACCAGGTTGGGGGCGGTTTTAATGATCAGAGGGAGAGTGTTCCATAGCTTGGGTGTTTCTACCATGAAACGCCTGTCTCCCCAGGTCATTGTTTTGGTTCAAGGGACTGAGAGCATGCAAATGTTTGCAGATCTGAGCTGTCTCTTTGGGGTGTGCAGTTTAAAGGCCTCTCTCAGAAACCTAGGTCCTATATTGTGTACGGCTTTATAGGCAATACATAATGCCTTGAATTTAATACGGTTTTCAACTTTTAGCCAGTGAAGCTGTCGAATGGCTGTAGTTGTCGGATGGCGTCAGGGAATACCGAGCAGAATTCTGGCTGCCGCATTCTGTATGGACTGGAGTTTCATTAGGACTTGTTTTTGAGTGTTCAGAAAGAGGGCATTCCAGTAGTCCATCTTCGAGAATACCAAGGTAGTAATGAGAGTTTTCCCTGCTGATGCTGGAAGATAGGGCATGAGTTTCCTGATTTTCTTCAGGACATAAAAGGCGGATGATACTACCTTGTTTACATGATGGTTAAAGACCAGCTTATTGTCGAAAATAACTCCCAGGTTTCTGACCTTGGCAACTGGGACAGGCGGGGGGCCCATCTGGCTTGGCCACCAGATGGGTGACCATTCCGGGGATAGGTTGCCAAAGGTCATAACCTCGGTCTTATCCGAGTTAAGTTTCAGACAATTTGTTGACATCCAGGAGCAAACGACCAGCATTGCTTCTTGGAATTTTGCTGCCTAGCGTTCCTCATTCGATTTTTTTCTAAATCGTCTTTGATCTTCTTGTAGACTGGATCTAAATTCTTATCCTGCCTCGACTATGACTCCCTGTGGTATTACTAGATTATTCTTATTAGTCTGTCTGTGTAGCTAACTAAGATTGCACATTTGGCAATTCCATTGGACTTCCATTCTAGTCAGAAATAGCTCTATGCACTGAGTGCAGTTCTCTGGGATTGTCCATACTGTCTTTTCAAGTCTTCTAAATGTTCATGCTTTGACAATTGCCAACAATAAAAAGGTGAATGACCACCAAGAAAGAATAAGATACTACTTTACTTTTGGTTTGGATAGGAGGACAATCCAATCTATTACTGTTGCAGGGACAAATCTGCACAAACAGAACTATGGACACTAAATAATGCATTGCTTAGCTTATCAATTATAATAGGCGCTGTTAGACTTTCCACATACCTCAGTGATAACAGACTTTGTACTTGAACCCCCAATCTCCTTACTGACTAGATAGTGTGGCAGAGTCATTTAGCTCCCAAAGTCACCGATGATTGATCCCCAATGATGATTAGATTATCCAACGCAGGACAAGAGTACGGAGTCAGAGTCAAGAAGTGTCAGAGGCATGGACTTATGCTTGCAAAAATTCCAAAACCTTTAGCTCAGCCACTCTATTCTGGAGGACCAAAAACCACAGAGTCTATTTAAGTTTAAAAGCTTTATTAAAAGTAAACACATTTATTAAAATCAAGTTTGTCATAAAACTAAACGTTTAACTGAAAATGGAAAAGTGCTTAGTGCTGACGATTAATTGGACACATTTCTTGTGGTTGAGCCGAGCTCTCACCTGGTTTGAACTTGATCTTGCTCGTGTTCTTAGAAGTCAAGCTTCTGTCTGTTAGGAGAAAAAGTGGTGCGTGTTAAAAATAAAAAGCAAGCATTCATCAGTTGTGTCAAAAAGTGCAGCAAGACAACAGCCTTCCCTGGAAAAAGGGACATTTTTACTTTAGAGTAGACAGCCACAAATTATTACATTGTTTGCTGTTTTTTTTAACATTTCTTTATTCCTAGACCAAATATTATATAGTAGTGAGTGGTGTATTCTAACATTCTTAAATGTTCTTTGTAGGTGGAACATCTGGTGGCGGGGCCAGCGCGGAGGTGGTGGTGGTGGATGAGGGGAATACTTCTGAGGAGGATACGGTGCAAGTGCCGGACGACACCAGTGTGCCTGTGAGGGTTCACACGGTGGTGGCGGGCAGAGGTAAGCTATATATTCCTTACTTATTGAGATTGAAGACTGCAGAGTGTGCTATCTGGGGCTCTGGGAGGGGGAGGGGGCGCACCAGCAAGTACAAGGAGCCTGCGCCCGCTATCTGCACGGGTGTATTATAAATCAACCAGGTAGTAGCCTCCTCTAAATGTACTTCGACTTAGCTGTGTAGTTTTTGGCGAGAAGAATCCCAATCAGATCTGAGATGAACTTGATGGATGGGATGAACGAAAAGCCAAAGAAGGGTGTAAGTAAGTGTGGAAGGACGAGAAATTTAATGATGACTGGCAAAGAAGAATGATATGTGTTTGCTTGGTCCCCGAGGTGGCTGGGAAGGAAAGAATATGGTATGGTGCATGGCTGGGTGAATGATGAAGCAAGGATGGGTGGAAGGAGAACAGCCTGGGTGGGTGAAACAGAAACTGTATGTGTGCACATACTTTGAATGGATGGATGCCTGGATCATGGTACTATCTGACTCTTAGATAGCATATACTCTTAGATAGCATATGTGTATCTAGAGAGAGTAGACGGTCACTGGATGAACTAAGTGTTACTTTGAAGAGCATGTAACACCGCACCCATACGTCTGTTCTAGTGTATGAAAGGCAAGGAAAATAAGTTGAAATTTTGTCCAAATACTACCATGAATAGTAGCAGTAGTTTGTATTGCAACTGCAAGCACAGCATATATCCGGTTCTTACGGTGGACACTCCCTACCTCTCTTAATAACTTTAGTTTAGTAGTAGTAAGTCATTCATGTGTGGGTGTATCACTGTTCACTCAATAATAAGCAAAACACCTAAAGTCATCCCATATGTAATCAAATACATCCCATGTGAAGTGATAGATAATCAGATTATTTAGCTTCTTCATTTTGCTTTTCTAGTACTCATTTGCACTGTAGGGTGAAAGCTAAATTAATTAAGCAGTAGCCCTTTTAACAGAGTATTCTCAGTGCCACCCGTAATAGAAAAGTAAGAGCTTCACCACCTGCATGTACTGGACCGGTACAGTAACGCAAGTCTGTCTCACTCATCATGGTGTGCGTCTGTTTTTCTTGGGTGCAAGTTCACTGCGCTGGCATTATGCCGGCTTGCATAAGATAACGTATCAATTTTCCTAAACAAGAGAGAAGAAGAAGAATAAGACTGGTGTACTGTCATAGTCGACTGTAATGGAAGTCCATAGTGCTCTTAGAATTTGTTCCTTAAACTCCCACTAATGTTAGAGCAAGGATGAAGAAGTGGGAGGTTAGATAGATACTGTCCTCAATAGTTATGTACTGTGCTTTCAATTTGCTACTTGTACTGTGACACAACTTTCTGCTCAATAATTTTGTGTTAATCTTAAGGAGCATTGGTTACAGACTATGTCTTTCTTTCTTCATATAGTTGCTCCTTCCAAATCAAACAGACCATCAAGGAAGGAGCTGGCTCGAATGGCCCGGCAACGGAGGCTGGATGCCACTGTCGCCGAATATCGGCGGCTGGTGGCCCTGGAGGAGGAGGACACGCAGTCTACTGGTACAACATCCACTGGGACAGCTGCATCCTCATCCGTGCCCCCACAGGCTGCCAGCCAGTGAAGTGCTCCAGCGGTACGGAGACGGGCTACCAAAGCCAACTGCCACCGCCGAGCAGCAAAGACAGCAGCTGCCCCCCACAGGAGTTGCAAGGCACGCCAGCACCGCTTATGCCTCAGAGTGTCCTACCTGGAGCAGGAGGTCCTAACGTATAGGATCTTGGTGGAGGGCCTCCGCTCCGACCATGCCACCCACCGCAAGGAGTATGATGCCCTGGCCGCAAAAGTGAACAGCAGCCTGCCGTAGTGTCCCTTGCCCCTTTTTTAGAGACTTTTGGGGGGTGGGAATTGGGAGTTGGGTTGTTTTTGGGACTTTAGAAGGACAATCGTTGGGGTTAGGGAGGGTCTTGCGGGAGATTATTTTGTTAGGGCTACAAAAATATACTTTTTGAAACTTTATTTGAGCATACCTGTTTGTTACTGCTTTTGAGTCTGGTGGGTGGGGGTTTAACAGAAAGTTTGTGTTCCTGAAACTTAAGTCTGTGTCATTTTCTTCCTTAAAGTGTAAATGGCTAAATGTTTTCAACACTAAGTGCCTCTCACAGAGTAAGTGAATTCAAGAGTCCTAGGACTTTACTAGTACTACCGCAATCTCTCGTCTCTCCTAATACTCCATTATACTACCTCCCACCAAACGCTTATCTTACCTGTAATTTGTGTGCGAAAGTAGTGCTAGCCCCAGGGCTGGCTTCACGGGAAATGGTGATTAAGTTTGGCAATCCTGGGCGGATGAAATGTCCTCCTCATTGTGGTGGTACTAGTGGTGTGACACAGTGGCAGTTGCATGCCTATGGAAAAAAAGAAAATGAAACCTGGTTTGTCCTTACTGTAGCATTACAACGGTACGATGGAGAATATAGCAGGTGACAGTACACTAGAACAGTCCTACAATGTAGCCTAACAAATGGTAAAGTATTGAAAGTATAACTAGTACTTGCGTTGAATTTCTTTGACATTGGCTACTACTACAAGAAATAGTACTGAAGCTGAGTAAGTGTAGAATATATCCTCAGATTCCTTCACCAGCCTGTTGCTATGACCTTATCCTCCCCAGCAAGTGTGTGGAATTATTGATGTCATTTAGTCACACATCAATCAAAACCACACAGCCCGGGGGAAGAGGGTTAGGGTTTGGAAAATGGATTGGAATGGGGGTTTCTTTTTGGGTAGGTTTTGTTGAGAGAAGAAAAAAAAAGCACAGCATGGACAAACAATAATTGAAGATAAAGAAATCTTTGGGTACAAAGATAACCATAAATCTTTTAAGTGACATAAAGGAAGTGCATGCACTACTGCATGCATTGTTACTGAAAAGTAAGTAGTACTTTCGACAACCGTGAATGACAGAATGCAACAGTACAGGGCTGCAGCGTTTTCACTTGCCTATCTCTGCACTCAGAGAAACAATTCTTACATTAAATTAGGTTTAAAAAATAGCCGAAGTAAAACCAATAGAATGGCTGTAGGGATCAATTTAGAAGCAGAGAGAGATCCAAGAAATGCAGTCACACTCATAGAAGAAAACAATGGATACTGTATCTGTATGTTGTTGTAGGTGTCCTGTTGAATTTGGTAAGTAAGTTGCATGCAGCAAACAATTCCTCTTATTAGCGGCACTCCTCCATTCCAGCTGACGCTTCGTCCATCAATGTTGGTGACCAGAAGACACCCTGTCCACTGCCTGCCTGGCGGATGCTGAATTGCGGCTCGCTAATGTGAAGCCTGACTCCATCCTTTTTTCCCCATTGCACAGACTGAAACCCGGCCTGTAATTATTGAACAAAAAACAGGAAGTGATATTACAACACCACTGATAAATAAATATAAGGTATGTACGCTGTGTAGTGCAAAAAGTCACACTTTGAGTTTCCTAATAGACAGTACAATATTTTTGAAAGTGCGTACTCTGTCTGAGTCTCCTTTTGAAGGATAAATAAGTATGGGCAAATTAATTTAGCGGATCTTTCCCCTTAAGCTAGGTGTACTGTAAACTGTGTTTTAGAACAAAATTAGACCTTCCCAGCAGTGCTCCCACCCAGACCCTTACTAAAGCCAGTCGCAAAAATGTAGAAGACCCCCAATCAGATCTCAAAACACGAGGACTAGCAGAAAACTGGTGACAAAACGTACTTTGAAAGTAAAAGTAGTCCCAAATACCCCCTTACCCACGTGGATTGTATTCAAACCACTTGCAAGCAAGCAAAAGTATCCATAGCCAGCATCGCTCCAAGACTAAAAAAAAACCCCACCCAAACACATGCAATAGAAATACTGCTAACCCTAACGAGCCCTAAGTTAAGAATAGTGGCAACGGCTTTCTTTAACTATGCCAAATCCCCCCTTTCCCACCATGGATTTTCTTCAAATGACTTGCAACCAAAATTACACATTCCCACGAGTGCTCTAAGACCCCAGAACTCAGTTGCAAAAATCTAGAACACCCCGATACACATGCAATCCTGCTGCTAGGGCTAACCCTAACGAACCCTAAGTTACAAAAAGTGCCAAAAGGCTTTTCCTTATGGATTTTGTCCAAACCATGTCTATCCGGTATTAGACCTTCTCAGCAATGCCCCAAGACCCGCCAACCCACCCGCCAAAAAGCACAACACCCCCAAACAGCCAAAAAGGAAAATCTCATACTTACAATATATATCGGCCTTCGGTCCAAACGCGCTGTGCAGCTAGGTCATAACTCCCGTTTTCCACCACGGATTTCCTGAAAAGCAAATGCAATCAAAATTAGACGGTCCCAGCAGTGCTCCCGGACCCCAAAACTCACCCACAAACACCCGGAACCCTTTCCCCAAAGAGCACCTGAAAGGCAAGCAGGTCAGCAAAGCGCAAATAAAATTTCACCTCCGATTTGGTCAAAACCACTTTTATCCGGTATTAGAGCTTCCCGGCAAAGGCCCCAGAGCCGTCAACTCAGGCAAAAACTAGTGGAAGACCCCCAAACAGCCAAAGAGCAAAAGTACAAAAATGGGGACTTAGTCATTTTTTTGGCAATTTCCAAAATCACTCCGCGCGTGCTCTCCAGCTAGGCCCTAACTCCCCTCTGCCACCATGGATTTGCTTCAAACCTCTTGCAATCTAAAGTATCCATAGCCATCAGTGCTCCCAGACCCCGAAACCTACCCACAAACACCAGGAAGCCCCCCAAACAGGCCCCCGAAAATGCTACATTGAGCAAAATGTCATAAATAGCAAAAAGAAATTCTGCATGGATTTTGTACAAACCACTTCTATCCGGTATTAGACCTTCCCAGCAATGCCCCAAGACCCGCCAACCCACCTGAAAAAAGCACAACACCCCCAAACAGCCAAAAAGGAAAATCTCATACTTAAAATATTTCTCGGCCTTGGGTCCAAACGCGCTGTGCAGCTAGGTCATAACTCCCGTTTTCCACCACGGATTTCCTGAAAAGCAAATGCAATAAAAATTAGACTGTCCCAGCAGTGCTCCCAGACCCCAAAACTCGCCCACAAACACCCGGAACCCCCCAAAGAGCACCTCAAAGGCAAGCAAGTCAGCAAAAACGCAAAAAATATTTCACCTCCGATTTGGTCCAAACCACTTGTATCCGATATTAGACCCCGAAACCCACCCATAAACACCAGGAAGCCCCCCAAACAGGCCCCCCAAAACGCTACATTGAGCAAAATGTCAGAAATAGAAAAAAAAATTCTGCATGGATTTTGTACAAACCACTTCTATCCGGTATTAGACCTTCCCAGCAATGCCCCAAGACCCGCCAACCCACCCGCAAAAAAGCACAACACCCCCAAACAGCCAAAAAGGAAAATCTCATACAAAGAGCACCTCAAAGGCAAGCAAGTCAGCAAAAACGCAAATAAAATTTCGCCTCCGATTTGGTCCAAACCACTTGTATCCGGTATTAGAGCTTCCCAGCAATGGCCCCAGAGCCGTCAACTCACCCGCATAGAAGTAGAACACCCCCACAAGTGCAGAGTCTTTCTTCATTGGGCGTAATCCAGCCCTCTGCTTTGAGGGAAATAGGAGTCTGGAGGAAGAGGATAGAGGAGCATGTTCTTGTGAACTTGTGAACCTGAGGAATGCAGACTGTGGCACCTTCAAATCAATAAGCAAACAAGTGAAGACAATTCTGCTGATGGGCTTGTTTTTGTGATTAGGTGATTAAAGTTTGAATTATATTAACTGTGCACAACAAAGAAAGACAGACACACAGGAATAAAAGTGAATAAGGACGAAAAAGAAAGTTATTGATTCATTGTCTCATTTTCAGGGCTCGGTGTCAGTGAATAAGAATAAGGCTTCGTCATCATACTCTGCGAATTCAGGCAGGGTGAGGTCAGTGTCACCAAACAGAGAAGAAATTCCCTCATCTACATTGCTGTCCACCTCGTCTTCATCCGGCGTGCTTTCTCGTACTTTGTAATCTGGTGGTATGAGGTGCTGATTCATCTTGATCATTGTTAACCTCTCCACATTTTTGGGCGAGAGGCGGCTCCGTTTGGAAGTTACAATGCCACCAGCAGCACTGAAAACACGTTCAGAAGACACGCTTGCGAGTGGGCAAGACAAGTAGTTTGTAGCCAGGTTGGAGAGCTGTGCCCACAATTCTTTTTTCCCATGCCAATACGCCAATGGGTCAGCATTAACATAGACCTCTGTTGAGTCATTCAGATAGTCCTGCACCATCGACTCAAGGTCCTCCAAGGTTCCTCCACTTTGCTTACTTCTTGCTGTGACTTTTTGAGAACCAAACCCAAGCCGAGTTAGCCGTTCCTCTTCTGCATCCTATGTTACTGTTATGTCTGGTGCAGATGATCCGGTTGCCGGTGTCTTTAACGGCTGAGAGGTCACTTGTGCCACAGCCACAGGTGCAAAAGTGGATTCTTTTGACTTGGGATGGCCTGCTGATGCTGATGTACTGCCTTTTCCTTCAATTTTCTGCCGTTCTCTTTCAAACCTCTTGGCTGAGAAGGCTAGCCAACGTTTATACTTTGTAACATCTTGATCACCAAAAGGAAAGAATGCTTGGCCTGCCAGCGCCTTTTTGTAGCGTGGATCCAAAATAGTAGCACAAATGTAATGCTGTTCTGAGTGGATCATTTTAAGACGTTCATCACCAAGTAGGCGCTCTAATAATTTCTCCGCCAAAAGAAAAGCGTCTTTCTTTTCTTCATCTTTTTCAAACATAGAAGACACCGCCTTCAGTTGGTGCTCCAGCATGCGCAACAATGGGATAGCTTTTCCCAAATTACAGTCCTCCTTGCTGACTGAACGCGTGAAGACCTCAAAAGGACGAAGCATATCTGTCAGGCTTTTAACTAGGTTCCATTGCGCCGCATCTAGCCTCAGGTCCTTCTGAGCTGTACCCAGAGTTAAGAAATAGTGATCGAGTACCGTATACTGCTCATACAGATGCTCAAGCATGTAGAAGGTTGAGTTCCAACGTGTTGCCACCTCCTGGATGAGTCCTTTCACTGGCATTCGACGTTCATGTAGCAGGCTCCTCAGATGCTTCCCTGCCTTAAAAGAATGGCTGAAATGGTTGCACATTCTTCGGCAGGTGGCCACTAACTCGCACGCTGGACTGTCTTCATCACTCAAGAATTTTTTAACAACCAGGTTTATACAGTGCGCCAAACACGGCACTCTGAAATACTCACCCAGCTCCATGGCCTTAACTACATTGGCGCCATTATCCGTGGAAACATAACCAATCTGGCGTTTTTGGGGGGACAGCCAGTGAAAGACCTTTGTGTTAAACTCATTCAAAATGTTTTCTGCTGTGTGACGTTTCTCCAAGCCAAACATGGCTAGTGTTGCATGTTTCCGAGCAGCTTTAAAAACTTGGTCCGGGTCAACACCTGCGTTTAGCTTTGCTTTAACCCCCGAAAAAAAAAAACCAATGTGCAGTGATGCACATGTAATCAGCGCCTGTGCCACTGGTCCACATGTCTGTTGTCAGATGTATAGTGTGAACAGCACTCTTCTGCAAATCTGCCCCAATCACCTCCAGTACATCTTCAGTAGTGCTGGAACCACAACTCTGGCAAAATAGAACCGGCTAGGAACCTTCCATTTAGGGCAGAGCGCTGCCACTAATTCTAGAAAACCAACCCCTTCTACAAAAGAAAAAGGGAGAAGGTCCAGAGCTAGCATTTTAGCCAGCTTAGTGTTATACAGACGCGTCAGTGGGTGGTTGCGTTCATATGGCGCGTCTGAAAAAAGCATGTTTCTAATGTTGCCCTAGACCAAGCATTTACGGGATGATGATGATGATTTCTTTGACCCAGTTACGCTCGGTGATGAACTTTTTCGCATTGGTGTCTCACTCTCTCCCACACTCTTAGTGTGGCTCACATGGGGTGTGCTGCTGACAGGGGTACTGGGTGTAAGTGAAGTGTTTGACACATCTTCTTCCTCCTCGTCATCATCAGATGAAACATCAACGTTTTCTTGACTTGCAATTCGGGCTTCCTTGATCTCCTTTAGGTGCGCAAACCATTGGACAGCGTGCTGTCTCCTAAGATGACCTCTCTGGCCTCCAGTACCATAGTTGGTACCAAACTTAACACGACTAACTGCATGCTTACAAATGCTACAAATGGCGAAGTTTTCCCTTTTTGGGCAAACACTAAAGAAGTCCCAAACTGGGGACTTGAATTGCCTGTGGGGGCCGGAGGAGGCGGCGATACTGGTGGTGGTCATGCTGCTAATGCCAGATGAAGTGGAGGATGTGGATTGCCGAACTTTACAACGTTGTGCACTTTCACCACCACTAATTGAGGTTGAGGTGGATGGAGGTCCCTTCTCGCGAGGAAGAAATATGGAAGCAGTAGGTGTTGATGTACTAGTTAACTCCAATGATTGTGGTGTTTCCATTGCCTCTTCGTCGACAACATCATCATCACGCTCAGCAGCTTCTCGGGCTAGGGTCAAAATGTCTGTTTGCTGCATGCCCGCTGAGGCTGGAGTGAAGCCTATGATGACTGCGTCGTCGTCGTGAGAGTCTTCATCAGCAGCAGTATCCGCCACTTCTTGTTGAGCCTCATCACACTCCATAAGTATGAGACTTTGGACGAGCTTCCTTTTACGCTTAACTACCTTTGTTAGATCATGGTGTGCCTCACTCTCAGACGGCAGTGGTGCTGGTTCCCAATTTTGATCCATATCATCAGAAGGAGGTGTGCTTGAAGAAGATGTAGACACCACCCTTGATCTCTTCCTTGCTAGGGGTGTGGAAGACAATGAATGATCATCAGGAGGAGTGGCTTCCTCAAATGATACCTCGCCTTGATTGTCGATTTCCTGATGTGCCCCTACTTCGGGAGGAACAACTATTGTGGGCACTTGTGACCCTCCATGCACCTCTGCTTGCACATCTCCTTGCGCTGCCTCTCCTTCCACTTGTACTTGGGCTTGTACTTTCACATGTGGTTGTTGTTGCGGCTGTGGTTGTTCAACACTCGTCAGATGAGTTACAACAACCTGTGTTGATTGAGGGACATTGCTGCTACTTTCTTGCGATGAGCCAACATCACTGGTCGATGGTGATTGAACAACTAGACTAAGTGCCTCTGCAGCACTCAAGGGCTTGGACTTCAGATGGCATGGTGGTGGTGGTGGCACTGAGCCCAATGGAGCGGGGTGCTGCTCACAGCTTGGTCCCCAGCAGATCCCGCTGCAGGCGTACTTTTTTTTTACTCCCAAAAAATGTGGCGGGCGGCACACCAGTCTCCTTGGTAACTTGCTTCTTCTGCTCCTTACTGGCAACTTTCTTGCTAGAGGAGCTACGGGGAACTTTGTTTGGGGCCATCTTCTTCAGAGCAGGTCAGAACAGCAGGCCGCAGTTGCACGAGTTGCAGAGTTGTCTGTGGCCAGACGTGACGTCGCGTGACGTTATACTGCACACACACACCGCTGCAGGACTTCTTCCTGGCACTGGTGGTTCTCTTGAGTCTTGTGCACCTAAAAGCAATGGAGGACAGAGGAACATCAGTTCAGTTATACACCCCAAAAAATTGAAAATCACAGAAAAATCAGCACAATCCCAAGCCCTCCATGATGTTTAAATTCAAGACACCCCACAGAAAGACTAGGCCCATGCACCACTCACTACCCCTGGGCATAAAGGTTGAAAGCTAAGCAAAATGGTTGCAGACCTAAGAGCACTGCCTGCATTCAAAATGGCCCCCTGCCTCCCAGCACATGGCCAGGGCCTGCCTGTAGCAGCACTCAAAATGGCCCCCACCCACATGTCCTGTCCCCATGAACACCCCAAAAAATCGAAAAACACAGAAAAATCAGCACAATCCCATGCCATCCATGCCCTCCATGATGTTTAAATTCAAGACACCCCACAGAAAGATTAGGCCCATGCACCACTCACTACCCCTGGTGAAAAGGCCACAACAACAGCCCAAAAAAACGAAAATCACAGAAAAATCAGCACAATCCCAAGCCATCCAGGCCCTCCATGATGTTTAAATTCAAGACACCCCACAGAAAGACTAGGCCCATGCACCACTCACTACCCCTGGGCATAAAGGTTGAAAGCTAGGCAAAATGGTTGCAGACCTAAGAACACTGCATGCATTCAAAATGGCCCACTGCCTCCCAGCACATGGCCAGGGCCTGCCTGTAGCAGCACTCAAAATGGCCCCCACCCACATGGCCTGTCCCCATGAACACCCCAAAAATTCGAAAAACACAGAAAAATCAGCACAATCCCATGCCATCCTTGCCCTCCATGATGTTTAAATTCAAGACACCCCACAGAAAGACTAGGCCCATGCACCACTCACTACCCCTGGTGAAAAGGCCACAACAACAGCCCAAAAAAACGAATATCACAGAAAAATCAGCACAATCCCAAGCCATCCAGGCCCTCCATGATGTTTAAATTCAAGAAACCCCACAGAAAGACTAGGCCCATGCACCCCACCCTGCCCCTCCCCGCCCCACCTCCCTGCCCACCGAAACTCCCTCCATGGCTGGATGCAGATGCAGTTGGGTGTTTTAGACCTGCATCATCTTCCCCATCAACTTTTAAGGGCCCCCACACTGTTTGAGGTGACAAAGCTGTGCAACCGCTCCACAGCACAAAACACAATCAACAACAGACAATGGCCTGCGGTGCACTGAGTCACTGGCACCTGGAGTGCTTAGCAGGTTATCAGGCCGATCATGGCATCCACAACAGGCCTGAGCAAGTCCGAAGTCTGTCAGGACCACCGCTTCAACTCTGGCAGATGGTTGTTGGAGGTGGTCCTTGCGGTGGTGGCGTGTGCCTCCTGCGGTAAAGCGTCGTCCAGGCTGGTCTGGACTGGCTTTGGTGTGTGGGCCCTGGTGGGATGCATTTGGGCCCAGAGGCTTCGTACAGCACAAGGACACAGAGTAATGGCGTTGATGACCTCAAGGCCTACACCTCAGGGGCCAGTCAATGTCTCCGGCGAAGGGGTCCCGGACAGGACCAGCACCGAGTTAGTGACCCCGGATGCACTGCAGCCAGCACAGGCACCCAGCTACAGGACGGAGACATGCGGTACAGTCAAATGGGCAATGTGACATGAGTGGGTGACCTTCACTGTCCAGGGTGTATGTTTCGGAATGTTTCGGAGACAGTGGAAGGTGTCCTCAGGTGCAAGACGCTGAAAGGTTTGATATTATCCGGAAGCAGCAAATGGAGGAGTGGAATACGACAGCCCCATTGTCACCACCAAATCCGTACCATCTACATGAGGATGAAAACTGCCACCTAGTCCATAGGCTCAGACACTACCACAGTTCAGCCAGAGAGTGTCCGTGAATGTCGGGGAACAGACTTAGTGGCACCACGACTGAGTGGGGGTGCAGCCTGCGATGATGCTGGTACACTAATATGAACTCCGCCATTGCTGAATCATAACTCTGTGACCTACTGGACCGCAGTGTAGGCCGGAGGCAGCAGTCAGCATGGGCCATTCACTGAGTGTCGCCGGCATAGGTTGGTGGTCCCACCGGCCTGTGTTGTTTGAGGGTTCATTGGCACCACATATTCGGTCAACTCCGTGACTTTGACCCAGCTTTTGTCCTGACTGGGCTGAATCTTCCTCTTACTCCTCTTCGTGTGACCACTGGTGTGGACTCTGCTATTCGTGAATCGTGACTAGGTGCTGGATGTGAGACCTAATGGGCCGCAGGTTAGTCCTGGTCCCTCATCCAAGTGTCGCCCGATCGCGTTGAACACGGCTTGTTGCAGCACGTGTCACCAGATGGCATTGAACAGGGTTTGTGGCAGCATGTGTCACCGGGTGGCGTTGGCCAGGGTTTCTGGCAGCATGTGGCGAAAGATGCGCGCGCATATGGAACTATGCCTCATGGATCGAAGGGAGTCTGGTGCTTTGGCTGTTGCCCCAGATTTGGGGTCACTGTCATTCAGGGGCCAGGACACAGTATCACATATGAGACCCACTGGGCCACAGAGGACGCCGGTAGGATATGTCAACGAGGAAGGAGTAATGTGGGCCAGCGTAGGGGGGGACAGCGGTGGTCTGAAAGGCTAGCTAGGTCGCGGGCCTCGGGCTTGGAGCTTGCACAGGCACGTGGTGGGCCCTCCTTGACACATGCCGGTGTCGAATGCAGATCAGTGTGGCCTGGCTGCATAGGCTCAGGTCTAACGGGTACGTGGCCAGCGGGCCGGGGTATGGCAGGTGCACAGGGTCTCAGGCAACTCCGCTAACGAGGATAGGATAGCATCAGCCTCGTGGTGGGGTTGGAGGCGCTGCCCTGGCAGAGACATTGGGATCTCCGGAAGAGGACCACTCCCAGGGCTATGTGCATTTTATTCACACCCCTACGCTGGCCTGGCATGCGCTGGGCCATCCCACTCTGCCCACACTTACGGGGGGTGTAACAGGCAACATGTCCACAAGGACTCCCACTGGCTGGGGAGACATGGTTGCATCCACTGTCCACTACACTACCATACACCAGAGGTGTAAGTCGCCATGGATATGGGTGTGTTCTGCATACTGAGGTCTGTCCAGCACTTCGCCACCACTCTTGGCATTGTGTACTTTCCCAATCATGGTTCTTCTGCATCCTGCACACATGCCTGGTTGCCTCCTCTCCCCACATTCATCTATTATGTGGGTGAGGTGCCATGCCATTGATTTGTCATGTTCATGGCTTTCCCAGGTTACCATTGTGAGTTGTTCTATCGTGTCTGGTGGGTCTGTCGGCATGTTGTTGTGTATGTTGGTTGTGAACTTGTGACGTGTCCATTGCCAGAGTTGTGGATCGCATGGTTGTGGAGTTGAGGTGAGTGGGGTGTTAATTGGGAACTTGCTAAGGGGCTGTACATTTCCCTTGGTCCCATCCTGGGAAGACTGGTTGCTGATGGACTGTTGTTGGGTGAAGGGAACATGCATACTGGCTGTGTATTTGGAGGCGACATTGGTGTAGGTCCCACAGTGTACTGATGTTGCCTGCACATTGATGTGTGATGTATGCTTCCTGTTGCACTGATTGTGTTCTGTGTCACCAGGGGGCACAGGTGGGACATGTGTGCAGTAGATTGCCCCCAACACATGCGTGCATCCGTCTATGGCATATGGTCCTTGCTTGGTCTCCATCGATTCTTGTGCATTGTGTTGGCTGTACGGGGCCTGGGGTGCCAGGGGATGAGGATGTCCAGGACTGGTGTGGGGTACTTGGATGTGGCTGGCTGTGAGATAGGGGTGGGCGGCCAGCTACGCTCCGTCTGCGGAGTGTGCGTAGTGCCGCCTACTCCGCATTTTGCGGAGCCGGCGGAGCCAGGCGGCACTACGCACGCTCCGCAGACGGAGCGTAGCTGGCCGCCACCACCTCCCTCCCGCCCTCCCTAAATACATTAAATTAAAGGAATAAATTAATTTAAAACACACTTACCTTGCCGGCCGCTGCCCGCCGCGTCCCCGGGGCTCGCTATCTTCCGTCTTCCGTCTTCTTTCGTAATGCGCATGCGCGGGCGGCCGCGCATGCGCATTTTCTCGTGAGAAATGCGCATGCGCGGCCGCCCGCGCATGCGCATTACGAAAGAAGCCGGAAGATAGCGAGCCCCGGGGACGCGGCGGGCAGCGGCCGGCAAGGTAAGTGTGTTTTAAATTAATTTATTCCTTTAATTTAATGTATTTCGGGAGGGCGGGAGGGAGGCGGGAGGCGGGTGGCGGGGCTGGCGGCCGGGTGGTGTTTGCGGAGTGGGGCTACGCGGAGTGCGGAGGTGGGCGTAGTTTCTCGCCCACTTCGCGTAGCTCCGCGAAGCCCCACTCCGCCAACTCCGCCCAGGCCTAGTGAGACTCCACTGACTCTGGCAGTTGTTGATTTGGGGTGTGCCAGAGGCCAACGGGTGCAGCACAGGCAGCAGCTTGGTGTGGGTGTGGATGTTGGTTGTCCGCTGTGTTGGTGCTTTTGGCCAGGATGCGTAGGATGGTTGTCCCTTTCAGCCTGTAGTGTCCAGTGACATTGTCAGATGTTGTGCCTGTATGGCAGGTGCGTTTCCTCGGGGGCCGCTGTCTTTGCCTGCACTGCCTCTGTGATGTCCGGGGGGGTGCCGGGTGGGTGTTGTTGCCCTCTTGGGTGTCTGAGCTGCATGATCAGTAGCTTCATGGCTTCTGTTTTTCTTCATGCGTGGCTCTGGCCTGGGCTCCCTTTTGTGGTGCAGGCTGCAGTCCGACTATACACCAGGCCAGAGCAGGTATGAATTTCCAGATGCTAACGCGCCTTATCGCGTGTTTTGTGTTCTTATCGCCGATCTGGCTGGTCGTTGGGAAGGTTGAGGTGTAGTGTTGTCGGGGATTTTGGCACAGGAACAATTACTCTGTATCTCATTAGCGATAGTTGCGAGGGTCCTCTGTGGCGATGTTTTTAGCGGCTGCTATTGAGGGGACACTGTGTCCTGCAAAGATTAAGGCTCTAATTTTGAGTTTGGACGACGGGATAATCTGTCACAAATTTAGAGTTGGTCCTATCACCACATAACAAGTGGATTTATCTTATCGTACTTGTAACACAGAAGACAGAATACTCACCACGTTTTGATGAAGGATCACATCCGTCAAACTGTAAATAAGACCCAATGCCGCTTTGGCTCTCATGGAAAAAAATGAAGTCCTATGTCATGGGAGGAGTTTGAAGTCTAAAATACAGAGAGAAGCTGTAACTTATTGCAAAAACAATCAAAATAAAGGTCCAATCAGAATTATTGCTTTAAAAAAACAAGCAAGAATTTCCAAGCACCTCACATTTAAAGCATAGTACAAGTGAAGGATGGTTATAGGGTCAAGTGTCTAACTCTAGTCGAGACTGACTGCAGGCAACAAATGTAGGGCCCTGTTCTGTGGTTCTCCATACATAATGCAACATCTATTTGATGGTTTGTGGCAGAACACCATGTTATCCCATACGGATTTAGCAGGAGGACAAATTTGGTGCCATGTTATGGACATCCCAGATTTAGGGTGTTATAGCTCCAACCTATTGGTACTGGCCCCTTTGGTTTAAGTATGTGGGTTAAAGGGAGTCTCTATTGACTATGGAAAAAGTTGAGTCTTGTTTCCACCCCAGGCAGGAATTTTTTATCCAAGTCAGGGTGATTGACAGTCTCCAAAGCCCTTCACAGCACAAGTAAATGAGAACTACATTTGAGAGGAAGGGTCAAGCCAGATGATGCAGGGTAGATGGGCCAATGATGATGCTACTCAGGGACAATCTTCCAGGAACCAGGCCCAATGCTGGTCGGGGGCTCCTACTAACACAATGACAGACAGGGATTGGAGGATACAAATAGATAAAAATAGACACAGACAATGATGTTCCCCAAGCAGTCACCTCAAGAAAGGGCTACTTACTTGAAATTTATTTTTGTTGAATCTCTACACCATCTCAGATGAGGGTTCCTTGAAAGGCTTCTTGAAGATACCGGACATTGAGCTCACTCTACGTGGCTGTGGGTCTCCTGTTGGGCAGCACTACCAAACAAACAGGCAGGTGAGCAGCAGAAAAAAACTGGCAAATCTTTTGACTTGGTCACAGCTCAAGTTGAAGAGAGTACAGGTCAATTCTAACCATACTTCATAGGAGTCTTCAAATACCTAGAGCGGACCTGCAGACTGTATTCACAGCTAGACAACATCCCACAGCCAAACATGTGAATTCCAGTGTCTAGATTTGAGATTTGGTTCCATTGATCAGGGTGGCTCCATCTTTTTAGGTCCTGTAGAGCCTTATTTGTAAATTGCAAAGCTACAGTTCACATCTGGCAATCGTGGCATGCTGTTGTGGCGCAGTGGGCAGCCATTTTCTCTGTTAGCACCAAGCCTAAGGACCAATTCCATCATATTATTTCTGGACAGATATTAACGGATTCTTTCCTCATTTTTCTGTTATCAAGTCAATGCCTGTAAATCAAAGTGTGTGTATTCCCCACCCAGGTATTGAATCAGTAATGAGGAAAGCAATCAGTAATAAGGAAGACAGACTGGACTGGACATGGGTCCTTAGCAGACACTTGTTCCCTATTTCAAGTCACACAGTCTCCTTTTTTGCATCTTCATATTTAGAGTGCAGACAGCTCTCCAAAACAGCAAGTTACCGAACTTGTCAAGGGAATTCGTTTACAGTATCCCTGCAATGCAAATCTCGAAAACTATAAATCCAGGTTCCTGAGAGTAACCTCCTTGTAATTGGGTTTGTGGAAGATCTCCACAAGCAAGACTTGCACACTTAAGATTTGCACATGTGAGTGTGCTGCATTTGATGTCATCCCCCTTGCCATTCTAATGCAGTGGATCTAGAACATCGGAATTTCGCACATGGTTGAAGCCTGAATAAATTCCTTCCTGACTGATAGAAGGCAAAGGGTCGCCCTCCGACAATTTGTCTAAAAAAAAAAGAAAAGTCACCATGGGAGTACCACAGGGCTCTTCTTTGAGCCTAACTTATTTTAATGTGTATATGCTATATGCTCCCCTGATCTTCCTCATTTCTTCATACGTGATCGCCACTACATCCTATTTGGACGATCCCCAACTAATCATGTCCCTGGACAAAAACACAACTAAGACAGCAACTAATTTTCTGAGACTGACACCATTCAATGGATGCAAGATAATTATCTCAAATGCAATTCCAGAAAGACAGAAATACTCCTTTTTAGAAAATCCAACCGTTTTTCCCCTATGAAATGGTGGCCGAACTCTGTACCCACACCCCCCACACAGACTTAACCTTCCTCCCGCAAGCATCGCCCATTGCGGGCATGTGTCTCAATCTTATAAAATCATTGATATTTATTTTTATCTCGTGCCTCTGGCTGCTGGGAAAACATTTGCCTTTCATCAATCTCGTCAAGAAGAGTAGACTATTTCCACAGTCTGTATGCAGGCTGTTCAAAACGTATCATCCACAAAATTCAGATGGTACAAAATTCAGCCGCTATACTGGTCCTACAGCTGCCTAGGAGAAGCTCTGCATTAGTTGCACTTAACAAACTGCACTGGCTCCCAATCCATAAATGGTTCCTTTACAAACTAATTATATTTGCCCACAGAGCGTTCAATCCTTCTGGTCCAAAATACTTCAATGACCTGTTTTGCTATTATTTGCCCCAACGAACATTAAGCACAGGAACCGCTTCAGGTGGGATATCAACATTACCAGTTAGCAGTTCTCCGTTTGGTCTTACTTCCGCACCTGGAGTCTTCATGAAGGTGATGGCAGTGATCGCAATATCTGTATTCCCGTATCTGAACGATTGGCTGACCAAAGCGAAGTCTCCAGTGTTGGTGTTGCATCACTTGCAGTTTCCCACTCAGTTGCTGTTTAACCTGGGAATTTTCATCAACATGCCCAGGTCCCACCTAGAGTTCTCTCAGCGCACCCTGTTCATAGGGGCAGTATTGAACACTACAGTGATCACCTACAAGTCTGAGGGAAAGAGCTGTTGGTTGAACAAGTAGCAGGCTTTTTACCTCAAGGGAACAAACACTTGGGGGACAGCAGGTCCTGAGCCTGGCTTGGGGACACCGGCCAAACGATGGCTCTAAGATGGCCCCCAGAAGTAGACCCCCCACACTATTGAGCCTCAAATCAGCAAGCCTGAAGGACATGAAGCATTGGGAAAGTTTCAGGGGGCAGCTAGACAGCACACAAGGGGCGCTAAAAGCCCACAAAGGAGAGATAAGGTGGGGTGAGCTGAAGAGTAGGAGACGGCTGCTTCTATGCCGTGACATAAAAGCGCCCAGCGAAGCTTCCGAGAGAGGTACAGCTGAAGGAGTATGCAGGGAGACTGCTCTGGATTAGGTAGGGGAGGAGTACTCCGAAGCACCCAGGGTCCCCCTACCACTGGGCTCCTGCTCAAATGCCCAACGCTCACAATTGCTGCTGGTAATGGGGAAGATTTGCGGACTTTGGAACTGTCCCTGCCACCTCTCCTCTCTCCACTCTTGACCTGGGGGAGAGCTGGAGGATGAGGCGGACGGCGTTTACCAGCAACACTGTGACTGCTGCTCTTGATGAAACTTTAACGATGCCCCCTGGGTGGAAACCAAAACTGTCTGGACTTATCACGGTGCCCGAGCAACTTTGGCTGATATCCGGTGGAGCTGTCTTATGCAGCTATAGATAAGTTGGGCTCTGGTTCATCCCTCGGCTGGCACCTACCCAGCCGGACATCGGACATCGTTTTCCTTACCTCCATGTTGTGTTTTCCTACCTGCATTCCCTACCCCTATTTACCATTTCCCCCTCTACCTCTTCACTCCCCATAAAACGATAATCTCACAATATTGTGTAATATCATGTTTTTTTCTTTTCTCCTATGTCTATACTTATGGAACCTGTAACTCACTGATCCCCATGTAAAGCGCTCTGATACCTTCGGGTCTAGCCAGTGCTATATAAAACTTTGCAAATAAAATAAAATAAATGAAGATCCTCTTTTGAGAATCGCTTGAAACCACCTTTGTTTCAACTAAAATCCTGTGGTGAAAAGTCTGTTGCAGTCTTAGGCTTTAACACCTTAGCAGCTATGGAACGTCCAGCTCCAGTGCTGAACGTTCCATTGCGCAGGTGCAGTTGAAACGTCCAACGGCCGACGGCAGCACTCCCGAGGTAGTGGTGCCATCGGCCGTTGGAATAGGCGCAGCACTTAAGGTGTTAAAGCTTGGAATTTACTTCCCAGCAATATGCACACCATTGGATCTGAAGCATCGTTTAAAAAAGAACTTAAAACCTGATTATTTCAGGCACCCAATTCCTTCTGTATTTCACTAATCTAACTCTTTCTGTTACTTTCTGGAATCCATAGTTCTTTAAGCATAGCACTTGGATGCTCTCTTCTAAGTACAGTTTGTGCTGTACAAAAAACACATTCATTGAGTGACCCCCAACTCCCACCCCCATTTCCAGCAGTGGTCTGGGGTTCTCTAAGTGAGCATTGCAGGCTGTGTCTAGGTGAGTTCTTGGTTTCGGGGGCTATTGAACACTCCAGAAAATAGGAGAAGAGTGAGGGAGAGGAAAAGAAATGACCGGATGCCAGAGCTGGTACAGACTGTGGTGGACGTTCAGGCCTATAACAGGTGTTCCCATTGCAGACTTTTGGGTACCTGGCTGAACTTGTAGGAGTGATGTATATGTCCGTGCTCAGTGTCATGTCTCTTCTTGTCCTTTGTATAGGGGCATAGATGTCTACTGATCCTTTCCCTAGGGTATGTGTTCATTTACAACAATACAGTTGTTAGAGGAAAGGGCATAATTGTTTATTAGTGATTCCATTGTTGATCTGTACATCTATATTAATGATGGTGTTATACTATCTGAGCCTATGCAAAGGAACTGCACTGTATGTAATCCTTCGTGCAATGTGCGGCAGCAGCGCAATCGAGGGATACAATACTACTCTACTGAAACACCTCATGAAACACCCCATAGCTCATCATCATAAATGTAAACTGTGTATCTGGCACTGAGCAAAGGCACCTGTCTTGGCATTGATAGAGACCTCCCCCATGCCCTTTGGTACTTGGCATAGGACATAAACAGGCCCTGGACCCAGGAACACACAGCTGCAAGTCCATGGCACAGAGCCTGCCTCTGTCTAGCTTTCTTGTATTAAGGTCACCCCTCTGCAGGTCCCTGGCAGACCTAAACCTGTGTTTTCAAGTCCTTCATATGGGGCATGCACAGTATAGCTACTAGACGACAACACAGGAACATGTCTGTACATGTACTTAGCAGAAGGCGCGTCTCCGTCTCCCTGGCTCTTGGATTATAGCCATAAATTTGCAGGTTCCTGGCACAGCCCCTGACGTGTAGGTTCGTACTTCACACATGGCATGCGTGCCTGCTGGTGCTTTGGCACAGGGACACATGGATCTCCAGCTATCTGGCATAGGATGTATTCAGATCTTGGCATTACAGCAAGTTCGGGAACCCCCTGCCGAAGAGGCTTGTGTCTGATGACCCTTGGCGTGGGGAGAGCAGTTCTCAGCCACTCCCGATAATCCCAGCAGACAGTAACTGGGAAAAGACCGAGGGGGCCAAGGGGGAGTAGAAGGGTGGAAAGAAGGCAGTGCTGGCTGTCTTCAGAGGGGAATACACAAATCCATGGTGCTGCCTGACTCTGCCTATGAGGCTGGGTGAGCTCTGCAGGATCCACGGCAGTTTCCAGGCTGAGGAAGAACGCTTTAATGTATTTAATTTGTGTTGACACAGAGCATGAGCACAGGAAGGAGGAGAGATTATCCTCAGCCTGCAGCCAGGAAGTGACAGGAACACAGTCTGCGGCTGCCACCAGCATTCCATCAGACTCTAATTATGAGTAGGGTGGAGGGGCAGGGGTAAAGGGCACTTGCGGAGGGTGTTCCTTGATGTTTTGAAAATGCAGGCAAGTGACACTGCATTAAGTAGTTTTTTGCAAGTCCCCCCACACTTCAATATTTATTATTGTGCACTGTTTCGCTCTAGAGACTCAACATTTAATATCATTTATACGCCAAGTATATGCTGATTTCTGTGTTTTTCCACCGTGAATTTCAGGAGTTGCCTTATTATAAATTATTATGCTTTTTTTTCCTGGAATGTTTAGATTATTATTAGATAAGGCTGTAAACATGCAAAGGGAGTCTTCCACCAGACCAGACCAGACCAGACCAGACCCTTGTTTGTATCCCGAATATTCTAACAATATGACTCCTCCCCGCAGTGCGGCGCCAATTTAGAGGCAATCCAATTAATAGGAGTCTGCGTCTTTGCCCACACTGCCAGGGCTTCTGAGTTATGTCAAAGCCGAAGAGCTTTCCATTATACTTATCAAACTTTTTTGATTCTATCCCATCATACTGTCTCTCAAAAAGTACACATGCAAACCTTAATAATCTGCACACATTCTGCCTACCCATTGGTCGGTGTCTGATTGCCAGTGACCTGTGAGGAAAATAGATGTGATGCTCACCAAGTTGCTTTTTTTACCAATACACTTTATGATGGATAGCAGGCATGGATGACATATGAGCCTCATCACCACTCTCGACTAAATAGCCTTTGACATAATACAATCATATTAGAAAGAAAACAGAGCTGGAAATAACAAGCATTGGCAAAGCCAACAGATCCCATCTTGGAGAGCTACTGGGTTTGCCAATGGTTATTTATCAGTGCTGTACAGAGTTGGTCACTGCTCCTGTGCAACGTTTTTATATCAGTAAAAAACGTCTGACATGGCAGCTCAGCCGCATCATTTTTCATGCGAGCGCTTGCGGGCTGACTTACAACTTTTATTATTTTTATTTTTATTTACTGGTTTGATATGGATCCATGATGATTCCGAAGGGGCTAGATGGGAGTGCAACATGAAGCATTTGGGGCAGAGAAAGCAGACAATGGAGAGTGACACAGAGCAGTCGGGGAGCGAAGCAATAGAGGGAGAGGTAATGGAAAACAGAGACAGAGAGACAAAACACATGCACAGGGAGGGTCACCTGTGATACACAGCTCATAAATTCATGCACTTTCAGCTAGTGATTCAACAAAAAGAAAAAATAACGTTTGAAAAGCAAACAATGGAATCACAGATGCCAACCAACCAAGGTAATGGTAAAGAGAAAATGCTCCATGGGAGGGACAAATACAGGATTGACAAGCTGGGGCACCAATAGAGAGCTGGAAAATAAGAGGGACAAGGAAAATTCACCAATGGTAAGCAAAGGGCGGTCTCCACCCAGGTCTAAGATGTTGGCGACTACAATAGGTCTCGCAACAGACAGCGCATTGATGTCTAGAGAGAACCTCAAACTAAAAAAAAAGAAGTCTACGTTGATGCAGAAAAAATGCAAGTAGAGGGAGCAGTGTTTCACTATGTTCCGTCATTTTCTGGTTCCTTTGTCACATGTATGTTCACAAGATGGTGTTTCTTGAAGTAGAACAGTTGACAATAACATTATGTTCCCTTTCGTTGACCTTGTTCATGAGATAACATACCTTTACTGTGGCGCAGGTGACATAATCACGCACCATCATTCCAAACTGATGGAGCTGATAACAATACATGATACCCTTTCATGTTGACACAGCTGATTACAGCCTCTCCGCTTTGACGCAACCCATAAAATGCGACGACGCAGCCCTTATCAGGAGCGCCGGTATCTTAACTTTACTAATATCTGTCGGCACTTGGACCAATTCTTCATCCCCATAGCCTCGTTAAACACACCTGACACCAGCTCATTGTAGCATGTGCCCCATTATCCCATATTGAACAGCTGACCTCCAACCTCCGGCAGAGCGTGACCCCGGGGTCAGAGGGCTCTTGTCAAACACAGTGCTTCGGGGTCCCTTCCTGCTTCCCGCCACTGAGGCCGCCCGGCTAACGAAACGCACTCTACATTCATGAGACAAGAGCGCGAGAGGACTGAAGCCTGATTACCGCCGAGCTCCCCTTCTCCATGCCGCGGCGGAGCTGTGAAATTTTCAATAAGTCAGAGAAATTAAATTCTAAACCTGCCACTCGAGGGTAACGAATGTGGAATAAGTGCCGTTTTGTAGGCTTTATTTCCTCGCCACTGCTTGGATTCGGGACTGCGAAGAATGTTACTCAAAATGCCCGACACTCGAGGAAAAAAAGCAGCCAACTGACCTGCGAGGCAGACATATTAAAGCGGAGAACGAAGATATCACTTTGAAAGAGTGAGAGTGAATCCTGGTTTAGGGAATAAGTAGGGCTTTAAGTGGGACGATGGTGGGAGATGTGACTTACATAATTAAGGGCGTGGCTTGGAACACAAACTAAATTCTGTGATTGCTATATGTGCCGCTTAACCAGTATTTTGATTTCTCTTTCAGCTTTCTGTTACTGCATCCAGATTTATCGATCCGTGTTTTGACATTAAAGTTAAGGATATTGTAGCATCCTGCTACAATAATCACAGACACAATTCCTTATTCTTACTGGAGCTTTATTATCATGCTTCCAACCTGTCTCCTGTCCCTACTCTAACTGACCAGTTCCTTTCCCCGGCTCCTCCTGTTCCTGCTCCTCCTACGACTCCGCCCCCCAACCACTAGACTACCTCACACATCTCTACATCTCCCCCTTTCTTGACAAAGTGAGCTTAATGTCCTCAGTGTTCGCAGTTCTTCAATCCACCACACGGGTTGGCGGACGGTCTGTTCTTCAAGCCTCAATAGCGTCGAGTCAGTGGTGGGTTTGGCTTTGGTCACTCTTTCCGGTGTCTTGATCAGGACGTTCTTGACCACAATGCGGGTGAGCGGTTCACTCTCACGGTCTGCAGTCCTCATATTTTCTTCTGGTGGTGTAACAGTTGGTTCGGGTGCTCGGTCCCTTTCATGAGTGGACAAGGTTCTGGTCCTTTTATGGGGACCTGCGCTTACCCTTGCCCCTTCTTGTCTTGTCCGGTCGAGGGCGACACTGTCTTTCACCTCTGGGTCATGCCCATCAGACAGTATGGTATTATCTGACGAGACTGTCTTGGTTCGGTTCAGTAACTCATGCACAACCTCGGATTGTCTGACGATCTCATTGTCTATCTGTGCATGGGCATGTTTTTCACTCATCCGATGATCCCTCTCTGCTGACATGTCCGGCTTTCTCTGCGGACTGGCTGTCAGGTCCCTTCCCGTCCGATGACTAAGGTCCGCTGTCTCTGTTTTTCTTTTATAGGTCCTTTGAGTCAGCCTTTCGGACCCCTTCAGGGGTGACGGTGTCTGGTCCATGTCCGGATATGTTTGTGATTGACATGACAGATTGCCTTGTGGCGTGGCTGAGTAATCAGAGACCTTAGTGTGTGTTACGTTACTCTTGACAGGAAGGGTGCCCTTTGGTCCTATGGCGCGGTCGGGTGGTTGACGCCGTGGCTGTTGTCGGGACCATGACTTGGTCGACTCACGGGATCGGACAGCTGTGCTCTCTGGGTCAGAGAAGTCTCTTGTTGACCTCCAGGATCGGACGGACGCACTCTCTGAGTCAGAGGAGTTCCTGGACATGAACGTGCTTTCTGGGTCAGAGAAGTCTTTTGTCGACCTCCAGGATCGGATGGATGTGCACTCAGTGTCAGAGAGATTCTTCTCCCCTCTCCTTCTCCAACTTTTCTCTGAAACTGTCTTTGGTAGTGGATTTTTGAAGTCCGTAATCCATGGCGAATTGTACTTCCCCTTTGAGTTGTCGTTGAGATGTTTCTCCGTGTGCCTTTGTCGGAACGTCTTCAATGCTGTCCCATTTGGGAGGTTGTTTGATGATCCTGTGCTTGTTCCTTGTGCTTGATCCCAAGCGTCTGCCTCATTGCCTTCTTGTTTGGTTCGTTGCAATGGAGGATCAGTCCGTCTTGTGTGACCTGTTTCTCCTTCCCTCTTGTTGGATGCTCCAACACTTCTGATTTGAGTTGTATGTGTTCTTCGGCCAGGTGTTTCCTTGGACTCGTCTTCACTGCTTGTCGACTGATGTTCCTGCGCCGACTTCCGGTGTTGACCAGTGCGACCCATTCTTCTCTGGTTATTCTTTCTCTCCCACTTGCTGTGCCGGATGCCCTCTTGTCCAGGGATGCGATCTGCACTTGATCTTTCCCCATCAGAGCATTGTGTGTCATACCTTGAGTGACGCCTTGAGGAACTCCTGGGAGGTGAATGACTTCTTGGACCGGTCTTTTGGATGGTCGCCCCTGGGTCATCTGATTCCGGGTGATCCTTGGTTGACTTCGAGTGGTCGGATGTTGAGGAGTCTGACCCTGAATAATCTGTGTCACTTTCTTTGTCACCGTATCTTTCCCGTTGTCTTTTTGCTGGTCTGCCTTCCCTCTCTCTCCTTTCAGTTCTGTTTGTTTTCTGAGTTCTATCTTCCTCGGTATCTTGATGATTTGCGCTTAGGTGCACGTCTTTCAATCCTTCTCTTGCTTTGATTTGCATTCCAATGTCGGCCTTCTTGATGATCTCCTTTAACGACCAATGACCTTGCAGGATCTTACACTTTGTGTCAGGATTTGTGCACCCTTCAATGATCCGAAGTCGAACCGCATCCTCATTTGTGAAAGTGTTGAAGTGGCAATCTCGTACCATACTTTGCAAACGAGTGATGAAGTTTGGCAGCGGTTCGCCTGGTTCCTGCCGTGCTGTATTGAAAGCCATGCGATTATGGTCCACATCTGTCTGTGCGTTGAGATGAGCACAGAGCTCCCTTTGGAGTCTTTTATAGATTTCGGTGTCCTCCTTGGAAAATGTCCTGATTGGGCATCGGCCCTCCGGACCCACCAAATGGAGGAGTAGTAGTAGACACTTCCTCTCTCTTTGTTCACCATTGGCTTTTAAGAAATCTTCTAGTGCTTCGAGCCACCGGTGTCGTTTGAGATCCGAGATCCAATCATCAGTCTGCATCGCCGGGGGCGGTACTTCACTGTCTGGAGTGACCTGCGGTGCTACGTCTCTTCCCGCCATGAGAGAGGGAGATTCTGGTGAACGAACTTGGATGGTTCTACTTTCTCCGGGGTCCTCTGTAGGACTGCCCTCCTCTGGGTCTTCTGCAGTTCTGCCCAGCAGCTCTTCTCTCTTCGGCGCTCTTTGGTTTGTGCTCAGTGTCGTCTTTATCGGTCTCTTGCATTTGCTTATGCTTGTTCCTTTGTGCTGTTGTCTTTGCTTGGTCCTTGTGTTTGCTTGTGCCTCTTTTATTTTAGAGACACGTGCTACTTCATTGCATTCGCCACTGTGCATTCGCTTGCGTTTCTCAATGTTCGCGTTTCCACCCGTGCTGACATTTGTTTTGTCAATGCATGTGTGGTAAATCACTCTTGTGGTTGCTCGTGCTTGTTAGTTGATTCACTCTCGTGTTTGCATGTGCTTCTTCTGTCTTGGTTGCTAAGACTTGTTCATTGTTGTTCACGCGCCATTATCCACGCTTATTTACTTGCCTTACCAATGCCTAATTCTTGGCATTTACCAGTGCATGTTTATTTGCATATACCAATGTTTGGTTATTTGCATGCACCAATACTTGTTTGTTCCCTTTCGCCACTGCTTGTTGGTTCCTACTCGCCACAGTATGTCTGTTGGCTCTTGATAGTACTTGTGTGGTCTTCGCCAGTGCTTGTTTGGCCTTCGCCAGTGCTTGTTTGGCCTTCGCCAGTGCTTGTTTGGCCTTCGCCAGTGCTTGTTTGGTCTTCGCCAGTACTTGTTTGGTCTTCGCCAATGCTCGTTTGGTCTTCGCCAGTACTTGTTTGGTCTTCGCCAATGCTCGTTTGGTCTTCGCCAATGCTTGTTTGATCTTCGCCAATGCTTGTTTGGTCTTTGCCACTGCTTGTTTGGTCTTTGCCACTTCTTGTTTGATCTTCGCCAATGCTTGTTTGGTCTTCGCCAATGCTTGTTTGTTCTTCGCCAAAGCTTGTTTGTTCTTCGCCAATGCTTGTTTGTTCTTCGCCAATGCTTGTTTCTGTTCTGTTCGCCAATGCTTGTTGTGAAACTCAGCTCGCCTGACCTCAAAATGGCCGCCTACAGTTTGCACAGGGAGGATGTCCCAAAAGTTGCCTGACTCAAAGATGGCCGCCGTGATCATCTACAGGCACTACTTTCTCTCTCTTCATTCGACCCCTTTTCTTCACACAGGACTCACCGGCAGTCGTTTTCAGGATCAGCACACTCCGGATTTGGCTCCCTCTGGTCAAGGCCACAGTCAGGTGAGGATGGGGTGGGCTCCCGCCTTACTTTGCAGGGTCCTTCGGCGGGGCATGCCAAAACCCACGCATCCAGCGTGAGGTTTTCCGACGTCTGGATTCACTCGGACTCCAATTTTGCCGCGCTCAGCAGCGCTTGGCAGTGGACCTTCACGGGGGCAGTCCACACAGGATTCACTCCTTACCGGCCACAGCAGTCATCAGGTTCGACTGTGGTGGACTCCCAGGTCACTTTTGCAGTTCCCGCTCTCTCGCGCCGACGACCTGCCAAACCTCACGCATTAGGCGTGAGGTTTTCCCGATCTCCGACAGCGCCCGGGCTCAAATTGCAGCGCTCTTAGCAGCGCTTGCTGGCGGCACGTCGGGGACGCCGTCCACGGCTCTAGGGCACTTCTTCTTCCTTCCTGGGCACAGTACAGGGTCGGAGTGGGCTCCCGACTCCTGTTTCTTTCTGGCTGCTGGGTTACACACACTCGGCGGGGCTCGCACTTTCAGCGCCACAGGGTTTCTTCGACCGAGCGTTTCAGCGCTCCCAGGTCGGGATTTCCTCGGGATTCCCTAGCTTCTTTGGGTCGCGGTTACTTGTTCTGGGCCACAATCATCAGGCCTCAGCTTTACTCGGCAGCGGAGCTCTTCCCTCGACGCTGCATGGGGACAGGGTGTCTGTATGTGGTCTCGTGGGCTGCGGTCAGTGTCATCCCACCCTCGTCGCCAGTTGTAGCATCCTGCTACAATAATCACAGACACAATTCCTTATTCTTACTGGAGCTTTATTATCATGCTTCCAACCTGTCTCCTGTCCCTACTCTAACTGACCAGTTCCTTTCCCCGGCTCCTCCTGTTCCTGCTCCTCCTACGACTCCGCCCCCCAACCACTAGACTACCTCACACATCTCTACAGATATAAATATAGGCTCCAATAGGGACCCGTTTCAATGTCTGTTTTACTTACTACTAGGTCTGAGACCTAGGTGGACCAGGCCCACTTGAAACCTCGGGAATAAGGGTTCAAGAAATACGGATTAATGGTAGCTTAAAAAGTCCATCTTTGGAGGATCGGTATTTCAAGGCATGAGGCCACTTCTAGAAGCCCTGATGTTGGCAAAATTTGTAAGAGAATTATAAAAATCCATCGGCACACACTTGTATGAGAGTAAAATTCGAGACAGAGTAGGGGGCTACTTTGAGCTAGGTGATAATGAACATATCTCTGAGCAAAAATGTGCAGCCGTTCCTGTCCATACATCGTTTTCTCCTGCTCCCACCATATTATTTAGAAGTAAGAAAAGCTCTGTGTTTCCGATGGTGGAGCAAGAGCTGGTGGCACTTTCAGAAGCACCCTGTGCACGAGACAGCTGCCAGCTCACATGGAACTGGAAGACCCATTCTATTCAGAGCAGGTCTTCTGATGCTATATGAGTTGTGGGTTTGAGCCTGGAACTTGGCGAAAATAATTTAAAAATCTTACCTACATGCTTGAAGAAAAATCTGCTTTGGGAAACTGAAATAAATTATATTGGCTGTTCCATCATGATGCCATGGCATATCTGTTGGCCAGCATGTTCAGTTTTTGCTGAAAGTGATCCAGCAAGGGACTTTTAATATGGTACAGGTTCGAAGTAGGCATCTTAAGTATGTTAGTAAATTCAATACGCCACATGAAGCCTATTGTGCCCAGTTCTAATCACCACACATGCAGTACTCATCTAGAGTATTTTGTTAATATCCAAGGGCCTACCCTTAGATGGGGAAAGACATATTGGGAAACAGCAGAGGAATGCCAATCTAACATTGTGTTGATTTTAATCCCTAATGTAAATATGTCATCTCTGGGGGAAAGGCTATAAATAGCCTATAGGGCATTCATAATTAAAAGTCTCTCACATCATGTGTCACAGTTTGAAAGTGTAGTGGGGGCCCATGTAGATCATTAAGACACATTGTCCCATTTATTATGGGTTTTCAGGACTTAAGATAGCGTTAAACTGTCTACAGCCTGAAAAGGTTGGCCTTACTTACAAAGTTGTTGTCCTGGGATAAGACATTTGTTGACAAAGGATTTACCATTACTTAAAACTTAACATTGCCTTAAGCTAAAGAAACCCGTGCGTAAATCAGACTCATATTTTGTGGCTTAAGACAAGTCTAAAGGCTGTCTTCAGGCTGAAAACTTTGGTAGTAAATTAGTCCCTATGTCTAAAATGTAGTACATGAATAGAGTATTGTTTCTGCTGGTAAAAGGAAACCAAGGTAATGAATTATGTTTAAGATTTAAGACTATTACTGCTCACAAAAATAGCTACAGGTCAGATAGCAAGAGCAAACCTGATGAGCAGGTACTAATATTATGATGAGCAGGCTAATATTAGCAGGAGCTTGAGGGCAACAGAGACCCCTTGCTGTTTGTCATATGTGTTGCACAGAAGACGGGTCTTGAAGCATAATTCTTTTTTATGCTACCAGAATGAAGACACCTTGAATGAAGACAGCTATGAAAAATGTGTCCCCCATAAAGACAGAGATAAAATTCAGTGCAATAAATGTGTTGTGGTCGTTTGAGCTCTGCTAGCGGCCCTGTGTATATCTTTGAGCAATATGGCTGCGCTAAACGACAGTAGGACGTTTCAGGAGCGGTCACCTGTCCTGCGCGGACACTCGCTCTCAAACTAATGGCATGTCTGGGACTGAAGCTATGATTCCAGTGGAAGCATAAAAAGGCATAAAACTCTAGCGGAGATTAGAGAATTAAGTGTCTGTATCATATTTAATTATGGTAAAAATGTCAATCTTTTTACTGTTTTTTGTTCAGTCGTCCTCGACTGCAAAGGATCTGAGGATCATACAAAACGACCTGCTTAAATTGTGCCAGTTTGCAATATGGTTCTAGTCAGCAACATACTGCTCTGCTTGTGTTCTGTGGGGGTTGATTTTTTTCCCGATGATGTGTTTGTGTTTCATACACATAGAAACTGACTTTTTCTATTGCATAACAACAATAACCACTGGGAAAAAGAAAGCAAAGGAATTCTTCTAGGGTATGTAATCCAGGACTACATGGGGCTTGAGGACAAATTTACCCCACCCAGGCAGTTCATATAATCATGTCACAGATGTGTTACTCCAAGTGATTGATGATCACTAATTTATAGTGTTTTATTGAACAATGGGGTGATAGATCAGTAAAAATGTACATCACATACACAATAGCAAAAACACACAAAAAATGTAGTCACACACACAAATGCAAAAAAGTGCTAGAGCAAGAACACAATTAAAAAAAGCAATAGCAGAACTGAAGAAACAAAATACACAAGAATATAAGGTACCTGAGGAAATGTAAAAACTGAATATTGAAGTTCCAAAATCCAATGAGCAAAAGTATAAATGAAAAAGTGTAAAAATTACGAGAACTAATGTACCTGAATAAAATTTAGCAAAGCGACCGATGAAAGATTAAAACGTCGAACACTGGTGGTGAAGAAGAGCAAAGAGAACGTGAAACGTGTGAGAGACAGACCTTGCCTGTCATTGATAGCAAGGTCCCTCTTCGTACCAGGGCCCAACGCAAATGAACTACGCCATCTGCTTCCTCTTCTGTTTGATGTTCATGATCAAGATTCATATTCCTGAACACCGTGATGTACACTGCTCCATTTCTACCTAGGAAAGCCATACAATATATAAATAATCACCCACATAAATAGCACATGCAAAAAATACGGGAGATAAGTAAAATAACAAAAAGCTGGAAGAGCAAAAAAAGATAGTGAGTAAAAGAAAAAAGAATACAATGTGCATTATCCAAACATTCAATAGGAAAAATACCCAAACAAAAAGTGCTAAATGTACAAGAAGAAAACGTATGGAAGTTAAAATAAAAAACTTACCATAGCAAACAGGAAAGTTCCTTCGCATTTGACATCAACACCAGCTCTCTGTTTAGAGAAAAATGTAAATTGCCTGTGAATAAACATCAGCAAAGAGCATTTAGCCTACCATGTGGTGTGCAAAAAACTTGCAATCATTGATATGCAGAACCAAGAGTAAATACAGCACGATGTGTATTCCTGTCAAAACAACTGTCTGCGTTCCATTCACCGCTGCCTTGGGTGCCTTCCCTAATGAATTGATTTGTCTATGCCTAGCCGGTACATTGATAGCGTCTGGTGGATCGTGGTGTCTGTAGTGTAACCCTACTCTGACATAGCCTACGTGCCCTCTCTGAGTCTGTGTGTCTATTACTACTCCTACCTGGCACACACTGGTAGAACTGGCATTTGCTGCAGGGGTAGGATCTGTGCTGCTGCTGCTTCCTGCAACTTGACGTGTGTGCTTGATAAGATTTCATGGCTGGTCAGAGGGAGAAGTGAGAGTAGAAGTTGGTGGAGATACTTTTTATGGAACTCAATCTTGATGTTTCAGGTGTGATACCCTTACTCTAACTCATATCATTTTAGTACATGTGAAATTACCATACACACCAACAGTGTGAGTGCATGTGCCTTCACAATGTACTGTAATCACACATGAACCCTACACGGACCTTTTAAGTTCACGGATTCATTTTATGCAGGTTTTGCGTTGCTGCTGGTTTTGAGATTAATCAAAACACTCCAAATGGCAAGATTTTTAGAAATCTGATCGAAAGTGGTGAGAGAGACGGAGGGGAAACACAAATTCAGATGAGGCAAGAGTAGGAAGGGGAAGAGGCATTAAGAAGCGGTGAAAAAGAGTAAAAACTGAGAGAACTAGAAACAGCCGAGAAAGTATGAGAGAGAGGCGCAGAGAAGGCTAGGGCATGATTGGAGTGAGTGGCTTGAAGACTTAGAACAGAAAGGTAGGAGAGGAGAGAGAGAGACGTTCAGTCGAGGGCAAGAGTGAGTGAACTGGAGAGTTCGACCAGACAAAGCGGTAGAGTGCAGACATGGAGAAGACTAGTGGAGGACAATCCTGCTTTTTCAGTGACTGTCCCAGTGTCCCAACAGTTTTAGTTTAAATTAATACATGTCCCGTAATCTGAGAAAGGTCACTTGATCACGCACATTAATTACTGGTCAGTGCATTCTGACGTTTTCACTGGCCCACTTCTCACACCAGGCACAGAAGTTGAATTCTTGAAAGAGTCAAAGGCTGTGAATTCATTCACACACCACAACAAATTTTAAAGGGAGGTGAAGGAGTGTCACATGCAGGGCACAAGTCCTAAAAAAAGAAGTGGGGGGGCGCTGACGTCATGACAGGAAGTGATGTCACGAAAGGTGGCTTGCACCATGAGACTCATTGCGTGCCCTAGCTCACCCCTTAGATGCGATTGCATCAGAGAAGCCAGCGCGTGAGCAGCGTTCTGAATGAGCTCCGATCTGGCCCCAGAGAGGCCAAAGAGTGAATGTGTGGCTCCATTTGCTCCAGTTATCGAGCTCCGGGTAAAATAAGTGGGGGGATGCCGTCCACCCGCCTGGTACCCCCGACTCGAGCCCTGGCACATGAGACCATCAGCCCAGGCCCTGGGTCTCACCACATTGAGGGATGGAGCGTTTTCATCTGGGTTTCAGAAGTTTGAACACAACCCGGAAAAGAGGCCGTGATTTTTTATTCACAATGAAAACACACATTGAGGTTATTTTATAACTTTTTTTTACCTACTGGTACTTGAAGTCTTGGTGTACTTTTATAAATACAGGATCACATGTTCCAGAATGCACAGCTAAGTGGTCTATGCTTTCATGTGTTATATTTGACAACTTTAAATCTTTGCTCCTTCTTTAGTTGTCCAGTTGTTTTAAAGAGAACTCCACAGCATCATAAATGCTGGTCTTTTTTTTTATATGTAGTCGTTTTTATAAGGTTTTCGGATGCGGTCATATAGACCATCCTCTGCATTAGTGAGTTCTGTATCGGAAGCCTTCAGTACCTAAGGTGGATGTCAACAATTAGTCCTGCTTCTATGTCAGTGGCCATCTTGGGCTTTAGTTCTACAAATATGGGATTAAAAGTACGTGAGAAGAGGATTTGGACAGAAAGAGAGGCAGAGGCCAGAGGCACATTGACGAGTACACAGGGGCAGATCTAGGCCCATGGGCAGAGTGCGCAGATAAGTACTTTAATCCCCTCAGTGGGCACAGCGCTGGCGGGCACGAGGCGAGTGGGCTGGTAGAAAGGACCTGCTAAATTTAGTAACGGAGATGCTAATTTTCGTTGGTTTTCAGCGGCTTAATACGGTTTTCGATTGCATGTTTTTAATGCGACGCTAACTAAAAACGTGTGGATGAATTAGTAATGAAATGCATCCTGGCACTCGGTGGCCTGTGATTGGGGGCGACGTGGCAGGCCGCCAGCCGCAGAAATTAAGAGATAATGATAAACACACACGCGTGGCCGGGATCGCTGACCTGCAGTCGGCTAATTTGGATGAGCGCGCCGGGGCCTTGTCCTTGGCGCTGCGAGGGGATGCGCGCCCGACATTCATGTGAATGTGCAGAAAAATACGGTTTTCATTATGCAGCCCAAATGCTTCCATATTCAACAGTCTCATACATATTCACTGGCTGCGCGCGTCAGCAGAGAGGAACACAGGCTCGGATGTCGGGAAGAGACTGTCGTACCCATCTCGTTTGCCCATTTCCCAGACACCGCGCCTTGCTCTGGCTCAATGCGCCCTACATTTTTGCCAGGTCGCATCAGACAGTCCTGGTTGATGCAACTTCTTAAACGGCCCGAAAGAAAGATTCTCTGCAACCATCTGCTGTTGGCTCTTGGGGGGTGCAGACTGGAATATTTTGCATGTGAGATATTGTAGCAGTCTCACACCTGACAGGGTGGATTCTAAAGCCAGACTTCTTCAAAGGCCCACGCATCTGGAAGGCAAGTAGAGCTGGTCTGAGGCAGTCACAGATCTGCTAAGGAAATTGGAGGATTTCTCAACACAGCCCGATAATCTGAAAGGCCAGTGGGGATGGGAGTGAGTCAGTCACTATAACCTAAACTAGAGCACATTTTAGGGATTTCTTAAGGGTTCTTGGAAAGGCGTTAAGTGGGATGAAAACACTTGGAGATCTCTCAAAGAGGCATGGCCGATGTAGTTAAGGGTGTGACTTAAAACACCTAAGTAGCATAGTGTGGTACCCCACTGGTATCTTATTGCTTCTGTCCATTCATCCAGATATATAACACAAAAACAACATTACACCTACAACAAGCCAGGACTATTGGCTTTGTCAATGGCTGTAAATTGCATAAGATAAATAGCAACAACTAAGACTTTGTTGTATAAAAAATTGAAAATGCTTCCGTTAATGTGGGCAGGTTGTGGTTAAGGCTGGAGCTACTGACTTTGGAGCTGAAAAAGCAGGTTCGAGCCTCACGTCGGCTGAATCAACATCCTGTGATTCAAAACACGAATTTGTCCTTGTGCAATGCAACTGGTGCTCATGTTTGCTCCAATTTTGCGCTAAATAAAACTGAAAAATTAGTCTCTTTGAAGTTACACCAAAAACTGTAACCAGTAGTACTATTGCAGAGTAAAGCTGTTTTTTTTGCCCATCCTGAAGATAAAAATGGAGAGCCCGTTAGGGATCCATCTCTGCACCTGCTTTTAAGAACTACCAGTGCTGCATACCAGCAGGACCCGGCCCACTAATAGCCCTGTATAAAACACAACTAGTGAGATGATCTATAACAAGCTGGGGCTATTGGCTTTGTCAATGGCTGTTAGTTGCATAAGATACATGCGCGACAACTATGGCTTTGTTGCATATAATATTGAAAATGTTTCCGTTCTGAAATGATGAGACTGTGAAAAAACTCTAACGAGTCTCTTTGAAGTTACCTCAAAGGCAGTGAAGGGTGGCACTGCTGCAGAGTTAAGATTTTGTATTCACCCCAAGGGTGAGGGCAAAAATGGAGAGTCCGATAAAGACCCTTCTCAGCCCTGGCTTTTAGAACTGCTGGTGCTGAGCACCGACAGGACCTGGCCCACTTAAAGCCCTGGGTCTTGGTATCTCAGTGCCCAGATGGTCTGAGACAGCACCAGTTCCAGTGGCGTCTGAATGGCCCTGGCAGGACCCTACCTTTGCAACGCCGCAATAGGTTGAGCTGAGCAGAGGCAAACCACTGTATCAACTTAGTTTGAAGAGCTAAGAGAGATGTATTTACAAATACAGGTGTCAAACTGTTAATAAAAACGGAGACAAGGGCATTTTGTTCTTCAACACTTTCATTTCACCAAAAACGTCCATTGTATTTTTAAACGTTACTCCTTTGCAGTGTTCACTGCACAAAACTGCAGTAACACTCGTTTCTTTTGTGGAGTTGGTATTAGGGAGAGCGGGGAGACCCATCCTGTCCAGCATAGGGCTGTGCCCACCTCCATATTTTCAGGTTTCCAGCCGCACCAGTACTCAAACACTGTCCACAATTCACCGTTTTCCACTTCTCTCATTTCAGGAGTGTTGACATATGTCTGAGGCGTGTTAGCTTTTTGCAAGTAAATGTTGAATTTCACACGGTAAAACACACTGTTTGTCCATCAGCTCTCAGTCATCGGGTGAGGTTACTGTTGTGCAGACTCTCACACTGCCCTGCGATCAGCTAATAATGGCTTGGTCTGATTTGCCCCCCTCAATGGTTGTTAGTTGCATAAGATAAATAAGCAGCAACTATGGCTTGTATATAATATTGATAAAGCTTCCACTTAAAGCCCTGGGGCCTTATTTATGAAGGCCTTGCGCCACCGGTGCGTCACTTTTTCCCATGTTAAAAGTGACGCACCAGCAGCGCAAGGCCTTCACAAATAAGGCCCCTGGTGACACCATGACAATGTCGCTGCTCCTGAGTATCAAAAAGAGAAGGGAAATCCAGTGAGAAAATGACTCTCTTTAAACAAATTCCCTTCCCCTACAACGCTCACCTGGCATGACGTCATGCCATAACTTCTCCACTAGTAAGAAGTGAGCAGCGCATATCGATGTGCCTGCTGTCACTGCAGTTCAAACAAGCATTTACAATGCAACTGTTTCGCCTTTGCAAAAGTTAGAGCTATTGGCATTGTAAATGACAACATTTTTATTTATGTGTTGTTTTTGAAAACAGATAAGTAAATGGCATTGTCATTTACATTGCCAATAGCTTAATCTCTCGCAAATGTGAGACCTATTGTACCCTACGGACGAGCTCAACAGACAGCAATTACTACCACACACACACACCCAGAGCCACAGACACCCAGAGCCACACACACACAGCCAGCCACACACACCCAGAGCCACACACATACACACCCAGAGCCAAACACATACACACACAGAGACACACACACACACACACACCCAGAGCCACACACACACACACCCAGAGCCACACACACACACACACTTAGAGCCACACACACACACCTCGAGCCACACACACACACACACACACACACACACACACACACACACACACACACACACACACACACACACACACACACACACACACAGAGCCACACACAGAGCCACACACACCCAGAGCCACACACACCCAGAGCCACACACACCCAGAGCCACACACTCACACCCAGAGCCACACACACACACCCAGAGCCACACACACACCCAGAGCCACACACACCCACCCAGAGCCACACACACCCACCCAGAGCTACACACACCCACCCAGAGCCACACACACACCCAGGAGAGCAAGCACAGCGAGGGGGCAGGGAAGCAAGCACAGCGAGGGGGCAGGGAAGCAAGCACAGAGAGGGGGCAGGGAAGCAAGCACAGCGAGGGGGCAGGGAAGCAAGCACAGCGAGGGACGCAAGTGCAGCCAGGGGGCAGGGAAGCAAGCACAGCCAGGGGGCAGGGAAGCAAGTATAGCCTGGGGGCAGGGAAGCAAGCACAGCCAGGGGGCAGGGAAGGTAGCACAGCCAGGGGGCAGGGCAGCAAGCACAGGCAGGTTGCAGGGGAGCAAGCACAGCCAGGGGCAGAGGAACCATGGGGCGGGGGAGCAAGCACAGTCAGGGGGCGGGGAAGCAAGCACAGCCAGGGGGCAGGGAAGCAAGCACAGCCAGGGGGCAGGGAAGCAAGCACGGGCAGGGAAGCAAGCACAGCCAGGGGGCAGGGAAGCAAGCACACTAGTCACTAGTAGGTTTCAAAAGAGATCCTGGGCTGCACAATTTTGAGATCAAGTATTTGTGCAACAGCTGGCCGAAGATCCCTACTGGAATACTGGGAGAGGTCATGAACCCTCTGCCTACTCAGAAACGCAGATAAGGAGCAAGATTAAACTTTCAAGCAGGATGAAACAGAAAGCATGGTGATCAACACATAACCAGTGCTGCTGCCACAGCCAGAGTTAAAAAACCGTAAAGAATGTCGCTACAACGCTTGGACAGAAAACTGACACCTACTGCAAGTCTGCAACTTTGGATCAACTGGCCTGCAGTGCCAGGGTCTCTCGTGAGCAAAAAGCATACCAGGCACCTGTTATTTAATAAATAAGTTGCGCCCCGGGTGGAGAAGAGCTGCGGCAGAGGGAAGGGGGGGAGGGGGAGGGAGGCGAAGCGAGAGCGCAGCCAGAGTTAAAAAACCATAAAGAATGTCACTACGACGCTTGGACAGAAAACTGACACCTACTGCAAGTCTGCAACTTTGGATCAACTGGCCTGCAGTGCCAGGGTCTCTCATGAGCAAAAAGCATACCGGGCTCCTGTTATTTAATAATTAAATTGCACACCGGGTAGAGAAGAGCTGCGGCAGAGGGAAGGGGGGAGGGGGAGTGAGGTGAAGCGCGAGCAGGACGGAGAAGAGCTGCGGGGAGGAGAGCTGCCGCAGAGGGAAGGGGGGCCACGCACAACAACAAACCGAGACCACAGGACACCCAGTTGACAAAAACAAAGACAACAGAAATGAAGAACAGTACACAGAGATGACAGGACGACAGGACATGGACAAGACCTACAAAGTAAACAACCAGAAAACAAAGACAAGCCACGGACGACGATACAGAGAGACGACGGTACACCCAGAGGACGGTACACGGAGACGACAGGAAACGAGATCGAAAGTCAATTCATTAAAAAAAGTAGTACAAAATGCTGCTTACCTGCTAGCAAATCAAGGACCCCTGCATAGCACACGTTGGAAATGACAAAAACATGCAGACACATAAAAATAAATAATCCGTCCACCGCCGCATGACGTTGTTAAAGGGGCGGAGAGAGAAAAAATCGCCGGAACGCCCACGAATCTGCTCGGACAATGACTGACAGATCTCTCTTCCAATGGCTAGCCTCCATTTATGGAGCTAGCCAATGGAAGAGACAGGGGGGACAAAGCCCCGTACTGCTAAACAAAAGATTTCGCCTGCGCGAACACTGCTGCGCAGTGGACGCCAGGCGAAACCTAAAAACACACGGACCGCCTGTGCCAGGGCACAAAACAGAGCCCGATAGAGATCCGTTTCAAGGCCTTGTTAAAAAAAAACTACCGGTGCTCAGATCCAATGAGACCCGGCCAACTTAAAGCCCTGACCCCTATCATGCAATCGACACAGATAAACGGTGTGATCAAACCTCACCAAGAAAAACAAGCGCAGGAGTAACAGCAACTGCTGGAAAGTTTCTGTGCCTGGGGGAATTCAAAATGTGAGGAATCTATATGGTGGGCTGTAAAAGTAAATTAATTAATCAAAGCGTCAGTTCGGTTTGTGGATAACTTGCCAGAGCAGCCACTGTATTTCACCAACTGCCAGTCTCCACAAGGCACCGGAAGACTTTAAATACACGACAATCAAGGTGAATTAGTACAGAGTTGGAATATGCGCGAGTACGTTGCAAAGAACACGAGTCCTTGTCTAGCAATTTACCGAATAGGGGCGTGGTTACTGGAGATTGCTCTGAAATTAGCCATGCGAACAACAAGGTGCAGCGTGCTATTGTGTTTTGAGAGAATTAAAAGCACAGTACACAGATATCTGTAGACCTCTTGACACATGATTTCTGCATTTAAAGGGAGAGCGTCTGTCTTTCCCTTGGAGTAGTTCTACATTTAATCTCCTGAATCAGCAATAGTCTACCTATTTTACTAACCTGCAGGGCTGATAAATATTTTTTGGGGAAATATCTACACACCTCAGTAGGACTTAATTGCTTTTACTGGTGAAGTGCTGCTTTTAATGTAAGGGCACAAAAACCTCTCAGAAGGAATGCACTATTTCTAATGCAAAAACATTGCTACTTGTCAACTGGGATGCGCTACATTTAACGTGCAGCCCTGGCGTTTGTCAGCTCAGCAGGCTGTTTTCCATGGGGAAGCACAAATACACTTCAGAAGGGCTGTGCTGCTTTTCGCGGATTACTCATTTTTAACCAGGGCTGCTCTCATTTCCATGGAATTTTACTGATATTGTTTATGACTACACTGCCTTTAGTACAGTGGAACTGACACTCAGCACAGAACTTATATGGAAATAGACCTGCACAGCATTCTTCACCAGGACTGCAATATGTTTCACATGTAAGGTACTCTTCAGTAGCAGTGTTGATCTTTAAACTGGGGAAGATTTGTTCCTAGTGGCTGTCACGTCAACTGTAGAACAGGTGTCACATTGCTTGTTTAAACATCTGATGACATATTGTGTGATCTTGGACAAAGCACTCCATTAGCAACAACTTACAGCATGATTACAATACTATCAGCATACCTGCTGAATGGTAAAGCGATTTACATGCACCGTACAGGTCAAAGGTTAGACTTCCTCTGGATGTACACAACTCAGCATGACCTTACTCCACCCCATCATAAATAAGTGTAGCCTTCCCGGACTCGCAGCTAAGAGACATTGTTACCAGTAGCGCTATAAGCATGTCTCGGGCCCTTGTGGAAGCAAAAAAATAATGTCTGTCTTTGAGTGCAGTTTGTTAGATCTGGGGGTCTCTAGTTGGCAATGGTATTCACCTTTGTCCAAATAGGGACCCTTACTTCTATGTCAGGATAGGGGATTACACTCCTTGATAACCCCCGCTCACCCCCTTGGTAGCTTAGCACGAGCAGACAGGCTTATCCCAGAGGCAGTGTGTTAAGCATTTGTGAATATACACAGTAATACAGTGAAAACACTACAGATGGACACAACACAGGTTTATAGACTTAACACAAGACCACAAACGACAAAAATCCACAATACTACACTTAAGATTGCTTAAAAGATGATCAAAGTCTCTTAGTTCAAGTTGATGGTAAATGCGACAAAGTTCTCAACAAAGTACCTGGATGCGTAACGCAAAGTGAACAAAAGGCTTGCAAAAGGGGAGATGCGTCGGTTCCGTGACCCGGGGGAACGGTTGCGTCCTTCCTGAATGCTTGCGCAGAGTAGGGGACTCGTTGTGAGCCTTACCGGTGCGGAAGTGATGCGTAGATTCTCGGCCTGCGGCCCGTTACGGTGTGAAAGATGGCACCTTGATGCGATTCGACGATCCGGTTGTGATGCGAGAAGATGGCGCCCTGATGCAGCGATGCGATGACGATGCGATGATGCCCTGGTAGCCTTGCGAAGACTCTGTACTTTAGAACCGCGACAGGCCCTGCGACACGCTTCTCCGGTGATGCGATGGCGACTCTCACAATGGTGTCACGCTTCTTCTGTGATGCGACAGCAGACAGCTTCGATGAACACACGCTTCCAAGGAGATGCGACGAAGGCTCGCTTCTCCGGCGTTGCGATGATTTCAGCTGCGGTGGCGACATGCTTCTTCTCGATGCGTTGCGCTTCCAGCTCCCAGCGGCACGCAAGTGTCTGGAGTCAGAATTCAGAGCAAGGAAATTCAGAAGGGAGCTGGAGGTGAAGTCTTTTGTCCATGAGACTTCAGCAGGAGACAAGCACAGTTCAAGCCCTTGGAGAAAATTCTGTAGATGAAAGTCCTTACAAAGTTCTTTCTCCTTTCCCTTGGCAATGAAGCAACCACTGCAGGCCAACCCAGCAAACAGCACACTGGCAGAGGGGCAGTCCAACTCCTGCAGCTTCCTTGGTTCTTCTCCTTGGCAGAAAGGTTTCTTGTTCCAGAAGTGATCTAATTTCTTGGGATCAGGGTCCCAATATTTATTCCCCAAAATCCTTTGTTCTCTGAAGGCAGAGAGGCCTCTGCCTAGTCCAAACCAGTTCCTGAGCACTTTGTTTACATGACTCTCCTATTCCTTTCACTGTGCAGGGCAGAGACATCAGCCGCCCCATAGGGGGTGGAGCCAGCACAGGGGAGGGAAGATACAGCTCTGGAGCACTCTGTTGACAAGATTCCTCTTCTCCTTTCACTGTGCAGGGCAGATACATCTGACAAGCCGCAGGGGGTGGAGCCAGCATTGTAGAGGGAAGGACCAGCCCTATCCAGGTCCTAGGTGCACTTCTCCCTCCCATCTGGATGTAAATCTCCCTATTCACCACTGGGCTGTCCCAGCCTGTCTCCTGGAATTACCCCCAGCCCTGTCACTCACAAACCCAGACAAGGATTACACAACCCAGCAGAGGCAGGCTCAAATGGTTAGGCAATCAAATACCTGCTTTCTAAAAGTGGTATTTGCAAACACAGAATATTAAAATAACCTTTACTAAAAGATGTACTTTATTATTCTGAGTTCAGGCATACTAATTTCGAATTTCTGCCATGTTCCCTGAGCCAGTTAGGATTATAAGAATGTAATAATCTAACTGCCCATTCTAACCTATGAGAACAAGTAGCCTTCAATAGTGAAAAACGAAAATGGCTGTAATTCACTATTAGAACATGCTACACACATCAGAGCATGTCCTACCTTATACTTACAATGCACCCTGCCCTTGGGACTACCATAGGGGTGTCTAATATGAAGCAAAGGGAAGGTTTAGGGACTGGCAAGTGGGTGCACTTGGCAAAGTCGACATGGCAGTGCTAGACTGCAAACAGGCCTTGCAATGGCAGGCCTGATACACACTTTACAAGCTGCTCCTGTGGGTGGCACACCCAGTGCTGCAAGCCCACCAACAGCATTTGATTTACAAGCCCTGGGCACACATGGTGCACTGTACTAGGGGCTGACAGATAAATAAAATAACCCAATTATGGAATCCAATCAGTTTATCAATTTACATGGGGAGCACTTGCACTGTGGCACTGATTAGCAGTGGCACAGTGCCCAAAGCATAAATCCAGCAAAAACATATCAAACCAGAGGAGGCAATCCGTCAAAATGGAAGGGAGACTCACGTCAATAATGCCAGGTCTAACACAGTTGGTGTAGTAAAATACAACAATTATCAGGGTTAAATTGGCCCTCCAAGAATCTGGGCCCTGGCGCAACTGCACCTGCTACACCACTGTCTGTTACATACATTTTACCATATCTGTCGACTCACCACTACCACGCCTGTACACTACTACATTGCATTTAGAGGTATGATGTCAGATTTTTTCTCTCTTTTAACATTAAAAGAAGCTGGTTTTTCACTCCTCAGGACCCATGAATCCTTTAAAAGACGGAGAACAGGAGCTTACAGCCTGCCTGGGATGTCTTCAAAGAGATTGTTTCAGCAACACACGTGAAAAAGAAACCTGTGTCAGTACCTTCAAGCAGCCTGTACCAGCACCTCCTTAGCAGTGCATTCCCACACACTCAGAGGGCCAGTGAAAGAAGTTCTCCATAAAGCACGCTGGCATGCGCGGGCCCGTGCACATCTCTATAGAGTATCAAGCCGCCAGTAAAGGGGCCAATACCCACGTGTACATCTTCTGTCTTGTTTTTCTCCCCGCATGCATGCTGGAATCGTCTTGATTCCAAAAGGTCCTCTGCATGGCAGAGAAGCGCATGCGCTGCTTTTCACCAAGCTGAGACCTAAAAGAGTGACAATGTGCCAGAGAAAACAACAGCTTTGGGACAGACATTCTGACAAATGCTGCAATATGTAACACTTCGAGAGAAAACACTCTGGCACTGGTGGAGAACACACTGCCACTAAAACAATACAGCACAGGAAGGAATGCAGGACGTTTGTGACAAAAGGGGAGACTTTTTCTGTAAACAAAAGGCAATTATCTGTGACAAGGACAAGACCAATCCTGAGACAGTGAGAAAGACATGGAATAAGTGGCAAACACACCCTCTCCTAGACAGAGATACGCTGATACTGTGATGGGAACATGTTCCACTGCTACTGAAATTCAAGGCCCATTGGAGTACTTTTGAAAGGCCCTTTACCAGCGGGCATCATCTGCTCACACAGGTTCTTAAGACATTGACTTTCACACAAAAAAACTGAAATGCAAGCCCTCTTATTCATTTCTAATTTATTTTATTTTATTTTATACGTTTTATATAGCGCTAGCTAGACCCGGGGGTATCGGAACGCTTTACATACATAGGTGCATAACATAGCATGACAGAGGTATCCATACAGATAAAAGCCAAATATTATAAGTAGTTGTACATTGCATAGCAGGACATAACGGTGCATGAGGATATGCATACAGATCAAACATTATAAGTAGCTGTACATTGCATAGCAGGACATAACGGTGCATGAGGATATAAGCAAACATTATAATTAGGCATGCAGTGAAGGATAGAGTAAATGTAAATGTAAATTGATACTTTATAGCGCACTACTCACCCGCAAGGGTCTCAAGGCACTTGTACGAATACCGCTGTGGAACCGATCCTGGCTTTCCCTGTGAGGCGTCCACTCCTGGGCACCCCCAAGGTGGAGGCCAGGCATCCTTAGCGTTGTGGGGGCCATTGTGGAGATTAAGCAATGAATTTCCAGAGTTGCAGAGTGGGACTCCATGATTGGAATAGGCACCGAGGTGAGAATTATCAGGTCTATGGAATTTTGAGCCCAAGACCCGCCGAGGCAGGGAATTGAACCCTGGTCCCGGGCTAGACCTCTGCATCAGGGTCTGCCGCTCTAACCATTGAGCCACACTTTTATTTATTTATTTATGCATTTTTATATAGCGCGGACTTTACCCGAAGGCGTCAGAGCGCTTCACATTCGGAACAGAAATGAAACATAATGAGAAACATTACAAAAGAGCAGATTGCTAAAACATACGTTACTTACATAAGGTAATAGTGACAATTGTGAGCAAACAAAAAACATGAGGTAGTAAAAATTGTGAGCAACCAAAAATACATGAGGTAGTAAGGGTAATAATGACAATTGTGAGCAAGCAAAATACTTGAGGTAGTAAACATTGTGAGCAACCAAAAATACATGATGTAGTAAAGGTAATAGTGACAATTGTGAGCAAACAAAATACTTGAGGTAGTAAAAAATGATGAACAACCAAAAATACATGAGGTAGTCAAAAGTGCACAAGAGGAAAAGTGACAAGTGTGCAGTTAGAAGAGAAAACAGAGTATAATTTGAGGTATAATACTGCAATAAGTGCTCGGCACAAGAACAGGCGTTACGTAGGCAAGGTGGCACTTGTGCAAGTATCAGAGGTAAAAACATGTGAGAGGTAGCAACCGTGTGTTACAAGGGCAAAGTGTTGTGTGCATGTTACAAAAGGGCACCGAACACAAGTACATGGAGAATACTGCAAAAAGGCAGACACTCCCATCACAGGAGAACACTGGGAAGGCACTCCCATGGTCATGGAAAGTAGTAAATATCAGTAGTGGGAAGCCTTCCTCCAAATAGCAAGAGGACGTGAATTACTATTGGAGGTGTCTCTGTACATTGGCTCAATTGGAGCTCACGCGGTTGAAAACAGTCCAGTTTCCACTTATCCATGATAGACAAATAAGCAGGGAGTCAACTAGGTCATCAGAGTCTTGGTTCCTTGACTGGGGCAAAAAGGTATTCCTTGAGGAGAATGATTTTCAGGTCCCTTTTGAAGCACCGGAAGGAGGGGTTGCATCTGAGGTCAATCAGAAGTGAGTTCCATATCCTGGGTATGTTACCAGAAAAGGATCGGGATTGAGTGGTTGTCTTTTTGAATTTCGGTGGGATGAGAAGAAACATTGACAGCCTTTCGGGAAAAAGTCACATAATGGAGTGGTACTCAAGGTTCTTTTTTTCAGAAACCGAGGTTTTGTAAAGTTCCTGCTAATTACCCGTTATGAAGTTTGCAGTGGCGGCTCCTCTGCTAAGGCAGAGGAGCGTCACCCCACTGCTTTAAAGCAGTGCAAAGGAAACATAAAATGATAATAATGGAATGCTATTATCATTTTTTTTTTAGCGTTGCAGTTGCACTGCAGCCAGGTTATTTAGGGTGGGGTGGGCCGGGCTCCTGTGACGTTGAGGGAGGAGTGTGGTTGCTGCACCTTAAGTGCGCATGGCTGTCTCGGGCCAGCCAAACCGCCATGCACACTTTGCATATTCTCTACAGGCTGTACTGCACAGCCTGAGTGGAGAACCTGCCCAGCCTCCCAGTCCCCCTCTGAGAGCTCAACCACGGAGCTCAGATCCATCACAATGCTACTGTAAGGCAGCATTGTGATTGGTCAGGGGAGTCTGGGAGCCCAGGTGCTTCCTGGTTACTGCGTTGGAGAGGCAGCGGCTAATACCTGCGACCATCAAGCAAGGTTTTTTTTTCTACCCACATTCCCTCCCCCCCCCTCACACCCCCCACCGTTTGCTACCAGCCACCATTGGAAGTTTCCACAGTTTTCTAATTTATCTTCACTAGCTTTGCCTTTCCTGGTGATGTTTTTCTGCACTTTCAAGCTATGTTTCTCTGAATTGCAAGATAAGTTCCCTCTAAGTTGAGAAAAACCAAGACTTAAAATGTCAGTAGCCTTTTTGTATGAAAGATTACCTTTTGCAAAGCTTTTATTTGACAATTTTTCTCTGTAAATTGAACCTTTGCAACATGCGTTGTCAGAAAAGCCTTAAAAAAGTTTACCATGAAAGTTTGTGATGTTAGCAAATAAAAGAAGCTTCGGAACTTTGCACACTAGGAGTTCCAAGATCGAATCCACTCATGGATTTCCCATACTGGGATAACCTGCAGAAAACAGGCTGCAAACTGAGATCCCACTACATTCTAAATGTACCTCTATGTCTGCTCATGGAGGGCTGGAAATCTCAAATGGAAGTAGAGTTTCAAACTCAGAACTTGCCATTTTTTTTAATAATAAGCTTCTCAGCTTTTTTTAGTGGTGTGGTACCAGACCATTGTATTTTTTATTGGAGCTAATAACTGCAAAGCTGGCTCAATGGAATTATATTTTTGTAAATGGTATTTGGGACACAATATTTATGCTATATGATGTTACTGAAATCCAACCATTTCAGTACCATGTGCAGGATTGGGAAACTGTTTCTGCCGGTATTGCCTTGCTACCACTTTTCATTCTGAGCAGACAAACCACCCTTCACTAGCCAGAGCAAAGTTATGTTCCTACTCAAGCACCCTTTTCTCCATACTGTCCACTTCCCTGCTCCACTCAAACCATGCAGGCCCCTTACAGCATTCCTCTACATTTTCACCTGCCTATTTCTTAAAGCGCAGTGACAAAACTTCGCTCAACGACTCCAATGGTGGAATTTATAACAACATTGGTGAGGCAAATATTCTTCCTAGTCCTGGACTGGAAGCCATTCACTTGGACAGCTCAGGTGAACTACATGACTACCTATCACATTGACATTGGTTTGGAGGAAGGAAGGAATAACCTATCATAGAGGCGAAAATTAACAGGGTAAGGCGAGCCAGAACCGACACAAAAACCAGTTACAAGAAAGGGTAGACCCAAACGTCACTGGGCTCTGGGTATTAAACAGTACAATGCAAATTGGTCCCAGTGGGCAAATATTCGACAACAGACATAACATAGACAGAAAATAGAAAGCATACTCAAAACAACCACGTTGTGTACTTAGTGATACAGTGTTATTTAATCACACTGAACATACACTAGCATTTGTGTCAATGATTGAATTGAACACTTGCCCAGAAAGGAAAAAGGGAGAAGATTTTGGGAAAGTATGGTTGTAGGAAGGTGGATACCTGACTATGGTTACCCCAGATTTTTTGCCTAGTGTTTAGATGGTTTTTGACTTAGTTGACCTGGGATCCTGCTAATCAGGGTCCCAGGCTATCTGCTCTGACTGTAAAATGGACTCTATGTACTTTAGGTACATCTCCAATTGGATATTGGGTCACCTTATGAGCCCGTGTACAGTGTACTATAGGTACCAAGGGCATAGGTGCATCCAAGGTATACCAGGGGCTGCAGCATATCTTTTGCCACCCCTGGCTGGCCATCCAAACTGACACAACTGGCTGATCACTCAGCTGGGGCAAGGTTGTGTAATCACCCCTTGCTTAGATATAGTATTCCTATATCTAACCTTATATTTAGACACATATACACCTATAAGTCACTCCTTTGGCAGGTCTTAACAATCCTGGAGGCAGAATGCTTGGTTTTATGTGAGATGGGGCTCTAGCATGAGCTGAGTCTGTCTGCAGCTTTCGGAACCATGTCCTTATAGCTGTTCTAGGATATAGCCATACCATATACTCTTAAGTGCATTATGAACCTCGCGGTTAAATGCCAACTCTGGTTTGGCTTTATCAAAACATGTTGTGGAAGGTGTCATATGCTTTGGAGTACTACCCCCTCGCCAGTTCTGGCGACGGGGGTAGCATTCCACCCTTCTAGAGGGAGAAGACATGTTGTTCCTACTAATCCCGGGTAAAGTTAACCAGAGCCTCAGCATCACAAAATGGATGCTGCTGCCACAGACACAAGTCTGACCTCCTGCTGCTGGGAGTACTTCCAGCGAGGGAGGCTTGGACAATAGGTTTCCTGTCTTGAGAGGTGCTAGCACCACCCCAGATAGGCTACAGTGTATTGGGACAGGGAGGGCTCAAAGAAATGAGACACTGCCTGGGGCACACAAGGTGTCCCATGATTAGTCCAGTTCCAACCGGTGCTGGGGCACTCCAGCCCCAGCTCTGGCACGAAACTGGACAAAGGGAAAGGGATGTAACCATCCCCTTCCCTGGTCCAACCCATAGGAGGGACGTAGCAGGTAATCCAGCCCCTAGATTTGGTATATAGGTAGGAGCTGAGTCCCAAGACTTTATATTAATCCTGACTGAAACTTGAAATGAAACTCTGGACCTTCAACGTTCTACTTAAAGATAGAAGACTGAAGAATCTCCCTTGTGGTCAAGGAGTGACCACCCTGCACAAGCAGGCACGATTAAGCGATCAACGGTTTGCTTTGTCGCCGCTCCCGCCAGAGCCCGAACACAAAGCCTGACAAGACCCATACTTCCAGACTTCCTTCAGCCTGATCCACAGCCACAGCAAAGCTGAGACCCGTGGAAGCGATGTGAGACATGGGACCGGCCATCTTGGAAAGCCAGCGAATTGCTTTCTGTGCAACTTCTGAGGCACCCTCGAAGTTGTGCATTAGGGATTGAGAAGCCCCAGCCCAAGCATCATTTGCACCAAAGATCATCCCTCCACACTCCTCAAGTGCTGATTGGGGCCCTTTCGCATTTCCTGCTTGACGTGTCTGTCCGGTCACTTGCCTGTTGGCTAGTGGCCTCTGTGACAACAAAACCTTGAATCTACACTGCTGGTCTGGTTGCTCCAGACTGGCCCTTGCTCGCCTGAAAAAGAGCAGCCCATCAGACCTTGCTTGTCTGATTAAGAAGCCACTTCGATTCCTGCGTGGGTTGCCTTAGCCAAGGCTTGTTGACTCCAATCCGGAAGCCGATACCGCCGCCAGTGAGAGCCTTCATGGGACAGTCCGTGCCTGACTCCTGGTTGTCGCCGACGCCTCCTGGTCCATGTGTCTGCAGAGACAAGCTTCACAACATCGCCTGATTGCTTCACAACATCGCCTGGTTCCATCTTGGTTCCTTCCTGGTCACTGGCTATTGACCCAGACTCTGTCCCCTCTGCTTTCAGGTACTCTTTATCCTCGATCCGTCCTTGGATCCAACCGGACACTTCTCTCCTGGTCGCATGCAACATCTTTCTTCAAGGCTTCATAGGATTCAGCGATGAAACCCGACACACTTTGACACCTATGCACCCACTTCCTGTGGGTGAGGTAACGCGGGTACTCTGGTGCTCCTGTGGGTATTAACTATCCTAGTGTCTAACTTTCAAGTAGCTTTCTCCTAGTCCATCCGGAAGTGACCTAAAAGAACTAGTTTCCAATTCTTTCGTTCCCATTCTAACTCTATGGTAACTTGCGTGTGTGTAAAGGCACTGCACACGCCTCCCGTGGACCTCCTACTTCCTATCCTTTGGTAGTACAATGTAGCCCCAGCGATTCCCTAGGTCCTAGGCCTATCCTTTGTCCGTGACATGGTTCTTATACCACAATTTCAGTATATGGTTTGACGTGGCCCTAGGGTGCAACTGTATATTGTGCAACTTATTGTATGGTAATTAAGTATCTTGTTATGTGCTTGTGCCTCTGATCTCATAAAGAGCTCAGAGTGGATGTTTAGAAATAAATACATATATATTATATATATAATCCTGTGTGGTGTCCTTTCATTTGGTATTCAAGGGGTTACATATGGTAAAACAGCTGGCTTTACATGCCCTCTGAAGTTTTAGCCTAAGACTGCTTTGTCCATGCTACCTCTAGGATAGCTGATCTATAAGGTTGACTTAACAACTATCACCATAAGGGTTGTTTGGACTGATACAGGGTGCCCACTAGAATAGTGGACATCACATATCAGGCCAAATTCTCACAATGGTGATTTGAGTAAGGATTAAAGGGTACAAAGAGAAAGACTATTGTGCATATCACATAATCTTTTTACATGAAACAGTGGCTCATCCTTAAGCCAAAAACACCATAACAATATCCCAAAATTGTGTAGCCATGTTTAAAAATATATATATATATATATTTGTTTATTTTGTCTGGTCAACGGTGCAATTTACATATACAGTATAGTCCATTTGTTCACATTTCACATAAACTTTACATACTTATGCAGATCAACACATTAGCAATTCCAAACCTTGCTCGCAGCAAGGGCTAACTGTACAGCATTACAGGCTAACAGCATATCTTTAGTCACTTCATATTTCAGTACATTACGTACAAAAAACGATCACACAACCGTCACTTCCGTTATTGAGTAGTGGGGAAAAACAGAGAGCCAAGCTTTAACAATAAGCATCACATGTTACATATAGGTTCCCCAAATAATTGATTTCAGCTATTCTCTTGTAGTGTCAAAAGGTATTGTTTCAAAGGCTTCCAAAAATCGCAGGGTCGTGATGATAGTAGTAGTTCCTCCGCATATGTCTCCATTGTTTCCCTACAATAAGACATATCTTTAAGCCAGTCTTTGAATCTGGGGGGGCGTTTGCTTTCCCATCTAAAAGTGACTCTACATTTCGCCAATCTACTGCAAAAAAAATTCTTTGTCTCGTTGGCGTTGATCTTAACATCCCCAACAAGTACACAAGAGGTCTGTTATGCACCAACTCAATCAGCATCGCAGTCATTGCTCCTGTGACATCCTGCCAATATTTATATATTTGCGGGCATGCATAATTCGCAAATTACAATTCGACGTTAGTAGATGTAGTTGGGTGCAACTGTATTCCCAGTCCCTCTTGTCTATCTCATCCCCTATCAGCGTTTCCCATCTAGTAGGTGATCTATTGTCAGCCTCATCCTGTTCCGATTGTGATTTGTTGTATAGGCGGGTGACCCATTTCCGACGTGTTGGTGCTATTAGTAGAGCTTTTAATGTCTGCAGTGTTGGCGGCCCTTCCGGTTAAGTGTCATATATTCCTTGATTGCAGCTTGCAACCTCAAGTGGGCAAACAGCTTCATTGGCGTGTGGTGTGCGCTAAAGGACGGGTCAGTCCTTTGTATAAATCTGCCATTTGGGAAGATATCTTTTATTACGGCTATTTTCATATCTTCTAGCCACCGCACCATCTTTACCTCCTGTGCCACTGATAATTTCGGATGGTTGACTAATAGAAGTGCTGGGGCATAAACAGGTATCCTACCTGCCGTCTGTGCTAGCGCGTGCCATGCATTCGATGTACATTGCACAGGCTGGATCGTGTCCCTATGTGTGTAGGTCCGTGGGTCAGAGACATATGCCATCAATGTAGTGGGTTGTATGCTGTCAGTTTCCACTGCCGCGTGGGGAATGTACGCTTGTGGTTGTGTCCAGTAGTGTGCATGTTGCGCTTGAGCGCATTAGAAATAGTTACAAATCCAGTGCTCCGAAACCGCCCTTATGATATGGTTTCGTTATTTCAGTCCAACTAATTCTTGCCTTCTTTCCTGCCTACGTTAGTCGTTGCAGTGCCAATCTCAATTTCCCCCAAAAAAGCCTGTGTGAGCCAGATAGGTATATTTATAAAAAGATATAGAAACTTGGGTAAAACAATCATTTTCTCTAGTGCAATCCTGTCGGCTAACGACAGAAACATCTGTATCCATCTGGTTATTTGTTAGTCAAGTTTAGTCATTGCCTCACCATAATTCTCTCTTATGACTAGTTCTGGGTCCCTATGTATCCGCACTCCCAGATATTTCACAGGCTCAGTTTGCCATTTTAGGGGGTAGTCCAGTGTCAGTCACGTTGTGGCCAATGTAAAGGGTATGATCACTGACTTATATCAATTTATTCGCAGCCCACATACTGTTCAAAGCCACTATATTATCTAATGAGGTTGTTTAAATGTACATCGGGGTGTCGTGTAAAAACTACCATGTCATCGGCATAGAGTGAAATGTTAAGGGGCCGCAGTGTAAACTGTAGAGCGGCGTCCCGGTGAAACTGTTGAATCCTGCAGGCAAGGGGTTCCAAAATCAATGTAAACAATATTGGTGACAGCGGGCATCCTTGCAGTGTCCCTCTGTTCACTTCTATGGGGTCAGATATTTGTCCGTTTAGCCTGATTCTGGCGGTTGGGGTATAATATAGGATCTCTATCCATCGCAAGAATTGCTCCGGAAAGCCCATGTTGCGCAGCACTGCAAACATAAACGTCCATTCCACCGAATCAAAAGCTTTCGCAGCATCTAATAAGGCCGCTGCTGCTGGCAATTCCGGATCCAGGTGGTGGTACAGGGCAAAAATGGTACGTATGTTTTGGGTTGTAGACCTGGTAGTTACGGACCCAGCTTGGTCAGGCAATACCAGCTTCTCTTGTAGAAGCTGTATCCTGGTAGCTATAACCTTCGCTAAAATGTTTGCATCTATATTTATTAAGGACAGAGGTCGGTATGAGTCACAGCTGGATAAGTCCTTGCCAGGTTTGGGCAGCGTCACTAAGAGTGCTTCCCTCAGGGATGCGGGGAGTTTACCCTCTTTGTAAGCCTCTTTGTACATTGCAGCTAAGTGTGCCACAAGTAGATCTTTATATGTTTTATAGAACTCCACAGGCAGCCCATCCAGTCCGGGGGCTTTGTTGCTTGGTAATGAATTTATTGCGTCTGTGAGTTCATCTTTAGTAATGTGGTGACCTAGGAACTTCCGGTGAGAGTCCGATAGCCATGCTAAAGCTGCGTCCTGAAGATAGCTGTCTATTTCTTCTGTCATGGTATGCGTTTGTTTGTCATAGAGTTGTGAGTAATAGAGTCTGAAACAGTTTGATATGAATGTTGTATCTTATAACAGTTGGCCTGTATCATCCCTAATCTGCGTAATGTATTCTGTTGTGAGCGATGGTCGAATCTTACTTGATAAAGCTCTTCCTGGTCTGCCGCCCTCCCTATAATTCCACGCTGTATATCGCCTCGATTTGTATTTTCCCTCATCTTCAGCATATTTCTGGTAATCATCTATCCACTGTCTAATGTCACCTAGTAGAGCATGATTGTTTGTTTGTGTGTGTTCTGCTTCCATGCGCTGATATCCCTTTCTATCATACGCAATTGCTGCCGAATATCTTTCAGAACCCCTGCATGTTTGCTTATGCAATGGCCCCTAATTGTTACCTTGAAGGCCTCCCATAATGTCCCGCACTTTCCACAGTCCAGTGTTTAAGTCAAAATAATCGACTATCATCCGGTGGAGCTCGCTATGGAATACCTGATCCAATAAGGCGCTACCCCTTAATCTCCATGTGAATGTCATGGTATGTATGTGGGGATATCCATCATGAGGTAAACTGGGGAGTGGTCCGATAGTGTCTTAGGTAAATTTTTAACTGTCCTCGTCCATGTACATGCTTCTGCTGTTAGCAGCCAGTAGTCAACCCGAGACCAGGTGGTGTGCGTTGTCGATGTGCATGTTTCCTCTTTGCAGCTCCCATGCCTCACCCTCCATATATCCCACATCCCCCATGTGGCCATACCGTCTTTCAGGGCCTTAGCTGCAGGTTTGCCACAGCGTTCGTTACGTTACCAGTCGATCTCTCAAGGGCCGGGTCTAGACATGTGTTAAAGTCCCCACCCCATAGTATAGATGCACTATGAAATTCCCTGAGTTTAGACCATATTGTTGCATAAAACCCAGGTCCGTCTATATTTGGGCCGTAAGATGTGACTATCGTTAATACCATACCCCGAAATTCCATTGCGCTATAACATAGCAGCCTTGATCATCTCTCGCTGTTTGGAGTAGTTGGAATGGGGTGCTTTGTCTTATTAATAGAAGCACCCCCCTTGCATAATTAGAGTATGAGGACGCCATGCGGTATGATGCCCATCTTGTGCCCATCCTCGCTTCAGTGATAGGTGTGAGATGTGTCTCTTACATACATGCCACATCAATGCCATGCCTGTCGAAATACGATAGTACTTTTCGTATTTTCTTGGGATTCTGAAACCCACGGACTTTCCATGTTATAAATGACAATTTCCGAGTAGTCATGTCTCTGTCAGCCATGCTGGCTTACCTTTCTTCGGGTCTGTCGTGCTTCCTGCTTGTTACATGTGCTTAGCAATATCCTTACTATAGCCTCTTTACGTTGACCAGACATTTTATTACCTACCCAAACCCCCCCACCCACTCCTCCCTATCCCTGGTGGCGGAGCCATTTCCAACTTGACGTACCATAAAGATACAAGGGGTAAATAATAATAAAACAGGGAAAAGAGAAAATAGGAAAAAAACACCCTACAGTGAACTTGTGTGGTGCACACAGAAGGGCGAGGGCGGCAAGCCCGTTTCCCGTGGGCCATCCCCACATGGGCGGATGCCCCGCTAATCTTATACATCAAGAAAAAATTAAACAGCTTAGTACATCAAATAATGTGCATCAGGTGAGTCCCCCACAGCAGTACCATGTCTTTTGAGCACAAATAAAGATTGAGCTTGTTCAATGTCAAAACACAATACCTCATTACAATAGAGTACCTAGGTTACATTTGTATTCAACTTATCTGCATGGGGCATCTGTCCTTTTTGGGACCCTCCTAGTATCCGGTATTTCAAAATAAAGACCCAGTCCAATCGCATGCAACTATTAACAGTGACAAACGGGGGGGGGGTTTCTTGGAATCCTCCTCCCCACTACACTCTTATAAACATTATAAGGAGGTAATGCACTGTGCTCCGCTCACATTAAAATACCTGTTCTCTCTGACAACACCTCAGAACACCCACTCAAAGTGAGCCAACCCAGAAATGGTCACACAAGTCCACCTCAAACATTAGACGTTCCTCATAATAGAGAGAAAATATGTGCGAGAAGCAAATGACCCCTCACGGAAACACCACCATCGGGGTAACTGGTATGAAATTTCCAGACAGGTCCCTGTCTCATCATCGGTGGTCACTTGCTTCTCAAAGGAAAGTGAGAGGAAAGAAAAGACGTGTCCAAAACAAACGACATATAAAGTGACAAATAGTGAAGTGCAGAAAAAATCTGCTAGTGACAAACAAACACAAAAATAACTGAGTGCTTAAAAACACACACTGCACACCAGTTCCTTAACCAATTTTATTCTTAGGGCGGTGATCGTGTGCTGTTGCAAACTAAAAAGGCTGGTAGCTAATCATGCATACCATTACCTACTGCCAGTGCCAACATGTTTCACTGCTATATTACGTTAAGCAGTTTCATCAGGGCTGCACTCAATTGCTGCCACTTCACTTTTTTGGACACTAGTTCTGTAAAATGCAAGAGACAGCCAAACTACTCATACCGGCTGCTCAGGTCTCGACAAGGTCACCGGGTACTTCTAACCTGAGAATATCCCTTGATCCTTGGATAACTTAGCAATCGTCACGGGCTACGAAGACTCCTTTCATCAGCCCAACCCTCCTAGTATCCAACAATGACATGCAAACCTGCACCAAGGATCTCCCGGACTATCTTGAGATGTCCCTGGCGGCAATCTGCATCCACGCTCCGTTTTGTTCATTATCCAGTCTTTATTTCCAGGATCTGGTAAGACCATTCAATTCGGTGTCAGCGTCTTCTATTCCTTGTGCTTCCCAGTTATTCGACGTCCGACGTTGTAGACTGTTCTTCCTGTTCCCCTCGAGGCGATCTTCGTCTTGGTCACGAGTGTCCTCTCTGCTGTATGAAGGTCAAAACGTCTTTTGGTTAATTATATATTTTCACTTTCCCTTCATCAGATATCCTGAGCCTGGCCGGATAGAGCATCGCATATGGTATGTTAAGGTTTCCTAGCTTCTGCTTTGCCGGACCAAACTTCTTCCTTGCCTCTTGTACAGAGAAAGTGAAATCAGGGTATATGGATATGTCCATACCTACGCGAGTTAGCTTCCCCAACTCTCTGACTTTCCGAAGCGCAGCATCTCTGTCTCTATAGTTTAATATCCTTGCTATGATCAGCCTTGGTCTCGAACCTGCTGGTGGTGTCGTGCCAGTGATCTGTGCGCTCTTTCGACGATAAACATCTCCGAAAACGTATCACGTCCTAGCATTGAGATGAGCAATTGTTCCACGTATCGTTCCATGGGTCCCGTGTTTGGGGTCTCGGATATGCCCATCAAGCAGACGTTGTTCCTTCGGGATCTCGCTTCCAAATCTTCAGCTTTTGCTGACAGAGCTGCCATTTGTTTATCCATTTTCACTTGCTTTGCATCCATTTGTACTTGAGCGTCTTCAGCTTCTGAAATTCGACGCTCGGCCATGTCCAACCTTTCTGTATGCTTGTCCAGGTGCTCTGACATACTGTCAACCCAGTACGTCAGAGAGTTGATTTTCCCGTCCATGTTGGAGAGAGCAGGCTGTATAGTGGAGAACATAGCTTGCACTTCAACATTTGTCATTCTGCCAGTCGCACCTGTGTCCTCCTGCTGAGATAGTTTGCTTCCGGTCCACGATCTGTCTGCTTCTCTGTATTTTCGTAAGTTATCTATGGTTGGGTCCTGTCCGTCTTGCCCATGTTCAGTTTTGTAGTTTGGCTCGCACTCCTATCCCACCAAGGAATGCACTATGTCGGGCTCTGGATGCGCCCCACGTCGCTTTGCCGTCAATTCCTAGTCCGTCTCACTTTATAATGTGGGATATAAGGTCTTTCTTTGTCTGCGTGGTTTCTACTCTTGTCACTGCTGATAAAGTTGTCTTGCGTAGGACGTGGCCACATTTATCTGCTGCCGTTCAGGTAGAATACCCAATTTATCTGTGCCTTCCCACTTCCTGCCACCTCTTCTCTCAAAACGCTCTGCTAAGCACAGTTGTACAGGCGGGCTGGTGCTCCTTAACACCTAGTAGTTTAGTCTCAGAGGGGCTCAAAGTTTCCAGGCCTTCAAATGTGTGTGCTTCACCAAAGAAGCTGGTCTCTGAGGACGAATGTCGTGCTTAAGGCACTCTGATCTGTGAAGTCTCTTGGCCCTTGTTCGCCGGCCTGTCCCAAGATGGTAGCCGCGCTTCACTTAACTCTCTGTTGCCAGCAGGGTCCTGTGTTACTGCAGTTTCAGGGAGACCCAGGCATTTGTCCTCCCTATTATGAGATGCAATGGGTGTCCAGCGTGGGAAGCTGCAGGACCTTCTTCCCTGTATGTTGGCTCCGTTTTGCCCCTGTTTAATTTGTTCAGAAGGAGGATTCCCCTTTCTGGGGGGGGGGGAGCGCTATTGCGGTGATACCGTCCACCGCCCTGTTCCTTCCCTCCGGACATAGTCAAGTGTGCTCAGGCTGTCTCGCATCTCGTGGGGCTTGCGGCTGGCTTGTGCAATATTTCACCCACCTCCCCTTATCGCGGGTTGATGCATGTGCCTCCGCTCTGAAGCGGGTCCTTTTCGGCACCTACCCGCGTCCGCTGCCAGTCGCACCTTGCTTCCCCTGGGCTGCTCCGTCCAGAACAGCAGTCGCGGATGAAGCGTCCCGACCTCCGCCCGGCAAGGATCACTGCATCAGGCCGCCGTGCGTGCTTTGTGTCACGGCTTTCCCATGTACAGCGGGCCGCTGCCTCAGTTCGGTGTCACAGCTGGGCCCAGGCTTTCCGGTCCCCACTTCAGTTGATGTGGGAGCTTTGATAATCGCCGATATTGTCCTGTACTTGCATCCGATGTTCCGCGGCTTCGGGCCGCACCTAACGCACTGATTTATTCTTGATGTAAAGGATTATTGCAGGATTTTTATGGGCATTAGCGAGGAGCTCGCTTAGAATGCGGCCATCTCGCTTTGCGGCAAGCTCCACCCCCGTGTATAGCCGTGGTTGAAAACAATATCACAGTGAAACAATCGCTGTTGATTATGCTGGCAAGATATAAAGTGTCAATGTTTTGACCCCCAAGAGAATGTTGGTTCTTGAATTCCTAGGCTAGACCACTCAGTTAAAAAATCTGAAGGATTCCTCAAAACTCAGAAGCGGGCCGTTAGATGCACAGGCGCTACACTCAGGGATGCCTCAGAGCATTCAGGCAGCCCAACGGTGCAAAATCGCTACTGGGATGATTCTGTTAGCAGGAAGTTAAAACTGAGTGGTCTTGCCAAGTTCACTGGTTTGATCAGGCGAAGGTTCGGAAGGGACATATTAGATATCCATCAATTCAAAGTGCCGTTTTTCTGCTCTCATTTGATTGAATCCTGTATGCACTATGTTTTCCAATCAGCCCTCTGTGGGGCTGGCTATGGTGCCCCCTCCCCTTTCACCACAGTCCTGATGAAGACCCCCTCCGTAAGAAATTCAAGAACCTACATTCTCTTGGGGCTGAAACGTCGATACTTTATAGCTTGCCAGCATAATTAACAGCGATTATTTCACTGTGTTAGTGTTTTCAACCATGGCTATACAATTTTGGGATATTGTTATGATGTTTTTGGCTTAATGATGAGCCACTGTTTCATTTAAAAAGATTATGTGATATACACTTTATATTTTCTCTTTGTACCCACAGAATAATGAAGGCAGATCGATAAAACTAAGAGTGAATGTTTTTATCTGGCCTATTGAGGCGGACGGACATAAATAGTGGGACCTAGCACGTGAGAGGCTCCCACAGTATGTGGGGATTTTTATTTTATTACTCCGAGAAACGCTTTGGTGGAGGGATTGAATACTCTAATGTGCGAGACTATAATTGGCTATTTATCCAATATATTTTTTTGGAGCATCGAAAGTCTGCTAGTCTAATTACTACAAATGCAACGTTATAACTACTTGAGGCTTCAATACCCAAAATTGTTTCCTGCTCTAAGAGAATAGTGACAGAAAAGTATATTTACACAAATTTAAACAGCATTAATAGAGTTAGAAACGGAGGCCAAGTTTTTGGCCACGTATACAAAGCGATATACTTCTTTTTCCACGATAATAGATCTTCTGGGTGGAGTAGTAAATGCCATATATGTTGAGTTTTTAAGAAGATGGTGTTCATTATCTTTGTTCAATAAACATCTAAACGTGTCGACACCAGTTGCTTTAAGAATCCAACCTGTAGGAATTCTTTGGATAGGAGTAGTACTCTCACCAGGTTTCCCTCTTGAATATGTCACTGTTGGATCTATCTAGACAACAGCATACAAACTTGTGTCTATTGGGTTTCCTTGTATAAACTGATACTGATGTTTTTAACTGTTTTGGAGTATACTTTTTTATTGGATATGAACTGTATGTCATCTATGACCGTAATGTATTTTTAATTATTGTCTTGAGGAGGTTTGAGTTATTGTTATCTGTTGTATGGAGAAATTGCATTTTTTAACTGTCCATATTGGCTGTTTTCATAAAATTATATATTTGTAAGCGCTATATCTGAATTTGAGGGGTTTTATGTTTTTTCGGTCGAAGCCTAGAGTAAGACTGCGCACATGCGCAGTCTGGCTGGCGAGATTTAGCATCATCAGGAGGGTTCACTAGCGGGCTTTAAGCCCCGCCCCTCTTTTCCATTGGTCGGCCTCACCGTTTAGGCTAAACGGTGGTCTGACATAGGAAAAGAGCTTCCAGTGACGTACACTTTTCTTTGTTAGAGTCGTCCCGCTTGGACTGGCTGCCCTGACTTACTGCTGGCGTAAAAACTTTGTTATCTTTATGGGGCGAAACACATGGACCCAGGCCGTCCAAGTGGGACGGCTGTAATAGAGAAAAGTCGACGTCTGCTGCCTGGCGAGCACTTGTTGAAGGTGGGGGGGTCAAGCAGGAATTTTTCGGCATTACGCGTTATGAGCATTATGAGTGCGGGACTACTACTCCCAGCATGCTGGGGGCTGGTTTCCCAAAAGCAGAACTTGATGCAAACCATGCTAATGCCATGGGGCTGAGCATAAACCCCAGCTTTTATGTATCGCCTGCGACCCCCGCATCTCCGTCACTCACACCCACCCCCCACTACTCTGTCAGTCAGTGGCGAGAACAGAGCGAGGCTTGCCTGGATGCCGTTGGTGTAACTGCAACCCAGCCTACCTGCCCTCGATATGCCACTGTCAGTGGGCGCTGTCGCTCTGGCAGGCACCGCTCACTGTCCCTTAAAAGAGCCCGCGCTGCGCCTCAGCCTGGAAATGGTGCTTTTCCTTCCTGTGCTCCCTTCCCCGCATTGATAGGAGCCCTGCGGCCAACTGCAGCCATCCGTCCCCTCCTCCCAGCTCAGCCTGGAGAGAGCACAAGGATCCTGGCGGAAGGAAGCCCTGCCCAGCCCCTCGGAGCCCTATCCCATGCCTGCCCCTAGCCCCCAGCACTGAGCCAGGCAGAGCGGGCACCCTCCTTCTCCATGGCAGGGCAGGGACGGAGAGGAGGAGCTGGAGGGAACAGCTACAGCCCTTCCCTGGCTCAGGAGACAGTCCATCTGCGCTCTTGGCACAAGACCCCCTTTCCTGGTCCTGCCTGGCCCAGCTGGACATGCGTGGCTACCCCCAGCACCCACTGGGCAGCTAACTAACACCCCCCGGCAGCTCCAACAGCTGATCTCATGTGAGTACCACCCAGCCCCCCTGGGAGATTCTGTCATTTTATGTATTTGTTTGTGCGGCTTTGTATGGCACTAGCTCGGTCCAAGGGTTTAAGAAACCCTTAAAAGAGAACATGAATGTGGGTTAGAATCCTAAAATTAAGAGACAACGCAATAAAGAAAACACGCAGACCCAGCATAGGTGTTTACTCCCTTGTTGCTACCTTTAGGAGCCGATTGTAAATTCTCATATATTTTGCAACAAGAACTGCCCGATGTCTGCTCCAGCAGAGAACTACACCCCCTGGAGGCCGTGTTCCTCAGAATATCCCCACACTGCAGGCCAAGTGAGGCAGTGTGCCCTTGGCTGGCATACTTCACTGAGGAGCAGAAAGGGGCGAACCTGCATAAACCCCGAGCCGCAGTTTCGATGGATCAGCCTCGCCTCCTATTTTAGCTCCTCTTCTTTAGGAATGTTAGTTTGCACTGGGGGGAGATGGGTGAGTCACTTGCCAGTGAAAATATGACTGTAAATTTAAAACGAAACACATTTCTGGAAATGCACAGGCTTGGAACGGCCTTTCCAAAGCGGCAGCTATTCAGTGCTAACTGTGCAGGTGCCCTGCTATGTCTTCAAAGAATAGCTTTTTACAACGTCTTCTCCTTTAATGCCCCCGTGGACAAACTGTGTGAAGGGATCAAGTGGGCAGCTGCGGAACATGTGGTGCCAAGTATGAGATGTGTGTATACGCCATATTTACATATTGGAGTAAGTTACCTATTCTGCTAGGGTATCAACAAGCAAAGCATTACATTTAAACACAGGCAGGAGGGTAAACTTTGTTGTACCTGTTGATTGTGTGTCATTTATTTCTCTTTTTGTTCTATAGAGATACCCAGGCAGTTACCTGCGCAAAAACATGCTATTAACAGCAATTTTAGGCTTCTTGTCTGTGTCTAAATGATCCTAGTAATGTTTTCCTTATTAATTCCCGCTAGAATAACTGCTGTATCTTATTCCATGTATGTTAATGTGCTCCAAGCTTGGTGCAGCCTAATGGGAGGGGAACATCTCAAGGAGGAAGTGGCAAGACACGGAGATGTGACCAACAGTTTAACATCCTCCAGCGTTAACACAGCAGTCGGACTTGTAAGGTGAGGGTCACTGAAGACATGATTCTGGGTAAAGCCTCTTCACTGCTTTTCTGGCTTGTCCCCTATTTACGAAAGCCCTGGTAAGCATCTATATGAATGTCCTTGTAAACATACGGATACCATTTGCAGTGCTTAGTGCCATGATTGTATAACTGTGTTAATGGGTCTTCTATTTGTTAATGCCCTGGTAGAATAGCCTTGTTACCCAGTTCATTGAATGCCAGTGACACGGTTGAATAGCTGTGTTAATGGGTCTTCTATTTGTTAATGCCCCGGTTGAAATGCTGCATTATTGCCATGGTAGAATAGCCTTGTTACCCAATTCACTGAATGTCAGTGACCCGGTTGAATAGCTGTGTTAATGGGTATCATGTTTGTTAATGCCCCGGTTGAAATGCTGCATTATTGCCATGGTAGATTAGCCTTGTTACCCAATTCATTGAATGTCAGTGACCCGTTTGAATAGCTGTGTTAATGGGTCTTTTATTTGTTAATGCCCCGGTTGAAATGCTGCAGTATTGCCCTGGTAGAATAGCCTTGTTACCCAATTCATTGAATGTCATTGACCCAGTTGAATAGCTGTGTTCATGGGTCTGCTATTTGTTAATGCTCCGGTTGAAATGCTGCATTATTGCCCTGATAGAATAACCTAATTACCGGATTCATTGAATGTCAGTGATCCGGTTGAATATCTCTCTACTACTCACTCTACTACTCTCTACTACTCACTCTCTGCTACTCACTCTACTACTCAGTCTCTACTACTCTCTCTCTATTACCCTCTACTACTCACTCTCTACTATTTCTCTACTGCTCTCTACTACTCTCTCTGCTACTCTCTCTCTTCTACTCTCTCTGCTACTCACTCTCTACTACTCACTCTCTACTACTCTACTACTCACTCTCGGCTACTCTCTATTACTCTCTACTACTCACTCTCTACTACTCACTACTACTCACTCTCTACTACTCACTCTCTACTACTCAATCTACTACTCACTCTCTACTACTCACTCTCTGCTACTCTTTACTACTCACTCTCTACTACTCACTCTCTACTACTCACTCTACTACTCTACTACTCACTCTCTGCTACTCTCTCTACTACTCACTCTTTACTCTCTACTACTCATCCTCTATTCTCTACCTCTCTCTCTACTACTTTCTACCTCTACACCTCTACCTCTCTCTACCTCTCCCTGCACGCACACATATGCACATATATGCATATATGTGCATATGCATTTATATATATGTATGTGTATATATATATATATACATACATATATAAACATATATATAATCTGCATATCTATATAAGTACAATTATAAATGCATGCATACATATAAAGATATTCATACATATGCATGTTATGTACATGGAAGTTTGGAAAACACTAATAAAAGCAAAGCTAAAAAGCCACCTAATTACAAACAGAATTGCTTTAACTTAAACAAGGGCGAGACCTATTGCATTTTCAATGCTTTTTTTTTAATACAGACATTGTGCAATTTCACCCTAAATGCAAACTACTGAAGTTTTCTTCAATAGTAATTGTACGCTAACGTAGCGATAAGAGTGTAGGGCACACAAAAAGTCACAGCAGAACAATCTACATCCAGTCAAAGACCTGCGGCCTGATTTAGATTTTGGCGGAACCACGACAGAGTGGGTTTTTTTGGCACTCTTCCCGCCCACATGATTTAGATGCTCGAGTTCAATGGGCAAGAAGACTGTTGCGGTCCACGACTCTGCCAGGACTTCACTACTGCACAAGTCCTAAAAAAAAAAGCATTGAAAATGCAATAGGTCTCGCCTTTTATTAAGTTAAAGCCATTTGCTTTGCTATACAATACCATTAGCAAAGCAAATGGCTTAACTTAATCAAAGGCAAGACCTATTGCATTTTCAATGCTTGTCTCTATATTGGTTTGAGTTTGAGCCAAATAAAGATATATGCTCTAGTAGAATGATGGGAATGTAAATGTATGTGCGTTATTAGATTGATTGGAGAGAAAGTGTTGGAGTGGATGTTCTTGTCTACCCAGGGGAACTTGGTGTTTTTCACTATGGTATGTCAAGAGCAAAGGACCTGGCTTGGCTCTTAGATCTCATGTGCAAGTAGAGCCCTGGAAATGTTTGCTATGTAAATGCTAGAACCAACACCATGTGTAATTTGATGAACTTTCTTCAAAATTAAAACAAGTGTATTTCTTTAACATGTGGAAGCTTTGACATTTATATGTCACGTTATAGCACTGCAGTGAGAAGTACTTATTAAGAGTGTTAGGGGGAATATTCACAATGACGGGCGATAACTATCGCCAACGACATTTATCGGCAGAACAGTTAGCGCCACCTAACCCTGAACATTATCACCACATTAGTGGGATATTATCAAGCCCACGCTACATGGCGATAATAACAGAGAACGGTAGAGAAAACAACCGATAACAACATCGCGATGGCTATAGTGATTCCGGCGTTAGGGGGCGATACCTTTACGATTGGCCTATTAGCACAAGAAAAGTCCCATCTTCCCTCCTGGCGATAAATGCTTGAGATTATGGTCCAAAGAAACATAAATATGCCGTACAAGTGTAATTAAAGATGGTGCAACGCCAGCATGAGAATTCTCTTAGAAACAAATGCAGAAATTAATTCAAGGGATGCTATGAATAGGAGCCTGAACTATTTCTGCCCCTTCCTGAAAAAGTTAGATGGGAGTTGGGGAGGCAGAGCTCCCAGGCCCTGGAACAGAGAGATCATACAGGATTTTCAGCTGTGCAAACACAATGCAGTGCAAAGCGTCAATCGCATTGCTATCAGTAGAGCTTTGGCAGGTCTGGACCGGGAACCACAACTGGCCCTGGCAAAGTGCGCAGCCGGCCCCCCCCCCCACTCTGGGGGGGGTTGGAGGTGCCGCCGAGCTCTCTGCCGGGGCCGGTTTTTGGCCGATTTTGGTATAGGGCTGATTTTACAGCTGTGCTGCAAAAACGGCCCTGTAACAAAAACGGCCCCCAGGGGCCCAAAACCGGCCCCCACCCGTGCAGCAGACCGGGGGACTGCCCGGTGCCCGCTATGGCCATTCCAGCCCTGAGCTTTGGTCACTGCAGTCTTGTGGGGGAGTAGGTAAGACTTCGAGTAACAATTTGGCGAAGAATGAGGGAAACGGGAGAACCAGAAAGGAGGAGAGGGAGCATTGCAGAAAATAAGATAGCAGGAAAAATGGTTAAGGTGAAGGGAGAGGTGCAAATAACTGAAGGGGAGGAAGAGAAGAGTTGAGAGATATAGAGCAGACAGCAGTCAGAGAGAGTGAGGTGAGGAAATGGGAAGCGATGATCTACCTACACCTCAAATATTTTCATTGTTAAAGAACCTGAGCAAAGAGGACAGTAGGAGAGAATAGAGGAGGGTGCGAGAAGAATACGGATGTGTGGAGTGAGAGGGGAGTCAGAAAGTGGAAGTGGGAGCGGAGGAAAATGATGGCTTGAATAGAGTGAGACAAAGCGAGGTGAGAAGGATTGGGAAAGAAGGCAGAGACAGGAGGGGAAGGTGAAGGTGAAGGTGAAGAAGCTAAGAAGTGGACAAGTGCTGAAGGAGAGTAGAGAGTAAGTTATAGAGAGGAGGTGGGAATGTATGGAAGAGTAGGAGGAAGAGAAGCAGCGACAGTTTTCTAAACACTCTACAATATCAAGTCAAGTCAAAGATATGTTTATTATGATTATAATCTTTAAACAGGTGCAAGAGGCAGTATCACAAGTTTAAAATATTCACATAAAAGGTGATAAAACATTGTACAAAATATTCCAATATCGGTTAAGACTCTTACACACCCTTATACGTTTACCAACGCCAATAAAATTACATTTAGAATAAAACTTATTTTCACATTAAAACACTTTCATTTCCTTTAGTTCAAGTATATTTCCTTGATTTAAGATTCATACAGTCCTACAGATTATTCCTGATTTCTTAGTACACTCAGTACCACCTTTATATATTTTCCAAAGGCAATTGCAATGTCAATAGTGGGGATTTTAGTTAATAGGTTGACCGCCTGCGCCCTTGTTCTTATATCGTGTTTTAAGAACACAGGACGCAGCCACAGTTTCCGCTGTTCCAGTAATATCAAACAATCAAGTAGGATGTGTACCAGGTCTCCTTTGCAATCCAAATTACTATCAGTACCAAGTTCCTGCCTCAGTCTACACACCTTCACTAGCAAAGATGGCACATACCAGCCTCAGTGACCTCCCGAGTCCCAACCTAAACCCCACAATACAAGCCTTTATCTCGCACATCCCTCATACCCAGCCTCCCACACCCAACTGCCAACCTCAATGCATGCACCAGCATTTCTATTTACAAGACTATGTGCACATATCTTCCCCCAGTACCTTTACTCATTACAAACAGCTTCGGCTAGCAGGCTCCGTAACTCCCTCCTCCATAGTGCTGGCCCTCCCTCACCAACCTCTATGCAACCCCCTCACCAGGAACCTGCCCCTCACTTCCAGCAGGTTCAGTGCGTCCTTCTTTCCTCACAACTCGAAAGTTTGCCACTTGGATGTGTGAGTAACTTATCAAGTACAGGTGTTTTCTCTGCATTCATGAGCATGACCCGACTTTGAGATGTGGAGCTGGCTGGCAAATTTGACTAAATATCTACGGCCGAGAGACAGAAGGAACAGGAAAGCTGCGGTAGAACTATTACTGTGAATACGGTAGTTGGTGTGAGCATGTTTCAGCAGATGTGCCATGTGTGCTGATAGAACTCGGGGGTATAAACCGAAGAATTACAAAAAGAAGAAGGGTTAAAAGTCTGTCTGACGTCCTTGCAGGAGATGAGATGGAAAAATCAGTAATGATATATAACGCAGGGGAGTTATAGGAGCAAACACAGAGCTGGGTCCAGATAAGTGTATAGTGTAGGCGCAGGGGAGGAAACGGGCAAGCTAAATGGATCTTGTTTGTGTCATTCGCCATCTGTATTCGTTGCACACATATAGTTGCATGGAGGGGCCAATGAGGAACGTAGGCCATCACCAGGTCTTTGATGGCTAAAGAGGAAAACATCCCCTACAGCTAATAATGCAATCCTTAATCCCAAATGGTTTGGTAATTCCGAACCAGGGGCTGACACGTTTTTGCGCATGAATTTGTATTTCACATCGTGTGTCATTACTGCATAACAAAGAATAATTCAGGGCTGATCTTGCCAGGAATAAAATGTCTATTGAACAAAGAAATGCCAATACTGTCTCACTTTTTTCAATAAATCATAGAAACCATATGAATTATACACTATGGTACATTGACACGGTTATGTCCTAATGAATCTTTTGTTTTATTTTTAGATTTTCTTTCTCAAAAAAGACGTTTAGTTATTAATTCACCAATTCATTATACAGTAGAAGACCTCCTATACACAATATATAAATTTACACAATATTTACAAACAGACCTTTATACAATTACAAAAATATAGATTTATTACATTCAAAGACACTGGAATTGAAATATTCACAGTAAGCCATACAAAATACATTTCTATCAATAAAGTTTTTGTTGAAAAAAAGTTTTTTGATTACTCCTTTTGTTTAGATGGGCCTTTGTGGCACAGGAAGTCTGTCATGAAATGAGACGCGGGTTCAGCACTGCAATCCGACACAGCGTGAGTGGAACTGATGCCACCGAGTGAATCGGGTCCGATAAAATGCCGTCGAAATTAGAGTCCACCCGCCCTCTGTGAATCCCAGTGCAGACGGCTGCCTCGAAGCAACAAGGCAGGCTGAATTTCAACACTACTCTAAGGAAACTTTGCCCTTCGAATTAAGCGGGTCAGCAAAAATGCTGCATGATTAGAGTCCACCCGCCCTCCATGAATCCTAATACAGACATCAGCCATTAAATAACAAGACAGGCTGCACCTGTGTTATACAGTCCTCCATCACAAATCTGTTGCTCCGTTGATCACTTTGTTGTCTCGTCGGGTTAATTTACAACCCCCAACCAGCTTTAAATCTTTAGAGCTTTTTTGTCCTGATGAGAACTCCCCTATTCGTGTGAGTTCGAAACGCCTAGACAATTTATGCCATCTAAACAAAAGGAGTAATCAAAAAACTTTTTTTCAACAAAATCTTTATTGATAGAAATGTATTTTGTATAGCTTACTGTGAATATTACAATTCCAGTGTATATGTATGTGTATTAAGCTATGAATGGCTGTGTATGTATGAGAGTATGATTGGTCTTTGAATGTAATAAATGTATATTTTTGTAATTGTATAAAGGTCTGTTTGTAAATATTGTGTACATTTATATATTGTGTATAGGAGGTCTTGTACTGTATAATGAATTGATGAATTAATAACCAAACGTCTTTTTTGAGAAAGAAAATCTAAAAATAAAAGAAAAGATTCATTCAGACATAACCGTGTCATTGTACCATAGTGTATAATTCATATGGTTTCTATGATTTATTGAAAAAAGTGAGACAGTATTGGTATTTCTTTGTTCAATAGTAATCCATGGCTTACCTTGCTGTTGGGGGCCCAGACCCAGTGGTGGTTTTTAGGAATAAAATGTCAGTAAAATGGCAACATTTGTATGGGGTAAACATAACATGCTGAATGTAACAGACAGGGACAAGTGCAACACGCACCAACAACCTGTGCAAGCCAGCCAACATCCAGGATGAGAGTCATGATGTCTCGCCGGATCTGCATCTGGAGCCTGGAGTGGGCTGTTGAGGAGCTGTGTAGTCGATGAGCCGTGGCGGTAGACATTGATGTCCGACGATAGCCCCTATCTGGTGGTGAAGTCTGGCAGGACGCATGGAGACACATTGCTGACCTGTGAGAGAAGACCTCCTTGTGACCCTTGGAGCTGTTAATGGCAGATGCGCTCCTGCGCACCAATATAGTGAGACCCGCTTTGCATACTATGATCTACCACTACACCGGGGTGCACAGAGGGTATTACCAACATTGTCTGCCGTCTCCCTGCATCACAGGCCGGATGACGTTGGGCTGGCTGTACGCTGTGGAGGGTGAGGCCCCTGTGCTATGCTGAACTTGTGTTGTGTGAGCACTGCTATGTCACGCCTAAGGGGGGGCCTGCTGTATCAACTGCATCTTGAGGCCCTCCAGCGGACTAGCCAGCTGTACCCAGCATAGTGAAATCACACCTGGCTGATGCCCCTGCTGGCTGAGTCACAGATTTGGAGAGAGCGCATTGGATTGCGAAACGGTGTCAATGTCCAGGTAAGGAGAAGGTGGGACGCGCAGTACAGGAGGGCCGTGGGGCAAGTCGCTCAGGCCTAACACACGTAGATGGTGCACCCCAGTAGGGTTGCCCCACTGCCTCAAGCAGTGAAGAAGAGGAACAATCATCACATGATGATAACTAACTGTTGTTATCATGCTATGTATCCTCAGGGGGTGGGAGTGTGGTTAGAGGTGCTCCAAACAGGGATCAGGGCATGGGCGGATTGTTATGCTCACTCAAGTGCGCAATGGCTGTTTGTTTGGCCCACTCAGGCCGCACAAAACAGTCATGCGCACTTCCCTATTCGCAAGGGATGCATGTAGAACCTATCCCCGCAGCACTTCTCAATGTTTTCCGCTGTGAACCCATGCACTTCGGGCGTACCACTTGTGTGCCAAAGGCACATACGTATTTGCAATGCATGCCATAACATTGCATTCAATTCCAATGCATACTAACACTAGGCACATTGCAACAGTGGAGTAGGTGTTGCATAGCAGAGACATAAATATCACTATTCTCACTTCAGAGAGTGCAACACAAAACTATCCTTAGCACCCCACCCCAACCGTGAATCCAATAATACCTGTTTTAGCCCCCAAAACACACCCCAATTTTCATATTATACCCCAAAACACACCCCAATTTTCATATTATACCCCAAAACGCCCCCAATTTTTATATTTTACACCATGAAACACACCACACATTTCATATTTTACATCTGTAACACATACCTACCCATAATAATTTAATTTACACCATTACTGACCTCACAATGCATTGTAATCAAATGCAATGTGAAGGCACATGCGATTTTGGAGTTGCGTTGTTAATGATGTACTGCCTGCTTTGGATGGCTGTCTCACGTGACAAAAGCAACCCATAAGCTACGCCGTTTGACTCCGTCTGCCCCTGGAACACGCTCAGCACCAAGGAGCATTCCTCTTGGACACTCCACCGCTACAACGCCAGCACCCTCCTCGCCATCAACCCTGGACGCCACCTCGCTTGCCAGGCCCAACCTCTGCTCCGACCGAACATCGCCATCGCCATCACAGATGGATGCAGTATTACTTACAAGGAGCACCACAACCTTCAAGTAGGAGGCATTGACATCACCTACAGAGGCTCATTATGACTGACTGCGCACTCTAATGACCATAGGGTGACCATGGACCACCTCAACTTCCAGATCCAGACTAAGGTAACATCACGCCTTCACCTTGCCCACCAGATGCCACCACCATCTTCGCACACCCTCGCAGCTGGTTCAAGGCCAACAAACAATGTCTTGTCAACTCCCTCCACACCAACACTCCACCAATGCTTGCAAACAATGACACCGCAGCGCACAACAAACACCGATGGATCTCCAACAGCGTAGACATTCGGGCACCCCTCATGAACTGCATTGCGTCAGTAACATCCGCCTGCCTGATGGCAGGCGTGAGGGTGATGCAGTGCCAAGAGATAGGTTGGCCCCATGCATTGATGGAGTTGGGTTATGGTTGTGACACAATTTCATATGACTTTAGTGCAGACAGATACGTCAGGATTCCTGACGTAACTGTCATTACTTGCGTCATGGAGCACTGTCCAGTGAGTACAGAGCATCCATGCTGTCTCAAAAAGGGCGTAGTGAGAAGTCTTGCAAAGCTGTCTTGTCGCAGCGCTGCAACACTTTTCATGACTGAGGCACAGGAATGCGCACTGTCTTATTGATGGTGCGCAGTCCTGCCCTGCAATTATGTAGCAGGGCATCGCAGCAACATTGCTTGCAGCGCGGTCTTAAAAAACAGCCTCTAGTTGCAGTTAGAGCCACTTTATTTGGTCCTCTGGATTTAAGGAATCCCCTTGTGAGTAGGAAAATCTTGGTTTCATATCAGATTTTGCTGGGGACCGCCTCCCTTGCATGTCATTAGCGATAATTATTGCTGACAGAAGTTGGAATCTTTCAAATGGTCTATTTCACCTAAAATCTGTTGCTAAAGGATTTTGGCGTCATCTTGAGAATATTGCGATAAAAATATCACTGCTTTATCAGCAGAAATGTGGAGCTAAAACGGCAATATTTCCTTGAGAATATGCTCCTTCGTTCTTAAACATGTATTTAGAACCATTGTTTCCTGCCTAATCCTGGCGATATTGAACTATTAGGCAAGACAGAGTCAAATGAAACCTATATGTGGCCCAGATTCTCATAGAAAGAGCAACATTATAGTTTATTATTAAACTTAACACAATAGGTGCTTTCAAATGCATCAGCGAAGAAAAAGTAGGATTGGCAAAATAAAATATTTGCCGAAGGTCACACAGTTTGGTTAAGGGGCTAGCCGTGATTAATGCAGGTTTTCCGATATCACTAAGTGCAAATTAGGCACCGAATGGGTATCTATTTGTCGCTCCTTTGTATCTCAAGTGTTAATGTTTTGTTTTTACCTCTTTGTGCATGAAGGTAGAAGGAGCAGGACAGGAAAAGGGCCATATGAGAGCTTGGTTCGTTGTAGGTTCGAGGTTGGAACATGACTTCGAGATGAGCCATAGCTAGGCTTCAGGGTCAGGCCTAGCTCGAGCTTTCACTGCCGTCCCCACCTCTTTCCTCTCCCCACAGGAGTACAATGTATGGTGAAAGACCACTTCTTTCAGGTAATTTTGAACACAACTATATTCCCAATTGTGCCCAAAGGCCAAGGAATTGGCGATGATTGCACTATAACAAATCTCATTTCATAGCTTTAGTTTCTGATGTACAGTTCGATACCAGTTTTCCACAAAAGTATCATTTTTGTGGAACTTTGGAAACTTTAGATAGCTCATCGAAGTAAATCTCCCAGTTACAGAATCCTTACACTCTTGATGCATTGGATAAATGTATTTTTACAGCCTTGCACCCCACAGAGGACCTGCATTTACCATTAGAATGCACTGTTATAGGATGCATTTTACCGGGTAATTTGAGAAGCAGGCGGAGCCCACGCAGAGACAGTCAGGGAGCACGAGGTAACTTGGATCCTCTCATGAGCCTGATCATTTCCCTTCATTGTCTCCTCTCCGAAGCACAGCTACGGGCTAGATAACTCAAAAAGGCGGAACGCGGAGCAGAGAATTTAGATTAATCATAGGCTCTTTCCCCCAGCGCTTTCAGCTGCGTGTTCACAGGGCGCCTTGGCAAATCTGCTGACGAGAGTCACAGCAGAGGGCACCCAGCAATCTGAGAGCTCCCTTCCAGGTGCCGGGGGGGAGTGGCGGGGGCGTCGAGCTGCGAGGAATTCAGTGCATGGTAAGCAGAAATGACAGCTGTGGAATCTAGACTCTTGAAGCAAGCCAGGTGATAGGAGAGAGAAGGGGCAGGGTAAGAGAGGATAGAGGCAGGGTAAGTAACAGGAGAGGAAGGAGCAGGGTAAGAGAGGATGGAGATAGGGGTAAGTACAGGGCCGGACTGGGAACCACAACCGGCCCCAGCAAAGTGCTCGGCCGGCCCCCCCTCCTCACTCGGCCGGGGAGGGGGGGGCGGGGGGGGGGGGGGGGGAAGGGGCCGCAGAGCACTTTGCTGGGCCGCTTTTCAGCCGATTTTGGTACAGGGCAGATTTTTCAGCTATGCTGCAAAAGCGGCCCTGTAACAAAAACGGCCCTCAGGGGCCCAAAACCGGCCCCCACAGATGCGGCGCACCGGGGATTGCCCGGTGCCCGCTATGGCCAGTCCGGCCCTGGGTAAGTACCAGGAGAGAAAGGGGCAAGGTAAGAGAGGATGGAGACAGGGGTAAGCATCAGGAGAGGGAAGGAGAAGGGTAAGAGAGGGTGGAGACGGGTAAGCACCGAGGGGATGAGCTGAGACAAGGATGAAGTAAAAAGATGTAGAACAGGTGGAGGAAATAGGGGAGAGATAGGGTATAAGGAGGAGATTCAGGTGAAGAAGAAAGTTGGGCAGTGAGAGGAAAGATGTATAAAAGGAGATGCCTTGGTGTATGGAAGGGAGAGAGAAGATTTGATGAGGCAGGGAAACTATGGAGGAGAGAGGACCATATTCCAGGCCCCACCTGTGAAAGAGAATCAGTGGATATGAGCTATGATGGATGCCCTGTACAGGCAATCTTCTTAAAAAGTCGAACTCTCGAAGATGTCTGGAACAGGTTCCCAAACTAGGGCATGAAAAAGTGGGGAATGAGACACATGGTCTTTCAACAGCATGGAGTTGCAGGATGATCTGTTGAGCTCAGTACTGTAGTTCCAACATGTCTCTTTCTCTATCTCTCACCCCCACATACACTCTCTCTTTCTCCCTCCCTCTCTCTCCCACCCCCAACCCCACATACTCTTTCTCTCTCTCTCTCTCCCTCTCTCTCTCTCTCTCTCTCTCTCTCTCTCTCTCTCTCTCTCTTTCTCTCTCTCTCTCTGTCACTCAGGGTGGGGAGTGTTCTGTCGATAGCTCCAAGTCAGCAGACAGACACACATTTTGTGGGAAAGGCATTGATGACTTGTCAAACTCTCTCTCCCCACTTTCCTTGAAATACATTAGGAGGGCTCGTTTGGAAAGGGGTACTTTGCAAGAGATTTTTTCACAAATTACAGGTGTACTGTAGGAAAATAGGATCTGCTTCTTTTCGTTACCCCCACTTTTTACTAAATGTAATACTGTTTTTGACTAGTGTGACTGAGATATTGCTAATCAAGACCCTAGTATATCTGCTCCTTCCCTAAACTGTTATGTTATGCAGCCAGGTAAACTCCAGAATAGATACTGAGATACCCTTGTCAGTCCCTAGTATACAGTACCCATGTACCCAAGGCATAGGTACTCCAGAGGCCTCCCATGGGCTGAAGCATGTAATTTGCATCCCATGAGAGACCATAGAAAGTAGAACTACAGGCCTGCCATTGCAGCCTGTGTAAGTTGGTGAATGCACCACTTACTTAAGATATAGGTTTACTATATCTAAGGGTCACTACACTTAAAACCTAGGAATTACCCCTACAGCAGGCCTTAACAATCCTGAAGGCAGGGTGCTTGGTTCTATGTGAGAGGGTGAAACTGAATGAGCAGGACACCCCTGCAGCCTACGGAGTCTATTCTCCTGAGTTTAAGTGAAGCAGCCATGTACGACATATAGAGTGGCATTATGCGACCACTTGATGACCAACTCTAAAACCGCTGAAACAAACCCAATCGTGTTTGGTATCAAACAGTGTGGAATCATACCCTCACACCGGTAACTGGTATGGGAGGTATGATTCCACCCCGTAGAAGCGAGCTTCGTTGGGTCCCTGGTGTTCCCGTTACCAACCTTCTTGTCCCGGGCAGAACAAAATGGTTGCTGCTGAACAGAGACATATTTCTGCCCTCCTGCTGCTGAGCCAAGCTTGAGCAGGGGAAGCCAGAACAATAGACACCTTGTCACAAGGAGGTCTGACCTCCTCCCACACAGGATTTAGTATAGTAGTGCTAGGTGGGTGCGCTTGCTAGCGGCTGAAAGTCTGCATTTGGTGTCCCTGTGCATAGTCCAGTTCAAACCAGTCCTGAGAGCCATTGGCTCCTGTTCTGATGCGAAACTGGACAAAGGACATGGGAGTAACATCCCTACTTTCCAGACACTCCCATGGGAGGGTCTCCTAAATCTGCCCAGCCCTCGCCCGTGGGTATAAAAGGGCTTGCCTGGCTGTAGGACCCTAGATTTGACGTGGAGAAGATTCTGGACCAGAAACCACTGAACTTCGCATTTTGGACACTCTGGACTTCCCTGGACTTCGTTTAGGCCCGACTTCATCTCCCTCTCAGTCTGAAGCATCGTCTGTGCCCATGCACCATACAGGCTCCATGCAGGACCTGTGTAGCATCAAGAACAACCAAAGATATCTCCCTTGGAGTGAAGGAATCACTCCGCTCAATCCGAAGGCACCACATCACAACTGACCAATGTGCTTGTCCTGAGCTCCTACAAACTCCAAAGGCTCCAGCAACACAAGAGGTGAGTTTCTACGTCCCTCGAGGTCTGAACTGCCTTTTTGCCAAGTTTGAGGACAGAATCCCTTGTGGGGGCTGCAATACCCATACCCCTGTGCACTGTGTTCATTTGCAAGTGCATATGCTTGTTGGCATTTCCCGAGCAAGTGTATTAGGCTCCGAGTATCCTCAACCTCTGGTACCATTTCCTACCAAGAACTTCAGCCTTCTCACACCGAGTGCTCCTTGGGCTGCTGTGTTGTGAATTCGATTGAGGTTCTCTTGCGACTCCTGTGCCTCCAGCCTGTGAGTCCCCTTGAGAGTCAACTTTACTTTCTTGGACTCCCCTGGTTGCTCTAGGCCTGCCCTCACTCCCTTGGCTTTGGTGAGTCTCCTGGACCTAGGTGGTCCGAACCATACCATTCATTGACATTCTGCATGGGTTGCCGTTGCCAAGGCTTGTTGGTGCTCCCGCCAGACACTGACCCCCTCAGCACTCAACATCCTTTGTGGGACAGCTTGTATCCAGCTCCTGATTGTCCTCAACACCTCCTGGTCCCAGTGGCTGCAGATTCAAGAAGCCCCTCAACGCACCTGAAGCACTCCTGAGTGACCCAGACTCTGTCCCCTTTGCTTTCAGGTACTCTTCAACAAGAATCCACCTTTGGATTCGAATGGATGCTTTTCTTCCTTCCAGCAGCGGAAGTTCTCCATTGGGTTTGATAGCAGTTTCCGACGCCACTTCAGACCTATACACCCGGCTTCCCTGGGATAGGTAACTCTGGTACTACAGTATCAACGGGTGGGGTGGCTCTCCAACCTTTCAACTTCTATGGGATTTCTTTGTAGTCCATTGGGAAGGTCCTTAAATGCTAAAACTTCAACTGCGACTTCCCCATAGAATTGTACAGAGCACACAGTTGTGTTCCCACACTGCACCCGTCCTCTATGGGTTCCCTTCTTACTCACCTGGGGTGGTTCCTTGGGGTCCCAGTGATTCTACATCCTCTAGACACTGTCTTGACTCGAGTTGTGATTCTTATACCACTATTGTAGTATATGGTTTGGTCTCCCCCTGGAGCCCACTGTGTATTAGTGCTATTTACTATTGTTTCTGTGCTACAGTATTGTGTGCTTTGTGATTATCTCCGTGTAGGAGATAATGTCTCATACTAGAGAGTGTTATATTAAATCAATTCATATTTCTATAACTACCTTGTGGTTCTCCTTTTATTTAACCAATACTATAAGGCTGCATTCTGGTAAAACAAGCTGCTTAACATTCCTTCAAGACTAAGCCTGAAGGCTGCTATCCACAGATACCACTTGGATAGCTTTCTAAGGTTATCTTCGACCTCTTAAATCACCATAAGGGTTGTTTGGACTCGTACAAGGTGCCCACTTTAACCAGTGGACAGCATATACCAGGCCAACTTCTCATTTTAATTAATTTAGATTTTTCAACAGCATGTGTATTTTTAGCAATTACATCAGATATGTTGGGTGCTAGGCAAGGGTGGGAGAACAATAAAGGCAGGTTTGCAAAGAACACCGATCGATAACTAGTCAGACTTTGTCAGTTTGAGAGAGAAAGATAGAGAAGAAATTGTTTATTTAGATCATGGCCTGCAAAACCACATTTGTACACGTCAAATAAAATAAACAAACATCATATTAAAAACGATACACATCCTACAATGCAATTAACCAAGGACTAACTTTAAAAATCTTCCAGGGGAATTCCATGTTATACAGTAGTCGAATCTACGTGCCCTTCTGTGCTGTGTGCCATATTTCAATACGACTGGTTTGAAAACGAATCGTCTTGCTGAGAACAAATGTAAACAGACGAATAATAAATGAACATTAAAATTCTCATGCGCAATCCGCATGTGCATTGTTCATCTTCATCCAGTAAACAACATATTGAATCAGCACTTACATATTATAGATTAAAAGCTGTGTAAAAATTAAATAAAAGCACGTAACTCCGATTGGTATGGGTAACCTGGTTGTGTCTGCCATAAGTCGAAAAACATCGGTGAATCTATTTGTGATAAAATAACGAAAATATGCGAGCCTCGACTCCCTTGCACACATTTCGTTTACTTCTCTTCTCGAAAGGAACGGGGACTTCGATTTAAAATCCATGACATTCAAACATTCTGCAGATCTCAACAATTGGGCTCTTACATTTTTCATCCTTTGAAACTCACTATTGCAAATTGCCATGGCACAGAATTATTTGAGCCAAAAGCACATAGCCGTTTATACAAGAAGTGCAAGCTTAATTTCCATGCCACAAAAATCTGCTGGGACTGCAGGTTAGAGTCTATTCGTCCTGCCTTTGCTCCTACACCTTTAGGGAGTCTAAGTATTTTTCTTCAAGCATTTTCCTTAGCTCTTATTAAAATTATAGTTTATAACCAGGCATTCGAGTTCCACCTTATATAGGCATTGTCGCAGGAACCATTGCCCTGTTAGCTGTGTATAGCAGAATCAAGGAAGGTCCGCCAAACTCTTTTTTAAACTATGTTAGGTCCCCTATCGTTGTTAAAGCCTGAGATTCTTTGGCTTCCAGGTGCACATTACAAGTTAATATTTCCTAAAATGTCATGCTCAGGCACTTACATGAAGCAGCTTCTTCCATTATTCTATCCTCAAGGAACCAAGTGAAAGACTTGGACTTCCTCACACACATCACAATTTTAGTTTTATGTGCACAGTAATGGTTAAATAATTTGCCACAGAATACTTGTTAAAAAATGTAAGTTTATTCCTGAGAAAATCAACAATTGTCAGGTCGTCTGCATATTGGAGACAGATAATGTGCCTTCCACCCATTTTTGGAGGGTGGGCGTGAGCCTACCTCAGGGCAGATGGAAGGTCAGCCAGCTATAAAGAAATCATTGTTGGCACCAACACACTCCCTTGTCCAGGCCACTATCAGTTAGAATCCTCCTTGATTGGAACTCGCTCACGTCGAGTTCCACCACTGCACAATTTTTCCAGTGAAGTTCTTTTGAGAAACCAGAAGACAGACAAAGATTCCCATGTTCCCTAATTTTGTCCACATAATATTTTGATTGCCTAAATCAAAGGCAAAGTGAAATTCTACAAAGCAGCAGCAGAGGTTACCTGTGCTTTCTACACCCTTTCACCCATTGGGCCAGATGGACACAGAACTAACTCAAGACAAAATCCTAAACTTACTACCATTTTGGTATTCACAGAAGGCACTTACTCATTGTTGAGTAAGTGCCTTCTGTGAATACCAAAATGAGTAAGTGCCTTCTGTGAATACCAAAATGTGTAAGTGCCTTCTGTGAATACTAAAATGGTAGTAAGTTTAGGATTTTGTCTTGGGTTAGTTCTATGAATCGGGCCCATTGTCCACAGACTGAGACAGTGACCAATCATAGAATGTCTTTCCTTAATCCACCCTGATCAATGAGGACTAGGTCATTACTTTCTAGCCAGTCCTTCAGAAACAGCAAAATAGCTTTGGAATAAGGTTTGGACTCAAATCTAACAAACTAATTAGTAGGTAACTCTTGGGCTAAGATAGATCCTTTTTCTTAGGAATAGGCTTTATTATCACTCCTTTCCAACTAACCCGAAATGTCCGGTTTTGGTTGCTGAAATGAACACCATGGGAAAAAATGGGCCCACAAATTGGGATTTGCTTTTAAAATAACTGCAGGTATACATTAGCCGGGCCTGCTGCTCTCAACAAATTCAAGGAAGATAATATCCTTTACAGTGCATTTGACTTCAGATTACTTACCAAAAACTCATCAGGGTGAATCCAAGCACTTCTACATGGAGTTTCAGTGGTCTTATAAATATTGAGTAAATAGATTTCCCAAGCTTTCTCTGGCCCCGTGCACCTGATCCCCCATTCTCTTCAGTATACTCCGATTGCCCTAATTTCCAGAATGTTTTCATACCTTTTGCCGATAGCCCTCCTAGCATTTCATGCCAATTTGCTCTTTAGTATCCATTCATCTTTACCTTTATTTATACAGCATATTCCTTTTTTGCCTCATTAAGGATTTTCCTCCCCCTCGTGGTACTTTAAGGCTCCCTTTTTTCTATCTAAGTTTCCATATCTTCTTTAAAAGAGACTGACATTGTAAATTATACCAGGCTGACTTTTTATGTATGGAGGCTCCCTTCATGTAGCACTAACATTACCGTTCTTGAGCACAGGTGTCAAACAGTTCACCACCTCAGATATAATCTGCCTGCACCACACCAAAACATCCTTGTAAACTTCCTCTCTAATAATGGATACCTGGGTAGCTTAATACTGGGTCACTTTTTCAATATACATATATATAATCTATCCGTGTTGTTCTGCGATTAGGTAAGGAAATTTGCCGTAAGTGGAAGTTAAAGCAAAATTCAGTCCTTAGTACTCATTGGGCACTTCCACAGGTTTTCAACATTATAAAGCTGTTGCACAGCTCAAATAACCATGTTTGAACAAATATATAATCTATTCAACACTTGTGATTGCTGTGTATAAAGGTTAGTGCCTCAGGGGTGTGTCCTGTGAAGCATCCATTTAGACATATCAAGTTGACTTTGTTAGGCTTTTCCCAAGAACATTAATTTGTAGGAGCCACCTAACATTATTAAAGGGGAAACTGAATGCCCTCCCTCCCCGCCAACCAAGATGCTGAGTATTCGGTCTGAGCAATAAAATCTGGCATCCAAAGCCTCACTGACTTTCTGGGATAGTTTGGTAAAATAATTGAGGTCCAACTCAATGGAGGTGGTTTGAAGGTTGAAATAGGAAACACACATACAATGTTAGACCCTGTTTGGAGTCCACAGTGCAAGCAGTGCCTGTTAGGCCTTAACTGTGGGGCAGTGGTCATTTGCCTCTGGTGTTTTGTGGTCCATCCTATTAGGGGTCTAATGAGTAGGCCAAGTACAACCCCCTTGCCTCTATTGATGTAGGCAGTGACAGGCTTCTAAGGGCGGAAGAACTCAACCGTCAACAAACACACATTAGTATAATAAATGATTGTCCAACTCAGTGCTTGAAATTGAAGAACAAAAAGTACTAGGCGTAGCAGAAGTGACATCATATAACCTTGCACTTTAATGACATCATAGGAAGTGGCATCATATGACCTTTTCCCCTTAACCATAAAAGCCCATATTAAGTGCACAATTAATATGAAATCACGGCAGTCACTAACAGAAATAAATGTATATGTTAAAAACATCTGTATTTTAAAGCTAAAATGATATGACATCGAAACATTACACATTTTGTTTCTTTTGTACTGGAGGATACAGTCACATAAAAGAAAGAACAACAATAGTAATCAAAAATTTTTGTACCACAAACTGTCATGATGTAATGGTTCCCCCAAAGTACACTAGAAAGGTAGAAATGTTAATACCTCACAGGGAAATGAGTTATAACAAAGTAAAAAATCAAAAAACAGTTATGTCCGCCTCTGAATTCATATTGACCATGTATTGAATATGAGCTATGCCTTGGCTTACAGTATCACCATCATTATTAAACCATTTGTATTTATGATCACATAAAAGTCTCTGTCACTCTAACCAAGCACAAAGGTAAAGGGATTGTTCAAACATAACTTTTCATGTACTCACATCAAAGAGACATGAATAATTTGTTCAACAATATGTATTGTTTTCACGTTTTGAGTTCTCTGCTGAATGTGTGTACTTTACAGAATTGGATCCAAGTGGGAGCAGCAAAAAGCACACAGAGATCAGCAAGAGACTGTTTACTGTGTGGCTGCGTTTGCCATCTACGAGCCCAAGAGTCTCAAAGGAAGTGCTAGGGGTTACAATGGGCAAGTAAGGGGTCACAGGTGTAATCTTTGGTCACCCTTAAATGTCGTCCATAAGTTAAAATACACAAGATGCATTTTAATGTCCTGGCACTGGAATATGCCTGTGCCTCTTCCTACTCTTGGCCCCAGCATCCCCCCTTTTTGACCTGGATAGTAGGTAAACACCTACCATGGTGAGGATTGGATGAAGATTACCCACCTACTCTTCTTATAGCAGATTTTCATTTCAGTTCACTGTTTCTCACCTAAGTGTCTCACTCGGAGACCAGCCAGTGCTTTTTTGCCCGTCAACTCGCTGTCTTCTGAGCCCCGTGCCAGGGATAATACAGCATCTATGCGTGTAGGCGATAGCCGCTTGGAAATGTGCTGGATATCGCATTGCTGATCCAGAGGATGTTTGGTGCCAGGGCTGGCTTTAGGGCAGTGCGACTGCTACGGTCGCTGACCTGTGGAGGGGGCGCTGACTTCAGGGGGGGCACTGTGTTTAGCAATATTTTATGATTGGAGATGACGAGCACTTTATCACAATGGTAGTTAGAGAATCTGAGGAGGCGGTCATGGGGTGTGGGGGCACCAACAATTATTTTTGCACCGGGCGCCACATGTTTGGTGCTAAATAGGTTGGGCTGATTGGGTCTGTGCCAGTGCGGCTATGCACAGGTTTGTCTCGAGCTGGAGGTAATGTCTCAACATGCATCACTGGCTGGATAGCGGCCACTGCTCAGGCCACACTGCAGTCTCAGCTCAAGCAGTGACTCGGATCATGTTGCAACTTCATAAATCATTCTCTCCAGCTTAGGCCACACTGATGCTTCACGATGTGAACACAGCAACTCAGGGCACACTGCAGTTTCTTGATTCAGGCACAGTGGCTCTCTTTCAATTGTGCTTGGTTGCAATGGTTTACTCACAATACAGAAGACAAAGGCATTGATTCTTGCAATAAAGGGCTGACTAAGGTTAAGTGCTTTCAAAACATTGTTACATAGGCAGTCATCTTAAAGTTGTCAAAGGCCTGCTGACAATTCTCATGCCAATTCACTCTTTTGACTTCTTCAGGTACATCACTGTCATCAGGGGTGCAATAGCTAAGCTACGGTGCTCAATACACTCTGGGGCAGATTTATGAAGGGCTTGCGCCACGTTTACGCCGCCGTTGCGTGACGCAACGGCACAGAAACGTGGCGCATCCCTGCGCCCTATTTACAACGTGACGCATCTAGGAGATGCGTCACGTTGTACAGCACTGCGCCATGAGGAGGCGTTCCTGCGCAGGGGGGGCGTTCCTGCGCAGGAACGCCTCCTGAAAGTGGCTGAGTGAAATCTATGAGATTTCACTCAGTCACTTTCAGGGCAATGCTGCATCAAAACCCTGCGCCTGCTTGAAGCAGGCGTAAGGCTTGAGGCAGCATTGAAAGAATAGGCCCCCCCAGAGCATTGCTGGAGCTGCGTCGCGCTTGCGACGCAACTCCAGCAATGCGCCACATTTCCGCACAGATGCGTCACGCATCTGTGCCGTTTTTGCCCCATGGTGTGCCGCATCATAAATGCGGCGCACCATGGGTGGCGTAGCTGTGGCGCACTGTGGCGCATGTTAACTGGCGCATCCCTCGGGATGCGTCAGTTAACATAAATCTGCCCCATTGTGCTCTAAGAATCCAGGTTCATGCATCTTGGAGCTTACCTAACTTATTGCCAAAGACTTCAGACAGCATCAGGGTCCTCAGAGCACAGATAGAGCCTGTAAGGTTCTTATAGAAACATTCACCATGTCCGTAACGCGAGCTGCGAGCAGCCACTCAGCAGCGTCTTACCCTATCGAGGCTAGGCTTGAAAATGACAACTGCCCTTAACTTGACCTGAGGCAACCCCTGCCAGCGAATTCAGTCATTCACCCAGTAGATTATTGGGCCCAGGTTGCTGACGCCCCAATTACACCACTATGGTATCTTGCTTACCATTCTTGGTGTCTATCACACATTTGGTGCCCACATTCTGTTCTGGTCTACACACTCTCTTGCAAACACATGCACTGTGTGAGAAGTAATACGGTCTAAGTTTACTTCTTTCACAGAGAAATTGCATTGTGACACACCAAAGATTTAAACTGTAATCGATTAATTGTAAAGGAGCTCAAACTTTCCCTTTAAATTCGTCCTTTACATTGGCTTGTCTGACAACAAGCACCTCTTCTTGGGATAAAATTGAGAGGGAACTTCATGATCTTGGACACAGAATTAACAGCTTAGAATGATAAAACTTTCACTGACTGACATTACCTCAATGATAGAATTGTGCATATAGGTTAACATTTACTCCATTGTTTCCAATGCCTTAACCCTAAATGTTTGTATGAAGCCAAATAATGGTTATTTTTTTATAGTTGAGAGATCTTGATTTTATAAAGTAAATCCCTCAAGAGTCATAATTAATTATTTTTTCTAAAAACTTGTTTTATATTTTATCTGGTACGAACCCCTCACCACTTCCTGTAGTTCTTGTGTCTTGTATGCCTGATGTGCCAAGGAATCTATAGAGTACTTGTGTCGCCTATATAACCCTAGTCCCGAACCTACCTAACATTCAGTTTAATAGGGAGCACATTTGTTCTTTTTAATTATCACTTACAGAGTGCACAATCTGCCATTAGTGTGGCTTTGCAGCATGCTTGACATCCCAATCATCTCAGAGTTTGGGGTTTCCATGTGTTACCTGGATCTGTTTAATAAATAAATAATCCACATTTGTAAAGCGCACAATCACCCGTAAGGGGCTCTAGGCGCTGGGGGCCGTCAGGAAGATTAAGCAAGCTATTGCCCAGAGTCACATGGTGCTGGGCTAATCTGCTGCCGGCACTGTGGATCGAACCGTGATCCCCAGATTCCGGAGTCAGTCACCCTGGCCAGAATGAGACAACGAGGAAGGCAATCCCCAGCAACATGGAAGAGACTGGGGCACTGTAAAAGAGTAGAGGCGTGAGAAATACTAACAAATCAGAGTAACACAAGGGCTTAGGCAGGACTAAGTTGAAGGCCCAGCTACCTGGGCAGAGACTGCCAACGTAACAAGAGACCAAGGGCTTGGGTAGGGAACATGGACCTTGACTGAGGACATCTAAGGAAAGGAGAGTAGAGGTTTCATGTGTCATATGAAATTGCGACTGTGCAGCTATTTACCCGTAGGCGGAAATTATATTACATTGAAACAGAGGACTCGTAGATTATGGAGTTGACTTTCAACCTTGGCTGTGGTAAAGTGCCAATTTTATGCTCTGTTAATTTTCTTTTTTATTCTTCAAAGTGTCGCAATGATAATATGTACCTGATGATTGTTATTCTTAGAAATGGTAACTAAAGTTTTTTTTAAAAAAAGGAAAGTGAGTGATATGAATCACATGAGCCTCTTGATGTGATTTGTCAAAATGTAATTCTGCATATCACATGGAGAGGTATGAAGAATAGGACAGAAGATGTTCCATTACTGCTGCATTGAGTACTGGTTATTCTTTATCTGGAGTTTGTATTCCGTTTGGCAGGTACCATGGAGTGTGTACCTGCCAAACTGAAGTGGAGACTTCATCTGCGTCATAGTGTTGAGTACCACAACTGTGTTATTGTTCTCAGTACTGCAAGCCACACATGGAGCATTGTGTTTGGGATGGGTTCCACATTTGGAGTATCATTTCTAAAATTCTAGACCATTAAGTGGGTTACTGAATCAAATGTTAAAGTTCACATTTGAGTTATTATGATGAACTGCACCGGTCAAGTGCTGAGCCAGTTCATAAGTGTAACTATGAATTTCTCAAAGATGATAAATGAACCTTAGACAGAACAAGTCAGAAACTGAGAAAGTCAATCTCTGTTCAGCATTTCCGACTTGTACATCTGCAGTATAGTGTCCAATTTTAGAGTCCTTGTTACCAAAAGGATGAACGCAGATTGATGACTGACCACAAATGGATGATGAAAATGGAACATTGTATAAATTGCAAGTTTGTGACAGAATTATCAATATCATTGAATTTTGGAAGAATGAAGAGAGAGGAGGAAGAATAGATACATTCAAAGTCCTAAAAATACTTAATAGAATGATGTTCATTTTTCAATGCTATAAGCCCCTATGATTGTACTTTGTATTATAAAATGTGATAATGGGGCAGAGAAACCAGGAGTAACATAAAATATATGTTTTCATTAAAAGGGTAGGGAATGCATGGTAAATTATTCCAGCATGGGTGCTGGAGAGAAAACCGGTACATTTAAACAAAAAGGCCCAAGACAATAGCAAGAGAGTAGTATTAACCCCTTCGAAGCTAATGACGAGCTGGGCTCGTCATGGCGCTTACCTGCCGTGCGCGGATGACAAGGCCAGCTCGTCATGAAATAAAGTAAAACAACAATTTGCAGCACAGGACGGGAAAACGCCTAGCAGCCATGTGGTTAAGTAAGCAATATTAAAACTAGAGACTATTTTAAATCTGTGTTATTTATTTATTTGTAGGTTTAATATAGCGCTAGCTATACCCAAGGGCATCAGAGCACTTTACATGAATGATAGAAGAACAGAATATAATCAAGTCGCTTACCATATGATGCAAGACATATAGGATTTTAGAACACATATAAAAATATACAAAGAAAATCAGGCAATGAGTGTGAGTTGCCGAATGTGGGCAATACGAACAATGTGTGTTAAGGGAGAAAAGATCTAATTGAAAACAGACATAAACATACAACCATCTTTCACAGAGGGTCTTGACCTATAAAATAGATTTAAAAAAAATTCAGTATGCTTAGGTATTAACCCCTTCGATGCTGATGACGAGCTCAGCTCGTCATCAGCCACGGGGGGCGTGTGCGGATGACGAGCTCAGCTCGTCATCTAACGCAGCTTTTCAAAAAAAGCAGCGTAGCGCAAAAATCACCGAAGCAGCGATGCGGTTAAAATATTTGTTGAGGAGGACTTTCAGGTCTCCTTTGAAGCAAGAGAAGGAAGGGATGCATTGTAGATCTTTAAGTAGAGAGTTACATATGCTGGGTGCATTTCCAGAAAAAGAGCGAGTCTGGGTTGATTTCTTTTTTAGTGCGGGAGGTATGATAAGAAGTGAGTTGGAGCTTCTCAAAGTTCTGGTTCTTCCTGCTTTCATGAGCTTGTTGCCAAAATAGCTGGGAGTGAAGGGCTTGGTGGGTGATGCAGGCAGTCTTGAATGTATATCTACCTTCGATGGGTAGCAAATTGAGGATCTTGAGGGCTGGTGTGATGTGTTCATACCGCTTAACACCTGTTATGAGCCGGGCCACCATGTTTAGAGCTGATCTTAATGGTATGTTAAATGTTATGTTAAATTAATTTTGTATAGCCACAGATACCCAACAAGGGGTTCCCTGCGTAAGACTGACAGAGGGGCAAAAAGAAAAGAGAAACAAGACTGCAGAAGTTTACAAACTATTGGTTAAATAACCACGTTTTTAGAAGTTAACGAAAATTCATATATGAAGTTTCATTGCGAAGTGCAATAGGAAGAGCATTCCACATGGATTGGCCAAGGCAAGCAAATGAGCGACCTCCCATTCTTGAAAGTTTAAGCCTTGGCACCAAGAATTTTCCCTGAGTGGTCGATCATAATAGACGGGACGGTTGGTAAGGTTGGACTATGGTTTGCAAGTATTTACGAGCAGGGCCAACATTGATTTTATACATGTAGCTCAGGGCCTTAAACTAACGCGGTTTTCAATACTGAGCCAATGAAGGTTGGGCAAAACACTGGAGGTGGGAGATGTTTTAGAAAGATGACAGAGCAGTCTGGCAGCAGAATTCTGTACTACCTGCAGCCTCCGCGTGACATCCTTATTTGAGCCCAAATAAAGGATGTTACCGTAGTCTATTCTAGATGTCACAAGTGCCTGGTCTACGGTTTTTTGAGAGGAGACCAGGAGCATCCAGATGATTATTTTCAACCATTTTAAAATGATGAAACAAGTAGCTGCCAACTTTACTACCTGCTGCTTCATAGATAATTTGTCATCAATTATGACTCCCAAATTGCGGACATGAATAATGGGCTGAGGTAGAACACCCATTTCACTTGGCCAGTGCTGGGGACCCCAAAGATTTTTATTTTTTCCGAAAATTAGGACCTCATTTTTCTTGCTGTTAAGCTTGAGTAGATTTAGTTGCATCCAAGATGCAATGTTCTTCAGGCCAGCCTGAAGAGCTGAAGGCCCAGGCATCCTATCCGTAGATAGGGAAAAGATGATTTGGGTATCATCGGTGTAGAAAAAAACGCTCAACCCTTCTGCAATTGTCGCGAAAGGTTTAACATACAAATTGAATAGGAGAGGGCTTAGGATTTAACATTGGGGTACCCCATAAGAGGAAGTGTGTATTTGAGAGCTGGCTATAGAAGAAAAAACTTGAAATGTCCGTTTAGTTAAAAAAGATGAAAGCCAGTTGAGCGCTGAACCGGTGATGCCAAGGGATTGCAAGGACTTAATTAACACAGTATGGGACACCGTGTCAAATGCGGCGCTCAAGTCGAGTAGTATAGGAGACTCGGTGTCCCCCAAATCCAGTCGCTTTCGTAACATTTCTGTTACTCCAAGAAGAGTAGTTTCAGTTGAATAACCGGCCCTAAAGCCGGATTGAGAGGAATGCAGAAAGTCAGCAGATTCGACAAATTGGGTTAATTGCAAGTTAACATGCTTTTCCAAAATTTTAGAATAGATTGGAAACAAAGAAATCGGCCTAAAGTTAGATGGCTGAGTTGGGTCAGCATTGGCTTTCTTTAAAAGGGGGAGAACCATGGCATGTTTCCATTCCGGCAGGACAATAGCTTCTTGAATAGAGGCATTGAGTAGCTGCATAATTACAATAGGAAAAGGTAATTCCATCTGCTGTAACACAGATACAGGGATAAGATCTCAGGGAGAGCCAGATTTGACACAGTTCAAAGTCTTCTTAAAAGAATCAATGTCAAAGAGTGCCCAAGAATCTAACCTGGTGGATTCCTCCGCCGTATGGGCAGACTCAGACTTAAAAAGGTGGCCTAGCAGATGTCGCTAACTGATTATTTTTCAGTGAGGAATGTATTTGCTCTACTTTGTCCACGAAGTAGTTAGCGTGACTATCACATTGTTGTTCAGTTAGAGTAGGAGGCAAAGACTGTGCATCAGAACCAGCAAGTTTTTTCACCATAGAAAACAGAGTATGCAAACAGTTATGGGCTTTAGAAATAGTGGAGGACACATAGTCCTTCCTAGCTGATTTACAAAGGGCTTGATAGTACTTTAACGCTTGCTTATATTTAAATTTGGTGCCCTGTGTGTAATTTCCTCTCCAATTTCTTTCCAGAGCTTTACATTTGTTTTTTTCGGTTTTCAATTGCTCTGTAAACCAAGGAGCTGGAAGACAATGGTTGCAGGTTTTTTTTGTAGATAAAGGGAGACAATAATCAATTGCATTAAATATTCAATCATGCGTTGAACTCAGTGAAGTGGTTGACATATGATCAATAGAAGGGGTACTATTAGCAAGATGTTTATTAAAAGCTTCCATGTCCAGCTTACTCCGATTCCGGGATTTCTGTGGAATACTAATGTTATCTAAATTTGGAGTCATCGAAAAAATACAATAAAATGTAACTGCAAAATGATCTGACCAGCATATAGGAAGAGCAGGATCACACTGAAGATCAGATAAGTTTGAAAAAATGGGATCTAGCAGGTGGCCAGCGCTGTGTGTAGGACCAGTATTACAAAGTAGGAAATTTAATGGAGCAAAGTCAGCAATCAATGTATTGCTGACCGTACATTCCGGTTTATCGAAATGTAAATTGAAATCACCCAAAATAGTGAAATTTGCCGCTTTAAGAAGATGGGGGGTGACCAAGTCTGGAAGTGAAGAAACCCAGGAGCTTGATGGTCTGGGAGGCCGATAGATAAGAATACCCTAAAAGGTAATTTGCTTGGTCATTGTACTTTTAAATAGAGCTGCTTTACAGCTAGGAAAAGGTAAATCTTTCAGTTTACATTGATAGGATTTATCGTAGATTATGGCAATTCCTCCGCCTTTCCCATCAACTCTATCCCTTCTAACTATAGCATAGTTAGATGGTAAGGCTAAATTCACATCAGGGCCGGAGCTATTGTGAAGCCACGTTTCAGTTAAGTGGGCAAGGTGAGTTTTCGGCATCCCCATGAGAATGGCATTACTATAGTCCAGTTTGGAGAGGACGAGAGATTGGACAACCATCTTGAAATCATCAGAGGGGATGAAAGGATGAATTTTCTTGAGGTGTTTTAGTGTGAAGGGCGCTCCTTTGGCTGACTTTATGATGTGATTTTTCATTGACATTGTTATTGTCCAGGAAGAAGCTTAGCGACTTTGCAGAGTTGGACAGAGTGAGAGAACAGTTTAATACACTCAAGTTGCAGAGCCATTCTTGGATAGGTAGGAGTTTGCTTTTAGGGGAGAACAGAATTATTTCTGTTTTGTTGGGGTTTAGCTTTAAGTGGTTAGAGTTAAACCAAGATTGTATCTTGCTCAGAGTGGCGTTGTGAAAAGCAGCGAGTCTTCTAAGACCCCCAATGCTGCCCGGTGCAAGGTTCACCTCGAATTCACTTTGGGTTCGCTATCAAAATAATGAGGCAAGCGCTGGAAACTGGAAGACAAGAAAAAGGTTTATTTCTCATGAGGAGACCACGTCAACTGCAAATATTTGGAAGAAGGGGACCCCTATATAATATAGTAGCACTTGCTATACATAGGGAAGAAACAGAGTTAGGAAAGGTCTATAGCAAAGTGACAGACATTGATTAGATAATACAATTTACGGTTTTTTGTAAATAAAAACCTAAAATGAAACAGTATATTAAGTCCACTTGTGTACAGAAACCAATGAGCAAAATATTTTCTGATAGAGCTTTACTGTTTATTGTTGTTGACTATTTTTCTTTTGTTTTTTACTGTTTTTTGTATATATAGTTTTTATAAGTGATTATGTGTTTAAATTTTATATAGTCTTGAATTAAAAAATACAAAAGAGAAAATACAAAATCAATAGACATGAAACATATATACAGTGATGAAGGCAAAGCAGTAGACACCACTACGCGTGTTTCGGCTCTTGAGCCTTCTTCAGGTGACCGTCTATTGTACTATAAGCAATAAAAAGATATATGGATGAAATTTACAAACACAGACATATTATGTACAATATGTAAAAGAAGACATATATACAAATTATTTACATTTCTTACAGTTTTATAATGGCGACAACCTTATTATATACAGTGGACTTAGGACAGACATACATATTATTTACAGTTATTGCAAATCATTGAGGGCAGTATAGGTGTGTCATCATAGTGGTAGGGATTCTTTTCATTTACACTTGTATTACTTCAAGGTATAGTGATTTTACAGAGATGTAACATTTCTTGTATACACGGCAAATTTTATACATTACAGTATTGACATGTTTATACACTTTAGAGCATGTTAATAGTTAGCCCTTTACCTGTTGATTACCTTAGATCTCTTTTAGTATTACATTAATCGATAGACATTATTTGATTATACATTTCAGATCATATACATGGTTAAGCTTTACCTGTTGCAAGGCAAATTTTATACATGACATTATTAACATGTTTATACACTTCAGAGCATGTTGATGGTTAGCCCTTTACCTGTTGATTACCTTAAATCGATTTTAGTTGACATTAATTGATAAACATTATTTGATTCTAGATTTCAGATCATATAGATGGTAAAGCTTTACCTGTTGGTTGTCATAAAGTTGTTTTACTTGACATCATAAAAAATGATAGACATTATTTGAGTATATTAATCTTGAACTTCAATTCATACATTAGACAAAATATTGATAAGTCAAGTGTACAGGTTACTTTCTTAAAGCAATACATATATTGTTTGATAACCATATAGTTTTCAAAAATAAGCCACCTGTATAATGTGGAGTATACTTTTATGGGGGTAGGATAGACTTTATTAGCACAGGTGGGAATAGGCAAAATATAGAAAGATGTGGTGTTTAATAATATCCTATTTGACCTGTAGTTTAAAATATTGCTACATTGTTAAGAGAGAAAGCAAATGTTGTTAAACCAAATGAAAGCATAGCAATGACCGAGGTTCCCAGAATTTATATAAAAAGGGGGAACTTAGGTTGAACAAAGATGATATAAATGTATGAAGATGTACTTACAGAGTTTCAAAGTGTCCAGGACTCACAGTTAGGTGTGGCGTGGATATAAAAGGTCAGTCGGTAAAGGCACGTCAACTGCAGACACTGGTATGTCTGAGGGAGGTGTTCTGCTGGTATCTCCTTTGGCTCTTCCTTTTATACAGGTTTGACACAATGCATTTGTTTAATCAACATGGTTACACAAGTTTGGAGTCCCCGCCCCGGGCAGGTTGCCACACAAACCCAACAGTAATTCTCTTCCCACCCAGGTCAAACAGACAATCTTATCTTGCAGCTGGACCTTGCTTCAGGGTATAACACATGTGAGACCGGTCAAATCTAAGAGTCCGTTTTGTTGATAAAAACAGGTCCCATTGTTGGTAAAAACAAGTCTTGCTGTTTGCAGTGCAATAAAGCATGTTGAAAGGGTCTTTTTAGTATCTGGAACCTGTTTGTGTAACTAGATGCGGGGAGGGGTAGAGTGTCCAAAGGTTTGCCTGCAAACAGAGATGAATGCAAAAACAAGTTTGTAGCAGCAAGTGGCGCAGAGGTTTGTCGTGACAATAGGGTATATAGCCCCCAGCACACATATCAGGTTTGGTCAGGGGGTCAGAGGGATGCTAGTATGGGCAGGGTGAAACAAAAGTGACCAACAGAGTACAAAATGGCTGTGATGGATTAAAATGACTGCAGCTTATATGCACATAGAAATTTCCACCAGAGAAGATGGCGCAGGCAATGTACACGATTGTCATTTTGCTTTTAACAGCGTCAATATGTAGGATGTCACTAGGTGATTTGATTTTGTAATAGAGTTGAGTGTCATCAGCATATAGGTGATATTTGATCCCTGCTTGCTTCAGGATGATTGTAAGGGGTTACATGAAGAGGTTGGAAAGGGAAGGGGAGAGAATTGAGCCCTGGGGCACTCCAAGTGCGACACGTGTGGGTTTAGATAGACAGGAGTTGATTTTGATTTGTTGTGTTCGGTGTTGTAGGAATGATGTAAACCATTTTAAGACTGCGCCATTGATACAAGAGTGGATCAGTGATTAAAGTAAGGCAGCAAATTTATGGCATCAAGCGCTGCTGATAAGTCAAATAAGATAATCAGGCATGAGTCACCATTGTCTAGGGATCACTGGATGTCGTCTGAGATATTGAGCATGACAGTTTCAGTGCTGCAACCTTTCCTGGTCCCTGATTGGAAGGTGTTGTGGAAGTTGAATTCCCCTATACGATGGTTAAGTTGTGAAGGACACATTCGGCTAAGAACGGGAGGTTGGAGATAAGCCTGAGGTTATTGAGATCATTAGGTTCAGCTTTGGTTAGATAAATCATTGACCTTCAACACACAGGATACCAAGGTGGCGGCAACCTGCTTTGTCCTCCTTAGGATGATAAAAAAGATTCTTCCACTCCTTCCTTTTGAGGCCAGGCAGATAGTTATACAGGGCCTTATTCAATCCCGCCTTGATTTCAATAATGCCTTGTACCTTGGGGTGCCAGAGTATAGTTTGCAAAAACTTCAACAAACCCAAAACTGTGCAGCTCGAGCATTGCTTGGAATTTCACGAAGAAACCCAATAAAGCCTGGGTTAAGAGCTCTGCACTGGCTCCCCATTAGGGAGAGAGTTAAGTTTAAATCTTTGTGTATTGCTCACCAGGCCTTTTGGAAATCGGGTCCAGAAATTAGCCATTCCCCGATCTCTCCTTATCTACCCAACAAAACTCTCCGCTCATCTTCTGCATCCTTGGCCAAGGTTCCCAGAATTCAGAGAGCTAGAGCAGGAGGTTGTTCCTTCTCTTATAATGCCTCTAAATTGTGGAATACTCTCCCGCTGCATTTGAGAACTAATCCTAATCTGTTGGCTTTCGTAAACAGCTCAAGACCTTTCTTTTTGATTAACTTAGATCCTTGTTCTTCTCCTTTTAAGGCACTTTTTAGTCTTAGCGCCTGGACGCCTCAGGGCTGCTGTAGCGCTTTATAAAACCCCTTTTCATTTCATTTCATTTCATTTCATTTGGGGTTTTTCAGTATGGGTGTAATTTGTCCTAGTTGGAGGGAGTAAGGGACACAGCCTGAGGCGAGAGATGCGTTGATGATTCCAGTACGGTGCTCTGATGTGGTTGAAATTTTGTACAATCGTGGATGGGAGGGGATCCTTAGTGGGTGAAGTGGGCTTTAATTTTGCGATTATATCAAAGACTTCAATTTCTGTCATGGGTTTAAAGTCAGACCAGTTGCCATTGTTTTTCAGTTCAGTGTGATTATGGTTGCCATAAGTTCCTTTAGGTGCCATTTGGCCATTGGTGAGTTCTAAGGGTGGAGCTGCCATGGAGGGCGGTGGGTCGGTGAGGATGGTTAGAGCGAAGGGTATATTAGAGACTTATAAGAAGGATTGCTCAATTTTTGTGATTTTGTCCATGAAAAAGTTGGCAATTTTTTCACAGCGTACATTAGTTGACAGCATGTGCCATTTTCTCTCCACCATTCAGCAACTTTATTTTAGATTATATTTGTGTAATAAATAGATGCAAATGCCCACTGAAAACATGGTCTTAGATGTTCATTCTTATTCACATATGGGCTAGGAAAGCTTAGCATTGTTATTTTTAAAGTCCTTCATTAGAAGCATAAGCTAAGTCAATAGGTATTGCCTATGTATGGTATTTGTTTTGTGAATGTTTTAATCAATGTTGAACAGCAGGGTGGCTGCTGGGCACCATGGCTGAAAGTTAAAAAAAGAAAAAACAAAGCTAAGAAAAAAAAAAAACTTGCGCTGAAGGTGTTATAGTTTTTTTTTTACATTGCTTTCTAGGAAGGAAACAAGAAGGGCGGCTACGGGGGAGGAAAATAGACAACGGAAGGTGCTGGGAAAAAAGCACTGTGACTTGGCCAGATCTGACTGCATCACAGTGCTTTTTTTGCTATGGTCGGTGAAAGGAGCAACACCACGGACAACAGAATGGAAGGAGGGTAGGTGAGTGGGCGGAAGGAGCAACATCACGGACACCAGAATGGAAGGAGGATAGATGGGTGGGTGGCAGGAGCAACACCATAGGCAGCAGAATGGAAGGAGGGTAGTTGGGTGGGTGGCAGGGGACAACACCTCTGACAGCAGAATGGAAGGAGGGTAGGTGGGTGGGTGGCTGGGGACAACACCGTGGACAGCAGAATGGAAGGAGGGTAGGTGGGTGAGTGACAGGGAACAACAAACAATAAACTTTCTTTCGACAAATAGGTCAGCAGGACGATCTCCACTTGTTGTGGAGCTCTCAGAACTCTGAGGAAGTTGGTGCACTATCTTTCCCCAGAAGCCCGGAAAATTGTTACAGTAGCACTAATCTCCTCCAGGTTAGATTATTGTAACGTACTGTACTTGGGTATCAATAAACAGCAGGTACAACGCCAGCAATTAGTACAAAATGCAGCTGCTCGGTTTGTCGTTGACGCCCCCAGACTTTCATCAGCAACCTCCATCAGGAGGGACCTTCATTGGCTCCCTATGCAGGCCAGGATAGAGTTCAAGGCTCTTTGTCTTACTCACCGTGCCCTGCATGCCGGTGGATCAGAAGATCTCAAATCCTTGCTAACACACTATATCCCCGGTAGGGCCCTTCGATCTGCCAACAAAAATCTTCTTGTGATCCCCAGAATTTACAAAGCCAGATGGGGCGGGAGGTCTTTCCACTCCCTTGTCCCCAAGATCTGGAATACTCTTCCAGCGGACATTAAAGGTTAGTCAGCTCACTCTCTCTTTCAAAGGCCCTGAAAACGTGGTTCTTTAGGGAGACCTATTTGTAATTCCTTCCCTTTTCCTAACAGCCTATACCATTGTTAGCGCCTTGACGCCTACAGGCAAAGTTGCGCTGTATAAATCCACTTTCAATTCAATTCAATTCACCTCTGACAGCTGAATGGAAGGAGGGTAGGTGGGTGGGTGACAGGGGACAACACCTCTGACAGTAGAATGGAAGGAGGGTAGGTGGGTGGGTGGCAGGGGACAACACCATGGACATCAGAATGGAAGGAGGGTAGATGGGTGGGAGGCAGGGGACAACACCACGGACAATGTAAGGGAAAGAGGGGAGATGTACATCCACACAGGGTGGCTCACACTCCCTAGTTAGATCAATTGCTATCTCTTCTGTTTGTGGTGTCAGAGTGCAGGAATCTGGCTCATTATTCCTGAAATCCTCCCACAATTCTCCGCCTCAGCAACCTTTAGATGCTGAATTTCACATCTGTATAACACAATTCTATTTGTAGAATAATGCAGTGTGCAACAGTGCTAGACCAGCCTGCTGCCAATTGAAAAGCACAGCCAAACCAGGGTGCCCAGGGCAAGGACCTGCCAGGTGGCAACATTTGGCTTTCAGCCGCTCCAAAAGCAGCACGTTCTACAGCATCCTTGTAACACAGCTAAACCTGCAGGCCACATATTCCCTGATAGCCCAGGGGGTTAAAACGCCAGAAGTCAATTTATGCAAACTGCAGATCAAAGGTTCTGTTCTCGGATCACTCCATGGGCTTGGAGGTGGCAGTGTACAAGGCTCGAGGCTGTCAGCAGAAGCACCCCAAGTTTTGGCAGGCATGGGCAGATTACAGAGGAACTAAGTTAGAACCTGTCTGTTCCATGCGGCAATGTAAATGTAGAAATTGGTATGTTTCTGGGATCGGATATTTTGCTTTCTGCCATTGCCCTGTACTATTTTGCTGGTTTGGGGGTGGGTGTGGTAATGGGCTGAATTTGCAGGTGTTCTTTTATGTTTTTGCCATATTTTGTATTCTTCTTGCTCTCTGTATGTTCTTTTATCATGCAACACAGCAAACTTAATGTTTTTTTATTTTATTTACAGGTCCTATTCTAAGTATGACAGGTCCTGAGTATGACAGGTCCTGGCATCTGACTCTTCCCCAGCTATACCTACACTTGAGACATCAGCGTGTTTCTAAATATCCAATTTAATAGATCCTAACACAGCTTTTATGTCTGTGCTAAAAAGTCCCACTTTTGTCAGATAAGAGGCCAGAGGCCCATGAGGTAACACACATTGCCCAGGATCACACCTTTGACAAGAGTTGTGAATTCTGCACCGATCACAACCAAGTCAGATCAAAGTCCAAAGTCAGGGAAACCAACATGTTTGCAAATCAATGTCTCTGCTCACTGGCGTTTGGGAGGGAGAGGTACTGACGGATCTAACCAAGGACACAGAGACAAGTTCCGGCAAGCAGATAAGGAATGTTTGTGTGAAAACTAAGTAGAGTGGAGCGCGCCGGTATTCTGTGGAGTAAGAGATGGAGAGCACAACCAGGGAAGAGCAGTATGCTCTCATTTGGAAGGTTGTGCATATGGTCAATCGAGAGATGTTCAGGTCGATGGGATGTGTCCACACCACGGACAACAGCAGGGAAGGGGAATATAGCATGTTACAATGCATGCTATAACGTTGCGTACTATTATAACGTGGTCGTTACAACAACCACGTTGTCAGTATGCAATGCATTTACATCGCAAGTCATTAAAAAGACTTGCACTAGGGGACGCACTTGATTAAGGAATAGCATTAATTACTATTCCTAATCCAGTTTGCGCAAAAGTAGGGAAGGTGTTGGAATTTATTTCCAATACCTGAGTGCCCCCTAGTGCAAGTCATTGTAATGACTTGCGATGTAATTGCATCGCATACTAACAACGCAGTCATTTTAACAACCGCGTTGTAATGGTAGCGCGATGCAATGACAGTGTTGTAAACGCTGTTTCCCAGGAAGGGATTGGATGGGAGAAGGATACACCAGGAACAACGAAAGGGAAGGAAGGTGGGTGATTGGGAGGTGTCGACACCAGGAACAACAAAAGGGAAGCAAGGCAGGTGCGTGGGAGTGGAAAAAACCACAGACAATAGAAGGAGAAGAGAAAATTACACAAAGGAGCTAGCAGAAAAAGACACACACTGGCATAGTGCTTAAACACCAAGAAAAATGCAGCACCTAAAAGAATCAGCAATGGAGGACACAAGTACTTTGGCGTATTCCACGAGAGGGTCAAAAAGGGTGATAAGAAGCACCGGAAGCACACGCTGACCATCTAGAAGCATGAAAATGAGAGTGACAATGAACCGACCAGTAGAAAGCAGTAAGAGAACCCTAAGCACCCTGTAATTAAACAAAAAGTTTCACAAGCGACAGTGCATATGCTGTCTTAAGTGAGATCTAAAAAGTATAAAAAAACAAGTTTAACAAATCTATCAAAGCAGAATTTGATCTTTAGTTTCTTCCTTTGTTCTTTCCTTTTTAGGTCGAGAAGACCTAACCCTCAATGCGTGAGCATTGATGGTGTCTGCTTCAGACCTAATGCTACCCGTATTTAGGAAAGTGAACAGCAATGTGCCACCCGATTTTCGTTTCCAGTTTTCACCGCGGGAGCGCGCGTCTGAGCTGCGCTTGCGCAGAGTTACACACAGCCCTTGCTCACACACAGGCAGCCCCCACCCCTCTGCATGCACGCACACACACACACAGGCGCGCGCAGGCACACAGCACACATACAGGCACACGGCACACTATCCCCTGCCTTGCATTCTCTCTCAATCACACACAGTCACGCATGCGCACACACATTCCCTCGCGCACACGCGCACACACTCCCCCCCCACAGGCATACACACAGGCAGGCACGGAGTCCCCTACGGGGGACTCTAACTTCACATCAGCCCTGGGCCCCACTCACCGGCTGCGCTCTTCCGGCGGGGCACCTCTCGCGCTCCGCTCCTCACGGCTCGTCTCCTCTTCTGGATCGGGGCTCCCTCAGGTCAGAGGAGCCCCGCAACAGGCGCCACACTCCTCCTTCTCCCCGGGCCCCCTCCTGGGGACCCGGGCTACCCAGGACCGGCAGGGCGCTCCATGCGCCGGCAGGCCTTCTTCTCTCGGACCTCAGGAGGCGGGACTTCCGGTCGGCCGCGAGCGGATTGGCCGGCCGGCCAAGAGCTTCCGGGTCGCCGCGGGCAGTGCGGCGGCACCCTCCCAATCACTACTAGGACAGGAGATGTGCACGCGAGTGGCCGCTGGCGTCTCGCATCTCTTCCGCCTTGTTTCATTAAGTCATGGTCGAGCAGGGTTTTTTCGAAATGCCTGTTAAAAGCAATTGCGTTTGTCACGTTTCCTTGTTCGTTTATGGAGCGCCTCTACGCTAAAGCTTTGCGTGATTGTTTTCTCTTCTTTAGTCGGTTTCTGCTCTTAATCAGCACTATCAGACGCCTGTCTTCTATGGACACCGTATACGTTTCACGAAGGCAGGAGCGGCGGACTCAGGTGAGGCTTCCTCGGCATACAGATGTGGGATAGGGGCGCTGTCACCTCTGTCCGCGTAGCCAGTTAATGCATGACGTAGTTGGGGGGCTTCCCCAGCTCCGCAGTCTCCAGCTTTAGTAAACTTTCTATTTTCTGCCCGACATGCTCTTTCTTCGTCTCACTCCATCGTGCCTCGCACTCCTACACATTTCTCTGCTCTTTTCTTCTCTTCGTCTCTACGTTCTGTTGTCCATCTTCCTGACTCCTGTTTTCTTTCCTTGCTTCTCTCTCTCTCTCTAAATTGCATCTCTCGCCACCTTCTGTGTCCTCTTTCCTTCCACAACTCTCTTCTTTTCAGGTCTACTACTCTCTCCTCTCTGTACTCTTTACTAATCTCCAGATTTTTCTCTTCCTCCTTTTTTCTTCTCTCCACCATGCCCTTCATTTAAAATCTCCCTTTTGCTCCTTATGCATCACCTCCTCTTCTCTCCCAGTTACCCATAGCAACTCTTTCCTCTCCCTCGTTTTACCCTCTCTGTAGCTCCTTTCTGCCCATATGTTCTCTATCGCCACCGTAGCCCCTTTCGCCTGCTCTGTGCATGCATCCACCACCCTTGACTTCGGCATTTGTTATCCCGGGAGTAGAGGGTGTGAGTTACAGACAGAGCTGCCGAATTTGCAACTGGGAAAACCAGCTCCAAGTCCCGGCGTCGGCGCAGCATCCTTTGATTCTGGGCAAATGACTCAATATCCCTGTGTTGAATGTAACTAGTGCACCTGTAAAGTCCACCAATACGCAATATAAAACTGTGAAAAACAATAAATGCCTGTTCTCGTCTCTCCGTTCTTTTCTTACGCCGCTCTCCCTTAAGTTTCTTTACTCCTATCCCAATGTTTCTTGTGTTGTTATGGTTTTTATGATTTTTCTGTCTCTGCACCTCTCCTATTTGCTCACTATTTTTTATTATTTGTTTTACCATTTAAAGCATTCGGTTTTGTTTGTTGTTTTTTTTAGCACGGTGGATCAGTAGTTTAAGCAGTGAGGGCTGACACCTGCTTGTGAACTAAAGGTAAGAAGTTCGAATCTCGATAGGGCCCCTTGAGTCTTTTATGCTTCCCAGGTCGACACTTTAGGGACGATTACATTGGGTAATATTCATAGCAGTTTTTCTATCACATTGAATTGACAAAACCCGTGTTCTGCCCAATGTCTGTAGACGTTTGGTATGGTCATCTGATCTCTGGTTGTCTTCTTGTAACACCCATAGTCTCTGGTAGTGCAGGTTTGTTTTCTCATCTGGCACACATAACCCCCCCCCCCCACACACAACCCCCCCACACACACAATCCCCCCCCACACACACACACCACACACACACACAACTCCCCCCACACACCCACAACACCCTCACATACACCCACAACCCCCCCAAACACACACACACCCCCCCAAACACACCCCCCCACACAACCCCCCACACACACACAACCCCCACACACACACAGCCCCACCACACACAACCATCTATCTTATCTATGGCCCTCACTCTATCCATCTATCGCCCTCACTCTATCAGTCTTATCTGTCTTGTCTGTGTCTGTATATCTATCTATCTATCGCACTCACTCTATCTATCGCCCCCCTCTATCTATCTATCGCATCACCACAGAATCACTCAGCACCACCACAGCTTCAATCCGTGCAACCATTCAACAACAACTGGTTCAAATATGCTCTCAATGTTTCAAGCTTTATTACAAATGTCACAAAAAGATGTTAATATTTCACTTCTGTTCTTGGATTTTGGTCACAATAAAATACACTGAACATAATCTTCACAAAAGTCATTTACAAAAGTTTAAGCTATTACCATTATAAATTACAATACCTTTTATTTAAGTATTAATTAATTATTTAAAAAGAATTAAAAGCCATTGTTATTTGTAATATCAATACATCTAAGTCACGTAAATACAACACATATTGCAGTACAAATGCTATAGGTGTCGCATTTGCAAAAGTTAAAACTATTGGCATTGTAAATGACAAACTATTAATTTCGCTATTTTCAAAACCAACACATAGATAAAAAAAATTGTCATTTACAATACCAATAGCTCAAACTTTCCTAATGCGAGACCTATTGCATTGCAAATGCTTGTTTATTGAGCATTTAAACATTCATGATAGGTTGGAATCTGCAGAACACTAAGTTTCATTGTTAATATTAACACATCATATATTCTTCATAGACATACACAGAAACACCTCCCCAGCCTGTGATATTGACATTACCTGCAGCTGACAAATTGGTATGGGGTGTAACATTTAACTCAAGGTCAAAGGTCTCGGGAAGAGAAACAGAGTGAGGAGACCACAGATCAGTTTTAATGCAAGCAGTCAGGGAAGCAAGAGGTTGTGATAGCTTAAGCTCAGTCAGATCTCAACTCAGAAAAATCACCAGATAAGACCAGAAGAGTTCCTAACACTAATCTGCGAAGCCTCTGACCCTCTGAAGCGGTACGGAACACACAATGTGAGTTAGCCACACAGTGGTCTAACAGGACTCTTAAAATGACAAACAGCTTTGACATAGTTGACACAACTTAGGTCAACATGGGTTCCTGCCAGAGAGCATCCAGCAGCGACAATTTATGACAAAGCTCACATTTTTTATGTTTGAAACTCGCTGAATCTGTCCATCCTGTCTCCTTTCCCAAACACTTAAAGTCCACATCAGCACACTTACTTCGGCAAGAGAAGGAAAACCGGCCTGCTCACATCCCCTGCACGATGACCTTCTGTCTAGTAAATCTAAAATTGAAGACATAAATCTTCCCTCACATCCTAAAGTGTCAGGAGGCCGAGGAAGCCAGTGTGCACTTTCCTACATAAAAAACATTTAATATAAGATAAGACACAAAAAAGAAAGCTAGTTATAAGTAGACATGCAGACCAGAAAGCAAGATAGGAGAATGGGGATGCACACATCTTATACCCCATGCAATGGCTAGATGCCCTTGTTGTCAACCTTTACTGTGTCAATAGCAAGTGATCATCTGCTCATTGCAACGGATCTGAGCAAGAGAAATAACTTTATCAGCAACAACTCTCTTCAATCCCTGTACAGGAATGGAAGCTCATTAGTACATAGAGTGCCAAATCAGTGGAAACTTTTTGCTAGTGGAACAATTTATAATACCAAAAGTCGTGTAGGTGGGTCTGAGAATGGAATAGTCATTTGAGATATTGACTTCGGATATTCACCAGCAGATGTAATAGTTGAACCTGTGCACTGTCTTTGAAATGTGTTCTCGCATTGAATAAAGGACAGAGCTGTACTGTATCGCAGGAAGAAACATGAGGTTTCTGCTTGTGGCACCCTATTGCCCATTACATATGGTGAACTGAGTGGGATTACTGTTATCTGGCAGTTTTACGACTACAGGTTGGGGACACCACCAAAGTGTTCTCTATGGTGGCTGAAAGCGTTTGATTGGGGATGTACATCATGCAGATAACTCATCCATTTGAAAGGGATGTATGATGGTACAACGCGTACCGTCACAACGGATCCCTTTACCACGCATCCCTTACGACTTGCGTTGGGGGTGCGGATTTCCAATAGTATAATTTACTATTCTAACACCAGTCCCCGTGGACCCTAGGGAAGGTGTTGGGATAGTAAATGTACTATTTGTAATCCTTTAGTGCCCTAAAGCGCAAGTCGTGGTAACGACTTGCGTTGTAAGGGATGCATGGTAAAGGTACCGCGTTGTTAAAACTTCATGGTAAACAATGTTTACCATTTGGGGAGCGGTGTAGAAATATTTATTCATGGTGGCAATCAATGCTTCTAGGAGTGGTCCTTGCAGATAAGAGTGGTGGAGCAGGGTGTCATGTTATGTTCATATAACTTACAAAGCAAACCATTACCCGGGCGTGTCTTGGCGCTGGACCTAACCGTAAGCCCTAGCAGAAGGAGGGGCACTATTTTAATTTAAAAAATAACCAGGTTTTCAATTCTTTTCTAAGGAGGTTTGAGAGTTAACAGCTCTTATATTTGCTGGGATTGTGTTCCACAGTTTAGCTGTGCTATGCCCTATACTTTGACCTCCCCAGCCTGAGGTGCGAATCCTTGGTACCAACAACAATCCGGCATTAGTAAACCTTAGATGTCTGCCAGGGTGGTACCAAGAGAAAAGGCTTTACAGAGATGTAGGTCCTAAATTGTTCAGTGCTTTGTAGGCCAGGCAGAGTGCTTTGAACTTAATGCATTTGGCCACTGGCAACCAATAAAGTTTCCTAATGTCTTTCGCCACTGATTGATATTGAGGTAAGTTCAATATGAGCCTTGCAGCTGCATTTTGCTGCATCCGAAGTTTTTTCAGATGTTTCTGTAATTCGAGATAAAGCCTGTTACAATAGTCTAGTTTTGACAGTAGTGTGGTTACCACCGTCCTCCTGAACTATGTGGGAATACAATTTCTTATTAAGTAAGATGTGGCCGAAACTATGGCATTGGTTTGCTGGGAGAAGGAGAGTTCATTGTCAATCAGAACCCCAAGGTTCTTTGCCTTTGTTACCAGTTTCGGTGGTTCTCCCATTTCGGCTGGCCACCATTGTCTATCCCATCTAGGCTGAAGGTTGCAGAAGATACTACTTCAGTTTTGTCTGAATTCAATTTGATGCAGTGTCTTCCCAACCACTGATTTCCCTCATGCAGTTCTGAAACTGCATAGCAGGGGAAGCTTGATTTTTAAGCACCACAAACCCAATTTGATTTCATCAAAGAGTTTTCCCACAAGCTCACTAGATACATGTGAGAAATTCATGAAAACATTTGCTCCAGTCTTGGTGCTTAGGGTCTCCTTGATCGACTTGTTGAAGGTGGTAGTTTAAAAAATGTTATATATGTTGTTCCCTTTTCTTCCTGAATGCACTGGCAATATTATCACATAGGAGTTGACTACTCTCTGTAGTTTTTTTGTTGGATGCGGTAGTGAGCTTCTCTATTACCCCAAAGAGTTCTTTGGCAGAATTTTTGGATTGCTGGGTGAAAAACTTTCCTTTTTCAATAATCAACAGGGACTCATAGTTGGCTAGTGCGTGTTTGTAATTATTTTTTTTCTGCTGCCTCATATTTCATTCTCCATCGCCTTTGAAGTCTGTGACATCTTTGTTTCTCTTGGCACAGAGCTTCAGTGTACCAAGGGGCTGACGGTTGACAGCGGTTCCCAGAATTTTTACAAATAGGCACTGTAGCCCTAAAGGCATCATTAAGCCAATTTGTGTATTCCTCAGCTACCGGGTCCACCTGTGAACTCAAGGTCGGCCGTGTTTGTTCTCGTTGAGTTTTCAGCATATTTTTATCTATCTTATTCCAGGCTTTAGAGGTACTTTGCTGTGTTTTTGTAATCCTAGCCTCTAATGTTGTAGGAGCTGTATAATCAAAAAGGATTAATGAGTGATCAGACCATACAAGAGGATGGGTATCCTTGATTGCCAGACCTGATACTGCAGAGAAAACATCTTTGGGGGTGTGTGTCTGTCCTCATGGGTGGATTTTTGTGCCATCTGTGTTAGTCCTAGTGAGCCTAGAGTTTCCGTGAGTCTGGCTGTGTCTTTATCTAACAGCGCCTTGAGGTATATATTAAAATCTCCCAGGATGGTAAACTTTTTTGTGGAGAGGAAAGGTTCCAATAGTGAGTCTAAGTTCCCAGTGAAACTGGCTCTGGAGCCTGCGGGTCGGTACACCTGCAAGTCTCTGAATGTTTTTTTTTAATTTAATTCTAACGCAAAATAAAGCCCTTCATAATGGGGTCCGAAGCTTGGGAAAACGGGCCTCTGAAATATTCACAATATATTACCGTCTGCTGTTTCATATTTATGTTTGGAGATTGACCTTACATTAATTAAGCCACAGTGTATCTCTGCCCATCTTTGGATGTCTGACTAATTGTTTATTCTCTTGGTATCTGAGGTGTATGTTGTTTTAATAGTTTGTTGGGCCGAGAGTGAGAAACCACACTTAAATGTGAACTGATTTGCACAGGATCCATTATCTAGAATACATCTTTTGCAATCTGGGCCAGAACATGTCTTTTATAAATCACAAAGGTTTTTACCTGAATATTGCAATGGGTCTGGCTTCACTGGACTTAGAGTTCCTGGCCCTTTGCACGGTCCAGGCGTGGACGGGTGCAGACGGGGTGGCCTTTGCTGTGCCAGTGGTGCGCCCGCTGCACGTCCGCTACATATGGTTTTTAAATAGTGTGGTGGCGGAAAACTAGTCTGCTCACCACCGGAAGTGGTGAAGTGAGTACTGCAAGCCTATTGGATCTCCTGGTGATCACAGCTACCCTTTGTTCTATCAGCACTCAGCCGCGATGGAACAGGGTGTGATCAGAGAAGGCAGCGAGGTAGGGCAATGTGCAAATAAGCACAGAATGTTTGTGACAATATAACAATAATTACAGAATCTAAAAACAGAATGTGCAGTAGCCTAGCAAACAACAAAGGTAGCGTAGCGTGGGAACTGAGGGCTAAAAAGGAACGTTAAAAAACTGTTAAAAAACTGTTAAAACTCAATGCACTTAAAATCAGTAAGACGAGAGACCGCAGGGCTTACTTAGTCCGCGCATCCACTTCATATAGTTTTAAAATAGTGTGGTGGTAGGAAACTAGTCCGCTCACCACTGGAAGTGGCGAAGTGAGTACTCCCAGCCTATCGGATCTCCTGGTGATCACAGCTACCCTCTGTTCAATCTGCACTTAGCCGCGAGGGACCAGGGCGTGATCAGAGAAGGCAACGAGGTAGGTCAATGTGCAAATGAGCAGAGAATGTTTGTTACAATATAACAATAGTTACAGAATCTAAAAACGGAATGTGCAGTATCCTAGCAAACAACAAAGGTAGGGTGGGGTAGGGTTCAACAGACGACCATGAGGGAGAATTAAATAAATAATGTGTTTTCCCTTGTGGTCGTCTGTCAAAAACCCACCCCCACCCGGCCCACCGGCCCACAGCCCCACCGCTCTTACCTACACTGGTGTCTGCTGAACACTTCAGTTGTGCCAGTGTTTGCAGGTGGTGGAATAAAGAGGCTGGTGGTGGGATCAAGTATAAGCAGGTTTCGTATTCATCCAAACCCAGCATTTAGATATGTTGAAGGCTCCTACACATGTTTTTTTCCTTCAAATTAAGCAGTGGGTGGTACCTTCCAAGATATGACTAGCCTTGCCAGAGCAGTATGGGTGGAATATGTGGTGATACCAATAGTTTTCCTGGAAAGTAAGGGTCTGCAGGGAGTAAGGGCCCGAATGACCCACGGGGCATGAGCCAAGGAAGCACAGTGCTGCATCCGTTTTACCTTGTGGTGTAATCATAGCTGGTGCCCTAGAGAAGAACTAGCAGGACTCTTGACAGAAAGGGACCAAAAAGTCAGGTTGGAAGCCCACCCATGAAATCCTCCTACGTTGTTGCAAACCACCCTTTTTAGGTCACGCCTAGTGGCAGCCCGCATGCGCTTATCGCGCTGCGAGGCATGCAGTAGTAGAGTATGCTGTATAAGCCTCGCCCACTCTCCGCCCATACTTTTCATTGGCTGGTGTTGCTGTCCTTAGTAAATGCTGGCTTTCGATTCATTATGAGACTTGTTAGTCCCTCCGTGTTACTACATTGTCTCTATTTGTTACCGCCCATGAGGACTCGATCTTTTACTGTGTCCTAACTCGGGAGCTTTCATTACCAGTCTATTTACTTTATTACGGGACACACCACGCTCAGGGTGCCATCTTCGGTAATGTGGCCGCTTCCTAACCTAATTTGCATTTCGTTTTCTGTTTTTTTAAATTTCAAACTTTAATACAGGGCGCAGCACCTGCTTCAGGGACACAGCACTGAGTTTATTTTATTATTTAAAAAAATATAATATCGAGCGCTGCGTCCACTTCATGGACCCCAAGCTCGGTTTATTTTATTATTTTTTTAAATGTAGTACAGAGCACGATGCCCACTTCAGGGACACCGCGCTACGGTTAATAAAAAAAAAAAGTACTTTAGTCATGATCGCGGCGCCCCCTTCAGGAACACCACTCTCGTACTTTTTACTTTAATGAACAAGGCGCCCGCTTCATCGACACTGAGCTCTGCAATGCTGTAGGTGTTGCTTTTGTTATTGTAAATGACAATGCCTTTTCATTTTTTATAGAAGGCATTGCTATTTACAATGCAAATAGCTTCAAAACTCGCAGTTGCGAGACCTATTGCATTGTAAATGCTTGTTAATAATATTCCATTCTTTGGTTGGCGAGATATGCATGAGTGAGGAAAGCAGTATTTTAAAAAGTGCCATTTCATTCAGCGGCAGTGGTCACGCTGAATCTATTTAATTCTAAAATTAAAAACTAGAAACTATGTTAAAAATAGAGCAATATTGTGATTGAAATCAACTGTACATATGCAAGAAGAATCCAGGACACAATCATATTTCCAATGCACTACCCTATTTCTCATCCTATACCTGTATCAATATATCATCTACATCCACTCTCTCATTTATCCCAAACCCCATACAACTACTATGATCCCCAAAATAACCCTTTCCAGACTCTCCCCTACACTACCCCTCCTTGCATCATCTGACACCTCTTTTACTATACAAATCCCCAAAACAAGCCTTTCTAAACTCTTCCCTCTGACTCTTCACCTCCACATCCCTTTTTATTCATCCCAAGCCTCCTCTTACTGCCATGACCTCCAAAAGGAAAAAAAGGTCTAAATCCTTCACCCTTCTATCCCTTCACTATCCTTTTCAATCACAATAACAGATTAACATGTTCACTTCTCAAATTTCATATTTCACTATACTAATTCACCACTAAACCTTTCTGGCTTTCCATAACCCCGGCACTCTGCCCCACTCACCCCTGTATGTCGTATATACCCCCATACTGTATTCCTTATCTTGACAAAAAAAGCCAACATACACGTTTGTCTTGGGGTGGTCATTTGTTGGCCCCAGTTTATTAGGAATACAAGGAAACATGTATATACTTTACATCTTTGCAAGTTATGTCATAACAAACTTCCTTAGTATTGTCTCTTGGCCCTTCTGGGTCACTTTCTTTGACAGGTTGGGTTTTTTGCACCCCGTTTGCGCGGGAAGGGAGTAGCTTCTGTCCCGGAGTTAGGCCAACTCTCAACCTTGTCCGACTTTGTTGTGCCCTGCCGTCTGGCGGGGACTGGCCTGTGAGCGCCGTCTCCGTTTGCTACCCCCCCATTTGGTGGGCCAATCTACCCAGCTGTGAGGCATCCCAGAGTGGGTGGTCCTATACACCTGTCCTTAGGCCAACTCACTCAGCCGTGAGGCATCTGAAGTTGAGTGGACCTATTCTGGCACACCGCCCTACGGTGTGCCTCTGTACCAACCGATATCAGTGTAGTTCTTCGCCACTCCTTGCCTCTTCCTCAGGCCTGCAAAATTGCTGTTCCTTAGGTGTGGGTGGGTGGGACAAGATTGGGCTACGCCACCTGTGCAACTCCCCCGCTACGTGAAGATAGGAGCTTGCCTGGGGGAGCACTGCTTATATGCTCCCCCAGCTCGCCTGCAACTCCAGTAGGCCCCCTTTCCATTGGGGGGTTCTTATCCCGTCCTGGCCCCCATTGGTGGGGGTGTCGGCGCCACTCTGGCAACCGATGCGAGAGTAGGGGGCCCGGGGGTGGCTTCTTGGGCATCTTTTTTCCCTTTTCGTGCCAAAAGTAGGCCCCCACTAGTTTGTCGGGGGAGCACGGCGCTGGTTATGGAGCCGGCTCTCAAGCCGCCTTCGGGAGCAGCCTCTGCAAGAGTAGCATGCTACTTGCCAAAAAAACACTTTAACACCCTATCCGGGGTAGCCAGCGCTGTATAAGTTAAAAAAAAAACTTTCTTTTACCCTCTTGCAGCCTTCCGCTATCCTTCTGAATCCAAATAACTGATTAACATATCCATTACTCCAATTACTTTCATATTTCACTATACTACTTCAACACTAATCCTTTATGAGTTCTGGAGTAGCGTGCCTCTAGCCGAAAAAGCGATTCGACGCCTCGTCAGCGTTAGTAAGCCCTCTATAAACGCAATTGCAATATAATACATTTAAAACTGAGGATGTTCCATGCCCTTCAGTGGCCCGCTGTCGTGCCCAGACAGTCTCCAGGTATATACCATAGAGCCGCCCTCTGCTCTAGACGCTCCTGCGACTCTATGGCAAGAAGAATCGGCAAGCGAGATTGATGAGCGCTAGGGTAGCAGCCAGAGCCCGCCTGTTGAAAGTTTATTAAGCTCGGGCAGGAAGCTCTGGAGGGCTTGAGTTCACAATTAGGCACCCAGAGGCTGAACATAAAACATTTAGACACATGGGATACAATGTTGATTACAAGCATCTTTCATCATTAAATATTTACATCCAGGCTGCTTAAAGCCGCACTGAAAGAATTACTGAATTTAATACCTATAGTGTTCTATCAATAAGCCTTAAGAAATACTAACCTTTTTTGTTTAATAAAAAAAAATAATAATGTTACAGTGTAAACGAGGAGAACGGCAAAATGAAAATGAACACTTGGCTCGTAAACCGGTGGGAATATGGAAAAAAGGGCCAGTGTTTCCAGCGACATCTCTAGGCTGCTGCACTGCGCTGGGCTCGTCGTGTGTATGCTTGTCTAGTTGTGTGCAGGGACATTTTAAAGGACTGAATTGCTTGTATTTTAATCTATCTGCACGCGTTATCAGATTTGTTTATATAATGGCTAACTATATGTTTAGAAAATAGCATACATTTTTGTGAAAAGCTTGAGACAATAGCAAACGGTGTCAATGAAGTGACAAATTAAAAAAGGACTGACAAATTAGATAGTTTTTTGGGATTTTATATGGTGCAAACATTCTCAAACGTCACTAGCACGCATTGTAGGGGTAAAGCATGGGAGAGCAGCATTGCATGTTAATCTAGTCCCGACCACAAACGAGACAGGACATACCACAGAACAAGCACGCAGCAATGCAGGATTCCCTCACACCAAGAACACATGCAGTGCTGATAGCACCAGTGGAACCTTTTTTATACTCGAAGAACGGTGCGGAACTGACAGCACAAGCGAAGGTTCCATAACACGGCTCTGAGAAGAGTTGAGAAGGGGCCGAGTACACCAGGAGCTCAAACGAAAAGGATTAATAGCCGGAGAAATGGTGCAACTAACTGTGACCTAAAAATGTGAATAAGGTTGATGGCGACTAAGCAATCTATGTGTCATCTCACTGTTAGAATCCACGGTTGGGAACAGAAGATATCTTATCCGACAATGCTGGAGAAATACACACCTTTATTTATTTTCATTCTGAAGCATATTCTTGCTGCTAAGGACAGGCTTTCCATATGCATGCCATGCCTTGTTTCACCTGAGATGAAAGTCCAGAACAATTGTATGCAGGTGTCCAATTCTGCCATTTCTTTTATTTACCTTCCTAAATGTCCGTCTGGTTCGTTTTTCCTATATAGGTCTCTGATGCCAGAGCCTTCTCGGCTGCCTGCATGCTTCTGAGTCCAGCCCCATGATATTGCTGACTAACGGGAACAATGTTCACCAAAGCTAGTTTCCTGGGATTAATCTCCCTTATTTGTCTATTAGGGTGGTCTATCGTTGTTGTCTGATTTAGGGGACGTCAATTTAATTATATCTATAGGTGAGGTTTATTCCCCAAACAGTGTAAATATGTGTTGTGTCCTATAAAAGAACACTTTCTTATTCCCTGACAGTTTCTTAAAAATTTGATCTTGACTGGTTGAGTTTTATCCTCGGAAATATGATTCTCCACGAAAGTGCTGTCTGTTGCTATGACACCTATCCACTGAAGCCACCACCAGGTTTCAATACAGCTACATAAGGGTCTGTCCAGACGCTGTTTAAATAAAGACATTTTCCGTGTTTGAAGGCTGTAATAATGACCTATTGTTCGAATCACAAAAGGTCCCTATTTCAGACTAACATCTGGATCTCGGTCAGACTTCCCTGGACTCTAGGAGTGTGGAGCCTTTTCTCTGATGCCTAGGCAGTCCTTGATCGCTGATTCATGGTGTGCGCTCTTATTTAGCATTGTTGTGCCAGGGCCTTAGGTACTAATGCAATTAAACTAGATAGGTATTCGCCTTAACTGAGCAATGTGAAGCAGTTGATGCTTACTCCTGCAGGTGATAGTATGGTTTTGAAAAGTTAATTAAAATAAGATTTTCTTTGCATGCCGGAAACATAAGAGGAATAAGAGAAATACCCAGCCAGGTCACTTTATTACTCTCTTTTGATTTGCCTATTCAGTAGGAATCAGAAATCTGAAAGCCATTGCTCTATATATATAAGGTAGAAGCAGGCCTGTCCGTTTTCGGTCAGTCTTGGAAACATTTAGGTCACAGTTCTATCACTAGGGCATTGTTACTAAGACGCACAAGGCCAATCTTGTGTGGTCTGACTCCTGAGTGGCTTAGTAAACGTGGAGTAATGCAAGGCAGCGCAAGTTGCTGCTTTATGTTATTCTGCTTGGGTGGGGGGGGGGGGCATTACATGGGTGAAGCCCACTTATCCACCCATGTATTTTGAGCATTCTCAGATTTACCAATACTGGTAGACCTGGGAATGAGTGACAATTGTACGCCTTACCATCAGAGGTGCAACAAGGAGATAAACCTTTATTTTTCCTCATTGTTCCTTCTTTCTAAGTGTGCTGTATTCTGCAGCACACTTAGAAAGAGAAATATTCCTCTAAGCATTGTTTTCCTACAGGCAGGTGTCCGATCCTGCACAAAAACAATCTTGCCTGTAACGCAGGCATGCTAGCTCCATGGTGCCTGCGTTGGTGCTATGCTACAGATTGAGTAACAGCGCAGGCAGAGGACAGGATTTTGCCATGTCTTGATACATATTGTGGATTCCTGCCCTCTCCCTTCCAAGCAGCCCAGCAAGTTGTCTTGCTGCGTTGGGTGAAACATTTTTAAATCTGGCCCTGAGTCTTTTGTAAAGTTGATTACTGTATTTGCTAGGGTCTCCAGGAAAATGTTTCTCCTTTGAATACTTCATGATCCAATCTTGAAATGGGCTGGTTGTCTCAGTCTTCTTTACTATTACCTTACTCTTTAACTGCTTTCTCTTGGGAGTTGATCCTACAGGCCAGTAAGGTACTGCAAGTAGAGCATGGCTGTTGGTTAGTAATTCTGTGTGTTCCAAGGAAAAATCCCATCACACCACCTCCAAAACACTATCATTCCACAGAAATATTCCCTTCAAGCAATCTTGTCTTGCAACCTATAATCTTGCTGTTGAGGGATTCATCAAAATCAGATGAGAAAAGTCTGCCTTGCCAATAGTGAGGATAGCTCTAGAGAGCTCATGTTTAAGCATGGGCGAATTTTGCGAATCTGGCGTTCGCGAATTTGCGTATTTGCGAACTCGCAATCCGCAAAATCCGCGAACTCTCGCGAATTTGCGGATTTTTTTTTGTGTTCACAAGGGTATCTGCCAGTTCGCGAGGGTTTTGTACCAGTTCGCAATTGCGAACTTACTTGTCGGCTGGCAACGGTCACGACTTTGTTGTTTCTACGTCTGGTTCATCATCACAGGTTCACAGCACCCTCTGTTTCACCACTGCCACCCTCTGATTCACCCATGCCACCCTCTGGTACATCACTGCCACCCTCTGATTCATCACTGTAGATTATGGGGGGGGGGGAAAGCAAGCACACCTGCCCTGCTTCAACTGACATGAATTAATTTCTGGTTCATCACTGTAGATTATGGGGGGGGGGGGGAAGCAAGCACACCTGCCCTGCTTCAACTGACATGAATTATTTTGGGGTTGATTAATGTGTCACTGAATTTAAACTTCCTGTCTGGCACCTGCTTCCTTATCTGTAATTTGCTTTCTGTTGCAGTGCAATTTTTTTTCTCAGGACCTTAGTGGGTCAGAGCAGGGTCATAGAATAGTTGCAAGTAGGCAACTGAACTCTGGAGGGGCCCCTCAGGAAGCACTACAGGGAATGGTTACTAATGATGAGTTTGAACATTTGCACCTGCTGAGTGCTTTCAGTTTTGCAAAACTCGTTCTTCTGCAGAACAGCAACTGTAATGCCCCAAACAAACGTAGGCAACTGAACTCTGGAGGGGCCCCTCAGGAAGCACTACAGGGAATGGTTACTAATGATGAGTTTGAACTTTTGCACCTGCTGAGTGCTTTCAGTTTTGCAAAACTCGTTTTTCTGCAGAACAGCAACTGTAATGCCCCAAACAAACTTACTTGTGAAAGTTGATTTCTAATCCAAAAGTGATCCAAAGAAAGTCAAAAAGGCCTCAAATCCCAAAAAGTGCAGACAAATGTCAACCTGAGGAGTTATTCTGATAAAAATCAACATTTTCAGAAGGTTTATGCTGCTTGCTGGTGGATTTCTTGTGCAGAATTGCAAATTTTGTAATTTCGCGAGTGCGAGATTGTTGCTGCCCGCCGCATCTACATGTTCGCAATTGCGAACTCTCGCGATGCGTCGCCAAACTCCTGCGGGATCCCGCAGCAAGATCCAAAATGGTGTAGCACTCGCAAAATATCAAGAAAAACAACTCGGCAAACGCTGAATGACGGTAAGTGAACGCCGCACGCCGCAATATTGTATCACCAAGCAAAAAAATCCTCTGCGTGCGAATTTGCGGATTTTTTGGTAAATTCGCAAGAGTTCGCGGATTGCGAATTTACTGAAAATCCGCAAAATCCACGAGCGGAACGGATTTTCCGCCCATGCTTACTCATGTTCCTACTTTTTCAGCAGCCATGGGCCATGCAGGTAAGAGTGGTGTGGCGGTGGAGCCGGGTGCGGTGGAGGAAATTTCGACATTTGACCACGAGGAAAAATTGTTTTCTCGCATGGTCATCTGTCGAATCCGACCCAACCCGGACCCAACACTCTTACCTGTACAGCTGTGCAGCTGTTTTTTAGCATATTAGCTTTGCAATCTAGATCACACTGACTAGAGAAAATGCTCTAACAAAACTGAGGAAGTTAGCAAATTAGAGATTCATCAATTAGCATGTGAATGCAGTGGAAGGTGATATTGGTGAAGTGATTTTGGGGGCATATTCTTTTAGTATGTGGGACAGGGGTGTGCTGTTGCAACCAAAACAGAATATATTTGGCTCTATTCCTCAATGGCAAGGGCCCACAGAGGACACTGCTCCCTAGACTCTGCATCAGGGTAACACATTCACTCTCTTTCAGTGTGCATGTCAAAGAATTAACTATATAAGAAATGGCTTGATGGACAAGTGGGGCCATGTTCGAATGTCCCTGTGTTTTCGGAGAACTAAGAGTATGATGATAATATTATTAGGGATGAAAGAAATTGCCCACTATCATATCCCAAATAGCATGTGTGCCATCATAGAGGAGAAATGGATTTCCATCCCTTAGTGGTGTTGTGTACTAATGATCAGCTACGGTAGATGGGAACTACTTTATAATGCAGAGCATGTATTCAATGCTAAAGAATACATCATTGCTTGGCAACAAACCTGCATTATCAACAGGACGGCTCAGTGATGTACAGTTTCTCCTGAAATGCACAGTTATCTGCAAATAACAACGGGTGAAACGAGCATTGAAAATGCAATAGGTCTCGTCTTTGATTAAGTTAAAGCCATTTGCTTGGCTAATGGTATTGTATTCTAACTTTGCATTATTTAGTGTATATTTGTGATTAGTTGTATGTAATTAGAATTGTTTTGTTAGCTGTGTAGTAGTTAGTAGGAAAAGAGCAGTTTTTCAGATTTGGGAGGTGAATGAATAGAATAGTACGTGTTAATTTCGTATAGTGAAGATTACAATAGGATGAGGCAGACAAAAGGGGCAAGGGGAGACCAAATATATGGACATATCACAAATATAAAGTAAATAATGCAAAGCTAGAAGACAATACCATTAGCAAAGCAAATGGCTTTAACTTAATCAAAGGCAAGACCTATTATATTTTCAATGCTTGTTTATAAGGAAATCAATAACATTGTTTGTCTAGGAATGCACAGAAAAAAAATCAAAGGAATGGAGAAGTTAATCATGCTTTGACCTAGGAATCTTAAATGTAATGTAAGGGGTGTAGTATCTTGTCGTGGTATTAATTAAATGTAAGGTTTGTGGTCTTGGTGTTAGGTTGCTAACTTCGGAACAGGGCAGTCTATTATCCAATTCTAGCTTTATCGTTTTACCACAGTTGTACAGTTCATCTTGGCTAGGCAAAATTTCATACAGGAAACGGTTCCATTGTGTAATGCATTAAAGCTCCAAGAAGCATTTCAAGTCGCTGTGCTGTATAAGTTTAATTAAAGACGGGGTGATTCAGAATTTTCCCGTAAATTTGCTTTACTCCTGAAAATTCAGGAGCAGGTCACACTGCTGTCTAGCTTTACAAAAAAGTGTGAAGCACAGGGCTACATAAAAATCAGCAGTTCTATGTTTACCTAAGGGAAGGCCACCGTAATTATGTGGCAGAGGAGCAGCAAATTATGTGACAGGGTTGACTAAATTATGTGCAAGAAAAGGCAAACTATGCAGCTTAATGAGGCACATTTTTATTGCATTATTTCATTATTTTGAAATTTTTACTCAAGATGATACTGCCTGGGTAAAGATTTCACCACATTAGTACGAGCTGAAGAACCAGATGCAGGAATAAGCAACTGAAAGATAATCAGTTAACCTTTGTGAAAAGCCTTGCACTGTGTGCCAACGCATGTTGTGATCTTTTTAGTAACTTTTGATACGTTTGTGTTAGGAACTATTTTTGGGGAGTTAAAATCTGCAGTTTATGCAGCAGATGATGGTTTATGTGGCAAGTGCAGAGAATCCATTGAGCTGCGATCTGCTTCTGTCCCACGTAAAGAATGCAGGCCCTGGTTTTTAATTATAAGATGCGTCCTTCCTGCATTTAAAAAAATGCTCTTTAATTAGGTCAGGCCAGGTGTTCACCTGCTTGTCCTATCAAGACCGCAATTGCATTTTATTGCCTGCTCTTTTCTCACATGAAGTCACAACCCAGCGACATTCCCGGCATATCTCTCGTGGTGACATCACCCTCAGGGCGTGAGCGATTCCCTAAGACCCTTTTAAATGGCTCCTCGAAATCGGCGCATTTCTCCAGACTTCAACCAGGCCTTTGTTTCGTAATACTTGGTAAGGAAACATTGCTGGGGAGAAAACTCTGTGGGTTGATGCATCTGCTGCTGAAATTGGAACCAGATTTTCGCTCATTTGACAGACAGCGGCATTAGAACGATAGGAATGAATAAATATAGCATATGTTGTTTATAGTGCTCTGAAGTAACAACACAGTGCCGACAAGTGCAACCTAACAGGTGATATCACCATAAACTCCTGGGTTCAGAAAAAATAATGACCAGACTCCATAGTGCAAGATGAAACGTCTGTTGGTGCAACCAAAGCGTGGAGAGCACCCTTCTATGGTTATAAAAGCTACATCACGCGGCTGCTTTGAGACTCTGCAGGTAGTGACCCCCTTGTTTTACTTCTATTTTTGTGGCATAATCTTCCTATTTCAGCTGCATATCTATGCTCCTCAGCGCTGCACCACCATTTTGAATGCTGCCTCCTCCTACAATCAGTGGAAGCTGTAATTTTGTGCAGATTCTGATTAATTTTTTCACCATTTATTACCTTCTGCCTATACTGTTCTACCATAGATTTCTCCTTTTTTCTCCTACAAGCTGTTAGGATAATCTGCTCCATTCTTCGTGCGCTGTTTCCTCAGCTGTCACCATTATTCTACAGGGACTATGTCTGATTTGATGGGCACCTCTGATACTGTTTACTATTTTTCACACCTCGTTTGCATGTAGCCCTCTCAGATAATCAGTACCAACGGAATATTCAACATCACTTGAAAGTGGAAGATGTAGTAGGAACCCTTTCCGCTTCAACCTCACATTTCAGCTGCATATCAATTCACCTCAGCACTAAACCGCCGTTTTGAATGGTGCTTCCTCCTACAGTCAGAGGAGATATGTAGAATTTGACTGAACTTTTTCACCAATTGATACGTTTTGCTTATATTGTTATACCGTAGCTTCCTCATTATTTGTGAATTGTCTTGATTAATACTTTATTTTACATGCGCTGTCTCTTCAGTTGTCTACATTGTTCTTCATGGAAGTAAGGTCTTCTACCATTTACCTTATTGCATGTATATATGGGAAAACAATTTAAAGACTCAACCAAATCTTCATCATCTCGCAGATTTCTTATTCAAACCAGCTCACAATATCAGTGCTTGGAAATGGATGACCCTTCTGGTTTTTCCCCGAAATCTACATAATCCGCAGCTCCTACCATGGTCTCTAGTGGTACCAAAGCAATGACTAAACAACTGAAGAAAGATCCTCTTTCCCCTCCTAAACAGTCTTCTTCAGTCACTATGGATTTGTTGCTAGAAGAGATTAGGGCTTTACGCCCATTTGTTAAGGAAACGAAAGCTACACTACTAGAGACCACCTCTAGGCTTCAAGATCTGTCTAATAAATGGTCATCTGTAGAAAGTCGCGTTACTACTTTGGAGCAAAATGTTGAGTCATTAACTTCTTCCACCTCTAAAATCCACTCCCTCTGTTCTCAAGTATCAACTCTCCACAAACAAATTGAAAATTTGGAAAATAGGAATAGAAGAAATAATCTTCGTATTTATGGTTTGCTGGAAGGAACCGAGGGGACACACTCTATTGCTTTCTTCAGGAGCTTTCTTCCCAAACTCCTTAAACTTCCAGAGACTACTATCTTAAATATACAAAGAGCTCACAGATTGGGCTCACTATCAAACTCTGCTTCTGCTTCTTCTGCAACTAGACCAAGAGGTGTGATACTCTACTTTCTTGAATATACTGACCTACTGAAAATTCTCTTTGCAGCCAAAGCATTAAACAAGATTACCTGGTCAGGAAGTTCTTTATTCTTTACTCAAGATTATGCTAAGTCAACAGCAGATCGCCCGAAGGAGTTCTTGGCTATGAGACCTCAATTACGTTTGATGGGAGCGAGGTATGGTCTGTTTCATCCTTGCCTCTTCAAGGTGACTATCAACAACAAAACCACTACTTACGAGGATCCGCTAAAACTCAAAAGTTTCCTTTATATCTTCCAGGCTGACTCTATGGATACCTCCTCTCCTTCATACTCCAAATAACTCGCATTGACCGCCATCTTTCTCCATTTCTCACATTAGCCTCACTTTACTTACTTATGGTGTTATATTAAACTTCATATGGAAATTTTCACACAATGGTTTTACATATTGTTATACTTCCCCATTTTTTCTTACCACTATTTATTTTTATTGTTCGACTAGCTGATACCTCGTGACTATATTGTCATGGTTTTGTTTTGTCTCCTATGGCTTTTAATCTGTGCTTAATATCTTCTTCTTTTCCCTTCCCAGGTTTACCTTCTACTTTCTCCTTATGCTCTTGTGTTTCGCTACATTTTGTCGGTACTGCCCTCCTCTCCCGTCTCTCCCTGTGGGTCTCGAACGCGTCATTGTCCTGTGTGGCTTCCCATCCCCCACCTCTTCATATGGTTTGGAATTCATGTAAGTTCCTTTTCCCTTATTTCTTCTTTTGTTTTCTCTTCTGTAATCTTCTTTCATTCACTTCCTTTCTCAGGTCTTGTTTCACCCCATATTTCTCCTTTTTCTATTCTTCTAGTTCTTTTTTCAAAACATTCTTCTTGTCTCTTATCCCTCAATTCTTCTTTCTCTCATCACTTCTCTTATCTTATCTTTCCTTTATCTAATCATTTTTCTTCATACGTATGCTCTCTATTGTATTCCTATTTCTATTTGTATTTTTCCTTATATGATTATATGATGCATTGTTTAGTTTTTCAGATTGTTATTTGCACTGTATGCTTTGTGTTTACTGATATTCTCTAATCCCAGCCACATTCAGAGTTACTCCGTGGAATGTTAAAGGTTTAAATAATCCTATTAAAAGACAACAAGTGTTATCCCATTTGGCTAGATTAAAAACAGATATTGCCATGTTACAGGAAACCCATTTGTCAGATGCTGAAGCATCTAAATTGAAAAGACTTTGGGTGGGCAATGTATTTTCTTCTCCAGCTTTAGGAAAAAAGAATGGTGTTGTTATTCTTTGTCATAAAAAGTACAATGTTTCTATTGTTCATCAGGAAGTTGATTCAGATGATCGTTGGGTGATTATCAAATTGTTAATAGATAATGTCCCATTAGTTATTTTTAATGTTTATGCCCCAGTTTCTGTCGATAATAATTTCTGGGTACTTGTATCAGACAAATTACTCTCATTTGATGATGCATATATTATGTTTGGCAGTGATTATAATCAAATTCATGATCCCATTTTTGACAGACGATCCCCAGATGAATTTGTACACTCTAAAATGCACACCCAGTTTACCTCCACCATTCGACGTAAACCCTTAGTCGATATTTGGAGACTCTGTCATTCAGACCTCCAAGAATACAGTTATTTTTCCCCTCCACATAAAACACAGTCTCGCATTGACTATCTCTTTTTCAGTAGGTCCCTTACTCAACATGTTCTCCACCCAGAAATAGGCTCCATCCTAATCTCTGACCATGCCCCGGTTTTTGTTGATTTTGATATAATTCCCGTTTCTCAGTCCTCTGGCAGATGGCGTTTTAACAATTCCCTTCTTACAGATTTTAACTTCACTGACAAATTCAGTTCCTTTGCTACATACTTTTTTTTATCACTAATACTGTTTCTGATTCTTCACCAACCATGATTTGGGATTCTTTTAAGGCAACTGCAAGAGGTTTTATAATCAGCTACATTTCTCAGAAGAAAAAGGGTTTCGACAAACAATCTACCCAAACTTCTTACTAAGATTAAACAATTAGAATATGCCTATTACCACTCATTTACTGAATCATCTTTAAAAGATCTTGTTTCTGCCAAAGTTACTTTTAATAAATAATCCACTGAGTCTGCAGCTTCTTATCGCTTGTAGAGTAGCGCACGATACTATGGGGGTCAGAACAAAATGGGAAAGCTTTTGGCTACCTACTTAAAAACCCGTCGTGACAGAACTAGGATTGCTTCCATCACAAATTCTAATGGTGATTCCCTTTTTAAAGATGACGACATCTTACAAGAATTTGACTCATTTTATAAAACTCTCTACACTCCTAAAATACACCCTCTTCAGTCTGATATATCCTCTTACTTTCAATCAATCCCCTCTCCTTCCTCCACCCATATTGACTTTGCTTCGCTTGAAACAGATATAACTTTAAAAGAAATCTCCCACACTATTTTGGTCTTGAGACGCGGTAAAGCCCCTGGCCCCGATGGTTTTTCCATCGAATTTTACAATCATTTTTCGAAACTCCTTCTGCCACATCTTCTTCTCCTTTTTGATTCCATTATTGCGAATGGTTCTTCTCAAGGTACTTTTCAAGATGCTATGATCTGTATAATTCCCAAGGACAATAAAGATCCCTCCTTTTGTAAAAATTATTGTCCCATCTCTCTTGTAAACACAGATTATAAGATTTTTGCAAAAATACTCGCATTGCGTATCGACCCCATCTTACATGAACTTATTGGCCCAGAACAGTCCGGTTTTGTCAAAGGACGCTTATCCTCTTATAATTCTAGATTTTTTTTAATGTTCTTAGCAAAGCGTCTTCCTTCCAGTATCCACTTGCTGCCATAACCCTAGATGCGGAAAAAGCATTCGATAGGATTGGTTGGAATTTTATGTTTCATGCTCTCAAATGGATAGGTTTTCCCCCCAAATTAATCTCACTTATTTCCTTATTGTACTCTGGCCCTAGAGCTGCTATTTTTGCCAATGGCAACATCTCAGATTACTTTTCTCTTTCTAGAGGTGTTTGCCAGGGCTGTCCCTTGTCCCCTTGGCTGTTTATAGTAGCACTGGAGCCCTTTCTAACAAAAATAAGACAAGATACCCAAATTACTGGTTTTCATATTGGCTTTAAACAAGTTAAACTGTCTGTTTACGCAGACGATATCCTAATATGTTGTTCTAATCCAGATGTTTCTCTTCCCTCTTTCCTTCATCAAGTCAACACTTTCTCTCAAATTTCGGGTTACTGTCTCAACCAAATGTGAAGTTTTACCCCTTAATGTTTTATGTCTGTGCCACTACTTTGACCAAACAGGCTTTTCCTGGCAGCCCACTAAATTGAAATATTTAGGACTGTGGTTTTCATCCAATATTTCCGATACCTAAAAATTTAATTTTGAATATATCACCAAGAAATTGACTGATTCAATTACCAAATGGCATCCTCTCTCTCTCTCATGGTGGGGCAGACTGGATTCTATTAAAATGATGCTAGCTCCTATAATTTTATATTCCCTTTCAATGATTCCCATCCATATCCCAAGTTATTATTTTAAAAGAATGGATTCTATTTTATTGAAATTTCTTTGGAAAAATAAACCTTCTCGGATAGCCTTATCTTGTCTTCAAAAAGATAAAATTAACAGAGGTCTTAAATTTCCTAACTTCAAATCTTATGATTATGCATTTACTCTGAAACAGGCTTCCAGATGGTTATCTACTGAATTAGTCTCTCATCCTCCTGTATGGTTATCAGTTGAAAAATCCTTTACTTCACCTTTTGATTTTCTTGAAACCCTTGCCTTTACTGCTAATTCTTCTCTTCTCTGCTCTTCGGTCATCGCTCATACGCGTCGACTCTTATATCCCCTCCTGCCTTCCTCATACCCTTCTCTTATTTTGTTACATCAACAACCAATTTGGCATAACAAGTTACTACGCATTAAAAATCACACTTTTTATTGGAAATCCTGGAGATTTAAAGACGTACTGTGGATTTCTCAACTTCTGCGTGACAATGCACCCATGTCTTTTCCTGATCTTCATTCTCAATTTCTTCCTAATTCTTTTAGGAAACAATATGATCTTCTGCTCCCTGCTCTTCAAGATTATCTTCAATCCCTTCCTCCTTTTCCTGTCCTTCCGACTTCTTGTTCTACACTCTTTCCTCTTTTGACTACCTCCCCTTCTGCTTCTTGTATCTACAAATATTTTCTATCTCCTTCAGAAAGACTTAAGACAAAGACTGAGTTGGCTTGGGAGCGGGATCTGTCATTATCCTGGTCTATTTCCATATGGGATAAATTATGGATGAAGATTCATAAAACCTCTACAGCAGCCAACACTACCCAAACCCTTTATTTCATTTATCAACGTTTATTATATTCCCCTGCAAGATTGGCATCCTTTTCTCTAGATATTTTGCCTAAGTGTTGGTCTTGCCCTTGTCCTAATGCAGACTTAATGCACATGCTGTTTCACTGCCCTAACATCTTTTCTTTCTGGCAATCAATTTCGTCTCGTATAAATATTATCTTTGAAACAAAAATCCCCTTTTCCCCTTCCACTGTTTTCCTAAGTTCCTTATCCCCATCTTGGCCTCAAACACCCTATCATTTTAAACTACTTGACTTACTCATAGCTATAGCTTTACACTTGATTACTTCCAACTGGAAAGATTCAACACAGGTTTCCTACTCTGCATGGTGGAATGCCGTATGTTTTAATCACAGATTGGACACTAATTATGTCACTTCAATTTCCCTAGCGATTAAAAGAGATCTGTTATGGATACCTCTTACTACTTACTTATCTTCCCTCTCTCCTCCTAATCCCTTTACTGTTACCCAGGCTAATAAGCCAGATGAGGTTTGTAAACCGCCTTGATTTTCTCTTGTTGTCTTTTTCTTTGAATTTTTACTCAATATTGTTAATAGATTTATATGTTGCTTACTTGTATTCTCCCTTTTATGGATACTTTTCGGCATGCAATGTTTATATTTACTTATGCTTTACTTTGTTTCTTGATTTAACCTGCTATGTTATTTCCCTTTCCCCCCTTTCTACCCCTTTTTTCTCGACTTTGTTATTACTGTTTATTGAATCCATTTATTTACTCTTCCTAATATGTATTTTCAATTGTATTTATACATTATATTGATGGATGCATTGTTTATGACATTCTTCTTATGCTTGGTTTCAATAAACTTGAACTTTAAAAAAAAAAAGCTACATCACGCAAATAACTACCATGCTTTGTGCATACTTATGTGCGCTGGTAAGCTTTCAATGGCCTAAATATGTCGGTAAGACAATGTCTCGTGCAGTATCGTCATTGGGAAGGAGAACCGGCGCAGCTGAGTATTATACTTCACTTGAGTGCATAGAAATGTAATATGTAAACATTCTCGAAATTAACATCAAAGCTGGCTGGGTCCACTGTCTGGCCAGCCTCCCCACACTGCCTTCAAACAATATTGGGAAAGACATGCTTTGGAGCCAGTTCACGTTTGCCTCTGTGAGTACCAATAACAAACATGCAAACAGGAAAGCAGCAACAAGCAAACTAGCACACAATCGAACGATTCAAGCAGTTCAGACAAAACCAATATTTAAAACATACATCTGAACCTTAAGATGTGCGCGTAGGAATGCTAGGGATTTAGGCTTGAAATAATCGAGGGGGAAAGTGCTGCTCCGTGAGTTTTTGTCTGTTTTTGAAAGCATGCATGCAAGAAAACATAAAACAACGAGAAGCAAACCTTAAGGGAAATCCATTGAATTCCTATAGAAACAACCATGTAGCAACAATTGTTAAATAAGGGGAGAAAGGAGAAAAGGAACAAACTGGAAGAAGGAAGGAAAATAAGAGTAACGAAACAAAAGACGAAAAAAAAAATTATGAATTAAGTTGGAGTGTGATGACAGACAAATTGTTCTCCGCTTTAAGCACCCTTAAATACCCGTCATTTGTTTTCCAGTTCTTTTTAAACAAACTATCAGTTTTGGCAGAAAAAGTGACTAGGGTTCTTCCCAACATACCCCTGAACTTTTATTCCCGTGCAGCTACTAGAAGCAGATTATAGCCACTACATCCACATCGGGTGCACAACTTTGCCTTTCTTTCATTTTTAAACACGGGCGTTTTATAACAATCTCAAAAGAAACTCCAGATAAATCTCTCCTCGACCTTGGTGAGTGGTATTTAGTTGTGGCGGGGGGGTGCTTGGAACTGTGTTCAGTGTTTTACTCCCGCGTGAGACACCTCCCCCTGCCGAGCAGGCTCCAGCGCTCCGCCGGTATACCAGATAACAAAATCCCATGGGGGAGTAGTGCCCATCCTGCCAAGGATGCCAAGAGCCAGTTTACAATAGTTGCTGGTGAGCCCATCGAGAATCTAAACAGGGAATGTGTTCTCGCTTCAAATGTTCAGAAGAGGAGGAGGAGAGTCTCCAGTTACAGACGCAGAGAGTGATCTTCAAAATAAATAAACAAATGCAGCATGAGAAACAGATGGCACACTGCAATCAATTAAAACAAGTGCCAGCGGAGCGGACGGAAACTGTACTTAGGCACCGCTGCTTTGGGACTACACGGAAGTAACTCTACAATCAACAGCCAACAGAAAGCACGTAAACAACAGCAATGGCTCAAGTAAACCAATCACAAGCGGAAAAAAAATTAGAGGAAGTTTCAGAAAACATACAGATTATTTTAGGTTTCGCAGAGACAGCGCATGCAGCGCATGCGCTGCCAAGGTGAAACCTAAAAATGAGAACTATTAAATTGGGTACGAGTAACTTCTGTTAGTGATAGTGCTTAGAATAAAAGTGTGGAATTTAGAACTGCATAAAAGCTATTTATTATTAGTATTATTATTAAAAGAGGGCAATAAAAAATAACCCTATTGTATTCATTGCAACCGTACCTATGCTAATCTTACATATTTCTTGTACAATAAATGTCGCACCATTACCATATATGAATTCTTCTTATACGTATGTTATATGGTTTCTATACATATATTCAAACTATTGAACTGTACAATAAATAATTGTCATACATAAGTATGGGCAAAATTTGCGAATTCGCATTCCGCGAATTCGTGCAAAATCGAATTTGCAATCCGCAAAATCTGCGAATTCGTGGGAATTAGTGGGAATTTGTGGATTTTTTGGTTTTTTGCGTGTTCGCTGGGTTTTTTGCGTGTTCGCAGGGGTTTTTGCGTGTTCGCGGGGCTTTGTGCGTGTTCGCGGGCCGCTTGCATTGCGAAGTTACCCATGCGGTCGTGTATGGGCACAGCACCCTTTGGTTCACCACTACCACCCTCTGGTTCATCACTGCCGCCCTCTGGTTCGCCACTGCCACCCTCTGGTTCACCCCTGCCACCCTCTGGTTCACCACTGCCACCCTCTGGTTCAGCACTGCCACTCTCTGGTTCACCCCTGACAGCTTCTGGTTTAGCACTGTCACCCTCTGGTTCACCACTGCCACCATCTGGTTCACGACTGCCACCCTCTGGTTCATCACAGCACCTCTGGTTCACCACTGCCACCCTCTGGTTAACCACTGTCACCCTCTGGTTCAGCACTGCCACCCTCTGGTTCACCACTGCCACCCTCTGGTTCACCACTGCCACCCTCTGGTTCACCCCTGCCACCCTCTGGTTCACCACTGTCACCCTCTGGTTCATCACAGCACCCTCTGGTTCACCCCTGCCACCCTCTGGTACAGCACTGTCACCCTCTGGTTCACCACTGCCACCCTCTGGTTCACGACTGCCACCCTCTGGTTCATCACAGCACCTCTGGTTCACCCCTGCCACCCTCTGGTACAGCACTGTCACCCACTGGTTCACCACTGCCACTCTCTGGTTCACCACTGCCACCCTCTGGTTCATCACAGCACCTCTGGTTCACCACTGCCACCCTCTGGTTAACCACTGTCACCCTCTGGTTCAGCACTGCCACCCTCTGGTTCACCACTGCCACCCTCTGGTTCACCACTGCCACCTTCTGGTTTATCACAGCACCCTCTGGTTCCCCCATACCACCCTCTGGTTCACCCTGCCACCCTCTGGTTTAGCACTGCCACCCTCTGGTTCAGCACTGTCACCCTCTGGTTCACCCTGCCACCCTCTGGTTCATCACTGTCACCCTCTGGTTCACCACTGCCACCCTCTGGTTCACCACTCCCACCCTCTACCGAGACCTTTTGTGACGCAGCGTCAGCACAAAAGATGTGCCATGGTGCTGGGTATTAACAACGTGACGCATCTGAGAGATGCGTCACGTTGTAAAGCCCTGCGCGATCAGGAGGCGTTCCGGCGCAGGGGAGGGTGTTCCTGCGCAGGAACGCCTCCTAAAAGTGGCTCTGTAAAATCTACAAGAATTCACTCAGTCACTTTTAGGCCAATGCTGCGTCAAAACCCTGCGCCTGCTTGAAGCGGGCGCAAGGCTTGATGCAGCATTGGGGAGATAGGAGCATTGCTGTAGCTGCTTCGCAAACGCGACGCAGCTCCAGCAATGCGCTGCTTTTACGGCACAGATGCGTGACGCATCTGTGCCGTTTTTGCCACATGGTGCGCCGCATTGTAAATGCGGCGCACCATGGGTGGCGGAGCTGCGGCGCACAATAACTGGTGCATCCCTGGGGATGCACCAGCTATTCTAAATCTGCCCCTATACATTTAGCCAACGAGGGAGCACTTACTGATTAGACAGTAGAAAGTACTCCAGTTGAGTAGAGGTATTGCACAAAAAGGTGGCATCTTCGTGGACAAACATGCAGGGCGGGATTCATTCTGCCCCCTGTTAGACTCGTTTTTAGTGCCCTTCTGCCCTCTGTTAGACTCGTTTTTCCCTTGTTTTTCTGCCCTTCTGTCCTCTGTTAGACTCGTTTTTCCCTTGTTTTTCTGCCCTTCTGCCCCCTGTTAGACTCGTTTTTTGTGCCCTTCTGCCCTCTGTTAGACTCATTTTTCCCTTGTTTTTCTTCCCTTCTGCCCTCTGTTAGACTCGTTTTTTGTGCCCTTCTGCCCTCTGTTATTCCCTTGTTTTTGTGCCCTTGCCCTCTGTTAGACTCGTTTTTTGCGCCCTTCTGCCCTCTGCTAGACTCGTTTTTGTGCCTCTCTGCCCCGTTAGACTAGTTTTTTGTACCCTTCTGCCCTCTGTAAGACTCGTTTTCCCTTGTTTTTCCGCCCTTCTGCCCTTTGTTAGACTGCTTTTTGTGCCTTTCTGCCCTCTGCATCACCACATCATCACTCAGCGCTACCCCAGCATCACTCAGCACCACCACATTATCACTCAGCACCACCACATTATCACTCAGCATCACCACAGCACCACTCAGCGCCACCTCACCATCACTCAGCGCCACCACAGCATCACTCAGCGCCACCACATTATCACTCAGCACCACCACAGCACCACTCAGCACCACCACAGCATCATTCAGCACCACCACAGCATCACTCAGCACCACCACAGCACCATTCAGCACCACCACAGCACCACTCAGCACCACCACAGCATCACTCAGCACCACCACAGCATCACTCTGCACCACCACATTATCACTCAGCACCACCATAGCACCACTCAGCACCACCACAGCATCACTCAGCACCACCACAGCATCACTCAGCATCACCACAGCACCACTCAGCACCACCCCAGCATCACTCAGCCCCATCCCAGTATCACTCAGCACCACCACAGCACCACTCAGCATCACCACAGCACCACTCAGCACCACCACAGCACCACTCAGCACCACCCCAGCATCAATCTGCGCAACCACTCAACAACGCTTGCTACTGCTGTCACCTGGGGATTAGACAGGCTTACCTTGCATTTAAATTGTGCCCCCACAAGCCGCGTTTGCGGGACTTAGTTAGTAGGGTCCCTGGTCCTGGTGATTCGTCCGCCATCTTGGGTAGGTAGTGACGCTCTGGGAGATTCTCAGGCGCCATATTGGTTGGGGTCAGAGGCTCGAGCAGCCGGAAGCCCGCGCTTGGAGAGCTTATAAAAGCTGCTCTTAGCTCTCGCTCTTTAGACCTTTCCTGCCATCACGCGCATTACCTTAGATTCTTGATTTTAACCTGCACAGTTCGATAGTTTTAAACTTGCGTCGCCGTATTTGCGCTGCTGTATTTGCTGTGGTTTTTTCTGTGCGCTTGCTACTGCTGTCACCTGGGGATTAGACAGGCTTACCTTGCATTTAAATTGTGCCCCCACAAGCCGCGTTTGCGGGACTTAGTTAGTAGGGTCCCTGGTCCTGGTGATTCGTCCGCTATCTTGGGTAGGTAGTGACGCTCTGGGAGATTCTCAGGCGCCATATTGGTTGGGGTCAGAGGCTCGAGCAGCCGGAAGCCCGCTCGGCGTAATACCATAACTAGGATGTGTAGGCAGACGCGCAGCGGATGCGTGCAGCGGAGGCGCCGTAGATGCGCCGGAGGTGCGCCAGAGGTAAGCCCGTTTGCGCCCGTTCGCTTCCCGGGCGCCTCTGGCGCACCTGCCCCTTCATACCCTGCTGATTCCTGCCCTGCTCCCACTGAGGACTTGGAGCCCGAGGCCATTCTTACCCCGCACAAGACATTGTCTTGCGGCTTGTTGAATGCACGCTCTTTGATAAAGCACCACGCTGAGACTGCTTTATTAATTGAATCGTCACAGCTGGATATACTGTTCGTGACTGAAACGTGGGCCACGAAGGACTGTGGCATGAAACTGGGCTGGGCTTGCCCGCCAGGCTATTTGATAAGGCATACTCCCCGCACCTCAGGCAGGGGTGGTGGGGTAGGCTACATCTTCAGAGACTCTATCTCCTTGACCGAATTGGTGGTTACGGAGGTAGCAGGGTTTGAGCTTATGGGCTTTTCCATCGTGGCTCAGGGAGGTACTTTAGTAGCAGGTCTTCTATGCTACAGACCGCCCTCCCTGCCCACGACAGCCCTTCAATCTCTGATTGATCTGATCTACGACCTTTCCAACTCGCATACCAATTTTCTAGTACTGGGTGATTTCAACCTGTGGCCTTCTGGCCCCCATGACCTGGCCTTTCGAGAACTGTGCCAAGCCTGTAGCAATATCCAACTTGCTCAACTGGTCCAGGTACCCACCCATGATAGGGGACACATACTAGACTTGGTATTTGCTGATAAGAACTTAGTTGTGGTAGATAAGGTCGAGGCCCAGGGTTGGACCGATCATTCCCTGATTGTTTTGTCCCTTCTCATGCCTGCCCCATGGAGACCCAATAAACCGGCCGGCAGGAAGTTGAATCGGCGATGGAATCGTCTCCTTAGGGAGCCGATTCGACCCACACTGCTACCGGGAACCTTTCAGATGGAGGAGAACGTGGACAAGAGCTATGCTTCTCTCTGCCGGCATATTGTACCATCTCTTGATGACCTGGCCCCTCTGCGTAAGGTGAGAGACAGGCCCAGAGGCCTAAATGCCTGGTTCAGCGAAGAGCTGGGGCACTTTAAACTTCGCTGCAAACAGGCGGAGCGTACATGGAGGAGAGGATATAGGGAGCAGGATAAGACGGCTTATAAAGCAGCCCTGCACGAATACAAGGCCCAGTTAAGAATCGCAAAAGCTAAGTTTTTGGAAGACACTTTGGCGAAGGCCTCTAACAAATCTCAGACCCTGTTCAGATTGGTTAAGACTTTGTCTGACCCGCCTTGCACGGCGTCTACTATCCCGGCCTCGCAGGCACTGTGCGACTCGCTGGCCCTTGCATTTGAGGAGAAAATCAGAACCATCCTGACTGGACTCAAAAGTTCTGAACAATCTGTAACATCTGCAGTCTCTTTTTTGGACCCTTCTGACAACCTGGGCTCCAAATGGGCACCTAGCAAGGAAGGTATGCCTCAGTTGTCCAGCTTTCCTGTTCCCTCGTTAGAGGAATTTGTTATCCTGGCAAGTAGTGTATCATCAGGATCACCGCTGGATCCAATCCCTCATAAGATCTGGAAGGCTTTTCAAGATGAGCTTTTCCCTCCGTTGCACTCCATCTGCTGTCAATCATTGACCACAGCGTCAGTCCCAGACAGCTGGAAGTTGGCTATTGTAACACCTTTGTTGAAAAAGGCTTCTCTGGACCCTCTCTGTTCGGCTAATTACAGGCCAATTTCGCTATTACCATTTGCGACAAAAATTCTCGAGAGATGGGTCACAAGAGCCTTATCCAACTTCCTGAAAACAAATCTATGTCTGGATGCTGCACAATTTGGCTTCAGGCCAGCGCACGGCACCGAGACGGCCTTGGTCACCGTGTTGGATGATCTGCGAACGCGAGTCGACAAGGGCAAGTCTGCATTTTTGGTGCTACTTGACATATCGGCCGCGTTCGACACGGTGGACCATGACGTACTCCTTGGCCGTCTTCGGAGTGCGGGAGTGAGCGGTCTGGCCCTAGACTGGCTCACTTCCTATTTGGATAACCGACAACAAGCCGTGGCATTACCACCATTTTGATCAGCCACTAGGCAGGTGAAACAGGGAGTCCCTCAAGGATCGGCAATCAGTCCGATCCTATTTAATATATATCTCCGCCCCTTGATAGCACTGATAAAGTCATTCGGCATATCTGTTGTCAACTATGCCGATGACACTCAGTTGATTTTTTCATTTGAGGGATCAGAGACCATTTCAAGGGATGCCTTTCACCGTTGTATGGCAGCCACAGCAGCATGGTTGCGAGCCAATGCGTTGCAATTCAATGGGTCAAAAACAGAGGTACTCTACTGCTCCTTGGACCGAGCTCCCCGTACACTACCGGCTGATTTTTGGCCAGTGTCCATCCCGGGCTCGGTGGAGGCGGCAGAGTCAGCTCGCAACCTGGGAGTTCTATTCAAACCCAATTTGCAGCTTGATGCCTCCGTAAACAAGACGGCAGCAACGTGTATGGGCTTGCTCCGTGCTCTACGGAAAATCTTGCCACTTCTCCCACGGGGCTCCAGAGCTGAGGTAGTGCGTAGCTCCATTCTCAGTAGGATCGACTACTGCAACGCACTACTTCTGGGTGCCCCGAAGATTCTGGTCCTAAAGCTCCAAAGGATTCAGAATATGGCCGCTAAATTGGCCTTGTCTCGACCGCGATCCGCCTCTTCATCGGCAGCTTTGGCCGATTTGCATTGGCCTCCAGTCCAGCAGAGAATTGCGTTTAAAGCTCTCTGCCTTGTTTTTAGGGCCCTGCATGGACTGGGACCAATACCTCTTCAGAATCTCTTCCTCTGGTATCAGGCAGCCAGACCTCTAAGATCGTCTTCGGCGTTCCTGGTAAAAGTCCCTAAAATCAATAGAATGAGAATGGGTGGTCGCGCTTTTAGTTTTACGGCTGCCACGCTGTGGAATACTCTCCCTCTGGCATTGAGGAGTTGCTGCTTACTTTTAAAAAGGACCTTAAAACTTACTTGTTCCCCAGAGTAATGTAGCTTATGTAACAGATGTATGGATAGGTCTCAGCGCCAGGATACCCTTTGGGTGACAGCTGCGCTCAATAAGCAATAAATGCATACATACATACATACAACTGGTTCAAATATGTTCTCTCAATGTTTCAATCTTTATTACAAATGTCACAAAAAGATGTTAATATTTCACTACTGTTCTTGGATTTTTGTCACAATAAAATACACTGAACATAATCTTCACAAAAGTTATTTAGAAAAGTTTAAGCTATTGCCATTATAAATTAAAATCATGTTTATTTAAGTATTAATTATTTTAAAAAATTAAAAGCCATTGTAATTTGAAATATCAATACAGCTAAGTCACGTAAATACAAAACATGTTGCATTACAAATGCTGTAGGTGTCACATTTGCGAAAGTTATAACTATTGGCATTGTAAATGACAAAGCTATTAATTTAGCTATTTTCGAAACCAACACATGAACAAACAAAATTGTCATTTACAAAACCAATAGCTCAACCTTTCCTAATGCGAGACCCATTGCATTGCAAATGCTTGTTTTTATATCTGTCAGTGCTTCCTGTTGAGGTTTAATTTTCGTGACAGGTCCCTCATTGCCTACTTGTAACTATTCTCTGACCCTGCTTCAAGGATCAGAGCAGGGTCAGAGAATAGTTGCAAGTAGGCAACGAGGCGCCAGGAACAAGTAGGACAGGAGCAAGTAGGACAGCAGCAAGTGCCCAAGTTGAAGTTAATTTCTTTGTAACCCTTTTGTAAAAGGTTACAAAAAATTAGCTTCAACTTTTGCACCTGCTGCTGTAACCCTGTAAGTGCTTGGCTTAAAATTCGTCCCGCTGATTCGCGGATTTTACCGCAATTTCGCGAGATTCGCGGATCGCGAAATCGCGGAAAATCCGCAAATTCCGCGAGCAGAACGAATTTTCAGCCCATGCTTAGCTTATAGCACATTAAGGGAGTTGGTGTAGAAAAGGAGGCTTGCAACAAATCAAGATAGCTGGTATGGAAGGAAGCTTGCAGCACATCAAGGGAGCCAGAGAGGGGGAAGATTGATTCTAGTCCTTGAAAGTGAGATCAAATCCCCTCTGACCTCCTCCCCTGCACTGTGGGAGCCTGTACAAGCAGTAGAGGGGAATAGAGGGCAGTAAAACAGGCCCCCACCTTTCTTTTTGTGATCTCTGGGGGTATCAGGGTGAACTGGCACTGTGTCCAGCCACTACCCTCCTACAGTTAGGCAGTGGCTACTGGACTAGTGGGACTCCAGTAAACTGTGCCAAGACATCAGGCACCTGTGGTCAGATCCCTGAGACCACTAGAGCGGTATCCTCACTCACAAAGGGAGGGCACTTCTGTTGCTTTGGGTGGGGGCTATGAGGCTGATCAAGAACATTTGACTTCACATCATACGCTGAAACTATATCCTTTCAATCCAAAGATTGGTATCAAGGCTCTAGTGAATGAGAGCAGCCCTGTGTAACTTGGTCTGTAACATGCAATGCTTATTGTGCGTTTTCATGTTAACTGTGTTTTCATAGTGCTTTACGTCTAGGTGCTATAATAGTGTTTGGGGTCAGAACTCTGTCCCAGAGGGTTGTAGAGACATCTGGTTTTCACTGTTTATCCTAGTTGTATGTATTTATAATTATCTTGTGTGTATTAAAGTACTTTCCTTTTATAAAAAGTAAAGCACTGACTGGACATTGAGTTTATCAGCTGGTGGTATGGTGTGCACTGTATTCTGATTGTCTAACCCTACCTCACCTCCTTGAGAAAGACTTGGACTGCTCTGTCTCGCTGCCCTGAGAGAGTCAAGTGCTGGAGAGTAGTACTTGGTTATCCAGTTCTGGCTCCATTAGTACTGAGGCCTCAGGACACCATTGGGGAACACTCCAGTTGATGCGATTGGAGCACAGTTACCCCTGAGTGCCTTGGTGCCCAGGAAGCTGGGTCTAACACACACAAATTGAGTCATCATGTGTAGCAGTACTTGTAGGGCTTGGGTGGGAAAGGAACACATGAGATATGATGTAGAGGGTTTGTCTTCGGAATATCAGCTGAGCCAGGGTAGGTGGGCTAGTTTCTGTACTTTTGTCCCCCAAGGATGCTTTATTTTTTTGCCTGCTGGGAAAGATTGTAAGTACTGCTAAGCCCTAACTGCCTAATAATATAGGTTAGTAAGAGTGTGTGGTGGTCAAAGCTGTTTACCATGTGCAGATTGTGAGGAGAAGTTGGAAAATATTACCCTTTGCTACAGCAGGTGAAATTTACCAACATTGCCAGATCTCTGAATACCTTTACGCCTCGTGCTATCATCCAGGAAGAGGTAGCAGAAAGTGTGGCATGAGAGGGTGCATATAACAGAGCAGAAAAAGCCAAGAAAGTGAAGGTGATGGTGCAGCAGTGGGAGAGGGATCCAGGTCATGCTCATTCCACAAGGTTAAACCCTGATGTTGGAATGGACTCAAAGCAGGAACAGGGAATGTCTTCTAGGAGACGCCAGTCTCCTCATTACCCTTACTGGACCCGAACAGGAGTAGAAATAGCTTTCCTCATGCTGCCTCTCTTCTATTTAAACTTCCCAGATTTTATTTTTAAATACCAAATTTGAAGGTCCGCAAGCTTTGCAACTTCACTCACTGTCTCCTTAGCTAACTTATGAAGCACTGTTTGCAGGGTACCAATGAAATGGAGTTATCACAGACACACATTTTTAAAAAGAGGGAGCTGCAATTAGGCCACGTAGGCAGTATTCAAATTAAAGGAAAATAAGTACATATGTATAGTTTTCAGTTACATGTAGGAAAGAAGTATGATGAAATCAAACGACCCCAACAATGTTAATGCTTAAAGCAACAATTACGATCCACAAGGAAACAATAAAAATGCTGCAGCTGCTGGCTTCATGCTGCACCAACCAGCCTTAAACTTTGATTCCTGCTGAACTGGTGATCTCCAAAAACATTATAAACTCAGGAGATTACCGGATCCTCTTCTCCCATGGAAAATGGGCAATTTCCCCCATATTCAAAAATGTGATCACAGTCACTCTTTCCCATAAATTTAGTATGAACTACCGATTTACTTCTAAGCACACATAATTTGACTTTATGCTTCCAATCTAAAGTTTTTGCAGCTGTAGTTCCTGATTCTTGATGTTCTGAGTCTTCTGTAGCCCACTTGTTAATCTTTCCCTGATTTCTAGCATCCATTACCCTTCTTCTATCTTCTACTGAATCTAAACATTTCTTTTCAACATCGGTCAAGGAACAAGTCAAGTTGTTCCTTTGAGCATAAACAGAATCTAATGTCATTGTGGGTTTGATGAAATAATCATCTGTATTATTCTCTTTGGCATTGAGCAGACAAATACATTTTTTAAAGATGAACATTTCAGAAAGCACTAAATCATATTTCAAAAACTATACTGGAAATTACCCTTTCCACATGAAAGGCTAATCAAAAGACTACATGTAATACTATAGGTAAGAGGAATATAATTGTAAGTAATACCTTCTGCAGCTGATGGAGGTAGTTACCTGATGTACAAACATAGCAGTCCTTTCATCCATAGTGACAATGTATCCATAAAGCAACTCCAAATTAGCGTTTGAGGGGAAATCTCCTCTTGATGAATCTGCATGCAATGTATTGAAATTAATTGTATGCAAACTACTGCCGGTAGGAATTGGATTTCGAGAGTTAGTCCTACATCAAATGTCAAATGATTTAGAAAATGTAGGTGAATATAATCCTAGAAGCAAAACAAGTAATACTGCAGTTACAGCTATTAATTCACCTCCTAATATGTCTACATTTATTATGGATACCAGTTTCCATGATTTCAGCAAAATCAGACCATAGAGCAGATATAGCAGCAAGTGGATTTTCTGTGCAGTTCTTGTGCAGATGATAAACAAAGTCCATCAATTGTATGATGAGTTTATTTACCAAGGTCTTTGTGAGTATTCCCTAACCTTTTTCGGTCTTCTTCTAAATGCCACCCTTATGCTCCTTCTGGAGCCTTAGGCTATGGAAATCTTCTTATTTATTTTTAACAAAGTCTTTTTAAGTGTCTCCAATAAATGCTCAGATCAAAGTTCAGTTTGGAGATCATGCCAGTGACCATTGTGTCAGTCTATTATAAGGTGCAGCAAATTCAACACACAGTTCAGCAACAAGCTTTAGTTAAAGGAGGTTCAACTGAAATTGCACTCTTATCCTCCAAATCCCCAAATTCTCTCTTGCTGTAAAGTAAGCCCATTCAGGGAATGAGTTCCTCCAGCAGAGTACTCTAGCTCTTTTATTTCCCGACTGCAGATATCTTGTCATTACTGTCATTCAGACCGGAATTCTCATTATCCTCTTGGATTGTGCACTGTATACATTCTGCAGGCAGACTTAAGGGCATATATATATATATGAACCCCTTTGAGTTGATCTTGCACCGCCCAACATGGTGCAAGAGTGACACACATGTAAAATGAGATTTATGAAGCCACACAAGGCTACCTTGTGTGACCCAGAGTGGCTTCATAAATCTCGAGTAATATAAACGAGTGCAAATCGTTGCTTTGCATTACTTTGCAACAAGGAGGTGTTTCCATGGGCATTGCATGGGTGTTCCCACGCAACATCCTTGGATTTTGATTCATTCCAATGTTTACCAGAACAGGTAAACACTAGGAATACACACAAGAAATATGTCTCCCATTGAGAGGCGTAAAGAGGAGAATTATCTTTATTTCTCCTTATTTTTTCCTCTTTCTATGTGTGTTGCATTCTGCAGAATACATGGAGAGTAAACCGTCTCTCAGGCTTGTTTTTGTGCAGGAAGGTTCCCCTTCCTGAACAAAAACTATCCTGCCTACAACACAGGCACTCTTACACCATGGTGCAAGGGTGCCTGCATTGGAGTTAGGCTGCCCAAATGGCGCCAGGGAAAGGGACAGGAATGTGCTGCATTGGATAAATACGGCATATTCCTGCCCTTTCAATGCGATGCAGGGAAGCACAGCAAGGTGACTTGCTGCACTGTTCTGCACCACAATATTTGTAAATATGGTCCTAACTCCCTTTGTTTCTTTAGCTGCCCTGCTGCCCTGAGTGCTTACCATTATATATAAATATGTTCCTACTATTCAACAGAATTACGGTGTTGCCCTAATGAAGAAGGTAAACGCTGTTCCCATCAAAGAGTAGACTACAACCTTTTATTCTTTAGCCCTCTTCTGGCACATTGTTAGAAATGGGGTTTCTTGTTGTCTTAGTATGCACACTGTACAAGCAGGAACCACCACACTAGCCAGGGTAAGCGAGAGACACACTTAAAGATCACCTGTGCTCAGCCTGTGATAGCTTGGCACAGAGCAGTCAGGCTTATCTAAAGAGGCAATGTGTAAATTATTTGTGCAACATACACACACAGTAGCACAATGAAAACACCACAAAAAGACTCCACACAGGTTTAGAAAAATAGGCAATAATGTTATGATTAAAACAAGACCAAAATGACAAAAAAACAGTTCTGAATTTTTAAAGAATAAATCAAAAATTAGTGCTTAGAAGAAAAGGGCATTTGGGGCTTACTTCAGGGTGCGCTGGACTTGGGTAAACCCAAAGTTCAGGCCAACTATGATGGAGGGCAGGACGGCTAAAGGACTCATGCTGGTCCCACTAAAAAAGTACCTTGGCTGGAGCAAATGTCTAAGTTGAACACTTGATGTGTTGGTTCTGATCCGCACAGGCAATGAAGGCTTCGTTGACCAACCTCTTTACGATGCAGGCGCTGCGTCATCACCAAGCTGCACTGTCCATCGTCATTGAGCCGTGCAGTCTGTCGAAGCAATGTCATCGAACAGCTCCTGTGTATCCATTCCGATTGGAGCAAAGTCATCACTGTGTCGATTTTGTTGGTTCTGTACAGTAGAAGTCACCTTTCAAGGGCCCAGGGCTGAATTGAAACCACTTGGCGGGGCAGGACTCACAGATGGCAGAGGTCAGGAGCTGCTGCAGGGCTAGAGAAAGTCTTTGATGGCCGTGAGACTTCAGAAGCCCTTGGAGTCACTCTGGATTCAAGTGAGATGGGTCAAGTCCTTGTCCTCAGCAGGGCAGTGATCAGCAGGGCAGCAGAGCAAAGCAGAAAGACAGTTTTTCCAGTGCAACAGTAAAGCAGAGGGGCAATCCTTGTAGCACAGCAGTCTTTATCCCTGGCAGAGTTCTTCACAGGTCAAATAGTGGACTGTCATGGCAGGGCCAGCAGCCCAGTACTAATACCCAGTTGTACCTTTGAAGTGGGAGTAGCTTCAAAGCAGGCCCTTGAGGTGTGCATGTCCTCCTTTCGTCACAGCCCTGGTCCCAGACTATGAATGGGGGGTAATCATCCCTTTGCGAGAGAAGCAGGACACTGCTTACTCATGTGTAAGTTTCAGCATCCCTTCTCTTTCTGCTCAGGAACAGTTATCAGACTGCAGATGAATGCAGATGAGTTCCTTGTCACACCCACACTTCCTGTGTTTGTAGTTGTCTAGAGGGAGTGCACAAAGAGCAGCTGTCACTCACCCCAGACATATATTGAAGACAGGCTGCAAGGCACACAGAGCAGTAAAAGGCAAGAAATGCTCACTTTCTAAAAGTAAATAAACCAAAAACAACTTGCCAGTACTGACATATCATTTGGGAGCTAATCAAATGGGTACAGGATATTTATTCAATGTCACTCAAATCCGTTCTTATCAAAAATACTTTTTATTCAATTTCATAGAAAGATTAGCATTTATAATTCATAATAATGCAACTATCTTATTTAAACACATATACAAAACACCACTAGACAAAAGTTGGGACCCTAAACACATTGAATGAATTCGGGTCTATAACACATATTCTTGATGATAACAACTCATACACATGACTGGGACAAGGACAAGGACAAGAACAAAACATAAAACGTATAACACGAAACGAGAAACCTTTTTTTCAAATAGTGTATCTTTTGTTTTAGACCGTTTTTACCAAAACAACACATTACAACAAAGCCAAACAGTGTGGATTTTAATAAAACGTATTTTTGATAAAAAACAATTTGGGTGATATTGAATAAATTTCCTGTACCCATTTGATTAGCTCTCAAATGATATATCAGTACTGGCAAGTTGTTTTAGGTTTGTTGATATTAGGCTCAGCCTTACTGATTAGAGCCTAACCCTTCATTGTTAAACACACTTTCTAAAAGTGGCATTTAAAAAATGGTAATGTTAAATCCAACTTTACCATTTAAGGAAATTTATCATTTTCATTCCAAAGATATGAAGCATAATGCTGCTGCTCCTTTCTAATTAGGAATTACAGCTTAAACGTATATTAAGGCATTCCCAATAATAGCCTATGAGAAGAATAATGTTTCACAGTAGTGAAAAACGAATTTAGCTCTTTGTCAGTACCAGAACATGTGAAACTTAAAAGTACATGTCCTACCTTTTACTTGCACAGCACCTGCCCTTAGGGCGACACAGGGCCTACCTTAGTAGGTACATATGTGTAATAAAAGAGTAGTTTAAGGTTTGGAAAGTGGTTTTAAATGCCAAGTCAAAGTGGCAATAAACGTCCCACACAGGAATTGCAAAGGCAGGCCTGAGACAGGTTTGAAAGGTTACATATGTGGTTAGCACAATCAGTGCGGCAGGCCTACTAGGAGCATTTAGGGTACAGGTCCTGTGGATATAGTATGCCACTTTAAAAGGGACTTACATGTAAACTAAATATGTCAATTGGGTATACACAAATGTCAACATGTTCAGGGTACAAGCACATGCACTTTCGTAGTGGTCTGCAGTGGTAAAGTGCTCATAGTACTAAGGCCAACTCAAAGATACAGCAAAAAGAGGAGATCAGCAGGCAAAACGTTTGGGGGAAGACCACTGTGGTATCTCAAGTGCTGGTGTTTGCCATTGGGAGTAACCTTGGTAATGGAATTGTATGGGGTCACACAGTGTTGAGAGAGGAGACAGGCAGTTGATGTGGAGTAGTTGCTGGGGATGGATTGGACTCTATGAATAAGGAATAAAATTCATCTTTCTACCATCTATTGTCACTGGATGTTATTGGAGCCACTTTGTTACACTGGTGAAGAGTGAGGGATTGGATTTCACCTTGCTCTTTTTCAGGGTCTCAACATCCCATCCATACACATGACCCTTTCATCATTGGATCTAAGAAAACCCCATCATTTAAAACATTTCTGCTTATCTAGAGAAACGTTTGGATTGTGTTAATGTGCTACTTATTTCAAGCTGATTCCTTGGTCCCTCTAACTTTGTTGTGTGCATTCTGACTGGGAATGTGCCAAACTTTCTGAAATCGTCTTTTATCAGCATTTCTTTCAACACCCCAAGATCTGCTTGCACCCGCGACACGCCTGGCACAGCATTTGAACCAGCCCTTCTACTAGTGGATAGTGTCCTGGCATGACGATTGTACATATCCTGGTACCTGTGGTTATACATTTCTACATTTACAGGGGTCTTGTGCTTTACCGCCTAAACTTACCAGCAACTGTTACTGTGCCTCGCAGACGAGCAGGCGGCTTCCAATGCATCAGTGGTAAAGAATGTCGGACAACATGCTCTACTTTCAAGGATTGTAGGTCTGTTGTCTCCCAGCAACCACAGCAGCCTTCAGATCCTGCACTTCATCTCGTTGATCCTGCGCTTCGTTTCGCTGGCATCCCACGTCAACGCGCCTCATGTGATCTACGGGACGCAGGCACCATTTTGGATTGGGTTTGTTTTTGTCTGTGAGTACACAGCAAACAGTGATGCACACACTTAACATTGAAGTGTGTACCTAGTAATCAGTGATATACACACTGGACATCGGACCCTCTGCTTATCCTTACATCCTAGGATATTTGGACTTGTGAACTGTAACACTAGTGATAACTGTGAGCAAAGTTTCTTTTGGATGTGTCAGTCACACACACACACTGGGTTTTGTTTCTCCTTTAGTATTTTTCGTACCACTGTACGTGACTGGTAATTTAAGTGTGGGTTCACAAACTTTGCCAGTGATGCACCCTAACTTGCTTACTAGTTTGCTCTGTGACAAGCACTCTGATTTAGTAATTGCTGATAGCATTTAGAATATATCTGACTTGTGCAAAAAGTCAGTTGAATTTTTACATGGCTACCCTCTGCCACTTTCTCCCGTTATTCACTTTGATTAATTTTCCAAATTTTACTTTATGGCGCCAGAGCGCCATTTTATTTCAAATGCACACATGGGTTTTGGTATGGGACATAGAGAGAGGACAGGCGCGCGAGCGCCATATTGCTAGTACATGTCGGTTAACAATAACAGCATTGGATAAACGTTTTCACCTCATTGATTCTATGGCAATATTAAAGTTGGAGCAAGCCTTTAAATTTAAAAACATTACTCTGAATCAAATATAGCCGTGAATCGGCATAGAACCTCTCATATGACATTACGTGAGGGCAGTGAGTGAGAGGTTCTATACTAGCAATATGGCGCTCGCGCGCCTGTCCTCTCTCTATGTCCCATACCAAAACCCATGTGTGCATTTGAAATAAAATGGCGCTCTGGCGCGCGTTGCGATGTAACAACATTGAGGAAGGAAGCGTGGCTTCCGAAACGCGTCTGTGCAAGTAAAGTTGCTTTCTTGAATTGAAGATTCCCGTGTGTGCAGTCTTTATTTCCCACCCGGGATCGGGAGGGATCGAGCTTGCTTATTGAAAGCGTGAGGCTCCGACGCGCTTGGACCGCACCCGCCGAAAAGAGTGCCACGTACTTTGGGGCAGAGAGCAAGGATATATATATATATATATATATATATATATATATATATATATATATATATATATATATATATATATATATATATATATATATGTATGTATATGTATTATTTTGTTGACTGTACACTGCATCTGTTTCTTCTGTGTTCCAAGGGAATTATTTTGCAGGAAACTTAACAATGAAGGATGTTACTGCCCCTCCATTTTTTTAATGTCACTAGGGGACCCACCTATCAGGTGGCAAAAATGGAGGAAGGTGTTTCAAAAAAGGTACGCAAAAGTGTGTGGGACCTTTCTGAGTGCTGAGAAAAAAACTGCTCTGCTTCTACATTGTCTAGGTTTGGAGGGTCAAGAAGTATTTGACAATCTCCCAGACATTGTGGGGGAAGATCTGAATGAGTATGAAGTTTGCATTATGAAGTTAGATAGACACTATGGGCCTCATTTATGAGGCTGTGTGTCACTTTTACGCTGAAGTGACGCACCATTGGCGTAACAAATGCATTGTGTTGTGCCATATTTACAAAGTGACGCATCTAGTTAGATGCGTCACTTTGTAACCCCCTGCGCCACGTTATACCTGCACCAGGTATAGTGTATGCAAGGGGGGCATATTGACGCAAGAAAGGCCGTAGAAGTGATGCAGTGAAATCTATGAGCTTTCACTGAGTCACTTCTAGGACACCATTGCGTCACAATCTTGCGCCTGCCTCACAGCAGGTGTAAGACTAACACAGGCCCTTTCACATGGGGCTTGTCCCATGCTAAAGGGCGCATTTCTGGAGTTGCGTCATTATTGTGACACACTCCAGCAATGCGTCACTTTTGCTCTTACAGATACGTCAGAAATACTGACATATCGGTAACTCCTTGCGACATGATGCGTCATACATTAAATATGACGCATCAGGTATGTCGCAAGGAGTGCTCACAGAGAAGTGACCCTTCGCTGCTTTCACGCAGCGATGCGTCATTTCTCATAAATGAGGCCCTATTTACCTAAGATTATCACTATTTTAGAGCGCTATCGTTTTGGATGCAGAAGTCAAAAGGAGGATGAATCCGTAGAGAATTGTGTCACTGCTATAAGAAAGTTAGCCTCCTCCTGTAAGTTTGGTGCTCTAATTGTGGTAAAGATTCAGGATCAATTTATACCTGGGTGCATTATAGAAATAGTGAGGATTGATTTGCGGCAAAAAGATTAACCTTCTTTAGATGAGGTCCTATTAATTGCAAAGCTAATAGAGCATTCTCTTAAGAGTGTGGAAGTTATCGGAAAAGATGAAGCGAAAAGTGACACTGTTCGCATTTTGAAACATCCCATGAAGGAAAAAGACAAAAGAAAGGACATTAATTATAAGCTAGGAAAGAAAAGTACTGATCAACCTAAATGCTACAGGAATGGTAAGCTGGGTCATTTGGTAAATGACGAAAAGTGGCCAGCAACTAAAGCTGTTTGTATGAACTGTAAAAAAACAGGACATTTTTCCGCTGTCTGCAAGTCAAAAACAGCCAAAGGGAAGGTAAATGCAGTCAAAGACAGATTCAGCAGTGACAGTGATGGGGAGAAGGATTTTGACCGTGGTCAAATTGTGTTGCAAGTGACAGGGAATGGAAACAAGAGTTCATTAGATGAAATTATTGTTTAGGGTGGAAGAACGAAAGTCTTGTCTGATTTGGGATCCAAGATTATAGTGTCGAAGGAATTTTACTTATTAGAGCTTAAAGACAAATTTAAAGTGGTAAAAACCTGATATTAGGCCATGTGCAAATGGTGGGGAACCTATAAAGTGGTTTTGTTATTTTTGGAGACTGCTTGAGTACAAAGAGAGATATACTAGCGCGAAGGTGTACATATCACAAAAGGGAGACAGCATTCTGAGCTGGGTTCACTAGAGAGAAATTGGGGTGATGCGAGATCCAAGCAGTGATCCTCCCATTGTGTTGAAAGAGGGGTTTCAAGTAAAGGAGGGGGATGTACAAGAAGATTCTGGTGACACATTTGCACATGTTTTTAAAGGAGATTTTCCTAGAGTGTTCAATGATGAACTTGGATGCCTCCATTATTATGTGTATCGCAAACGTCTTGTCAGTGGAACAAAACCATTTTGTGGAAAGGTGCATGGTGTTCAATTTGCGGTGAGGGAAGAACTGAGAGCAGAGTTGGAGAAGCTTAAGAGTGATGTTATCATTGTAGAAGTGGAAGGCACGCAGTGAGTTAAATAAGCAAGTGGTGGTGGACAAGTATCCGCTGCCCACGATCTCTCATATGCTCATGTTGTTGAAAGGTGCTAAAGTCTTTTCAACTATAGATCTCAAATCAGCTTACCACCAGCTCAGGCTTGGCAAAGAAACCTGGGATCTCACAGCTTTTATAACACCGTTTGGTTCATTTAGGTTTGTTAGATTGTCCTTTGGATTGGTATCGGCGTCTCAGTGTTTCAGAGGGCTCTTGAAAAAGTATTAAAGGTACTTGAGGGTGTAAGGATTTACCAGGATGATGTTTTTATCTTCGGCACGGACAATGATGAGTATGACAAAAGGGTGAAACAAGTTTTAGGGAAGTTACATCCTTCAATCTTACTGTTAGACTGGATAAATATTGGTTTAGGAAGAGATCCATCAACTATTTGGGCCACATGATAACTGGTGAGGGCGGGTGTCACACCCAAGGAGGACCTTGTGTATGCCATATGGAAATTAACAGCTCCCTCCAACAATGAAGAATTAATGAAATTTCTCGGTATTGCAGAGTATTATAGCAATTTTGTTATATGCTTTGCTGAGTTGTGTGTGACCATGAGAGGTTTACTATGTAAAGGAGAGGTGTTTGTTTTTACGGAAACTTGTGAGGCAGAGTTTGAAGCGATTAAAAGAATATTAGGCAAAGCTCCCAAATTACGGAGTTTTGACCCTGCTAGCAAATCCATCCTAGTCACAGATGCGAGCATGAAAGGCTTAGGAGCTGTGATGCAACAAGAGACAAGTGGTTCTTAAAATTTAATTCTGTTTCTCTTACGTAGCCTTCGAGGGGCAGAGTTGCATTATTCCCTTATTGAGAGGGAGGCTCTGGCGGTCCATTTGGCGGTTAAGAAATTGAAGAATCTGTTGTGGGGTAGCAGGTTTGAAGACTGCACAGACCATAAACCATTATGTGAAATATTTAAAAAGAAAGGAATTGATGCAGTGGCAGGAAGAATCTCAAAGTGGGTTGTTGTTCTACAGGAGTACGATTTTGAGATAAGGAACTTGCCTAGCTTGAATCCTACATAATGGTACTCATTGACATGTACTCTAGGTGGTCAGAAATGAAGATCTCTAAAGAGATTAAATTCAAAACAAGACGTGTTCTGTCCTTTCTTAACGAATTGTTTGGAAGAGAAGGTATACCCAATGGTATGCTGACCGACAATGTAGTGCAACTGGTTTCAAAAGATATGGAGCAATTACTAGGGAAATGTAGGACTAAGCATAAGAGATGTTCATTATATCACTTAAAAGCAAATAGTAATGTGGAGTGCTTCAATCCTGTGTTGAAGGAGACTATCACCATGACCAAGGAGAATGCTGTGGATTAGCAGGAGATGATTGCTAAAAAGGTTGAGGCTTATAGCGTCTCTTCTCATGCAGTCACAGGGAGATCTCCGTTTGAATTGTTTAGGGGAAGAAATCGCAAAAGATTGGCAGCTCCACCTTGGCTGAATGACATGGAATCTAGAGCAGGTATGCTCATAGCTGACTAGAATTGTAATACCAGGGAGGCAAAGAAGATAGAGGCCCGTAAGAACAATTATGACACTAGGAAATCAGTTAAGATGACAAACATCAAGGTTGGTGATTGGGTAATGATTAGAAGACCATTCAGGGTCAGCTGGGCTCCGCAAGCCACAGAAGGTAATCAAGCTTATGAGCATTGCTGTTAAGACAGAAGACTTCTGCATATGGAATCTCAATAGAGTGGTTGTTCTCAGAAATGATTTTGTTGGAGAGGATGCAGTGGTGGTACCCACTTCAAAGGTACCTTTGAGGAAGTCTACTAGAGACAGTAGAGTTCCTTTACATTTCAAAGATTATCTTTTGGCTTAAAAAAAAAAAACTTGTGGCAATCTATTGAGTTTTATGCTTCCTAAAAACCATTATGTGTGTTAATGCATGTTCCTATATATTCTCATGATAGGTTTCTGTTCAATTCGTTTTATGCTATATGTGTGTAAAGGCTGTTTAACATGTTTTGTTCTTGTTTAAGGGGGGGAAGGTTTGTGGTATCACAAGTGCTGGTGTTTTCACTTGAGAGTAATCTTGGAAATTGAATTGTATGATCTGACAGAGTGTTGAGATAGGAGACAGGCAGTTGATGTGGAGCAGTTGCTGGGGATGGATAGGACTCTCGGAATAAGGAATAAAATTCATCTTTCTACAATCTATTGTCACTGGATGCTATTGGAGCCACTTTGTTACAACTACCGTAAGGGTTACAGGCCTAACATGCGGGCCACAGTCAGAGTTTATTCCGACGGAACAGAACATGTCAAATCAGACAACAGGGTATCTTCTTGAGGTGCTCTAACCGCATCTCTGAGGCCTGGCCTCTTATACACAGGTTTATGGTCTTTATTACATTTTATTACATGTGGCACATTCCTGTAGACACTTTGAAGTACGGAAAGACATCCTCTGAATCCCCGCTTCAAGGCCGTTCCCACATACATTTACAGTGGAAGTCCCCACCCCGGTCTCAGTAGGTGATGACTGTCGCGCAGCTGGACATTCCGCCGGTTCCCGGAATGTGTGTGGTTGATCGGATCTCGTGGGGTGGGGGCTTTGATCAGTTGTAGATCCTTTGAAGAGGGCAGCATCCTACTGTATGGGGGCAATAAACTGCATCCGCAGGGCCAGGTGGTGGCCTGAGATCGAGACAATCGGGCACAGAGGAAAAGGGGGGTTCATCAAAGGATATGATATCATGAAAGGGATGGAGGGAGGTGTTTAGCTAGGAACGGGATGTGGCTCCGAGGCAAGGTCGCGCTGAGGGGGAGGTTTATGGTCCAAGCATGTGAGAGCGGGGGCTGTCAGTGTGCGGGGGATGCTTGCGAGGTTAGAGGGAGAGAGAGAGAGAGACGCGCTGGCTATCGGCAGTGGGCAGAGAGGCTATGGCATTCAAAATGGCTGCTACTCACGCGCACATATGAGCCTGAAAAGGGACAAGATGGCTCCGATAATGTTGATGTCGCAAACTAGATTTTAACAGTCCTCCCTTTTCAACATATCTAGCCAGCTTGTCAATCTATATCTATCCCCATTATATTTCGGACTTCAACTTTGCACAATGCTTTCATGCGTTCGGTTTCAAAGTCCAGAGTCTTAGGGCAGATACAGTTTGCACAAAGTGAGCACAGGGGTGGCAAACATTGAACATCCAGGCAGAATCCACATATTACGACAATCGGTATCAATACAATCATAAACAACCTCCCCCCCCAGTTCTTTACAGTACTCCAGAACCAACTCCCAAGCGACCATTCTTTTTGTTCCTGGTGAACTTCTGAGGAAAGTCTGTGGAGGTGTTCAACGGCTTTGTAAACTGAGGGTGAATTGTCCTGTATGTAGGTGCAACAGCTGGACCCAATGATACGGCATGCTCCTCCACGATCCGCTAGAACCACATCTAGAACAAGGCGGTTCTGAAGAGCCACCAGGCGGACCGAATGAAGCTCGGCTGTATTGTTTGTGAGGATGCCAGCTGTGATGTTCATTGTCGTTTCAACTGCCTGGGTCAAATGTCGGATGGCACGGCTGTTCGCCATCGGACCCCAGAGTGGAACAAGTCCCTTCAAAGCGTCCAGGAACTGTGCTCCGGTGGAGTCGGCTTGCTCAATGTCTTTTGCTCGCTTTTCTTGGTGATGGTTTGCTGGAGCCACATAGGTCGGAGGAAGAATGAAGGCAATGTAACAGGTACCCCCCCAGCCTTTGGGGAGCCAAGTGTAGGCTTTTGTACCACAAACAAAGTACATGTTCGGAGAGGTGACAAAAGAGGGTGGATCAGTTGAGTCCAAAGTTCTGGTGATGCGGCAGGCGCTGTGGCCTACCAGCTGTGTCCCAAGGCCTTCGATGCACACAAGGCCCAAGACATTTACGACAGATAGGGCCACAGTCAGGGTGGCAGCTGTACGTTTCCGGAGGTAGGAAAAAGTGGGTCTGGTTGGGTTGTTGAATACCTGCATTTCAATCCGTTCTTTGGCAGGGATGTCCATATGAATAGAGTTGTTGGATGTCCGAGGGCAAAAGGGAGCAGCAGTTCTTCCTGTTTTGTTCCATGATAAAAGTGTGCCATAGTTCTGCTTGAAGTGGCATTGTCTCCGTAGCTTTCTTGCAAGAGGATCAGCCAAGCAAGGCAGGAACCATGAACGGAGAAAGGTGAAGGAATGAAGGGGATGGAATGTCCAGTGGTGTGGGGTAACAACCGACAGATCCAGCAGTTTGTGGCATTGGTGGCAAGATTGTGCTGGTGCAGCAAGTGCACGAAGGAGTTGTTCCAAAACTCCTTACGTCTTTCTCGGAGTTGAGGTGAAAGAGAGACCAGGTAGTGTTCTTTCATTGTGGTAGGCTGTGCAGTCGTTAGAAATGTCTTATGAGCTGGTGCGCTCTCTTCCACGATCCAGAGGGTGGTCATGAGGAGGAGGCAAAAGAGAAGGGCGATAAAGAGAGCAATAGTCTTTGAGCTGTGTATTTTGTCAGTCTTTGGGTTTCTGTAGTGAGTCTTCGGATGTCCGGTTGCTTCCATCATCTTCGTGTCGGGGGCTTCCATCATCTTCATATTGGGCGCTTCCATCATCTTCAAGGGGCTCGGTAGCGGGCAGAACCACAAACTTCGTTTGGCTTCTCTCCTGGCAGCCTTAGTAGTGTTAGGCCACCGCTCTGAGAATTGTAACTTAGTCAGTGGTCTGCTTAGCCAAAGCTCCCTCCTTTCGTCGCAGGTTATACCCTTTTTTGGATGGCACAGTGGGATTGGGAAATTCTGCCAGTTCAAGTGTCTCTTTATCAGGGTAACAGCTCAGGGATGGTCGATCTTTGTTCAGGAGCTCTTCTTGGGTGGTCACGTCTTTGGTCGTCGTCAGGGTTGAGAAGATCTTCTTACAGTGGTGTGCATGCAGCCAGTTCTTCTTTCCTTCCACTCGAAGAGCTGTTCGGTTGGTGATCAAGACTTGCCAGGTGCCCGTCCACCGGGGTTCCAGACTCCGTGCATGCTGAAAGTTACATATCAGCACTTAGTCTCCGGGTTGGATGTCATGTCCGGGGCCCCTGGAAGCATCAGGAATGGCCTGCAGCACCTGTTGATGGTTAACAGACAGTGTCTTAGTCAGATTGTACAAATAATCAGACATTAGGACATCCGGGACGTCGTGAATGGAAGTTGGTTTTGGTGCAGACCAAATACTCATGGGTCGGCCGAAAACGACCTTGTAAGGGGTCAAATGGTGTTTGGTGGGGGTGGAACGCATTGATAGCAATGCCAGTGGGAGAGCGTCTGGCCATTTCAGTCCTGTGGTAGCCACTATCTTAGCTAGTTTGAGCTTCAGTGTGGCATTATGTCGCTCAACTAGTCCAGCAGATTGGGGGTGGAAGACTGCATGACATTTTTGTTTTACACCCAACCCCTTCAAGATGAGTTGGATAACTTCGGCTACGAAGTGGGGGCCATTGTCGCTCCACAAAATTCGACAAAGGCCGTAGCGAGGGAAGAATTCTTTCAGTAGTACCTTTGCAGTGGCAATGGCAGTGTTGTCGCGAGTTGGATAGGCTTCCACCCACTTGCTAAATGCGCACACGACAACAAGCACATATTTCAGGCCTTGGCATCTTTCTAGTTGGATGTAGTCCATCTGTAGGACTTCAAATGGGTGATTGGGAACCCCAAACCCTCCCCGGGGTAGTACAGTTTCTTTCCCAAGGTTGTGTTGTAGGCATATCAGACATTTTTGGACCAGACGTTTAGCAGAGTCTGTGATCTTGTCATTGTGCCAAACTTTGGAGACAAGTTCGGCCATAGGGGCAGATCCTATATGTGCAGGGGAGTGTGCCATGGCCAGTCTGGGGATCAGGTATGAATTGGGCAGCAACCATTCGTTCGTGTCTTTTGTCCGCCAGCAGCCTTCATCGTCTTTCAATCCCACCCGTGCCCATTCAGTCAATTCGTGTGGTGAGCTGGCCATCTGGATGTCCCTAATAGTTTCCCTAGCGTCCGTCCATTTTTCTGTTTGTGACCTGGTCATGTACATGCGTGTCGTTGTCCTATTCTCGGCTGTTGTCCGGGCAGTGATGTCGGCCAGTGCATTCCCCTGCCCAATGATGTCTGTCACCTTTTTGTGTGCCTGGCATTTGATTACTGCAAGCTGTTTGGGAAGGAGGACCGCTTCAGTCAGAGCAGAGACTAGATCTCCGTGTAGGATGGGTGTGCCGTGTGAGGTCAGGAATCCCCTCTCCTTCCACAGGAGCCCAAAATGATGAACCAACCCGAAGGCATACTGGCTGTCGGTGTAAATGTTTGCTGTGGTTCCTGCTGCTAGGATACATGCTCGTGTGAGGGCAATCAGTTCTGCTGCCTGTGCAGATCGTTGTGTGATGCGGGCTGTCTCCACTACAGTTCGGGCTGTGGTAACTGTATAAGCAGCTGAGGTGGTGCCGTCGGGGAGTTTGATGCAAGAGCCATCCACCCACAGCTCTCTGTCAGGGTCTGGGAAGGCAGCGTCTCAGAGGTCAACCCTACTCCTAGTCTGTTCGTCCGTGAGGGTCACACAGTCATGTATAGGGGACACATTGGGGTTCTTCTCAGGTAGGGGCAACAAAGTGGCCGGATTCAGCGTGGTGCATCTTTTCAGTGTGATGTGGGGTGCAAGCAGAGTCAGTTCGTACCCGGTCAGTCGTGCACTAGTCAGATGTTGTGTCTTAGTCTGGTTCAGGAGGGTGTAGACCGCATGGGGTACTAACACCGTGAGGGAGTTCGAGAGTACGATCCCCTCACTTTGTCGGATAGAGATAGCAGCGGCAGCTACAGCTCGAAGGCAGGCTGGCAAAGCTCAGGCTACGGGGTCAAGAGAGGCAGAGAAGTAGGCACATGGACGTTGCTTTGGGCCAATGGACTGGGTCAAGATGGACAAAGCGCATCCCTCCCTTTCGTGAGTATAGAGGGAGAAGGGCTTTGTGTAATCAGGGGTTCCTAGGACGGGGGCCGAGCAGAGGGCATCTCGTAGTTCTTTGAAGGAGGATTGGATTCAGGGGTCCAAGGGAGCGGGAAGGGGACATCTTTAGCCAGCAGGGAAAGCAGTGGTTTCACAATGAGGCTGAAATTTGGCAACCATTGTCGGCAGAAGGAGGTGGGGCCTAGCAGGGAGCGGACTTGTTTCTGGGTTTTAGGGACGGGGTTTCTAGAATGGTCTGAATTCGATCGGGTGTAAGCTTTCTCCCGTCTTCGGACAAGAGGTGGCCTAGGTAAGTGACCTGGGGTTGGCAGAATTGCAACTTTTTCTTGGAAATCTTGTGGCCATTTTCCGCAAGGAAGTGCAGGAGTTGGATGGTAGCTGTGACTGCAAGTGGAGTGGTGTTGGCTGCCAAAAGGATATCATCAACGTACTGTATCAACACCACTCCATCCGGTAATTGGACTGCGTCCAGTTGTCTCTTGAGGGCCTGGCTATAGATGCTGGGGCTTTCAGTGTAGCCTCGGGTGCTCAACAGTATCTATACGAGCGGGCTTTTAGGGTGAAGCCGAAGTGGTATCGGCTGTCTGGGTGAATGGGGGTAGAGAAGAAAGCATTCTTGAGATCAATGACAGTGAAGGTGGTGGCAGTGGAAGGAATCAGGGTCAGAATAGTGGTGATGTCTGAGACTACAGGGTAATGAGGTACAACTACTTTGTTGACCTCTCGTAGATCGATGATGAAGCGGTACGCTTTCTCATCTCCCTCACCTTGCTTCTTTATAATGGGTAGGATAGGGCTGTTGCAAACATTGCTAACTACTTCCTCTACCACTCCTGCATCTATCAGGGACTGGATAATCTTTACCAATGCCTTCTCGCCCTCGGGCGATATCCTTATTGTGGAAGTTTAGTGTGTATTGCGTCTTGTTGAACAGTTATGTGCACTGGGTCGATCATCATGCGTCCTACGTCCAAGTCGTCTTGGCCCACAGATATGGAGGTAGAGTGTCAAGTAGGGACAAGTCAGCATCAGTGATGGTAAACATGCGTCGGGTGGGACAAAGTCTGAGCAGTGTCGGGTTGTCGTACAAAACACCTAATAGTAGCTCGGAAATGCTTCAGCAAGTCAAGTCCCATAATGGCATCAGGGGTGTTGGATGAGAACAAAAACGTCGTGTCAGTGGTGTTATTTTCTAAGTCAAAGGAGATCTGTGTGGACAAGGGATTAGTGGAGGGCGTTCCATCGAAACCTATCGATGTTACAAGTGAGCCAGACAAGGGTGCCCTTGGAATCAGTCGTTTAGATAACGCACTATGTGTTTTGCCAGTGTCTACCAGAAATGGAGACCTCATACCCAGGACCTTAGCGGTGACATAAGGACCTTGCTGGCCAACATAGAGCTCGACTGAATCCCTCCCTTGCCCTTGGCAGTCCTATGCGAAGTCGTGAGTGTTGTCGCAGTCAGACTGCTTGTACTGGTTCTGTCGGGGGCGGTCAAATGTGTTCGGTCTGCCTGGCCTGTCGTTGCCAGTGTCGTTTGTGGACCCTCGTCCCTGTCCTCTATTTCTAGGCCCACCTGCTACATCTCTTGTGTCTTTATTCTTATTCATTTCTAACAGGACCGGACACTGAGATTTCCAATGGCTAAATCCCTTGCAAAATGCACACTGGTTCTCGTCAATGTCTTTACGTCCAGCATAGGGTGCGGGTGTACGGTCTTTAGGGGGTGGGTTTCTAGGAGCATTCGACTGGTAATTTCCCTTGTACTGCTCTCTTCCTATAGTCACCCCCTGCAACTGCGCAATCATCACCCTTTCCTTCAGGTCCTTTTTCTTTTTCTTGGTCGCCCTATCATTGTCGTTCTTCTGATGCTCATAATACTGGGCCGTCTGGAGGATAGCCGCAGGCTTGGAGGCCGCCCAACTACTCTCGCTAGCCTGTAGTTTCTGAGAGACCTCCTGTGACAGACCTTTAACATAGTTCTGAACAAACAGATGATGTCCGGTTGCAGTGGTCATGTCCTGGCCGCTGTAATCGGAAAACACAGTTTCAAACCAGGAGAAGTATTCTGATACGTCTTCCTGGGGTTTCTGGTGGCAGGCCGTTACTATCGACCAGTCCACCTTCTTTTCTGGGATCAGGGTTTTCAGTTTCTACACAATTTTTTCTGGGAGTTCTAAAATGGATTTCAAAGGTTTTTGTCCAGGCTCTCGTTGTCTGTCTATGCCATCGAGTTGTGACCAGGTATGTCCGAACAGCTCAAGGTGGTCGACTTTCTGGATTTGCTTCCAGACATCAGCTGGCAGACATAACCCAAAAAACAAATCCATGTCAGCTAGGGTCATAATCGTTGAACCTAGGGCTGTACCTAATTCAGTGTAAAAGGCAGTGGGGTTTTTCCGTAAATCGGGCAGGGATTTTCGGAATGTCAGGATATCTTGTCGATCCCATGGTTGGTAGACCCAGTTATAAACTACTCTCCCTCTCGCATCTTGATGGTTAACGTCATCGTGCGTTCCCAGACTTCCTGGGGGAACCCAGTAGGGAGCGGCCTCCCTTATAGGCATCATTGTATTAGTTTGTTCTATTCGAGGTTCGGTCGCTACAGGAGTCGTAATTATGGCTTCCAACCTCTGTTCAGTGAGGTGGCGGAAAACTTCAAGCGTACGTCACGTCACACTCGCCCTCATCCCCAATGTCAACTTTTCTATACAGAGTCGTTAGGCTTTCGGGACCTTTGTCTTGGTATCGGTCCTCATAAGCATTGAGGGTGTGATAACAAAATCGCACGACAAAGTGTCGTCTGTGGCTATCGGCATATGAATTGTACATATCCATTACATACTCCTCGCTCTCCTTTCGTTCCACCAGTGTCTTTACTATCTTATCGATCCCTGATCGCTCATCCTTGCTCAACCTGTTCATTCTAGTGGAATCTTTCTTTCGGGTCTCAGGGTTGTCTAATGCTACTGCTTGCGCTGCGTTGAGTACAAGGGGTTCGGCCGGCGCGGAGGCCATGAGGACCGAGGCCCTGGTACTATTCTCATCTGTGCTTGGGGGCTGCAGGTGCTGTACTAAGGGTTGGGAAGGGGCGTATGGAGGGGGCATGTAGATGATTGGAGGACCTAGTAATAGATCATTGTTCGCTCGCTGTTTCGAGGGTAACTCGGGGTAGAGCATAGAGGGTGTTCTAACGGGACACTGGCTCGATGTTTCGGACTCTTGCTTCTGCTTGGCTTCCTCTCTCTCCTTTATCTCTTCCTCTAACTTTCTGGCAGCTAGGTGAGCTGCTTTTCGTAGCTCTTTCTCTAGTCTGACGTCGTTTCTCTTTTTCCGTTGTTCTGCTTCTTTGCGCCACATGCCGAGACTTTCAAGCATAGTGGGCGTTGTCTTATTGTTACAAAGGGCTGTTTCCAGCACGTTTATTTTATCGTCATCGAAGGATCCTATCAGTGGCCACTGACTTTCCTGATCCTTTCTCGTATACTTGTGCCGTAGCTTACTATAGGCTACAGCGACTAGTCCATACTTTATGAACATGTCCTTATTAGGGGTGCCTTCCAGAGGAGCTGGATGGTTCACCTCTAATAAGCGGTCCGGGCTGAACCAACTACCAATCATTGGGGAGAAGATAGGCATGACAGATTACAACGGGGGACAAAGGCACGCACTACCTATCCTTCAATACTTGCAAAGACTAGACAGAATATTTCTATTCTAGGTTATTTGCAAACAGAGAATATCTCAAAGAACCAACTTCGAACAATCAATGTTCGGACAATCAATGAATCACTGGGGAGAAAAATAGGCACGACAGATTACAACGGGGGACAAAAGTCTGCGTTACCTACCCTTCACTATCTGCAAAGGAAGAGAGAATATTTCTATTCTTCCCCGTTTGCAGGCAGAGAATATCTCAAAAGAAAAACAATCGAAGAGTAATACTAATATTTTCCAAACAATCAAACAATCGTTTCGCAATTTGTCGTGTTACACGACCTTACCCGGACCGTATGGACAGTTTCTCGTCTTCCACTTCCAGCGCCCGATCATCCTCTATTCTCCGTAATTGTCGCGGCACTCCTGATGGTTCCCAGTCAGGACCGCAGATCACTCGAGAGAGGTCTGTTCGGAACCGGTGAAGTTCGGATGATCGGCTGCCAGACGAGGGTCTATCGGGCAGGTGCACTTCTCGATCGTTGCAGTCGTTCACTCTGTCGTCAGGACCTCTCCCACTGGATCCACGTGTCGCTGATGGGCCCCACGTTTGGGACGCCAATTTGTAAAAGGTATGGCCGATTTCGACCGATAACCTTTAAGTATTGCCCGGCGTTAGCCGCCTCTCATACCATTCGATATTTATCAAACAAAGAGGCAGGCGCTGGAGACTGGAAGGCAGGAAACAGGAGTTTATTCCGACGGAGCAGAACACGTCAAATCAGACAACAGGGTATCTTCTCGAGGTGCTCTAACCGCATCTCTGAGGCCTGGCCTCTTATACACAGGTTTATGGTCTTTATTACAGTTTGTTACATGTGGCACATTCCTGCAAACACTTTGATGTACGGAAAGACATCCTCGGAATCCCCTCTTCAAGCCCGTTCCCACATACATTTACAGTAGAAGTCCCCACCCCGGTCTCAGTAGGTGATGACTGTCGCGCAGTTGGACATTCCGCCGGTTCCGGGAATGTGTGTGGTTGATCGGATCTCGTGGGGTGGGGGCTTTGATCAGTTGTAGATCCTTTGAAGAGGGCAGCTTCCTACTGTATGGGGGCAATAAACTGCATCCGCAGGGCCAGGTGGTGGCCTGGGATCGAGCCGGACAATCGGACACAGAGGAAAAGGGGGGTTCATCAAAGGATACGAGATCATGAAAGGGATGGAGGGAGGTGTTTAGCTGGGAACGGGATGTGGCTCCGAGGCAAGGTCGCGCTGAGGGGGAGGTTTATGGCCCAAGCATGTGAGAGTGGGGGCTGTCAGCGTGCGGGGGATGCTTGCGAGGTTAGAGGGAGAGAGAGAGAGACGCGCTGGCTATCGGCAGTGGGCAGAGAGGCCATGGCATTCAAAATGGTAGCTACTCACGCACACATATGAGCCTGAAAAGGGACAAGATGGCACCGATAATGTTGATGTCGCAAACTAGATTTTAACATAGACCGTTTTTTTGCATAGATAGAGGTAGATGAAAACATATAGGAAGTTATAAAGGTAAAGAGGGCTGCATAGATGCATAGATAGATAGATAGATAGATGGATAGATAGATAGATAGATAGATAGATAGATAGATAGATAGATAGATAGATAGATAGATAGATAGATAGATAGATAGATAGATAGATAGATAGATAGATAGATAGATAGATAGATAGATAGATAGATAGATAGATAGATAGATAGATAGGTAGGTAGGTAGGTAGGTAGGTAGGTAGGTAGGTAGATAGATAGATAGATAGATAGATAGATAGATAGATAGATAGATAGATAGATAGATAGATAGATAGATAGATAGATAGATAGATAGATAGATAGATAGATAGATAGATAGATAGATAGATAGATAGATAGATAGATAGATAGATAGATAGATAGATGGATTGGTTGGAATAAATAATACCACAGCTTTTATTAGTAATCTAATACTTAAATGTGTACATAAGCATGACATACAAGAGAACTGAAAGCAAACTAGAAACACGTACGAGCAGGACATACTGACTAAATTGGTTTACAGTGTTAGAAACACGGGGGTTTACCCAAATAAGTCACTGGGACCTGGGTGAATTAATGGTACAAAAAGAGTGGTCCCAGAACATGAAACAATATACTTTAACAAATGATTATAAACTGAATTTAGGAAAAAGTTCACAACATTGTTTTTAATCACAATCAGTAAATCCAATAAATTGGAAATAATTTATAAGATACATAAAAATATATACACAATTAGTGCCCCTAAAGGGAGGGAGAGGTCAGGGTAGTGATGGAGAGTGTGGGAGTAACTAGAAAGTGACAAATAAATAGTCAGTTAAAGCCTTAATACATAGAACTGGCATATGACCAATGGTTCACAAGCAAGTCAATTTCGATTTCATGCTTCAACGAAAATGCAAAGTTGGCACACTCTCCATCACTACCCTGACCTCTCCCTCCCTTTAGGGGCACTAATTGTGTATATATTTTTATGTATCTTATGAATTATTTCCAATTTATTGGATTTACTGATTGTGATTAAAAACAATGTTGTGAACTTTTTCCTAAATTCAGTTTATAATCATTTGTTACAGTATATTGTTTCATGTTCTGGGACCACTCTGTACCATAAATTGGTTTACAAGCACAACTGTACTCCTCGATTACAATGCATACCAGCATGACATACATTAGTGCAGTTACAAATGCACTTCATTGCATGCATACTAAAAAAAGGACAACTTTATATAGACGATTTTTAAATGGAACCAAGTCTGTTATGTTGTTAAATAGCGTCAGTCAGATAAACATAGGGAGCTCAAAAATGCATTTGCAATAGCATCAGCAGGTCACAGGAACTGATAAAACTGGAATGTGCCCTGTGCTCATGCCAAAAGCAAGAGCTATCACACTAGGCTCTAAACACAAAGGCAACATACAGTAAAAACATAAAAACTGTCACTTAAGAGAATTACCTTGTGCGCAGATGTGCTCCTTATGAAAGAGCAAAACGCTGTCACTTAAAGTTAGTCAGTGGCTGAAGTAGGCTTCTCCACTGCCCCATGTTCAATGCTGTAGCTGAAGGAAACAAAATGTGAATGACACAACAGACCAATGAATAAAAAGTGCTGTCTGAAAACGCCTTTTGTAAGTACAGTAATAGTAAAATCAAAAGGTCTTGGCTAATGCCAGAACGTAAAAAAGCTGGCATTTGCTCTCTTCTCCCCAAATATAGATGTCTTAAAATATACATTTTACCAATACATTTGTTGTAGCAGAGCCTTTCATAAAATTAAAGATTTCAATGTGTCTCCAAATCTTCAGAAGTGTGGGTAACAGCAGTGCCAGCTTCCCCCATAACTTGCACCCAATGAGCTTGAGCCTCTTCTGTGGGATCTGGTACGAGCAAGAAAAAAGGCTGTAAGGTTAGTAGGTATTGCTCACACTTATTCAATTTACAAGTTGCTTTCTGCCTGATATCTGGCTATCAGATGGCATTTACTTGATCATTCCTTAGGACAGGTGTGTGTGTATCTGTAGCAGGGCCGGATTTTGGCATGGGTAGGCTGTGCCCTCCGTGCTAATGTTCAAAGGGGCGCACAAAGCTGCCTTCATTAAAGTCCTGACAACAACGTCCCTCAGTCTAACTTGACTCCATTCATTCAGACTGAACTGCTTTTTTGTAATATATTTTTATTAACTTGAGGCAGCAAAGAATAAACGAAGAACACACCACTGTTGTGAATAGTATGACAGAAAATATGCCAGAACTGCGATACATATTATCAGACCATTTAAGTTCAAGCAGGAAACACTCCCACTCTTCCCTCCTCTGGGGCACCAGTTAATCTTCTTCTTCTTCATATAGCAAGGAATGTAAAGATCCTCCCATGGGTGCTCTACAAGGATTCACCCTGTATGTATTCCCTTTGTCCCACACTCCTTTCACATACATTGTTTTGTCTGCCACCATACAGCAATCCATGTCCTTCTTCCTGTCCCGAAGGGCTGGTGGGGCATCTGTCCCCCAACTGCACGCTATATTGCACTTTGCTTGCACCAGCCCCGGTGTAACCCATGTTTGGTCCACTCGCCCCAGGTCTGTAGCCATTGAGGAGGCACCATTTGGCGGAGAGAAGGCTAGTTTCTCTCCACATAACTCTGAAGTGCAGGACACCACGGCCTCCCAATAAGATTGAATTTTTGGGCAGGGCCACACAATGTGATAAAACAGCCCTTCTTCCCCACCATCTGTACAAAGTGGATCTGTCGTCCTCCCTAGTTTGACCAATGTATTGCAGGAGATGTAAGCTCTGTGTAAAATTTTAAGCTGGACTGATCTAAAGCGAGCTCTAATGGTCACCTCTTTAGGGGATGCCAATGCTTCTGGTCAGTCATCTTCATGAAGGTCTATAATATCGCCTTCCCAGCATTCCCGTAGGAGTGTACGGGTGTCAGGGGAGTCAGTAATGAGTTTCTCATACGTCAGTGAGACTGCTTTTCGGGTTAAATGTTCTTCTATGAGTCTACATTCTAATGATGATGTCTCTGGAAAGGTTTTCCCACTAGTTATCACTGTCTGAATTGCATGAGGATTCTGTAGGTAACGGAAGGTTTCTGCGGGAGCAGGTCATGGGATCTCTGTAGCTCTGCCAATGGTACTATGTCTATCCAGGAGTGAATGTCTCCCATTTGTGAGATTCCAATCAATTCCCATGTATCAACCCCTATTCTGATGCCCATAGTGCTCAGCTGCTCAGATTCCCATACAGACGTTGCCCTGGGAATTTTGTTCTTCAATCCTAACTTAGAGAGGGTCATTTGCCTTAGATGTACTGTTAAAGCTGTGGGGCCCTCTAGTGGGAGGCGTCAGGGATTGGTATATAAAGCTAGGAGGTATCCTCTTGGTTGGAGAACCAATTGATTCATCCAAAAGGCCCGTTCAGACATAGGTTGGTGAACCCTTTGATTTATAGTTGCCAATTGTGCCACTCTATAGTACGTTTGCATATTGTGCAGTTCATTCCCCCGTGTCAATTAGCTAAGTGCGATCCGCAGGAAACCCCCAACCCATTAAAGGGTTCGGACCACACTCTCTATCGATTTGAAATATGTATCAGGAATTAGGAATGTGTGTTTTGCATTAGGTAGAGAAATCGTGGCAATGCCATCATTTTAAATACTGCCACTCTTCCCAAGAGGGAGAGCGATCGTCAGTTTTGTACCTCAGTCTTGAGTCAGGTCAGGGACGTTGTAAATTACGGGCATGAAAGAGCCAAGTCGGTGGTGATGAAGATGCCTAAATAGAGAAACCCATCCACGACTATCAGTGCGTCGCACTCTGCAGGTAGATAGGGCCTTGGATCGTGAAGAAACAAATATGACCGATTTGCACCAATTAATTGAGAACCCGGAGTACCTACTGAAGGTCACGCAGATTTTTAGAATTCTAGCAATAAAGGACCGGGGAGATGCTACATAAGAATAATGTCTGTGTATAAAGATATTTTGTCTTCCTAGTTTACTGACCAATGAGACTGGACTGCTTTTAATCTCTTTTACTTGCTTCAGGGGCCGTTTTACACTCCATGTGCCCCTTCCTTGTCCTCCCATCTCACTCTCACACACACCTGCTGACACACTTCAACTGCGATTCGCACCACCAACAACTTCGCACCAGTGTGAATCAGATATCTTGAGAGTGACTCTGGATATTTGGAGGAGGTGGTAAGAAGTTTGTGGGCAGAAGTCAGTAAATGCTCTGATGTCTCAATGGCCCGCCTATAATAAAGAAAATGGACTGTCTGCTACCATATTTTATTTACCAGCTGACCTAAGGGCGCCAAATTTCTCTTCGCCCAGGGCCCTCGCTATCTGAGCAGAGGCCTGCTCTGATCGGTACTACTGTTTAGAGGTTAGTTTCACAGAACTGCTTCATTACCAGCACTTCCCAGCACTACCGTATTCATATGCGGCTTTCAGAGATGCCTGGCTGTGGGCAAACTTTTAGATCGTCCTATGAGATTGTTGGACAGATGTCTGCATAGAATAATTCAGGAGAAGCGTATACTATAGCTGAGGACAACTGCAAATATTTCATCTGCGAGCAGATAGATGACTTGTTTCACTGCAGCACGCAAATATGATCTCAGATTGTGCACGTCCACTCTTGACGCACTGACTTGATAATACCTAAACTGGGGCTAAATTCAAACAAAATGAGCACATTCAGTCGTTTATAGAGGCCACGTAAATGCATATACTAGCCGGAAAAAAATGTATCCCACAAGCAGGGCTGCAACTCGGCGGCCTTCTTATACTATGGCCAAGGTCGCCATTTTGTAAAAAACAATCCAGAAATATTTCACGCATTCTATCGTTGAGAAAACAAACAATAATGGATTTTTTTTTCTTCCCTGCTGCACCGTCGGAACCGGCCGGGCTCTGCCAAGCTGGATAATAAGGTGTGTTTCATAAGGAAGATGGTTTTAATAGGATTGAATGTAGCGCCGGCAGCCTCTACTGTGTCATAAATTTCCTAGACGGGCTTTTTGTGTCATATGGCTCCTGGTTATAATGAAGGGGTTTTGAATGGGATGTAATGTGGTTGGGAGCTGTGCTACGGTGGCCATTTGTCAGACACCTCCGCAGTACTCCCGGTAATGAAGCGTCTCATATATATAAATATATATATCTTTAGATACAGATTTGAAAACGCTGCTCTTCAGCGCCAATGATAAAGGTGCAGTCTTCTGTCAAAGGGAACATTAGCAGCACTGTGGGAAGAATTCCCGTCTGCAGCCGAGCCTCTCCAGTGAGCAGAATCCCTGCAACACGTATCACTATGTGATTTGAGGAGCCAATTTAGACATATTTAGACCGCAGGTACGAATACGAGCAAAGGTCAACAACTTTGGAATCTAATGGAACCCTTATTCCATGTCCACAGTGCATCATATATAATATGATCATCTTTTTCATTTATTCTAATGCGTTCTGCCACTGCCTTGCGGCTTTGTACCTTTGTGCTCGCTGCTTGCTATTACGAGCCAACAAGTCAATCAATATATGGACCTGGCAAGAATGCAATAAGAGCAGGCACTGGAGAAGCAATGCACTAATCTACTTAGCAGTCTCGCCGGCCTGAGCAGGAGGCTTCTAGCCCGTTAAGGAACGGTCCCCTCGTCAAATAAATAAAAACACTGCAAGCCTTGTGCTTTAGCCATTAATGTGCCAGCCTGAGTTGAGAAGCCAAAGTCCTGACACTGCCCTCTCCTCCTCCATCTTGTCTTGTATCAGCCCCTCCTCCTCTTCAACCTGCCCTCTCTGGCCGCCCTTTCCTTTAAGACTGTGCAGTTCTATCTGTTATGTTACTTCCTTCAAAACCCCACCCGTATTTTGTACTACCAGTAGCGGCTCCTGGAGGGAGTGCTGCCAGGCGCTGACGCAGGGCGGGGAGGGGCATGGTGGTGGGCAGTAAACGCCGGATTATGGCATTTGGCGATGCAGCACACGCAACAAAATTCGTATTATTTATTTATTTGTGTACTTACCTCCGTTCGGCCATATTCCGGAGTTTACTACCCCCACTCTGACCTGCGTCCCCGCCCTGCAGCTCTTCTTCCAGGAGCCACTACTGTGTACAACACTGACCCTACCAGGGAAAAAGTCTTAAAAAAGAAAAGTGGGGGGACTACCCATGTTAGGCAGTATGCAAGTGACATCATGGCGCATGCCATCACAGGCAGCGCATGATGTCACAACGAGTGACATTGCATGTGGCATCATAGAAAGTGGGAACATTGTAAGTGACACCCCAACAAGTGACATCAAATAGTAACACCTCACACATATGTTTATCAGGTACATCATGAGTACATTTTAGCACATTATGCGATTTAACAAATGAGATTTGGAGTTAGGGTTGTGCCAAAAAAGTGGCGCAATCCCACCACAAAATCTGGGCCTCAACTAATACTTTTTTTTATCCCTGCCACGAATAAATTGATCACAAGGAGAGGCATAGTAGTAGATCTGTTTCGCTTAATTGGTTGTAAAGTCTGCATTAAAAAAATATTTTATGGGGTTATTGCATCTGCTGCAGAGGTGTCCAGTAAATCTCAGGGAATTATAATAATTGTGAGATAAATCTGGAGGTAAAAATATTTGTTGGAGAGATCTGTGTTTTGTGTAGTTCCAGACTTGAATCAAAGTAGTATAGAAGGTGAAAGTATCTCCTTCAAAGCACATCATGTAACATGCAGATGACAGATTTTTATTTTATGTAGATGGGTAAGTGGCCTACTGCTATGAACACAGTACTTGCAGTTCATACATTGTAATTCATCTAATATAGCATAGTGAGCTACGTAGGGCATGTGACTCCTACACCTTGTAACCCTCACTGTCTCATGAAACACATCTTGTACATTGAATTACCCACTTACATGATTTCTTGTCAATGTATAATGTGTATGTTCTGTAAATTGCTGACACCCTGCATTGGTATGAGTAGCGCTGTAAAAGAAATAAAATAGTACTATTTAAATTGCTTGTGCAAATACTGGGACAGACCAACACACATGGCCTTCTTACAGGGCATGAATTTATATACAGGGACTGAGCAAAGTGAAAAGCATGATGCTCCTAAATACCTTTGGAAAGATAACACGCTGTGTGCTTTTGTTTCTCCTCCTTTGCGTTTAAGTGTGATAATCTAGGCCTCCTGTAGTCAAGATACTTGATTGATCAAAAGGAGGCCTGATGGCTCCTTAACATTGGCCTTTATCTTTGGCCTATCTGGAGGTGAAAAAAGCCCCACTCGCTTCCTGCACGTTGCTGCTGGTAATAATAATACGCGGATTTGTATAGCATGGATAATCACATGTGAAGGAATCCAGGCGCTGTTCATAGGCACAGGGAGACTGGGTGATTTTGCCCAGAATCACAGGATGTTGAGCCAATGTCGAGACTCAAACCTAGAAACCCCATTTCTGAAGTCAGCAGCTCTGGCCGTTATGCCACAGACATGGTGCAGGCGCTGCTGAACGTGTCCAGGTGTCTTAAAATTATACCGAGACAAGTTTAGCATATTTTTGTGGGGCACAACTGTGAAAATAGTGGGTGGACACAGTGTATCCATGTGTACTCCGGACTTGTGCCCTGGACCCCACTATTACCTTCTTAAATTCCCCCTCTTTTCCCTGCTGGTCTAACACCTTGTGATATATTATATTCTTGTAATGCTTTCTCTTGCTTTGTAGGCAGGCTCACTCTATAAGTTTACACACTTACATAAACACATATATTGAAACAACACATACCCACCTACAAGGGTACCCATGCGCGTCATTGTGGAGTTCGTCGACACCCTATGTAGAACGGTGGCGTCCCATTTGCAGAGTAATCTGTAGAGATGGAGTGGGACATCCGCTGCCTGCATGTACATAAATTTGTAGATGAAAGCAGAACCATTAATGCTTCTCACCTTCATCAGAACTCAATGCTGTATTTTTCCTCACTGCCCAATGAGTTACTTTATTACTTGTGCACTGTTCTGTGAACTTTTTTTTTTACTAGCATTCACTCTAAACACAAAGAAGACGGCAGTAAATACGTGTGCCCTACTGCAGTCACTTGAAGAGTCTGGGAAACCAAAATTACAGCCAGCGGCAGACAGCTAATGAGCAAGCTCCCAAACGGGAGATAGAGAATGGTCATCCATATCTATGAAAATTGACCAATTACAGCACACTCCTCAAAATGAATTACCCTCGTTGTCATTATTAACCAGCTGGCTGGCACTCATTTTATCGACTTCACGACAGAAGGCTGAATCAGTTGTTCTGGGATTCAGACATCTGCATTAGTGTATTAACTAACTGGATTTGCACTTTTTACATCCGGTGCCAATGGTGCTGCATGAGTGTTAACGACTGGGAGGCATAAAGTGCCTTTTAGGGCTTCAGAATCTGTGATAAGGAGCCTGCTGCGAGTCACCTGCAGTTTATTATTGAAGTGTCCACTGCATGAATTATAGAGCCTGGTGGCGAGGTTCCCTGTCCCCCAAGTACAATGAACATGGGATCTAATCACAGGCAGAAAATGAACTTCCCTCTGTGTGAGACATCAATCCTCACTGAAATGGCACATTTAAATTATCTTTATTGAGTATCAGCGGGCGGATGATTACACCGGGAACCTCTCCAAATGATGAGACTGAGCTGCCTAGATGGGCTGTAATGTTTTCTTGCTCTCTTGTAATTCTACAAAATCATGCGTTTGTGGAAAAAATATAAAGCTGTACATTCTTTCCATTTAACACCAACACAATTAATGCACACAATTAACTTTTTTACGGTGTGAATGAGTGAATGCGTGGTGAGTAGTCTTGTACATTGCAACTCTACAAATGTAATCCATTCCTGGCACTCCCATGACTTGCGAAATGTTGGGTGGGGGTGGGGGGAGGCTCTCACCACTTGAGTACGCTGGGCAGCGTATTCTAAGGTTTTAAAGAAGACTGTCCTTAGCAGATCTCGGATGAGTCCCTTGAAGTAGGTTTTCATTTTAATGCGGAGAATTTCGGGGCTCTCCTGTGATTGTACCTGCCTGCAAGGCCGTGAAGTTTGAGGACAATTGGCAGGGTGGGGCAGATCTGTCGCGGTGAGAAGAACTGAGCTACTCTGAAAAGGTACAAACTATGGGCCTCATTAATGTGAAATGACGCATCGCTGCTTGAAAGCAGCAATGCGTCACTTCTCAGTGCGCACTACTTGCGTCATGATTGATGCGTCATATTTATAATATGATGCATCATGGTGCAAGGAGTTACAGATACGTCAGTATTTCTGACGTATCTGTAGGTGCAAAAGTGACGCATTGCTGGAGTGTGTCACAAAAGTGACGCAACTCCAGCAATGTGTACTTTCACATGGGCAAGTCCCATGGGCTTCATTTATGAAAAGTGACGCATCGCTGCGTGAAAACAACGATGCGTCACTTTTCATTGCGCCCTTCTTGTGATACCAATGATGTGTCATATTTTCAGTATGAAGTATCATTGCGCAAGGAGTTACAGATACGTCAGTATTTCTGACGTATCTGTATGGCGCAAAAGTGACGCATTGCTGGAGTGTGTCACAAAAGTGATGCAACTCCAGCAATGCGTCCTTTCTCATGGGGCAAGCCCCATGTGAAAGGGCCTGCGTCAGTCTTACGCCTGCTGTGAGGCAGGCGTAAGATATTGACGCATTTGCATCCTAGAAGTGGCGCAGTGAAATCTTATAGATTTCACTGCGTCACTTCTACGACCCTTTCTTACGTCAATACGCCCCCCTTTCATACATTATACCTGGCGCAGGTACAATGTGGCGCAGGGGTTTACAAAGTGGTGCATCTACCTAGATGCGTCACTTTGTAAATATGGCGCAACAAGGTGCATTTTTTACGCCACTGCTGCGTTACAAAAAGTGAAGCACCGGCGGCGTAAAAGTGACGCACAGCCTCATAAATGAGGCCCTATATTTTGTAAAGTCCTCAGTGGAAGAAGATCATGTAGTCAGTACATGGGTTGACCCCAGATACGATTACTCCTGTGCTCTTGGTTGTCATAGAAGCATGTTATGGAACCTAGAAACACCCTCTAAGTCTTTTTATGCAATTTCACTGGCAGTAATGCTACGGAGGCGCACCTCATTTAACAGTACAATCAGATCGGACTATACATTTGGGGAATGCAAAAATATTTATCGTTTTCACATTTACATTTGGGGTTGGTGCCTCTCGGGAAAAAAAGCACCCTACTACCTAGGTGCACAAAACAAAGGGAATATCAAAGACAATCCCTAAGTGATCCAAGCTTTATAATCCAACATCCCGGCACTCAATTGTGACAATTTAGGTCAATATTTGTTCAAAATAGGACTTACTCTGTGCATAGATCTAAGCATTCATCCACAAGCAACAATTTGGGTTCTTACAAAAAAAGGTATTTTATTAACACGCATTAGTGAGCACAATCAGAATAATTTATAAGGCAGACAAAAGATAATACAAATTTCACTGGTGAAAGCTGGCCAGGAGAGGATGGTAAATAAAGTAAGGGACAATTGATATTTATATGTCCTCCTCTTCCCGATCCACAAGAGACAACAGCCGACACGTGTTTCATCATGTCATGTGACTTCCTCAAGGCTGCAAACATAATCATTTATTCTGTTTAAAATTCTTATGAATGCAATTGATATAAAAACTCTACTTCAAAATTGGACACTTATGTCCTTGGATAAGAAAGATTTTTTCTTTTTTTCTTTCTCAAGAAATTTACGAATTTAGACCTTGTATACATACTCAAAGAAAGCGTGTATATACATACAGGAAGGTGACATATGAGAAAAGAAGAGAAATAGAGACTCTCAAAAGAGTCAGTTATTTTTACACCATATATGTGAAAAGAAAGTTGGTGATACCTATTTACTCACTGTGAAGATAGTGGTAAAGACCATAACCCAGATTGGGTGCAGAGAGAAAACTAACCTTCTAGATATTTTAAAGCGAAGGTTGATGTCTGAGTCTGTATTCTTCTCGTTGATTTCCACAGTTAAGGAATTAGTAACGAGTGATCTGCATAGCGGATATATGAGAGACAAACAGTTATACTATTTAAGTAGTCTTTTTATTAAGCCTAATGCAATATTCTAATGGGGTTTCCCACTCGATTCAAATTACAAATCAGCATTTCGATACCCAAGGTTAGGTTAATCATGAACAGGGGGTACTTATACTGGGCACTGGGTGTTGCTCAAGCCCATTAAAAGGTGTGCCTTTCGCTCAGAACTTCCCAGGCATGGCATAAAGGTACAGACTACGTGCAGTGTATTTGTTTTTATGTTCAATACTTAATGACAGAGATTTTAACAGTACACATTAAACATTACTCCTTGCAAACATTACTCCTGTCATAATACAGTATCAAACTGCTGTAGCTGTCTAACTGTTGATACATCAACAGCATATCTATATACTTTAGCCTACGTACACATCAAGTATGCTGAAGTAGTTAACTTAAAAATACCTCACTCACATGTGCACAAAATTGAATCAAAGTTCATAATCAACAAAAAAGGCAGTAGACGAGCAAGTGACGGATGTGCACCAAAACAAATGCAACGTTTTGGTCCACTGCTCTCCTCCATTGCATTCCTGCACTGTTGGGCTCCACACTGCTTATCTCAACCTATCACTGCTCTCACTACAAAACCTATGTGGGCCCAGCCTTACTCCCTCCTGTTTCCCCCTGCAACCACCCCTACAACCACTCAAAATAATAAAGTATGCGAAATCTCAATTAGAAATATATACTTTTAGCATTGTAAGGCAAACACCCTCTAAAACTGACTTATGGGTCCCTTCAATATCTTTGACAGATACTACAGATGACAGGATAACAAAACTGAAGCCCTTTATAACAATCCACTAAAAACTGATAATTGTTTAACTTTCCTCACAAATAATTTCTGGGTCGCCCTCATTTAACTTTTTCTAAAGACCACCAATGCTACTGGTAAATTAATCTGTAGAACTCCATACACCCTTAACTAATCACTTCTGGATAGACCTGTAGAAAGGTGGAATATGACTGCATGGTTGCCCCCACTTTTTTCCTGGTGTTTTGATGGTTTTTTACTTAGTTTGGCTGGGATCCTGCTAACCAGGACCCCAGCCTAGCTGCTTCCTCTCTAAATAATTGCATGTACATTAAGTACACTCCAGATTTGCTACTGGGTTACCCTTGTGATTCCCTAGTATGTGGTACTTTAGGTACTAAGGGCAAAGGTACCCCAGAGCACTAACTGGGGCTGAAGCATGTATTTTGCCACCCCTGGGAAGCCTTCCAACCCTTACTAAGATATAGGAAACATATATCTACCTTTAATCACTGACAGATATAAACCTATAAGTCACTCCTATGGCAGGCCTTATCACTCCTGAAGGCAAAGTGCTTGGTTTTGTGTGAGAGGCTGCCCATGCATGAGCATGACCCCTCTGCAGCAGCCGCGGCCCGTGGACGGAGTTCCGTGGGGCAGGCAGGCTGGGTGGGGGAGGGGAGGGGCTGGGTGGGGGAGGGGAGGGGCAGGGTGGGGGTGGTAAACACCAGAATATGGATGATTGCAGGTAAGTAAACAATTACATTAATAAAATTAATTTCGTAGAGCGCCCTGCATCACATTTTGCAATGCAGGGTGTGCAACAAAATTTGTTGCGCGCCCTCAGATTACACCTGGACGAAACTCTGCAAAATATATCCTGGAACTTCTACATCGATGACAAGATGGAAGAATCTCCCTTGGGGTCATGGAGCCCCTTCCCTGCTCAGAAGGCACCAAAGAAGCATCTTGCCAGTTTGCATTTGCGAGGCTCCCGCCGGACCCCAAAGTATTTGTGACTCAGGAGATGGATTTCCAGACTTCTCAGAAGCCAACACGAGATCCGAGCAAATCCGAGACCTGCACCCCTCATGAGTGATGTGGGACTGGAACTCCTGGACATTGTGCACATTTGCTAGTGCACCCACTTCCCGAGCTTTCCCGAAGTTGTGTATTGGGCTACTTATAGCTCACGCCCGAGCACCATCTGCATTGAAGATTGTGGGCCTACACTCCACGAGGGTTCTGTGAGCCCGCTTCTAGCATTTCTGCTCGAGGCCCCTTCGCGATGCCTGGTCCGTCAATTGGTGGGTCAGCACAAAGGTAACTCTTCTGTTTCTTGGGCTTTTCTGGTTGCTCCAGATTAGCCCTGACTCCACTCCAAAGGGTAAGTCCATCAGATATTGCTGGTCTGCACCAAAGCCAATCTCTGCTTTCTGCATGGGTTGCTGTTGCCAAGGCTTGTTGGGTCCAATCCAGAAACCGACACTGCAGCCCTCGAAATCCTTTATGGGCTAGCTGGAATCCAGCTCCTGGTCATCCTCAACACCTCCTGGTCCTTGTGGCTGATGAATCAAGCTTTACCTTCTTCACCTGAAAACGCCCAACATTGGCTGGCATCTTCTCATCACCTTCCTGGTCACTGGCAAGTGACCCAAACTCTGTCCCCTCTGCTTTCAGGTTCTTCAGATCTCCGATCCACCCTTGGATCCACCCGGACACTTTCCACTTGGTTGCCTGCAGCAGCTCTCCATTGAAATCGATGATGAAACCCGACACGAAAAGACACCTTGCACCCTGCTTTCCTGGGTGAGGTAAATCGAGTACTCTGGTGCTCCAGTGGGTGTTGACTCTAGAACCTCCTAGTTATAAAGGGGTTTGCTCCAAGTCCTCTTCTAAGTGTCCTTAATCTGTAATTTTCCAACCGCGACTTTCCCCATAGAAGCTAATGGTGATTCGCGGCTGTGTTTAGACGCTGCACGCGTCCCCCGTGGGTCCCCTGTGTCACTACCTTGGATGGTTCCTGGTGGCCCCAGCAGTTTTAAAGGCTCTAGGCCTTGTATCTATGTCAGTCGTGGTTCTTATACCACTTTCTTAATATATGGTTTGGTACGCCCCTAGGGCTCAACGTATATTGTGCTAATTTACTGTGTGCTAAATAAGTTTACTGAATGTACTTTTGCCTCTAACCTCAAAGAGACTAGAGGGATGTGTTTAGAATAAATACATATATTTTATATATATATATACCTGGTGTGGTTCTCCTTTCTTTTGGTCATTCATGACATTATAGACTGGTAAAACAAGCTGCTTTACATTCCTTCAAGACTTAGCCTGAAGGCTGCTCTCCACAGCTACCACAAGGACAGCTTCTATATAGGTTGTCTTTAAACCTACCATCAATAAGGGTCATATGGACTGGTGCAAGGTGCCCACTAAAATAGTGGACAGCATATGCCAGGCCAACTTCTCACAAGACCTAGAAGGCAAATATCTATAAACACTCCATATAGCATTGATAACATTCTCAGGTTGTACTTTCCTCATTAGCAGGGCATTCCTTAATGGCTTGTGGTAAATTGCATATGTTAGGATCGCAAAATTTCCTGGTTTAAGGCATAAATATCTGTTTTGTGGCAGGTGTAGTAGAGCGGCTGCAAAACGCTGTATAGAGATCCCAGAAACAAACTAAACTAAGTCTTGACTTACTATGTTTGGCAGATACATGATGCAATATTGGCAGAGACATGGTTCAATTAAGAATCTCAAGTAGGTTTGAATCTAATAGTACTACTACATTGTTTGTTTACTTGCCTCAACGAAGAGGACGGAACTAGGCCTGGGCAGAGTTTGTGGAGTTCTACTCTGCGGAATTCTGTGAAATGCTACAAAAGTTCCGCTGTGCTACGTGGAGTTCCTCCAGCGGCAGAGTATTAAGTTACGTGACATGCGCTGATTTTAAGCACCGGGAGTTTGTCCCATGCTTTAAAATCAGCACGATCGGCAGTCCGCTTTACGCCGGAGGGCGCTGCTGCTGTCAGCCGCTAGAGTAGGCATTCTACTTGAGCGGCAGCTTCCTCAACATAGCGGCAGATTTCTCAATGCGAGCAGTCGCGGCAGCCTAGGTCGAGAAATCATACTGAGAGGAGGTCCAGCGCTCTTTTTTTTCTCATGAGCACTCGCCAACTTAACATTGGTGAGCCGCATAAAAGAAAAAACTCAGCTCTGCGTCACAATGGATCGTTTTGTGGAACACTGCGCCCTGCATGGAGTGGGCAAAACTCCGCAAACTCTACCGGCAGAGCAGAATTATTTGCCCACCCCTAGATATAACCTGATGTGGGGTATCTGGCATGCAAAGATCAAATGTCTGAAAGTAATACATTACCTAGCTTTCCAATTTTAGGAACTAGAATTCAGGTAACCAAACATGGCCCAACCAAAGTATTAATTTTTATCACTCATCTTGTGATAGTAGTGCATAACCCTGCGATATGAGCACTAAACAATGTGTGATCTCTACTCTGTGTTCAAGTGTAGAATCTGAATTATGATCCTAGAATGAGGAGTTAAAATTAATCCACATGACAGCACTGTATGATTAAACAATGTAAAATATTGTGGACAAACTTGAACTGATTAAATTTCAAAGACATGAAATAAAAATAATAGAGAGGTACACTAACGATCTGAATGAAGAAAGATATAATCTCAGAGTAGTAGAACATAAATGACATCAAGTTACTTCAATTATAAAAGGAGTTATGCTTTACGACAATTATTTGAGAAAGAGATTTTAAAACTTGCATTCTCTTTTCCACTCAACCAGCTGACAACACAATTCACCAAAGCTAAAAAAACAGGTGAGTTCGAACACCTTTAGAGAAATTAATGAAAAGCTTCTATGACAGAACATCGGTCAACAAAAATATCCTGCAAAAAAAATGTTGCTGAAAAATATTGAGAAGAAAAAAGAGATATATGTATAAAAAATAAGGGGCTAGGGGCCAGATGTAGGTAAATGAGATTTACCGATTTTTAATTACCGAATTTTACCGATTCGGTAATTAAAAATCGGTAAATCTCAGGGGTGGATATGTAGGAACATCCAGATGTTCCTTTTACCGAATCGGTAAATATCGGTATTTACCGATTCGGTAAATACCGACCGGTAATGCCCCATTCATTCCTATGGGCTTTGAAGCCCATAGGAATGAATGGGGCATTACCGGTCGGTATTTACCGAATCGGTAAATACCGATTCTGACAAGGGTGCAGGGGGTGTCACTTTGACACCCTCTAGCACCCCCAAAAAAGGTTCGGGGGCCATGTGGCAGGCATACCTGCCCTAAGGGCAGGTCTGCCTGTCATATGGCACAGGTGTGCATGCACACATGTGCATGCACACCACAATCGGTATTTTACCATCAAATAGTATTTGATGGTAAAATACCGATTCTGTAAGGCTTGTGGGACTCAGAAGAGTCCCACCTACATCTCATTATTACCGAATCTGTAAAAATACCGATTCGGTATTTTACAGAATCGGTAAATTTACCGATCGGTAAATTTACCAAATCTGTAAAATACAGGACCCTACATCTCAATTTGCATTTACCGGTCGGTAACGGCCGAAATCGGCCGTTACCGGCCGGTAAATGGCCACCTACATCTGGCCCCTAGATGTAGATAATTCCTATTTACCGACTCTTAAATACCGAATTTTACCGATTCGGTATTTAAGAGTCGGTAAATAGTAAGGGGGAGAGGTAGGTAATTCGAATTTAAGAATTACCGAATCGGTAGGATTCGGTATTTACCGATTCGGTAAATACCGAATCGGTATTGCCCATTGATTCCTATGGGCCATGAAGCCCATAGGAATCAATGGACAATACCGATTCGGTATTTACCGAATCGGTAAATACCGAATCCTGCAAGGGTGCAGGGGGTGTCACTTTGACACCCTCTAGCACCCCAATTCCAGACTTTTGTGCCATGTGGCACACAGACATGCCCTAAGGGCATGTCTGTGTGTCACATTGCACAGGTGTGCATGCACAGATGTGCATGCACACCTGAATTCGGTATTTTACCACCCAATAGGATTGGGTGGTAAAATACAGATTCTTAAGGGCCTGTGGCACTCTTAGGAGTGCCACCTACATGTGGATTTACCGAATCGGTAAATATACCGATTCGGTATTTTAACGATTCTGTAAATTTACCGATTCTGTAAATTTACAGAATCGGTAAAATATAGGCCCCCTACATCTGAAAACCCTAATACCGGTCGGTAACGGCCAAATTTGGCCGTTACCGACCGGTATTAGGGCTCCTACATCTGGCCCTAGGTTAGCAAAGTTTATATTATATTAACTTTAGAGAAATAATTTGAATATGTACAAATAGCATTACTTCTATAAATTTTTTTAAAACAAACTATACAGCCAGTAGCTGATTAAAATACATTTAAAAAATAAAGCATATAAATAATATTTATCAAAAACTAAACATATTAAAACAATTTCAAAAACGAAATTATGGCTAATAAAGTTTTTGGTATAATATCTTAAAAATGCTGGGCCTGATTCACAGAATGAACTTAAGACTCAATCCTAAACTTACTACTGTTTTGGTATTCACAGATTGCACTTACTACTTTTGGTATTCACAGAAGGAATGTACTACTTTTGGCATTCACAGCATGCACTTACCTCTTTTGGTATTCACAGAATGAACGTACTCATTTCGGTATTCACAGAAGTTAGGACTCCTAACTTTAGGACTCCTAAATGCCTTCTGTGAATACCGAAAGTCTTAAAATTAGGATTTTTCTCAATTTAGTAGTAGTAAAGTTAGGACTACTAACTTTAGAATGCCTAAATTTCTTCTGTGAATACCGAAAGTCTTAAAATTAGGATTTTTCTCAATTTAGTAGTAGCAAAGTTAGGAGTCCTAACTTTGCTACTACTAAAGTGAGAAAAATCCGAATTTTAAGACTTTCGGTATTCACAGAAGGCATTTAGGAGTCCTAAAGTTAGTAGTCCTAACGTAACTACTACTAAATTGAGAAAAATCGTAATTTTAGGCCTTTCGGTATTCACAGAAGGCATTTAGGAGTCCTAAAGTTAGGAGTCCTAACTTTACTACTACTAAATTGAGAAAAATCATAATTTTAGGCCTTTCGGTATTCACAGAAGGCATTTAGGAGTCCTAAAGTTAGGAGTCGTAACTTTACTACTACTAAATTGAGAAAAATCCTAATTTTACGACTTTCAGTATTCACAGAAGGCATTTAGGAGTCCTAAAGTTAGTAGTCCTAACTTCTGTGAATACCGAAATGAGTAAGTTCATTCTGTGAATACCAAAAGTAGTAAGTGCATTCTGTGAATGCCAAAAGTAGTAAGTTCATTCTGAGAATACCAAAAGTAGTAAGTGCAATCTGTGAATTCCAAAACAGTAGTAAATTTAGGATTGAGTCTTAAGTTCATTCTGTGAATCGGGCCCATAATCTTTTTATATCAATAATTTAAACACATGTATATATAAATAAATAAATAAATAAATAAATAAATAAATAAATACCAAAATCTAACCCAAAAATATTAAAACGTAATATTCCAATACACTACTTTAACTACAATCCTACAAACATCTGGAGAAACGTTTACATTTTGGTTAGAAAAAACTTCCTAATCTAAATCGAATCTAACATTAAATTTAATCCTTACATAAGGGAGTTAAGCAGTGAAAGGAAGGGATTATTAATTGGGGTGAATGGAAACCCAAAACAAAGCATTAGTCCACAAGCAGGTTAAGGCAGCCACAGTCGGTAGTAGGAGTTCCTGCAGGGCGGTGACGTGTGGAGGGGGAGGGGCAGTGTGGGGGGCAGTAATGTATGTATTACGGAGTTTAACAGGTAAGTAAACATATAAATGAATAAAACGAATTTCGTTGCGCGCACTGCATTGCATTTGGTGATGCAGTGCATGCAACGCTAATTTCTTAGTGCACACTGCATTTTGTAATGCAGGGCGCACAACAAAATTTGTTTTATTTATTTAACATAAATTTACATATATTAAAAAAATACTGCCCAATCTATCTCCATTCAACCTCACAAACTGAATGTTAATACCGAAATACAAAACAAAATACATGTTTAAAGGCAAATTAAATAATTAACAAATGTAAATATTTAATTAATAGCTCATATCTACCCACCCAATCCCCAATGAACACAACCCAAGATGAACTACACAGTAAAAAATTGTTACACTCCCAGAAAGATTAAGATGAAAGACAATAAAACATAATTTGCAAATTATTAGGAACTAATACATGTCTGAAAATGCTACCCATCCAATTCCACAACAAACCAACATACCTAAGTTACATAAATAAATACATTTTTGAACTGAACTGAAAGAAATAACATCAATAATATGTATTTAAAAAAATATTCTTTTTTCTGATACTGCAAATAATACACTAAAACAATAAAATAATACAATAAAACTTTTTTTGCAAAACCATATTCAAGAAATTAACAATATTTTAACTTCAATATAATTAATTAAAACGATTAGAAACAATATACTCACCCTCAATTGTTTGGTCCACGAAATTTTGGTCAGAAAATATTTATTTGTCGATATTTCTGTAGAACGCCACTGAAAGTGAACTTGTTATGATTATTAAGAACAGTACAGTAGACCATCTTCTAACTTCACAGATCCAATACCAATCACAATACAAAAAGAGATAATTCTAGCATTTTACTTGACAAGTTTGATTCACTCGTCATAGAAACAGAAAATGGTCCTGGTCTCTTAATAGGCTTAATATTGGACTTGTCTCCCTGCTCTTTAAAAATCAGGCATGAATCACAAAAATCGAAACTATATTTACCCTGTAGGTAATCAAGCGAAAATCCTTGAACTCTGGATTGTGTTGCAGCTTAAACAATTCATTGAGGAATGCAACCTATTACGACCTACAATATGGATTTATATCTTATTCGAAAATTGGAATGTGGAGCACTCCATTGAAGACAATGGAGTGCTCCGTGCTTCTAAGGACCACAAAGCAACATTCCGATGTTTTCACAAAGGCCTCTTGAAGTCCGAGGGGATTTAAACTCCCTCGAGCTCAGAGAGGCCTTTGTTATATTTGTTAGAACATTCTGCCCCTAGTGGCAGAATGTTCTAATAGTCTTATAGCCCTTCGTAGCTGGACTATACCAGCTAGTAAAGTCCTGCTCCCTTGTTAAAGACCCTGACCTTAGGCTCGGGCCTTTAACGCTTGAGCGGGCCTTTAATAGCCAGTATAGCCCGCTATGGCAGACTATAAGACTATATTAATGTACAGAAACAGCTATCCTTGAAATGGTTGATGATGAATTGCACATTTTATAGACAAGTGACTTGTGTACTCATGTCTAGTCATCAGATCTACACATCCTCCTTCCCCACATGTCTGCCCACAGCTCTCAATCACTCCAATGTCTGGTTTGATCTCTCTGCAGATGAAACTCAACGATACCTAAAAGGCTCCTCCACACTCCTTCCAGGGCAGATACCAGAAGATTTTCAATCATAGATGTGTTTTTTACTTCACCCACACACGATTGCATAATACCAACAAATGAATCAGACATTCAACTCATGGTTCAATTTCAGATTATTAATTTTTTCAATTCTTTCTTTAATGTGTTGATATTTTGTCTGAATCACTGTAAATTGGAAGTGTTAATGTGTCACCAGCTACTGATAATGTATGCTATTTTTTTCTGTCTAAAAATGATATTTCCTGATGTACCATCTGTTCATTTATAAGTGATTTGCCGTTGCATCCTGTAAAACCTCTGTGTCACTCTTGGGTTTGTGATGCTTTGTATAAAACTACTATGAATAAATAAAAACGAACTGAAAAGCAAATTGTAGCAGATGAGTAAGGAACCCGGGATTTCCCCCTTAACTGTAGACCTGGCTCGAACTGCACCCCAAAGTGATTAAGGATCCTACAAATCACTATTTTCTGACAATTTAATAATGTAATGTGCAAATCTTATGCTTTACCTACAAGTTCTCTCACTGACCCCCTTGACACGCTCTGTTACAGTACATTTTACTAATGTGTGTTGTTTCACAATCTATTTCTAATACGATATGTTTCAAGCCCTCGGATGCAGCAAACGCTGTATTTCACATAAAGGATATTTCACAGTAAATTTCTCCTCCTGTGTATCCTGTATAAAAATGTTTTTTAAGACTGTCTCCCCTACTCACTATGTTTCTCTAACTATAGATCTCACTATATCTCTCTTTCAGACACACACTCCGACTAAATGTATTGTGTTTCTGTGAACATAGAAAACATTTTCACTACGAAAAAGTCAAAACTATAGTATGTGTCACTATTTTTTAGGTCGAAGCCTACCAGACAGCGCAGCTGTTTCATAACTAAAGTCTTCTTAAGGACATTCTGAAGGCTGATTTAAGAATATATTCCTCCAATTGCTTACCTTTAGATTTGTGGTTTATAACTAAGGCTTTCGGTTTTCCGTTTTTACCGATATTTACAGCTAAATACAGACAGAAAACAATGTGTTTCCTGTCTGTATTTATTTTTAAAAGCAGAGAAATACTGAAACATGTGCTTCTTATGAGAAACTCTCCTTGCTGTTTTTCATGAATTCTATGCAACAGCACAGCAGGCAGACAAAATGGAGGGTTAAAATAAAGGATGAGATTTTCTTAAATACAGGCATATGTTAACATATATTTGTAGTATGATGCTAATATGTACCTATGAGTGTAGCCTTTTGTTATACATGGCTGCTTAGGTTGCTAAAATGTGACAGACATCATGTTTTAGTGCACGTTGAAGAGTCATATAAACGTAGAAATATACCATTTTATAGCTACATTTATTCTTGAAACACAAAATAAATATGGATAAATAACAATAAGATGGCCCAAAAAACAAATATCGATAAATACAGACGGAAATATTAAAAAAATAAAAACCATAAAACCGGGAGCCCTATTTATAACTCACAATTGCTTGCTTTCTATTTGCTGGCTTTATTGGTTTTTGGCTGTCCAGCATGTGTTTGTCCTTCCTGTGGAGCATAGCCATTTCACTGTATTCTTCCACAAATGCTCGCTTTCTGGAAACAGGCCTTAAAATGCTGTTCTTATCTTTTCTCGTTTTGGTATACATTCAAAGACAGAGGTCAAATGTCAGGCTCTGTCTTCCAGGGAGCTTTGTGTTAACTTTTCTTTCCCTGACTTCAAAGTGAGAGGATGAATCTGACAATCTGTGGGTGTGAAAGGGAAGGCTTTTTATCTAGCACACAAAAAAATGTAAATGTCTGTAAATGAACCATACCAATAATTCAGAAATATCAGAATGAGAAAATCACAAATGAAGAATATTTTTTGTAATTCTGAAGTGTGAGGGAAACAAATATTTTAATGCAATCGAAACAAATCAGTGGAGTAGGTGATGATATGTTCACACATTATTGTTTGTACGCTGTTGGACCTGGGATCACCAGACCACATAGGGTAGCCTGACACAGAGGGGGAAGGTTTAATCCAAAGGCCAAAAGTGTTAAGCTTGCGTCACACTCTCATGGGAGTCCAGCGTCCATCCACTCAAAAATGAACCTACACCAGTTTTTCTATAAAAGTAGAAAAGTTTATCTTTTCCTTTTAAGGATTGCTGTCATTTGTGTTTTTCTTAGTAGCTCATCAATCCACATTTAATGCTCTGCGGTTATAACTCAGCAATAAATCATGGAATACTAAGAAATGTTACTTAATCCTAACATTAATCAATAGTTTCGTTACAGCACAGGCTACATTACAATTCTAGACTTTCTTTTGATTACATGTAAAAATGACTAAAGATAAGTCTTGTGATCATCCATTCCAAATTATATTAGCGATAATTAGGCAGTGCAGAAACCAACAATTAGCTGATGTCAAAATTGAAAATAGTAGCTAATTATTCTTGAAAATATATCACTCTTATTTTCAGTTGTAATTGGATTCCTTTTCATGTAGCTTAAACATATATTGAATAAAAGATGGGTCTAGATACATGCACTTTAACAGATGAGTTACATTACTGCCCTCATGAACGTACTGTCTTATATTGGTTATTCCTCGTTAGCTTGGTTAGGTATGGAAAGCACAAAGGCTGACCCTTAGTGCACTGAACTTCTCCTAGAGGTAAAGGAGAAATCTCTTTTGACAGTTCTGTCAAATATAGCCTCTACGCCCAGCCAATCTGTCTTCTAACAAGGGAAGGGAGCCCCGAGATTTACCAGGCCTAGCAAAGGGAGTTGTGAACCCAATTTCCTCCCCCCAGCCCCCTCAGTCGTATTCCCAGCTTACTCTTCTCCTGAGCGCGCTTTGTCCACCCAGCCGATGTCAGACGGCTGAGAAGCCAATGAATCCCACTCGAGGATCTCAGCTGACGAGCGATGACTGCAGGCCTAAGGAGGCGGGACCCATCCTTCACCGGGGCAAGCTGCTTACTTATGACAGGTGCCTCCCCTCACTCTGCAGGAAGAGCGGACTCCTCCCTCAGTCACCCCAGTCACGCCTCACTTCCTCCCGGGTGCTCCTCTAGTCAGCGCCGGGGCGGGACCCTGCCCAGGCTTCCTCCGCCTCACGAACGAATCACAGCAACAGATCACCCCTCTCCAGGCGTCGCCACTTTCCCCACAGCCTCTCCCACCAGGCACCGGCCCTCGAGCGGCCCCGATATCCACTTCCGCCTCTCGAACCACAATTGGAGGCTTGACAGGCGGCTGCGGCTGGCTCCGTTTCACGTGCTCCGTGCCTCCATCGGCCACAGGAGCTGCCACGGATCAGAGGCAAACAGGCTAGGCCAAGTCAATGCAGGGAGCCCAGGGAGATCCGGGGTCTACAGATGGGTCGCTGGTAAGTTCCTCTTTATAATGAACTATCCCAGGCAGAATATCTCGAAGAGTAGGTTGTGCCAGGGAAGAGGAGGGACAGCAAGGCAAGGGCACTCTGCAAGAGTCTTGGCCACAGGCAGGAGGCAGACTCGGACCCTCTCACCTTGTTTTCGACAGTCCTTCTTCCGTCGGCTCTACCTGAATTAGTTTCACTCAGCTTCTTCGTTAGAAGTATAACTTATGTCTGTTCTTGCTAGGTCAGGTCAATGGGAGAGAGACAGCATCAGGAGTAGGGACAGCAGCCCCTCGAGGCAATCAGATCCCCTCTCAGCGCACTAATCTTCTCGCTCCACAGCCTCCACTCCAGCTAAGAACTCTCCTCTCCACATGACACAAAATGGCTGCCCAACATTCCACCTTTTATAGGCTGTCCCTAGAATGTCCAGAGAGGTCCAGAAGGTTCTGGAAAGCCTCATTCTGTCCCATGGCCCTGGATCCTGAGGTAACCAGGCAGGTGGCAGTTGTAGGCCACCATTTTGTGGGTCCTGTGGATCCAGTCTGAAAGGCACCTATGCCAGGGAAAAAGGGGGGGGTTTGAGGCCCAGTAACACCTAGCCCCGAGGACAACACCATAAAAGAAAACTCAGTGGACATAAAAATGAAAGGAATTGGAAGGCAGAAAGGGGACAAAAATAAATAAATAATAGGAGGGATCACCCAAAGGGCTGACAGGTCTAACACTCGTCCCCCCAGCTGAAAGTGGGGAGACTACCCAACCCCTTGGGAGTCCTCATCACTAAGGCGGAAATACCTAGTGAGACCGTCTGCATTGGCGTGGTCCACTCCAGGCCAATGTTCCACCCAGAAGTCCATTCCCTGTAGGGAGATAGACCATCTCAACAGCTTGGGATTCTCTCCCTTCATTTGCATCAGCCAACGAAGGGGTCGGTGGTCGGTCTGAACCAGGAAGTGCGAGCCAAACAGATATGGCCGCAACTTCTTCAGAGCCCATACCACCGCAAAGGCTTCCTGCTCAATTTCACTCCACTTCTGTTCCCGGGGAAATAGTCTCCTGGACAAGAAGACAACCGGTTGATCCAGACACTCTTCATTGAGTTGCGATAACACTGCCCCAATGCCATGCTCTGATGCGTCTGTCTGGACAATGAATTCCTTTAGAAAAATCCGGGGCCCTTTGGATCGGTGCTGCACACATTGCTTGTTTCAACTTATCAAAGGCTTGCTGACAAGCCTCCGTCTAGACTACCCGTCTGGGTTGCTTCTTGGATGTAACCTCCGTTAGGGGTGCCACAATAGTGCCATACCCCTTCACAAAGTGACGGTAGTAACCTGTGAGGCCCAAGAAAGCTCGGACCTCGGTTTGAGTCTTGGGGGGCTCCCAGGCCATGATTGCCTCAATCTTCACCTGGAGGGGCTGCACCGTTCCCCTGCCCACCAAGTGGCCTAGGTAGACAACCGACCCCTGCCCGATCTGACATTTACTGGCCTTGATTGTCAAGCCAGCAGGTTTCAGGGCCTGGAGAACAGCTTGTAAGTGACACAAATGGTCCTCCCAACTGCTGCTAAATACGGCAATGTCATCCAGATAAGCAGCGGAGAAGGCCTCCATCCCTGAGAGGACCTGGTTCACCAGCCGCTGAAAGGTGGCAGGGGTGTTCTTGAGCCCAAAGGGCATTACGCAGAACTGTCAGTGGCCCTCAGGCGTGGAGAAGGCTGACCTTTCCTTTGCTCCATCTGTAAGGGAGATCTGCCAGTACTCTGAAGTGAGGTCAAAGGTACTCAAATATTGGGCAGCTCCCAGGCAGTCAATAAGTTCATCCGCCCTAGGGATCGGATGTGCATCAGTTTTGGTCACTGAATTCAGTCTCCGGTAATCCACACAGAACTTTAGTTCTGGAGTGGTGCCCGGTGGAGCAGCTTTTGGTACCAGAACCACCGGACTGGACCAGGGGCTACTAGAAGGTTCAATTACTCGTAGCTCCAGCATCTTAGTAACTTCACTGTGGATGCTGGCCTTCACCTTGTCTGACAGCCGGTAGACCTTAGACTTCACAGGTGGGCTGTCTCCTGTGTCCACATCATGGGTACACAGGTGGGTTCTTCCTGGGACAAGGGGGAACAGCGAGGAGTACTGCTCCAGGACCTGGCGGCAGTCCTCCCGCTGCTCAGGAGTTAGGGATGGGGAGAGAATCACTCCCTCCACCGACCCATCCTTTTCCTGAGACGAAAATAGATCAGGGAGAGGTTCACTTTCCGCTTCCTCTGCTCCATCAGTCACCATCATCAAGATGACCTCGGGCCTCTCATGGTGGGGTTTGAGGCGATTAGCATGGAGCACCCGCAGGGGCTGTCTGGGGGTTTTCAGATCCACTAAGTAAGTGGCCTTACCCTTCTTCTCCATCACCTCAAAGGGGCCTGTCTAGTGATCCTGGAGGGCACTAAGCTCTCCAGGTTCCATCACCCACACTTTCTGGCCAGGCTCCAACTCCACAGGGTGAGCGTTGTGGTCATACCACTCCTTCATCACTGCTTGCCTGGCTTCCAAGTTTTCTGAAGCTTGCTTCCACAACTTAGCCATTTGGCTCCAGAAGGCCAGCATGTAGCTCACTACATCCTGGGGAAGCTTCCTGGGAGTCTTTTCCCATCTGTCTTCCACCAGGCTGAGAGGTCCACGCACAGGGTGCCCATACAGAAGCTCGAAAGGGCTGAAGCCCACTCCCTTTTGGGGAACTTCCCTGTAGGAAAACAACAGACAGGGTAGGAGGTCGTCCCATTTCCTCTGCAGGCTCTCAGGCAGACTTCTGATCATGCCTTTCAAGGTTTTGTTGAACCTTTCCATCAGACCATTGGTCTGTGGGTGGTAAGGAGTGGTGAACCGGTAGGTAACCGCACACTCCTTCCACATGGCCCGCATGTAAGCTGACATGAAGTTAGTCCCCCTGTCGGACACAACTTCCTTGGGTAAACCCACTCGGGTAAAGATCCCCATGAGGGCCCTTGGCACTGCGGCGCTGTAATGGTCCTCAGAGGAATGGCCTCTGGGTACCGTGTGGAGTGATCTACCAGAACCAGGATAAACCTGTGACCAGCTGAAGTTGGTGGATCCAATGGCCCCACAATGTCGATGCCCACCCTTTCAAAAGGGGTGCTAACGACAGGAAGTGGTTCCAGGGAAGCTTTCAGCTTCCCCCGTTTTCCCACTGGCTTGGCAAGACACACATGTCCGGCAGTAAGTGTCGGACGCCACCTTCATCTGAAGCCAATAAAAGTGGGGGACAAGCTGGGCAAAAGTCTTGTCCTGACCTAAGTGTCCTGCCAAGGGTATCTCATGAGCCAGTTCTAAAAGAAAGGCTCTGTAATGTTGAGAGACAACCAAGGCCCGTGATGAACCGTGCACGGGTGCCTTAGGTTCACTGTAGAGGAGTCCATCCTCCCAGTAAATATGGTAATTCCCAGTACGTTTCCTGCTGCCTGGGCTTCAGCCTGTCGCCTCAGTCCCTCAAGGGTAGGGCACTCCTTCTGGCCCTTACAAAACTCTTCCCTGGTAGGCCCTCCTTCCACATGCCACTCGGTAGGGATAGGTAGGCTCTCCAGGGAGACAACATCCCCCTCCGCGGACTCCTGGTCCACCACCACAGGTGGCCTATCCGTCTCACGGGGCGTGGATGCCAAGGCAGGCTTCTCCTGTCCCCGAATCTTTCCCTTTCTGGCAGCCGGTTGGGCCGTTGTTCAGGCTCTAGCCCAAGCGAGCTCCCACTCTGGGTAGTCGCGGACCTTGTGCTAGCACAGACTCAGTCAGGTGTACCCAGCATCTCAGAATGAGTCCGGTATTCCACCTCCTTCCAAGCATTGTGCTCCATGTTATTCCCCAGCAGACAATCAACTGGCACGGCAGGGCTTACGGCAACTCGAAGTAGACCTGCAACCCCTTCCCACTCAAATGGAACCTCGGCCACTGGGTAGTGGCCCATTCTGCCGTCAGCCATCACGGCGGGGTGGAGTAAAAGTGGAATCACCTGCTCTGGAGACACCAGATGACTTCTTACCATAGTCATACTGGCTCCAGTATCTCTCAGAGCTTCCCCTTTTTGGCCATTGATGGTGATCCACTGCCCATACTTAGTAGTATTTGGAGACACCTGGATCTTAGGAACCATCTCCCGTTCTCCCAGGGACACTAAGGTGACACCCGCCCACTCCCCTCCCTTATCTAAGGGCAACTCTTCCCCGAGCACTACACTAGCTACTCCCGGGGCTTTTCCTCCAGTGGGGAGGGGTGGTCTCTTGGGGCACTTTACATCTCCCTTATAGTGCCCAAAGCCACCACACTCAAAGCAATGAACAACCCTTGGCTGCTGACTTTGTCCAGGATGAGGGTTTCTGGGCGGGTTAGCCTTAGGGGTGAATCCTGTTCCTTTTCCCTGGAAACTGTTTTGGGGCCTTTTGAGAACTCCCTCTTTTTATCTCCCCCCTCTTTCTTCTGGGGAGCGCCCTGTCCGGTCCCTTGGGAATCCCCTCCAGTCCCTTTTGAGGACACCCGGGTACTAGCCCAGATGTCCGCCTCCTCAGCAAGCTTCCGGGGGCTGGTCAGCTTGCTGTCCACCAGGTGTTGTCGCAGCTCGGGAAAACATTTCTCGAGTAGGTGCTCCTTGAGGATAAGGTCATACAACCCCTCATAGTCCCCCACTTCGCTGCCTTGCACAAAACCCTCGAGGGCCTTCTTTGCATAGTCCAGAAAATCCACACAATTCTGTGTGCTTAGTTTATGGCTGCTCCTAAATTTCTGTCGATACTTTTCTGGAGTCAGCCCAAACTTTTTGATCAGCGCCACTTTCATGGTAGGGTAGTGGGTCTGCTCTCCCTGCTTTAGGGCCAAAAATGTATCCCTGCCGGCAGGAGGCATGTATTCATACAAGCCACCCCCCAATGTTTTTCCAGTATCCCATGGGCTTTTGAGGAGACCTCATAGGCAGCCAGCCACTTGGCAATGTCATCCCCGGCGCTGTAGCTGGCTACTATATCCTTTGGCAAATAGGGTCTGGGTTCCCTGGTTATCTCTTTGGATTCACTGCCACCATTTGGAAGTCCCTACTTGCAGGGCCTTGAGATCTAGCTCCCTGAGACACAGTTCATGGGCTAACCTCTTCTCCTCCCTCTCCTTCTCCAATCTCGCTAACTCCCACTTTAACTGTCTTTCCTCTCTCCGGTCTGTTAGTTCAGCTTCAGTTAAGCTCCTCACAGAGACACTGCTGCCCTCCCTTGAGAGTGTTCTGGGACCTGTCAGTAGGTTCTCCCCCTCAGATTGGTACAATACATCTACCCCGATGACAGTGTCCCGGTCGGCCTCTTCCTCCTCCTTCCCATCTGGGTGAGCTGCCACCCACGCTCTCAAGCTGGTCTGGAGTTCCCCCTTTTTAGCACCAAGCTTGAAAAACACTCCCTTACTTTGACAAAATTCCCTGAGTTGGGCCACAGTGTAGGTCTCCAACTCCTCCAACACCAATTCCATCTTGTCAGTAGGGACTCAACCAACCACTTGGAAGGTTACAAGGAAGGGCGTTAAGTAAGGGCTACCTCCACCCACCACCAGGAGAAAATTTGGAAAATCAAAAGTTTAATTAGGGAGTCCGCTTGGAGAAAACTCCAGGTGTAGGTCTGTAGAGTACACTAGGCTACCGCTAAGTGGACGCAAGTACAAGCTCTATCCCACCGCTGAACACCAATTATGTTGGACCTGGGATCACCAGATCACATAGGGTAGCCTGACACAGAGGGGGAAGGATTAATCCAAAGGCTAAAAGTGTTAAGCTTGCGTCACACTCTCACGGGAGCCCAGCGTCCATGTACTCAAAAATGACACTACACCAGTTTTTCTATAAAAGTAGAAAAGTTTATCTTTTCCTTTTAAGGATTGCTTTCATTTGTGTTTTTCTTAGTAGCTCATCAATCCACTTTTAATGCTCTGCGGTTATAACTCAGCAATAAATCCTGGAATACTAAGAAATGTTACCTAATCCTTACATTAATCAATAGTTTCGCTACAGCACAGGCTACATTACAATTCTAGACTTTCTTTTGATTACACGTAATAATGACTAAAGATAAGTCTTGTGATCATCCATTCCAAATTATATTAGCGATAATTAGGCAGTGCAGAAACCAACAATTATCTGATGTCAAAATTGAAAATAGCAGCTAATTATTCTTTAAAACATATCACTCTTATTTTCAGTTGTAATTGGATTCCTTTTCATGTAGCTTGAACATATATGGAATAAAAGATGGGTCTAGATACATGCACTTTAACAGATGAGTTACATTACTGCCCTCGTGAACGTACTGTCTTATATTGGTTATTCCTCGTTAGCTTGTTTAGGTATGGAAAGCACAAAGCCTGACCCTTAGTTCACTGAACTTAAGCATGAGCGTGAAATCCGTTACGCTCGCGGATTTTGCGGATTTTCGGGAAATCCGCAATCCGCGAATTTTGCGGATTTCCCGCAAAATCCGCAAAAAAAAATCCGCGAACGTAACGGGTTCAAAAGTTGAACCCACACTCATTTAACTATTTTACAATGGCGCCAGCAAGCTGCCAGCGCTGTTGTAAAATAGTTACAAAGCTAGCTTGCACAGGAACCACTAGATAAAATGAAGCAGGTGCTTCCTGTGCAAGCTAACTTTGTAACTATTTTACAACGGCGCTGGCAGCTTGCTGGCGCCATTGTAAAATAGTTACAGGGCAGCACAGCCTTACAGGTCACTCAAGGGACCCCTGCGCCCTTCAGGGCGATTGCATAGTAACACACACATGGTCGCTCGAACTAGTTAATGCTCAAATTCAGTGACTCATTCATTAGCCCAAAAACAATCATGTGCCTCTTCCCAAATGTACCGCGGATAATCAGCTGTGATGCTGGATAGAGGCCTTTGCATCCTTGACTTTCACGAGCGCAATACCCATGCTGTTCCTGTGACCAGGAGCTTCTTTTTCTTCATCTGCTGAATCGATCTTTCTCTGACCTTTTATACATACAAGAGGCATGTGAACTCGCATGGAAGCACCCCCCCCCCACCACAAAATCCGCAAATCATGGTCGCTCGAACTAGTTAATGCTCAAATTCAGTGACTCATTCATTAGCCCAAAAACAATCATGAGCGTCTTCGAGGCTGGACAGGTGTGCCTCTTCCCAAATCTACCGTGGAAAATCAGCTGTGATGCTGGGTAGAGGCCTTTGCATCCTTGACTTTCATGAGCGCAATCCCCGTGCTGTTCCTGTGACCAGGAGCTTCTTTCTCTTCGTGTTCGCACGGGTTGCTGCAAGTTCGCACGCGTTTTGTACAATTTCGCAATTTGCGAAATTGTACAAAACCCTCGCGAACTTGCAGAAACCCGTGCGAACATAAAAAAAAAAAATTCGCGAGAATTCGCGGATTTTGCGGATTGCGAGTTCGCAAATCCGCAAAATCCGCGAACGCGAGATCCGCAAAATTCGCCCATGCTTAACTGAACTTCTCCTAGAGGTAAAGGAGAAATCTCTTTTGACAGTTCTGTCAAATATATCATCTACGCCCAGCCAATCTGTCTTCTAACAAGGGCAGGGAGCCTGAGATTTACCAGGCCTAGAAGAGGGAGTTGTGAACCCAATTTCCTCCCCCCGGCCCCCTCAGTCGTATTCCCAGCTTACTCTTCTCCTGAGCGCTGCTTTGTCCACCCAGCCGATGTCAGACGGCTGAGAAGCCAATGAATCCCACTCGAGGATCTCAGCTAACGAGCGATGACTGCAGGCCTATGGAGGCGGGACCCGTCCTTCACAGGGGCAAGCTGCTTACTTATGACAGGTGCCTCCCCTCACTCTGCAGGAAGAGCGGACTCCTCCCTCAGTCACCCCAGTCACGCCTCACTTCCTCCCGGGCGCTCCTCTAGCCAGCTCCGGGGCGGGACCCTGCCCAGGCTTCCTCCGCCTCACGAACGAATCACCGCAACAGAGCACCCCTCTCCAGGCGTCGTCCCTTCCCCACAGCCTCTCCCACCGGGCACCGGCCCTCGAGCGGCCCCGATATCCATTCCCGCCTCCCGAACCACAATTGGAGGCTTGATAGGCGGCCTCGGCTGGCTCCGTTTCACGTGCTCCGTGCCTCCATCGGCCACAGGAGCTCCCACGGATCAGAGGCAACCAGGCTAGGCCAAATCAATGCAGGGAGCCCAGGGAGATCCCGGGTCTACAGATGGGTCGCTGGTAAGTTCCTCTTTATAATGAACTATCCCAGGCAGAATGTCTCGAAGATTAGGTTGTGCCAGGGAAGAGGAGGGACAGCAAGTCAAGGGCACTCTGCAAGAGTCTTGGCCACAGGCAGGAGGCAGACTCGGACCCTCTCACCTCGATTTCTACAGTCCTTCTTCCGTCGGCTCTACCTGAATCAGTTTCACTCGGCTTCTTCGTTAGAAGTATAACTTATGTCTGTTCTTGCTAGGTCAGGTCAATGGGAGAGAGACAGCATCAGGAGTAGGGACAGCAGCCCCTCCAGGCAATCAGATCCCCTCTCAGCGCACTAATCTTCTCGCTCCACAGCCTCCACTCCTGCTAAGAACTCTCCTCTCCACACAACACAAAATGGCTGCCCAACATTCCACCTTTTATAGGCTGCCCCTAGAATGTCCAGAGAAGTCCAGAAGGTTCTGGAAACCCTCATTCTGTCCTATGGCCCTGGATCCTGAGGTAACCAGGCAGGTGGCAGTTGTAAGCCACCATTTTGTGGGTCCTGTGGATACAGTCTGAAAGGCACCTATGTCAGGGAAAAAGGGGGGGTTTGAGGCCCAGTAACACCTAGCCCCGAGGACAACACCATAAAAAAAAACTCAGTGGACATAAAAATGAAAGGAATTGGAAGGCAGAAAGGGGACAAAAATAAATAAATAACAGGAGGGACCACCCAAAGGGCTGACAGGTCTAACATACGCTGTATAGTTTTTTCAGTAAAACTGTATTTCTGTGCAAATGTAATGGTCATTTCAATAAAAAAATTGTTGTTTGTAATGGCAGTGTTCTACCATACCATGCATACGTCACCCTCTGCCACTCCACTCTGCAACACTCTGCTCCACTCTATGCTCCTTCACTCTAGGAAACTCTACTCATTCCATTCAATGCCATTCCCCCCATTCCACTCTATGCCAATCCACTCTGCATAATGTACCATACACAACCCTACTCACTCTATTCTACTCTATTCTATGCCGCTCTACTCCACTCTAGCTGTTCCACTCTATGCCACTGCACTCTACACTTCTCCACTCTACAACACTCCACTCAACAACACACTACTTACCAACACTCTACTCTATTACACTCCACTCTAAGCCACTCTGCTGCACTCTATGGAACTTCACTCTATGACACTGTACTCCACTCTATGTCACTCCACTCTATAACACTCCACTTTATGGCACTCCATTCTACACCACTCCAATCTTTGTCACTACTCTACGACACTCTACACCACTCCACTCTACAATACTCTATGCCACTTCGCTCTAGGCTACTCAACTGCTCCGTGCGCCATTCCACTGTCAACACTCCACTCTAAAACACTTCCTCTATGACACTCCACTCTACATCACTCCACTTTATAACACTCCAGGCTTATTCACAAGCCTACTGCGCCCCCGGTGCATCTAAAAAGTGTGAAAAAATGATGACCAAGCTGTGCACAGGGTTTAAAATTAACCCCTCTTTGTCACTCTACTGCACTCTAGGCCACTCTAAGCAACCTCAACTCTACCACACTCCATGCCACTTTACTCTACTCTATGACACGCCAGGCTACGCCACTCCACTCTGTGGCTTTTTGCTCCATTCTACACTAAGCCACTCCACTTTCTTCCATTCTACTCCACTTAACTCAATGCCACTCCACTCTACTCTACGACACTTTACTCGAGTCTACAACACTGTACTCCATTTTGTGCCATGCCACTCTATGATACTCCACCCTACGCCCCTCCACTCTATGTCACTTCACCCTGGGACACTTTACACAACTCCACCCTATTGCACTCTACTCTTCACCACTCTATGCCACTCCACTCTATGACATCTACAACATTTTACTTCAATCCATGTTTCACCACTCCACTGTACTCTAAGACACTTTACTCCACTTTACATGTCTCAACTCTACATACTTCCACTCTATATCCCTCCACTGTATAATTCTCCGCACTATGCCCCTTCGCTCTTCTATTACCCTCTACAATTCTCCACTCCATGCCACTCTACTCTACTCTATGCCCCTCTACTCCATGACATAATATAACATAATATGAACAAGGACCAGCAGTGGTGCATTTGACCTCACGGTTCTCACAATTCGTATATGGTCTTATTTGCACAAGAGAATCTGAGTTCCCTAAAATAATTTCAGATAATGGCTTTAGGATGTGACTATGACATCGATCTGAGTATCCATCAGTAATGTAACATCGTACCATACCCTATGATTTTGACCTTGTCCATTGCTGCAATTAGACCCAAGTCAAAGTTTATCCTGTTGTGCTTTCCTCTTTCCTCCCTTAGAGTGGCATCTAAACTGACCACTAGACACTCAGGGACTTATTTACAAGTCGCTTGCGCCACCAGTGCGTCGCGTTGTGTGATGCACCGGCTACCCGTTATATACAAGGACACGCAATGCCACCCTGCATGGCTTTACGCGTGCTTGTAAATACCACCCCTTCTCACGCAACACTTTGTGTGTAAGGAGCGTGACATGGGTGTTGCTGTGGGTGTTCCCATGCAACACCCATGTACTCTGATGTATTTACAGATTTGTGAGAAATCTTAAAACTGGAAATGCATCAGAATGCTATGCCACCCCAGGGGTGGTGCAGCGAGGTGCAAAGTAGAGAAATGTTTACATTTCTCCTAGGTTTTTTCCTCTTTCAATGCATGCTGCTATCTCAAGCCCTTGTGGGAAAAGGAAATCACCACAATTTATTGTTATTGTGCAGTAAGGTATCCCTTCCTGCACAAAAACAATCTTCCCACGACACAGGCATCCTTACACCATGGTGCAAGGGTGCCTGTACCAGCGCATGGCAGCCGATTGTGCACCAACACAGGGGAAAGCACTGGGATGTGACATATTGTTGTAAATATGTCACATCCCTGTGCTTTCAAAGTGACTCCGTACGGCACAGCCAAATGGCTTACGGCACACACTGAGTCACTTTCATTGTAAAAATGACCCTCAGTTTTTCTCTTAGAGAGGAAAAGTCTGTTCTCGATCATCATTTTTCTGTATCAAATTGAAAATATATCATGTTCTGATCCAGATTCTGATCCTTGGTGTAATGGAATACCACTCTAGTACCATCTTCATTGTTGTGGAAAGAGACTTTGACAGAATGAAGAAAGTTCTGCATTCTTCCCGAACTGCTCCAATGCCAGAGAACACTGTGTTCAATATCCAACGCGCACATAGGCTAGGGCATCCTTCCTCCAGTGCTTCACCCTCACAATGACCAAGAGGAGTCATCAGGTACTTCTTAGAGTACATGATCTGTTAAAAGTACGGTCAGTGGTCAAATCTATTCAACTAATTACATGGTCTGGATCGACACTGTTCTTTGCACAGGATTATGCCTAGGCCACCGCAGCTAGATGCAAGGCTTTTTTAAATATGAGATCTGATCTTCGCTTGATCGGAGCCCATTATGGTTTATTCCATACTTGCCTATTTAAAGTTACGTATAACAACAGGACAACAACATAGGAAGATCTGCTGCATCTACAAAGATTCATAAACTCGTTCAAGACCGACCAGATGGATTCTTCTGGACATCCATCCTCGCATGTTACCTGAATATTTGATTCCTTTTATATGTCTCCTCTGTTCCATTTCAAGTTCTAGGTCATTTATCTTAAATATATGTTCGCTTTAGAACTTGATTAGCTTGTAGCTTGCTGTTGTTTGTAATATGTTCTTGTCTTCTTTGACTCTAAAGTTTCTTCTGTCCTCTGTTGGTTTTATTATCTTTTTATAAAATTGTTATTCTTCGCCTTTACAGTTACTCCAACATTGTCGCGTGTTCCTCCCCGGTTCTTCTCCATTGAGCCCACCTTGGATGTGCCCCACGTGCTTTCATCCCCCCCGCATCCTTATTCCTTTTTTGTAGGCATGTTATTTTTCTATACTCAATTTTTATATCTTTTTCTCTTTGTTCCCTTTTGTTTTCTTTTTCTTCTCTTCTTTCAGGTGTCTTCATTGTTGACATCTTTTCCTTCCTATTCTTCTCTACAAACATCTTTGTCATTATTCTTCCAGCCTCCCCTCTATTTTTCTCACTATTTACATCTTTATTGTATTAACTTAACCAACTATCTTTTTCTATCAATTCCACTGTTTGCTTCTATTAATCTTTATGTCTTACTCACTTCATCCTATAGTTCAAATATTTGTTTACTTGATACTCCTCTTCTTATATAGTACTTATTGTTCTTTCATTGCATTGGATTATTGCTCAATCTTTTTATTCTCTCCTACTCTTGATATGTTATGCCATTAACACGAATTTCCTGGAACGTTAGGGGTTTAAACTCTCCTATCAAATGACAAAGAGTCTTAACTCACCTGGCCAAATTAGATGCTGATGTAGTGTTTCTTCAAGAAACTCATCTCACAGATGTTGAATCATTGAAATTTAAAAACGGGTTGGGTGGGGGAAGTTTTCTTTTCTCAAGAGGATGGTAAACGTAATGGAGTAATGATACTTTGTCGTAAGTTTTCTCAAGAGGATGGTAAACATAATGGAGTAATGATACTTTGTCGTAAGTCGCTACCTGTTAAACTTATATCACAAGAGTCTGATACAAGTGGACAATGGCTAAATGTTAAACTGTTATTGAGGAATGTTCCGGTCTCTTTTCTTAACGTCTATGGTCCTCATTAGCTAAGCAAATTACTCTCAGTATTGAAGATAATTTTATACTGACTGGGGATTGTAATCAGATTTTTGACCCGTTTATTGATCGGAATTCTAAAGTTTCTTTTATTCCCAATAAATCCCACAAATCCTTTGTTCACACTATTTCCCAACATAAACTCCTGGATGCATGGAAATTATGCAATCCTACTACTAGGGAATACACTTTTTATTCTACCCTTCACCATACCCAATCACGAATTGACTACTTCTTTGTTTCCCATAATTTATCACAAACTCTTATGTATGTAGGAATTGACCCTATACTATTATCGGATCAGGCCCCTATTTCAATCGGCCTTGATATATTACCTAGGGTTAATGGTCCTAGAAGATAGTGTTTTAACAACACTCTTCCTTTAGATCCAACATTTACATCTGCCTTTACTACCTTTTTTCATGAATACTTCTTGCTAAACCAAAATGATTCTTTATCCCTATCGACCATTTGGGATGCCTTTAAGGCCTCAGCAAGAAACATCATCATAAGTTACGTTGCCAAGAAGTGTAAAATAGCACGTAAACGAATCGTTGCCCTTCTTCAAGACATAAAGAGACTGGAGCACTCCTACTACTCTTCCAATTCAAAAGATTGTCTAACATCTCTCATAAAAGCTAAACTTCAGTTTAATAAAGAATCAACTGATAATGACTCTTTAAACCTATTAAAATCTAGTGCCAAATTCTATGTAAGCAAAAATAAAGCATGGAAAATTTTGGCTAATTATCTGAAAATCAAACATAACAAACTGAACATTGAGTCTATTTATGATGAACACATTTTCTCTATTTTACAAATCATTAAACACCTCCGAAACGAGCTCCACAGATTATTTGATGTCACCATTTTTTTCCAACATATAAAAACCAGAATGCATTCCTTCTGATTTATCCTCCTTAAAATCAGATCTAACACAACAGGAACTCCTGACTGCTCTCCAACATCTTAAAAAAGACAAAGCTCTAGGACCAGACGGTTTCACTGTTGAATTCTTTTTTCATTTTTTTAAGTTATTATTGCCCAAACTGCATTCCCTGATAAATTATTTTTGCTCCATGAATATTTCTGTTGGCTCGTTTATAGAAGTGCATATTTGCCTTATCCCTAAAGAGGATAAGGACTCGAAATATTGTAAAAACTACATACCCATTTCCCTTGTTAACATCAATTACAAAATGTTCTCTAAAGCACTAGCTCTTAGTCTCGATTCATATTTACCAAAATTATTAGGCAAAGCGCAATCTGGTTTTGTTAAAGGACGAGTTATAACTGACACTACACAACTCTTTTTCGAAATCTTATCCAAATCATCCCATCTAAAGCACTCTCTTGCTGCAATAGCATTAGATGCGGAAAAGGTGTATGATAGAATCGAATGGCCTTATCTATTTTTTACCCTTAGATGGTTTGGATTTGGCCCTAAGGTTCTCTCCCTAATCTCTCTCCTTTACTCCAACCCTCACGCTGTTGTTTGCGCTAATTGCCTAATTTCTCCGTTTTTTGATTTAGGTAGAGGAATACGCCAAGGCTGCCCCCTATCCCCTTTTCTTTTCAACTTAGCTCTAGAACCTTTCCTTTCTAAAATACATCAAAACCCACTTATACATGGCTTTGAAACTACAACATCTTACATTAAACTTGCAGCCTATGCTGATGATATTTTGCTTTTCATTTCAAGACCAAATGATTCGATTCCTGCATTTTTAGCAGAGGTGCAATCTTTTGACTCAATCTCTGGTTACAAATTAAATACTGATAGTGTGAAATTCTGCCCCTGACTAAATACACTTTCAAAGCAGATTTTACCCCTTCCAACTTTATGTGGATCCCCAACCATATTAAATATTTAGGGTTGCACTTCACTCCTTTAATTTCTGACACAGTGGCTTTATGAATGAATAAATGTATTCAAAAAATATCAGAGCTCACAACTAAATGGCATCCTCTTTACTTGTCTTGGTGGGGTAGCCTAGACACTATAAAGATGATGCTCTCCCCCATTGTATTATGCAGCATATCCAACATTCTAGTTCCTATTTCCGCTAAACTTTAAGAAAAAAGTAAACTCCACCCTCTCCTCCTTTTTGTGGAGTAATAAGAGACCTCGTACATCTTTACTGATTCGTCCTTAAACAGAGGGGGGAGTTAACTTTCCCAATTTTTCTGCTTATCAAAAAGCATTTATTTTACATCAAGCTTCATATTGGTTGCTTGATTCCATAGAAGATTCTCCTTTATGGACCTCTGTTGAAAGCTTATTTCTATCCCCTTTCTCCTTTCAAGAATATCTTTCTTTCTCTTGTAAGCCACAATCACTCTCCACTTCTATAATCAAGCTTACTTCTAAACTCCTTGGGTCAACTTCCTCTTTCATTCATGAGACCCTTGATTCCTTCCTCAACTAAACAATTTGGCATAATAAAATGTTGTTAATGCGTAACAAACCTTTCTACTGGAAAACATGGAGGCAATAGGTTTCATTTGAGTCCATCAATTATTCTCACAATCAGATTTCATACCCTTTCCTACACTTAGTCAATTATTTGGACTACCTACCTATTTTAATTCCAAATATAACCTCTTTAAGACAGTTGTGTTAGATACATGTGCGTAATTTACCACTACATCGGTTAATGTTCATACCCCAGATCCATCTGAACACTTAAACACCCTACTACGCACTTTACACAAAGCATCCCTTATTTATAATCATTTACAATGTACCAACACTATTGGACAAAAATCGAAAACAGAGACTGCTTGGGAACAAGATTTTAGAGCATCTTGGCCATTATCTCGCTGGAATAACATTTGGACTAAATTACGAAAATCCTCAAGAGCTGCTAGTATTACACAAACACTAATTTTTGTATATAATACACTTTTATTATCTCCGGCTACATTAAGTAAAAGGTTTTCCACTGTACAAGATACTTGCTGGACATGTTCATTTCCAAACGCTGATTTATTTCATATGCTATTCTCCTGTTCATTTGTGCATAGTTTTAGGAAACTTGTATGGACTCAAATGAATGTAGTATTTGGTACCAACTTGTCCTTTTCCTTCACTCATGTATTTTTGGACAGTCTTTCACCTATTTGGAACAATGATACATTCAATGAAAAAAATTATTGATTTGTTATTAGCGGTTGCTTTTCAACATATTACTATAAATTGAAAACATTTCACTAAAATCTCTTATAAGGCTTGGTGGTACGCTGATGCCATAATCATAGGTTAGACACCTCCTTTGTCTATCCTATACATATGGCTATGAAACATTTAGAAATATTGTCGCCTGTTGCATTGTACATTGATGCAAGTGCTAAAAAATCTTTCTCATTGCAGCCCTCTCATCAAGAAGTACTTAAACCACTAGGAATTCCCCAAATGTTCCTTAGATTTATATTTCAATATTAGTTATATTTTCTTTTCATCACTTTGTTTTAGTTGCTCCATTCAATAATCCAAATTATGTATTTCTCTTGGAGTATATTTGCAATGTAATGACTTGTGATTAATTGTTTATATTGTTTATTGACACCCTTTTCTTTTTAATAAAACTTTTTCTGAACTTAAAAACATGTTTGAGACTGGTAAAGTGTCATGTTTTGTTGCCTTTCTGTGCTTTCTAGTGGTGCATGTATATGCTGTGCCAGGTTTGAAGTGGTTGGATGTGTAGTAATATTGTCCCTCCTTGTTATCTGTGTTCAGATATTAGGCGGTAGGATATGATGTGGTTGTGTGTGTTGTATGGTGTTAGGGGTTTAGGTGAGTGGAAGGGCGATATGAAGGACACAGTGAGTCAGTGTGAGTGTCCTATTTGCTTTGATAACTTTGCTCTGATTGTCTCAGGCTGTTTTATGGGTCTGCAGTATCTAAGGCGTTGCAGTCGATTTAGTGGCCAGTAAGGTTGTAGGTCCTCTTGCAGTGAGAATGTGAAAAGAGGAGGGGAAGTGAAAGGAAAAGAAGAGTAGGTGGGTCAAGGGGAAAAGGGTAGAGCAGAGAAGAGAGATTTGCTGAAGATGTGTAATGGAGAAGAAAAGGAGGGAAAAGGAGAGGAGAATCAGGAGAGAGGAGAAAGAAAAGAAAAGAGAAGAGCAGAGCAAGAAAGGAAAGAGGACATTGAAGGAATGCATACAGGGGACAAGAGGAAGGAGTGAGAGAAAGAAAGACAAGAGAGAGAGAATAATTATTGAGGAACAGACAGACAGTAATGACCCAAGTAATGGACCAAGAAGAGGACTTCAGTATGGAAAAGGGATTAGAAGAGAAGGTAAGCAGAATGAAGGCGAAGCAGTGGAAAAATTGGTGAAGGAGAGAGTGAGGAGGGGGGAAAATGAAGAGTGAAACAAAAGGAGGAAGGCTTAGAGGTGAAAGGAGAGCGTAGAGGAAGGCAAAGAGAGGTCAAGAGAGACAACAACGAGGAGAAACGACATGAGAAAGTGAGAAGTGGATGGAGGAGATGTAAAAAGACAAAGACTATAGAGGAAGAAATGAAAATAGTTGAGTGATAAAGAAGGCAAGCGAGCTGCGAGAGAATGAGTCAGAAGGGAATATGAAGCACCGAGAATAGACTGTATGAAGGAAGGGGATATAAGGTAAACAGAGGTAGAGAACCAAGCAGAACGGAAAGAGAGTGCTGGTAAATCGGGCGAAGGGTTGACAGATTAGGTGAATGGGAAGAACATAGGAAAAGAGCGAGAAAATGAACGGCAAAGAGAACAATGTGGAGAGAGTAAAAGAGGACAGAGGGGAGAGAGAAAAAGGGCAGAGCAAGAGACAAGATGGAAAGAGAAAAGATGTGTTAGGAGATTAGGGAGAGAAGACAGATGGTATAAGATGAGGAGGAGGATAAAGATGTGAGAGGGGAAGGGAGCAGAAGGGAATCAGAAGAGTATACAAGAGAAAGGGAAGCAGGAGAAGAAGTGACGGTACAAGTGAACGAAAAGAGGTAAAGGAAGAGAGGAAAGAAGTGAAAGAGAAAACTGATTAGTGGAGAAAGGGGGGATATGTGTGCATATTGAGGGAGAAAATAAATATAAGATGAAAGGGTAGAGGGCTGGGGAGAACTGAGACAAAGTAAGGGAGAGAAGTACGGAGGGCAGGAAGAGTCAGGCTTTAAGTGAAGTAGGGTAGAGAGACAATGGGATGAGAAAGGAGGAGAAGCAGAAGGGAGATGACAAAATAATGAGAGGGAAAGGTTAGGAGGGGCATTTGAGAAAGTGAAAAATGCAGATAGAGTGAGAGAAGAAAGAAGAGAGGGTAAAGGGGATAGAGAAATGAGAGAGAGAAGAGAGTAAATTAGAGAAGCGAGCCAAAAAAAGAGAGGAGGTGGACATAGTAGAGGAAAAAGCAAGGAAAGACAAAAAAGAGCAGAGGAGATGGAAGTTGTGGAATGGAAAAGAGTACAGAAAGAAGGCAAAGGTAAGAGAAGAAGGCACTGATATAGGCTAGGGAAAGAGACAAAGCTTTGAGAAAGAGAAGAGAGAGGACTTGAGAGGAAAAATAGAGGGAGAGAGAGAGGACAGAGGATCAGAGCCAGGAAGTTAAAAAAGGAGAAGGAAGACTAGAGGTGATACTGAGAAGAAATGGCTATGTGAAGTCATGAAGGGGAAGTGGCAGAAGCAATAGCAGATGATAGAGAGAAAGCGCAAAAAATAGGAGAAGGATGGAGTGGAGAGGCAAAGGAGACAAGAGAGACTGGAGTGAGAGGGTGAAGTGCTTAAGAAGGGGATGAGTAGAGAACATTCATCGAGAGCAGGGACGATAGGAAAGGGGAGAAGAGCGCTGAAAGAGTGAGAGAGGAGAGAAGTGAAAACTCTATAATGAATTAAAAGAGGGTACATGAGGAGGGAAAAGAAGAGAGACAACAGTGTGCAAGTGAAGTGATAGAAAAGGAGGCAATAGGATAAAGATGGCGAGGGCAACCAGAGGGAGAAAAGGGAACAGGTGCTTTGTTCTGTGCTGGGTTGTATTTTGGTATTATTTAAACTGGCCTGGTACGATACTGTTTTACAAAACAAGGTATAGTTAGATGTGAAAAAGAGTGGCATGATGTGATATGCTTGGACTAGTGATATATTTCAGTGTGCGGATCTGTTTGTGTTGTTGCACAGGGTTGGTATAGTGTGCTCGATATGGGGTTGTAGTTATATCAGGGAATGTACGAGCTATGATGTGCAGGGGAATCTGGTATTGTGTGGTATAATGTGACTTGCAGTGAGATGCCTTAATATGTTGGATGTCCTTTGAACTGATGTATGCCATTAATAGGAGACCTAAACTACTGGTGCAACGACAAACTCGTCGGGCCCCAGGCTACTGAACTGACTGAATTACTAACTAACCTCAACTTCACCCACCACATTTCCTCAGTTACACACATCAAAGGAAACATACTGGACCAGGTCTGGACCATTAACCTCACGGTTTTCACACCCACAATCCTACCATGTATTTGGTCTGACCATCATTTAATAAAATTTACGGCAACAATTCCGATCAGCAGTAAGACCCCCACGGTCAAGGGGGGCATGATTAGTAAATGGAGTGACCTCAATAAACAGGAATTTCAGGACAGCCAGGCCAGCTCTACCCCTGCCTTTGATCCCAATGTGGACCTCTTTGAGGCTAACATCTCAGCCTGGCTACTAGCGGCCAGCGATAAACACGACCCACTTAAAGAACTCAAACGAGCTCACCGTTCTGATGCTCAGAAATGGTTCTCTACTGAGCCAAGAGCTCAAAAATTGGCTCTCCGCCAAATAGAAAGGAAATGGTGACTCCCTAACTGACTACTTCTTGGAAAAAATCTCTAACATTAAAGCCAGTATTCCTATCTTCAGCCCCAGAGAGGCCCCCGCCAAGATAACAAATCCTTTCACCTTAGATACATTCCTCCTCATCGAAGTCCAGTCCCTCCAGGACTTGCTGTCTAGGATCAAATCTGGCTCCCCATGGACTGCTGTCCACCTTATATCCTAAAAGACACCTTTTCTGCCCTACCTCTCTCAATCATGACCCTTTTGAATTAATCTCTCTCGCAGGGCATTCAAGCATTCAAGGACGCAGTTGTCGTCCCTCTCCTAAAGAAACCAGGAGCTGACCCCCAGAATTCATCCAACTATTGGCCCATCTCCCTGCTCCCCTACTTAGCCAAGGTTCTTGAAGGCCATGTGGCAAAGTGCCTGTCCAATTTTATCGAACAGTCTGAATACTTAGACTCTCACCTAGCTGGATTTCACCCTGCCCCCTCTAGGGAAACAGTGATCCTAGCTGTACTGGATGCCCTATGAGAAAAAGCTGATAAAGGCACCCCTCAGCCCTTGGAACTTCTAGATCTCTCTGCCGCATTTGACACAGTCGACCATGTCATCTTAATGGACCGCGTTAAACAGGCCTGCATCCAGGGCTCAGCCCTTAGCTGGATTGGGTCCTTCCTCAAGGGCTGCACCCAAGCGGTACGCCTAGCTCCATTCACCGCTCTTAAGTTAGCCACCACGTGTGGGGTCCCACAGGGAGCTTCAGTTGCCCCCATCTGTTTAATTTGTATTTTCTACCCCTGATTCAGCCCTTGAAGGAACAGAAGGCCATCACCTTTAATTATGCGGATGACCTACAGCTAATCTTTACTATAGATAACTCCCCTGAATCAGTCCTGGAATTCCAGGCTACCATGCTCCACATCTGTGATTCGATGGACCAAAACCATTTAAAACTGAATCCAGGCAAGACCGAAATAGTCCTGACTGGGAACAGTCAGACCTTCTGGGGCCCACACTCCTGGCCGGCGGAACTTGGCTCACCCCCCAAACCATACACCTCTGTCAAGAGCATAGGGGTAACCAGTAACAACGACTTATCACTAAAACACAAGTAGGCACAGTGGTCTCCATCTGCTTCTTCCAGTTACTTAAGATCAGGAAGATCAGCCGTCTGCTCACTCACTCAGCACTGATTCAGGTCGTGATAGCCTTGGTACTATCACACCTAGATTATGCCAACTCAATATACCTTGGCTTGCCACGTTTCCTACTTAAACAGCTTCAGCTGGTCCAGAACCAAGCGGCAAGACTGATCCATCAGCAACCCAGATGGCAATCCACCAGACCCCTTTTAAAAAAACTTCCCAGCCTCCCTATTCCCCAACGTACCACCTTCAAGACGGGCTGTATCATCTTTAAGTCTCTTCACAGCCGGAGCCCCAAATGTATTAAACGCCTCCTACCTAGGCACACTCCTTCCGACAACCTCCGATCTGCCCACCTCCACCTTCTGACCACCCCTACCTTCAAGCTAAAATGTCAGGGAGGCTGCAGGTTCGTGGCCTTGGCCCCAGACTATGGAACTCCTTTCCACTAGAGATTCGATCATGTACCAACCTGCCGAGCTTTAGGAAAATGTCCAAGACATGGTTGTTTACGCAGGTCCACGCTTAACTCCTCCCAGTGGTCCCAGTACATTCAAGAGCCAGCGCCTTGAAACCTTCTGCTGTAGGTGCACTCGATATGTAAGAAATTGCTAGCATAACATAACATAACATTTCATGGTGTTTTATTTTATTGTAGTTTGAGACAAAATGGAGTGCACTGTAGTGTGCTATTTTTAAGTGGTGTAGTATACTGTTGTCTTTTGTAGCATATAAGGATGTTCAGGTGGGTTGTGTTTATGTCTGACTAATACTTTTATGTGAGATTGGATGGTGTGCTGTTGTAATTTGCCAGCTCAGGGAGCAGGGAAGATCTTGTTGTATCTTTATGGGTGGAAAGTTAAATGCTGATATGGACGGTTGTAAATGGCATCATGTAGTGTGGTGCTGTATTATGTGGGCAAAGTGGATTTTTGCTCTACAGCAGATGTGGGTCTGATAGGTATGTAGAAGAGGCATACTGTAAGTATTTGGGTTGGTGTTGGATAGTTTGTTCTATGATGTGAAGTGATGCAGAGTGAGTGACGTGATGTGGAATAATGAAATACAGAGTGATGCTGTGGGGATGGGTGGTGGTAAACAATATGCTGTGATTCTGGGTGATCTGACATTGCATGCTGTGGTTTATGTGATATGTTGTGCTATTGTTTGGATTGCATAGTGTGGTGTGCTGTGTGCAGTATATGTTTGCACGTCAATATACAATATGGTGTGCTATGTTGTGGTGTCGATGGTGTTGAGTAGAGTGATGGGAGCTTTGTGTGATATGCTGTAGTATGATATGTAACAGTGTCTTCTGAGTTCTTCCATTGTATGTGATATTGTGGTGCATTAAGATGTGCTGTTGAGTGTTGTTAGATTAATTCATTTAGTTTGTTGTGATGGTAGAAAATGTATTGTTGTACACTGTGGCAGTGTATTAGGCTGTGTTGTGTTCCAGTTTGGTGTGTCAGAGTTCCTGTGTCTGGAAGCCATGTTACTGCTATGTCTTTAGGTATTCCCTAGGGTTGTGTTGGTCTCACAACAGATACCCCTGCCTCTTGATTACCACACTGCATTTGGTCTTGTTGCAGATAGTCAAGAAAATAATATTTCACATAGGAACAAAACCTGCTGGGCTGGGTTTCCCAAGACTTCTACTCGCTGGATATGCATCTGTGTTGGTCGTAGTTGCTTCAATTGTCTATGTATGGTGTAAACAGATGTACGTAGAGTGTGTTCATCATAGAAATGATGGGAATGGAGAGTTTGCTGGGAAGGATAAAGTGTAAGAATATGAATCGTGGGTTCTTTCATTGTTGGGACGGTCAACATGGATAGTCACCCTTTGCTTGTTTGCTCCTTCTTTCTGACCCTCGAGCAAGGTCACTGCGACAACCTGCTATAAATGTAAGAAATTAGTGCATATGGACCTGTTGGACTCTAAGAGTTGCAGGCAACAGCAGGGGCACTTGAGGAGAAACTCACAAATTATTTTAAGAAGAACTGGGGGACGACATCTAGAAAGGTAACAGAATGGGGGACAATGTAGGTAGTGGTCGGGGGGGTCTGTATAAAAACTTCATAAAGGGTATGGAAACAGCTGAAAAGAGAAGTTACAGCACAGGAAAAGAAATTAAAGGGGCTACAACCACTCCTTCATAACATACCATCAACGTATTTTAGAATGGAGTTATGCCGGTAAGGAGCTACTAAGTCCTAGGAAAATTCAACCGGGTAGCGTATAGACAATGTCTGCATATGGAGGGGGATACATTGGGGGCTCTGCTTGCTAAGTTGATAAGAAATAAAAAACCTATATCTCCTGTAGTGCAGATGAACAATTTACATGGGATTAAGGTGTATAATCAGGCGTCGATCCTAGATGTTTTGATGGAATACATGGAAGGGGTATACACCACAAAAACGTCTCCTCCTTTGGAGGTGATGCAAGAGTTTTTGTCCAACCTGGGTCTGCCATGTCTGGAGGGAGAGATGGATGAAGGGCTTGATAACCGATAACCAAAGAAGAAGTACTAGATGCTATCCAGAGATTAAAACCTGCCAAGAGTCCTGGCACCGATGGCTTGCCATCAGAATTGTATAGGACATTTGCGTCACTGTTGGCTGACCGCCTTTTAAAAGTGTATAATGAGGCTTCGCCGCTCCAAACCCTGCCGGACACTATGAGGGAAGCTTTAGTGATTATGATTCCTAAACCAGCCAGAAACCCACAATCAGCGTGTTCCTACAGACCGATTTCGCTTTGAAATCTCGACATGAAAATTCTGAATGGAGTGTGGGCTAAACGCTTTCTCCCACATATGTCATACTTAATAGACCCTGATCAATCGGAATTTATTCCTAAACGCAGCACAGCGCACAATCTCCGGCGGTTGGCGCATGTATGGCACTCTGCACACATTGCTTGATATAGAACAAGCTTTTGACTCTGTAAACTGGGAGTATATATGGGCGACTCTGAGAGTGATGGGGATGGGGACAGGATTTCTTAATTGGCTTAAACTGATATACACGGCCCGCAGGCTAGGATACGTCTGGGGGGACTAGTCTCTAGGGACTTTAAACTCCAAATGGGCACCAGACAGGGATGTCCCTTATCTCCACTATTTTTCATGGTGGCCATGGAACCACTGAAGGTGTCTCTGCATCACAAATGGGAAGCGTGGGGGATCCAATTAGGCGACACTAATCATGTGGTTTCTATGTATGCAGACAAAACATTAGTATATATACGTCAACCAGCTCAGGCGGTCCCTAAATTGTTGGATATATTGCATACATTTGTGGAGGTATCAGGCTTAAAAACAAATTCCAATAAATCCAAACTACTCCCGATAGGCTGATTGGCACAGAGGCCAAGGGAGATACTTCCAGACGTGGGGCTTCAGTGGGTGAAGGATGACCCTTAATATCTGGGTATCAGGAAAGCCAACTCACCGACGAGGCATTTGGAACTTAACATAAGGAAAGTGGTTGACGGTATAAGAGGCCCAATATATTTTTGGCAAAGGCTGCCCTCTGTCCCTTATGGGCAGAATTGCTATTACAAAAATGATTATACATTCCTGGTGTTTTTATATGCTACAACTCTTGTTATATGTGGTCCAGGCTCGTATGTTCAAAACATTGAATGAACTAATAATAGAATTACTATGGGGATCGAACCATAAAAGGGTGAGAGTTGCGCCGATGCAGAGAACCTGGCAGAATGGGGGCTTAGAGGTCACACATCTGGAAATGTATTATATGGTGTCCCAACTCCAACACGCCATTCATTGGCTGGACGAAAATGAGAACTGGGAGAAAAGGTTGCTCACGAGCACCTATGGTGGAGACTCACTAGCGACTTTATTGATGATGGGTGTGGGTGTTCCTCAAACTTGCCCATACATAATCAAACACATGGCACAAATATGGGAACGTGCAGTACAAAAAGTGGTGGGGCTTACCCCATATGCCCCAGATATGCCGTTATGGGTGAAACAACCCTTTGTAAAAATAGAGGCTTCTATATGTCCATCCGTAAATGGAAGGAGGGTGACTGCCTGATGATGGGAGATCTTTTCCACAATGAACCTGTTGTTATCAGAGAGAATGCTGAGTCCATGTTTGAATTAGGAAATGTTATGAATGAAGAAGGGTGCTGCACTCAAGTTTAGATTATATGTTCAAACCTCTTGTAACTGTACGTGTGCTGTACTAGATTAGTGCCTGCCCACTTGTATGTACAATGTATATGGCCTAGTGCTGTGACTCACTAGGACTCTAGTACGCACAACACAAAACTTATATTTCTCCTTTATACCATTCTGTTTATTTTCATCAGTGTTTTAGTATCGCAAACATATTTCATTTACATATTGTTCATCATCAATTTCACTTGTGAGATCAGTAGAAAGTTTCAGCATTACATATACATTCAAAAATATAAAGGAAACAATTTTCAGAACACAGGATTACTAAAACAAGAAAGAAAAAAACCAATGCATTTCGGGGCTTATGCCCCTTCGTCGGGGGTCTGAAAAAAAAGGAAAGATACAAACAAGGAGAATATTACTTATTTGCTTCTTGGAATATTTGACATTTTAACCCTCGATAAGTTGTTTCAACTAATGCTTACATAAAAACATGGAATAACACGAAACCTGTGTGTTACTTGTTTTACTTTTTTGACAGTTTTCTAGAAAAACCAAAGTTTAAACAGTCATGTGAAGTTTGTCTCATAAACGCCTGTGTTAAATTGTATTGTGGGAAGTGAAGAAAATGAATTACCTGTTGTTCAATTAATATTGCATCTATAATGGAGGAAAAATGAATTTTTAGGACACCGTGTAGCCAGAAAAAACTAGAGATGGCTCTTATGTGTATTTAAGACTCACCTGCATATTGTTGGAGTCTCGCGTACGTGAAGGAGACCTAAATGTAATAAATAACTTCCATCAATGTGCCATTCTGTACATTAGATGTTGAAGAAGTTTAAAAGAAAGACCGACGATGTTTTTACCTGCGAGCCTTGACATTTAAAATTCGGTCTCGCTGCTGTTTCCGTTCACGATACTAATGGAACAGAAAAATAAGAATTGTTATAGCTTACTATTATGACACGATACGTCGCTAATTATATCTAGGGATTTTATAGTTTAGCTTACCGTCCGACTTTTACTGTTTTCATCCGAAGAAAATAACCGTCACCTTGCTCACCGGCCGGAAACTATAGTGAGTCCGCGTGTCCTACTTCTATTTCAACTATCTTGTTATCAAGATAATAAACAAGGACAACAGACTTAAGGCGAACTACGCGATCAAATGGCTATCTTATTTGAAGTAAGCAACTTTATGCGTTCTCAAACGTGCAAGACGTAAACAGCGAATATTAAGACCGTGAGGCGCTCTTCAAAACTATTGTTAGTTTAACAATAGCTATTTCTATGAAAAACCGTGAAAACATGTATATTAAAAAAGGTAAAAAAAAACGAATAAGTCTTCCGATATGTATAGATAGCAATGAAAGTCTTTTAGAATTATATTTAACGCGTATTGATTTGGAAATTTGTATTACATGTTCATTTAAAAAGAAGGGGCCTTAGTTTTGTTTGTATATATCCTATTTATATGGCTGCACAAATAATCTGTTATCTCAACAAACTCATTTATGTAACTCCTCCATGATGCCCGAAGCAATTCAACAACTATCCTGTCCATTTTCAATCTATGTGTGTATGTTTTTAGGTAGATGGAGACAAACTTTACACTGAAAGTAACTGTATTGCCATCGAATATCTAAGCATGATCTATTATCTAGGCAAACCAATTCGTATCAATTCAGTCACAAATCCATATTAACCCTGCCTATTTACAGTCTATCAAAATATCTTCTTAGACAAGTGATGTAAATAACATCTATGCATCTCATTGCCTTAGGGTACATTCATTTGAATTGTAGTGTCTTTGTGCAATCTCGTGTTGTGCAGTGTGTGTTTTACTATGCATCAAGATCCCTATTATTATGCTTGTACTTTAAAGAAAGCATACCATTTCCATCTTATCATTTAGTCCATACGGAACCAATGTCTGTAACTTTCGGATCCAGAAAGCTTCTCTTTGCAAGAGTATCTTAGCATTGTCCAATCCTAGTCTCTGAGGTACTAATTCAATGATTTGAAAACGAAGCTGACCTATGTTATGGTTCTTTTCAATCCAATGTTGCGCCAACGGCGACGTCAAGTTCTTGTTGCGTATGCGACTCTTATGTTCAGAAAGTCTTAGTTTTATCTTTCTATCAGTTTTACCAATATATAATAGCCCACACGGGCATTTAATCGAGTAAACCACATGTTCTGAGTCGCAATTTGTGGAATGTCTGAGCAATATTCTTTCTCCAGTGCGTGGATGCAATAAAATGTTTCCTGGAATTACATTATTGCAGTTTTTACAATTAAAGCACCTCGTTGTTCATTTGTAGGCCAATTCTTCTTGCAATGAATCTCCTGTGGGTTTACTGAGAAGTTCCTTAAGATTTCGGGCTCTTTTATATGCGAATAGTGGTCGCTCATCAAATAATGTTCCAAAATCTTTTTCTGCCAGTAGAATTTCCCATCTCTTTAAGATTGTTCTCTTTATGTCCCTAGATACAGTTGAATATTTGGACACGAAGACCATTCTTCTGTTTGGAATTTTTGATTTCTTTTTTAAAAGTTCTGCTCTCGGTATTACTTTGATTTTTTCTAGGTGTGCCTCCAGTAATTGTTTTGGATAACCTCTATCGAGGTATCTCTGTTTTTGATCATTTAAACTCTTGTCACATTCTTCTTCATTTGAGGATATTCGTTTAATCCTCATGAACTGTGATACCGGCAAATTGTTGATCAGGTTCACAGGGTGAAAACTACTATACAATAAAGCCGTGTTTTTGTCTGTTTCCTTTTTGTATAGTTTTGTCTGGATAGAATCATTTTTGATTTCTACAAGAACATCCAGGAATGGTATCTATGTATTGCTTGTATTATGCGTGAACTGGATCCTAGGGTCCACTAGATTCAGACTGTTGATATTGCTTAGTAGTTCAGACTTTGGACGCTTCCATATGATGAAAATATCATCTATGTAGCGTTTGTAATAGATTAAGCCTTGTTGCCAGGTTGGGTCTTCTAAGATGTAGTCCAGCTCAAACTTTGCCATGTAGATGTTGGCTTATATACATGCCCCTGGAAAGCCCATTGCTGTGCCTGTTAATTGATTGTAGTACTTGTCTTGCCAAAGGAAATAACTGTTGAGGAGACAGAAGTCCAATAATTGTAATAACAGTATCTTTAGCTCATTAGGTTTATCCGTTTTGAGGAGAGCCCACTCCAGGGCCTCTATCCCTTGCTTATGCGGAATAGACGTATACAGAGCAGTGACGTCTATAGTGCAAAGTGTCCATTCCATGCATCCTGCTGTGTTGATGTTTGCAAGGCTTCTGAGGAAGTCTGATGTGTCTTGTAAGTAGGTTGGCCAACTTTGAATGAACGACTGCATGTGTGCGTCGATAAAGATGCCTAAATTTTCAAAAATAGATGAACAACCTGATACTATTGGCCTGAAGGGAGGGTTATTGATATTTTTATGCACCTTGGGCAAAAAATAAATTCTTGGTCTCCTTGGATAGATTTGCTTGAGGTACCGCTTAGTGGTGTTGTCAATCCAATTTAGATCCTCAGCATTATTAAGTATCTCTTCCAGATTTTGGGAAATGCTAGTCGTTGGATCTTGTTGTAGCTGAGCATAAGTGTTTGTGTCTTGTACATGTTCATCACCTTTTTGTCTGTAAAAGGCTGAGTCCATTATCACAAGTCCTCCTCCCTTATCTGCTTTTTGTATCATTATACTGTCATTTCTTGCCAGTCGCTGAAGGGCGCTTTGCTCTGCCCTAGTCAAATTGTTTAGTTTTCTTTTATAGTGAATTTTACTTAGATCTGCTTTTACCAAGGTTTCAAAGGTATCCAAATTTTTGTGAGACGTCGGTGCCATGAAACTGCTTTTAGGTTTGAATGGTCTGTCCATTTCATCCGATGTTTCCATTGGATTCAAAACTGTAAAAAAATACTTCAATCTCAAAACTCTCATAAATTTAAAGAAGGATATTTCTGTTTCCAATTCATTTGACTGATATGTTCTCACAAAAGAAATTCCCTTGTTTAAAAGTCTTTCTTCGAAATCGGAGAGTGGATAATTTGAAATATTTATTACAAGTTTTTGGTCTGACTCCGCAGTCCCGTCTTCTTTAACTGTTCTTTCTCTTTCTCTTTCTCTCTTTCTTTTTCCTTGTCCTCTTCTCGTCTTTTGTCTCCTTGTTGTGTCGATGGTAAATCCGGTGGTCTGTTGGATGGTGGATCCTTCTCTAAAAAAGCATTTGACGAAGTCCCAGGTGCGGTTTCGATCGAATCAGAGATCTGTCCTGTTTTTTGCACTTATTGGGATGTGATCGGTTGTCTTGTAGTACTTAACTCACTGTCAGACACCACACTCTCATCTGAAGAAGCTGGCTGTTGTTTCTTGCCAGTGAACCTCCTTTTTGAATAGACTTCTGCCCACGTGTATGTTTCATTAAGCTTATAATCGATGGTATCACGCTTAAACTTGCGTAGCTTGGTTTCTTGTAGCTCTTTTCCATATCGGTCTAGGCGTATGTTGGTGTCTTCCAAAATTTTTGCCCATTGGTCTTCTTCTAATCTTTCAGACAAATCGCGTTTTAAATTAAAGATTTCTTCCTCTGAATCCCGTATAGTTTTGGCAAGTTCTTCAACCAACATCAAGATTAGGTCCAAGGAGCACTTGTTTAAGTTTTCGAACCAATTTTCCATAAATTTTGGATTATTGTTAAGTCTGTACAACATGGGTCGGATGGCTAATCTGAGACCTCTAGGGATCCTTCTAACCCGATGGTATTGGATTAGGGTTGTAGCATGCAATCGTTGGTTCAACTCCCGTCTGGTTAAATACTCGAGTTGTTTCAATTGTTGTGTCACTGATTCTCCTTGTGTATCGAAAGTCTTTGCTTCCTTAATGAGTTTGTATATTTGACTGGCCTCATCTGCTGTGTAAGCTTTTGTATTCACACGATTATCAGTGATTGAGGCGATTGAGTCGAAAGACATTTTTAGTTCGGTGCTAGTACCCTTGGGTTGCAGTGTGAGTAGATATGAATGAAGAAGGGTGCTGCACTCAAGTTTAGATTATATGTTCAAACCTCTTGTAACGGTACGTGTGCTGTACTAGATTAGTGCCTGCCCACTTGTATGTACAATGTATATGGCCTAGTGCTGTGACTCACTAGGACTCTAGTACGCACAACACAAAACTTATATTTCTCCTTTATACCATTCTGTTTATTTTCATCAGTGTTTTAGTATCGCAAACATATTTCATTTACATATTGTTCATCATCAATTTCACTTGTGAGATCAGTAGAAAGTTTCAGCATTACATATACATTCAAAAATATAAAGGAAACAATTGTCAGAACACAGGATTACTAAAACAAGAAAGAAAAAACCCAATGCATTTCGGGGCTTATGCCCCTTCGTCGGGGGTCTGAAAAAAAAGGAAAGATACAAACAAGGAGAATATTACTTATTTGCTTCTTGGCATATTTGACATTTTAACCCTCGATAAGTTGTTTCAACTAATACTTACCTAAAAACATGGAATAACACAAAACCTGTGTGTTACTTGTTTTACTTTTTTGACAGTTTTCTAGAAAAACCAAAGTTTAAACAGTCATGTGAAGTTTGTCTCATAAATGCCTGTGTTAAATTGTATTGTGGGAAGTGAAGAAAATGAATTACCTGTTGTTCAATTAATATTGCATCTATAATGGAGGAAAAATGAATTTTTAGGACACAGTGTAGCCAGAAAAAACTAGAGATGGCTCTTATGTGTATTTAAGACTCACCTGCATATTGTTGGAGTCTCGCGTACGTGAAGGAGACCTAAATGTAATAAATAACTTCCATCAATGTGCCATTCTGTACATTAGATGTTGAAGAAGTTTAAAAGAAAGACCGACGATGTTTTTACATGCGAGCCTTGAGATTTAAAATTCGGTCTCGCTGCTGTTTCCGTTCACGATACTAATGGAACAGAAAAATAAGGACTGTTATAGCTTACTATTACGACACGATACGTCGCTAATTATATCTAGGGATTTTATAGTTTAGCTTACCGTCCGACTTTTACTGTTTTCATCCGAAGAAAATAACCGTCACCTTGCTCACCGGCCGGAAACTATAGTGAGTCCGCGAGTCCTGCTTCTATTTCAACTATCTTGTTATCAAGATAATAAACAAGGACAACAGACTTAAGGCGAACTACGCGATCAAACGGCTATCTTATTTGAAGTAAGCAACTTTATGCGTTCTCAAACGTGCAAGACGTAAACAGCGAATATTAAGATCGTGAGGCGCTCTTCAAAACTATTGTTAGTTTAACAATAGCTATTTCTATGAAAAACCGTGAAAACATGTATATTAAAAAAGGTAAAAAAAAACAATAAGTCTTCCGATATGTATAGATAGCAATGAAAGTCTTTTAGAATTATATTTAACGTGTATTGATTTGGAAATTTGTATTACGTGTTCATTTCAAAAGAAGGGGCCTTAGTTTTCTTTGTATATATCCTATTTATATGGCTGCACAAATATTCTGTTATCTCAACAAACTCATTTATGTAACTCCTCCATGATGCCCGAAGCAATTCAACAACTATCCTGTCCATTTTCAATCTATGTGTGTATGTTTTTAGGTAGATGGAGACAAACTTTACACTGAAAGTAACTGTATTGCCATCGAATATCTAAGCATGATCTATTATCTAGGCAAACCAATGTGGAAAAAGGTAGGGCTATGACCTTTTTCAAGATTTGCCCGGCGCTAACCGCCTTTATACCATTCAAATTACCAAGCAATGAGGCAGGCGCCGGAGACCAGAAGGCAGGAAACAGAAGTTTTATTCCGACAGATCAGAACACATCAGATCAGACAACAAGGTATCGTCTCGAGGTGCTCTAACAGCCTCTCTGAGGCCTGGCCTCTTATACACTGGTTTATGGCATGTGACCTTTCTTTATTATAATCAAGACATTGTGAGGCAAGGAAAAAGACATCCCCGTAATCCTCGTGTCAATCCCCCCCCCCCCTATACCTCCACAATAGGGGTCCTCAACCTGCTGATAAGAGGAGGGGGTCATCACGCAGCTGAGTGTTCCGCCGAGTCTTAGGATGTGCGCGTCTGATCATATCCCAGGGGGTGGGGAGGCCCTGATCAACAGTGTGTCCTTTGAAGAGGGGCGACTCCATACAATGAGGGGCAGTAAATGGTATCTCCCGGCTTAGGCGATGGCCTCGGACCTGTGTGGACAGTCGGACACGGGGCAGGGGTCATCAAAGGAGTGGTATTCATGCCGCGTGGACAATTGAGCGCGGAGGGAAGGTTTATCAACAGAGGGGCATTCATGGAAGGAGAGGAGGTGCTGGTCAGGCGCAGGCGTGACTCCCAAGGACAGGGTCATGCAGAAGGGTTATGCTCATGAGAGGGAGGGAGGGGGAGCCAGGGTGCGCGGAGGATGCTTGCTGGGTCAGAGGGGCGCGCTGGCGGTAGATCGTGGGCAGGGAGACCATGATACCTAAAATGGCCGTCGTGCGCGCTGTACGTGGGTGACAAGCTGGTGCAGATGATGTTCAGCCCGTAAACTAAAATTCCACAGTCCTCCCTTTTAACATGTCTCGCCAACTTGTCAGTTCGGATTTATCCCCATAAGGCCACGTATTTCTACTTCATAGAGGGGACTCATGTGCTCATTTCGGAAGTCCAAAGTCTTTGGGCACATACAGTTAGAAACAAAACTGCACAAAGATGGCAGACATTGGATACCTAAACAACACCCACCTAATATCACAACAGGTATCAGTATGAAGGAAAACAACCTCCAACCCCAGTCCTTCAAAGTGTCCCAAAACCAGCTCCCAAGCGACCATCCTTCTTGTTCCTGGTGAACCTCCGAGGAAAGTCTGTGGAGGTGCTCAATTGCTTTGTAGACAGAAGGCGAGTTATCTGGCACGTAGGTGCAGCAGCTAGATCCGATGATGCGGCATGCTCCTCCTCGATCGGCTAGGACCACATCTAGAACCAGGCGGTTTTGAAGGGCCACAAGGCGGACCGCCTGAAGCTCCGCCGTGTTGTTAGCGAGGATGCCAGCCGTGATGTTGATCGTTGTTTCTACTGCCTGGGTCAGGTGTCGGATAGCGCGGCTGTTTGCCATTGGGCCCCACAGGGGAACGAGTCCCTTTGCTGCATCCAAGAACTGAGCTCCAGTGGAGTCGGCTTGTCCAATGTCATCTGCACGCCTCTGCCGGTGATGGTTAGCAGGGGCCACATACGTGGGGGGGAGAATGAAGGCAATGTAGCAGATACCCTTCCAACCTTTCGGGAGCCAGGTGTAAGCTTTGGTGCCACACACAAAGTACATATTTGGAGAAGCAACAAAGGAAGGGGGATCAACTGAGTCCAATGTTCTGGTGATTCGGCAGGAACTGTGACCCACCAGCTGTGTTCCATGGCCTTCGAGACACACAAGACCCGTGACATTGATAACAGACAGAGCCACAGTCAGAGTGGCGGTAGTTTGTTTTTGCAGATGAGAGAAGGTGGTTCTGGCTGGATTGTGGAGCACCTGTACTTCGACTCGTTCTTTGGCTGGAATGTCTTTAAGGAAGGTGGCGCCCGTGAGCGCAGGACACAGGGCAGCAGAGGTCTTTCCGGTTTTGTTCAGCCAGAACCCAGAGTAGAAGTGCGACACTGTCTGGCTGGAGGTGGCGTTGTCCTTGTGGCTCTCTTGCATGAGGATCAACCAGGCGAGGCAGGAGCCGTGAACTGAGGAAGGAGAAGGGATGAAGGGGATGGAGTGTCCAGTGGCATGCGGGAGCAACCCGCAGATCCAGCAGTTCGTAGCGTTTGCAGCAAGGTTGTGTTGGTGCAACAGTTGCACGAAGGAATTGTTCCAAAATTCCCTGCGCCTTTCTCGGAGCTGAGGCGACAGGGAGATTAGGTGATGCTCTTTCAGGGGGGTTGGTTGTGCAGTGGGCAGCAATGCCTCATGAGCTGGTGTGCTTTCCTCCAGGATCCAGAAGGAGGTCATGAGGAGGAGGCAGAAGAGGAAGACAATAAAGAGGGCGATTGTCCTTGATTTGTGCAAATTGTCAGTCTGTGGGTTTCCATAGTGGGTATTTCCTGTTGCTTCCATCATCTTCTTATCTGGCGCTTCCATCATCTTCTTATCTGGCGCTTCCATCATCTTCAAGGGGGCTCGGTAGCGGGCAGAACCACAGACTTCGTTTAGCTTCTCTCCCGGTAACCCTTGGTTGTGTTTTAGGTCACCGTTCTGAGATTCAACTTAGTCCGTGGCCTACTTAGCCGAAGCTCCCTCCTTTCGACGCAGGAAATACCCTTCTCTGGTTGGCACAGTGGGGTCAGAGAATTTTGCAAGTTCAAGTGCCCCAGTATCGGGATAACAGTTCAATGTCGGTCGGTCTTTGATCAGGAGCTCTTCTTGGGTGTTGACGTTTTCGGTCGTGGCCAGGTTCGCAGAGACCTTCCGGCAGTGATGTGCGTGCAGCCAGTGCCTCTTCCCCTCCACTCGAAGCGCCGTCCGTGTGGTAATCAGCACTTGCCAGGGGCCCGTCCACCGGGGTTCCAGACTCTTGGTCCGTTGGAAGTTTTGTATTAGAACGAAATCTCCCGGTTGGATGTCGTGGCCGGGGCCCCTGGAAGCATCGGGGATGGCCTGCTGCACCTGTTGATGAATGACAGACAACGTCTTAGTTAATTTGCACAAATAATCAGACAGTAGGACGTCCGGGACGTCATGAATGGAGGTTGGTTTGGGAGCAGTCCAGAGGTTCATCGGTCGCCCGAATACAACCTCGTAGGGGGTCAAATGGTGTTTGGTGGGAGTAGAGCGCATCGATAGCAAGGCCAAAGGGAGAGCGTCTGGCCATTTAAGTCCGGTGGTTGCCACTATTTTTGACAATTTCAACTTCAGTGTGGCATTATGGCGTTCCACCAGGCCGGCGGATTGGGGGTGGAAGACTGCGTGAAATCTCTGTTTCACCCCCAATCCCTTTAGGATTAGTTGGATAACCTCAGCTATGAAGTGGGGGCCATTGTCGCTCCATAAAATTCGACAAAGGCCATAGCGAGGGAAGAATTCTTTCAGTAGTACTTTGGCAGTAGTCATGGCAGTGTTGTCACGGGTTGGATAGGCCTCTACCCATTTGCTGAAGGCACACACGATGACTAGTACATACTTCAAGCTTTGGCATCTCTCTAGTTGGATGTAGTCCATCTGAAGGACCTCAAAGGGGTGATTGGGGGTCCCGAACCCTCCCCGGGGTACCACAGTTCCTTTCCCGGGGTTGTGTTGCAGACAGATAAGGCACTGCTGGACTAGGCGTCTGGCTGAGTCGGGGATTTTGTCGTTGTGCCAGACTTTGGAAATCAGTTCGATCATGGGTGCAGATCCTATGTGTGCGGGGGAATGAGCCATTGTCAGTATGGGGATCAGGTATGAGTCAGGTAGCAACCATTTGTTTGCATCTTTTGTTCGCCAGCAGCCCTCATCATCCTTCAAACCCACCCAGGCCCACTTAGTCAGTTCGAGAGGGGTGCTGGCCGACTGGATGTCTCTGATCATTTCCCTTGCGTCAGTCCATTTCTCTGCTTGTGACCTGGTCACATACATGCGTGTCACCGTCCTATTCTCAGCTGTGGTTCGTGCAGTGATGTCGGCCAGTGCATTCCCTTGTCCAACTAAGTCGGTCACCTTCTTGTGTGCCTGGCATTTGATCACTGCTAGTCGTTTGGGGAGGAGAACCGCTTCAATCAGGGCAGAAACCAGATCTCCGTGAAGGATAGGGGTGCCGTGGGACGTCAGGAATCCCCTCTCCCTCCACAGGAGCCCAAAATGGTGAACCACCCCGAAGGCATACTGGCTGTCTGTATATACGTTCGCGGTGGTCCCTGTGGCTATGATGCATGCTCGTGTGAGGGCTATCAGTTCTGCTGCCTGGGCAGATCGTTGTGTGATGCAGGCTGTTTCAACTACTGTTCGGGCTGTCGTTACTGCATAGGCAGCTGAAGTGGTGCCATCTGGGAGTTTGATGCATGAGCCGTCTACCCATAGCTCTCCATCGGGGTCAGTGAAAGCAGTGTCTCGGAGGTCAACTCTACTCCTAGTTTGTTCGTCCGTGAGGGTCACACAGTCGTGTATGGGAGGCACGTCGGGGTCATTTTCAGGCAGGGGCAACAATGTGGCAGGATTCAAAGTCGTGCATCTCTTTAGTGTGATGTGGGGTGCAAGTAGCGTCAGTTCGTACCCTGTCAGTCGTGCGCTAGTCAAATGTTGAGTCTTGGTTTGGTTCAGAAGGGTGTCGACTGCATGGGGTACTAACACAGTGAGGGAGTTTGAAAGTACGATTCCTTCGCTCTGACGGATAGAGACGGCAGCGGCAGCTACCGCTCGAAGGCAGGCAGGCAAAGCTCTGGCTACAGGATCAAGAGTGGCGGAGAAGTAGGCACAAGGGCGCTGCTTAGGACCTATAGACTGAGTCAGGACAGACAATGCACACCCCTCCCTTTCGTGAGTGAAGAGGGAGAAGGGTTTGGAGTAATCCGGGGTTCCCAGGACAGGCGCTGAACAGAGGGCATCTCACAATTCCTTAAAGGATGCTTGACACTCAGGGGTCCAATGGAGCGGGAAGGGGGCATCTTTGGTTAATAGGGCAAGTAGGGGTTTCACAATGAGGCTGAAATTAGGTAACCACTGTCTGCAAAAAGAGGTTAGGCCAACCAAAGAGCGAACTTGCTTTTGTGTTTTTGGGACGGGGGTGTCTAGGATGGTTTGGATTCGGTCAGGTGTGAGTTTCCTCCCTTCTTTGGACAGGAGATGGCCTAGGTATGTCACTTGTGGCTGGCAGAACTGCAATTTCTTTTTGGAAACTTTATGGCCATTTTCTGCAAGAAAGTGTAGGAGTTGGACAGAGGCTGTGGTTGCAAGTGGGGTGGTGTCGGCCGCCAAAAGGATATCATCGACATATTGGATCAACACCACTCCATCTGGTAGCTGGAAGGCATCCAGCTGTCTTTTGAGGGCCTGGCTGTAAATGCTGGGGCTTTCAGTGTACCCCTGGGGAGCTCTACAAAATCGGTACGAGCGGGATTTTAAAGTGAAGCCGAAGAGATAACGGCTGTCTGGATGGATGGGGATAGAGAAAAACGCATTCTTAAGGTCGATAACAGTGAAGGTGGTGGCAGTGGACGGGATGAGGGTCAGAATGGTGGTGATGTCTGAGACCACGGGGTATTGGGGTACAACCACTTTGTTAATCTCTCGTAGGTCGATGATGAAGCGGTACGCCTTCTCATCTCCTTCACCTTGCTTCTTAACAATAGGTAGGATTGGGCTGTTGCAGACATTGCTAACCACTTCTTCAACCACTCCTGCATCCACCAGAGATTGAATGATTGCTACCAGTGCCTTCTCGCCCTCGGGAGATATCCGATACTGTGGGAGTTTCGGAAGCATAGCGTCCTGTCTTACTGTTATATGAATGGGGTCAATCATCATTCGTCCCACATCAGAGTCATTTTTGGCCCATAGGTACGGAGGCAGGGTATCAAGCATGGACAGGTCAGCATCAGTTATGGAGCACATGTGTCGTGCAGGGCAAGATTTGGGTATGTCTGGGTTGTCGTACAGGATGACTCGGATTCCATCTGGGGAACACCTAATGGTAGCTCGAAAATGTTTCAGTAAGTCAATGCCCATGATGGCGTCAGGGGAGTTGGAGGAGAGCAGAAATGTTGTGTCAGTGGTATTGCTTTCTAGGTCAAAGGCGATAGGTACGGACAGGGGGTTAGTGGAGGGCGTCCCATCGAAACCTTATCGATGTAATGTGTGAGCCAGACAAGGGTGCCCTTGGAATCAGTCGTTTCGATAACACACTACGTGTCGCCCCAGTGTCTACCAAAAATGGAGACTCTGTACCCAGGACCTTAGCGGTGACATAAGGACCTTGCTGGTCAACACAGAGCTCGACTGGATCCCTCCCTTGCCCCTGGCAGTCCTATGCAAAATCGGGGGCATTCTCACCGTCGGATAGTTGATATTGGTTCTGTCGGGGGCGGTCAAATGTGTTCAATCTCCCTGATCTGTCATTGTTGGTGTCGTTTGTGTGCCCTCGTCCTTGTCCTCTATTTCTCGGACCGCCCGCCACATCCCTGGGGTCCCTATTTCTGTTCATCTCTAGCAGAACCGGACACTGTGATTTCCAATGGCCGAATCCTTTGCAGAAGGCGCATTGGTCATCGCTAATGTCTCTACGTCCAGTGTGGGGTGTTGGGGTGTGATCTTTAGGAGGTGGATTTCTGGGGGTGGTCGATTGGTAGCTCCCCCTTTGGTGTTCCCGTCCTACCGCTATACCTTGTATCTGGGCTATCATCACCCTTTCTTTTAAATCTTTCTTCTTTTTCTCGGACGCCCTATCATTCTCATTCTTTTGGTGCTCGTAATACTGAGCCATCTGAAGGATAGCTGCGGGTTTGGAGGCCCCCCAACTACTCTCACTCGTCTGCAGTTTTTGGGAGACCTCTTGGGATAGGCCCTTCACATAATTTTGTACAAACAGGTGCTGTCCGGTTGCGGTGGTCATGTCTTGGCCACTGTAGTCGGAGAACACTGTCTCGAATCGGGAGAAGTATTCTGGCACATCTTCCTGGGGTTTCTGACGACAGGCCGTGACTATCGACCAATCTACCTTTTTCTCTGGGATCAGTGTCTTTAATTTCTGAACTAATTTGTCTGGGAGTTCTAATATGTCCTTTACTGGTTTCCTTCCAGGCTCTCGCTGTCTATCTAGTTTACTGAGTTGGTCCCAGGTATGTCCAAACAGCTCCGTGTGGTCAGCCTTCCGGATTTGCTTCCACACGTCAGCTGGCAGGCATAACCCGAAAAACAAGTCAATGTCCGCTAAAGTCATTATCGTCGAACCCAAGGCTGTGCCTAATTCAGTATAGAATGCTGTCGGGTTCTTTCTTAAATCGGGCAGAGTTTGTTTAAAGGTTAGGATATCTTGTCGGTCCCATGGTTGGTAAACCCAATTGTACACAACCCTTCCTTTTGCATCTGTGTGATTAATATCATCGCTTGTTCCCTGACCACGTGGCGGGATCCAGTAAGGGGCCGCCTCTCTGATGGGCATCATAGTGTTGGCTACTTCTACTGAGGTCGTTTCAGGGACTGTAACCTTGGCTTCTGGTTTTTGTTCCGTGAGGTGGCGGAAGACCTCAAGCGTCTGCATGAAGAGCTCCGCCGCCTCACGTTCAGTCCCATCTCCAACATCGATCTTCCTATACAGCGTTGTCAGTTTAGCGGGGCCCTTACTTTGATACCTATCCTCATATGCGTTCAGGGTGTGGTAGCTGAATCGCAAAATGAAATGCCGTCTGTGGCTGTCGGCATGCGAATTATACATGTTCATTGTGTATTCTTCGCTCTCCCTTCGTTCTACTAAGATCTTTGCTACCTTGTCAATCCCATCCCGTTCATCTTTGCTCAACCTATTTGGTCTGGCTGGTGGTTGCTTGCTAGCCTCGGGGTCATCTGGCGATGTTGTTAATGTGGCTGGTGTGGAGGCCGTGAGGGCTGGTGCACTAGCGCTGAGGTCACTTTCGCTCGCACTCGGGACTTGCAAGCTTTGTTGGCAGGGGGCATATGGAGGGGGCATATAGATGATTGGGGGACCTAGCAGTAACTCAACGTTCGTCCGTTGTTTGGAGGGCAATTCAGGGTAGAGCGCAGAGGGGGTCCGAATAGGGCATTGACCTGTCGACCCTGATTCTTGGTTTTGTGCAGCTTCTTTTCTTTCTTTTATTTCTTCTTCTAGTTGCTTAGCGGCTAGGTGGGCTGCCCTTCGTAATTCTTTCCCTATTTTTGCTTCTTCTCTTTTCTTCCGTTGTTCCGTTTCTTTGCGCCACATGCCAAGACTATCGAGCATAGTGGGCGTGGTCTTATTTTTCTGGAGCGCTATTTCCAATGTTTTTATTTTATTTTCATCAAAGGAACCTATCAGTGGCCACTGACTTTCAGGGTTCTTCTTCGTATATTTATGCCATAGCTTAGTATAAGCTATAGTGACTAGTCCATGCTTAGTGAACATGTCCTTATTAGGGGTGCCCTCCAGTGGAGCTGGATGGTTCATCTCTAATAAGCGGTCCGGGCTGTACAGGCTACCAATCAGTGGGGAGAAGATAGGCATGACGGGTTACAACGGGGACAAAGGTCTGCACTACCTATCTTATCACGGCGGACAAAGACTAGACAGAATATTTCTATTCTACGTTGTTTGTAGGCCGTGAATACCTCAAAAGAACCAATACCGAACACTTAGTGTACGGTCAATCAAACAATCAATGGGGAGAATAAGTGGGTACGACGTGTTAAAGTTTTGCGTTACCCACTCTTTCTTTACCTGCAAAGAGAGACCTTGTTCTTCCCTGTTTGCAGACAGAGAATCTCCAGACAACAATCCACGAACGACAGTTCGGGAAAACAGTGGGGGAGGAAGATAGGCACGACGGATTACAATGGGGACAAAAGTCTGCGTTACCTATCCTTCACTGTTTGCAAAGAGAGAGCCTGTTGTTTTCTCCGTTTGCAGACGGTGAATCTCCAGAGGGATCAACAAAGCGTAATACTAGTATTATCCAAATCAAACAATCATTTCTTAATTTGTCGTGTTTACACGACCTTACCCGGACCGCATGGACGGTTTCCTGTCTTCCGAATCCAGCGCCCGATCGTCCTCTCTTCTTCGTGATGTTCGTGGCACTCCTGATGGTTCCCAGTCAGGACCGTAGATCACTCGAGAGAGGTCTGTTCGGAACTAGTGAAGGTCGGATGATCGGCTGTCAGACGAGGGTCTATCGGACACGAGCTCTCCCGATCGTTGCAGTCGTTCACTCTGTCGTCGGGACCTCTCCCACTGGATCCACGTGTCGCTGATGGGCCCCACGCTTTGGGACGCCAATTGTGGAAAAAGGTAGGGCTATGACCTTTTTCAAGATTTGCCCGGCGCTAACCGCCTTTATACCATTCAAATTACCAAGCAATGAGGCAGGCGCCGGAGACCAGAAGGCAGGAAACAGAAGTTTTATTCCGACGGAGCAGAACACATCAGATCAGACAACAAGGTATCGTCTCGAGGTGCTCTAACAGCCTCTCTGAGGCCTGGCCTCTTATACACTGGTTTATGGCATGTGACCTTTCTTTATTATAATCAAGACATTGTGAGGCAAGGAAAAAGACATCCCCGTAATCCTCGTGTCAATCCCACCCCCCCCCCCTCAACCTGCTGATAAGAGGAGGGGGTCATCACGCAGCTGAGTGTTCCGCCGAGTCTTAGGATGTGCGCGTCTGATCATATCCCAGGGGGTGGGGAGGCCCTGATCAACAGTGTGTCCTTTGAAGAGGGGCGACTCCATACAATGAGGGGCAGTAAATGGTATCTCCCGGCTTAGGCGATGGCCTCGGACCTGTGTGGACAGTCGGACACGGGGCAGGGGTCATCAAAGGAGTGGTATTCATGCCGCGTGGACAATTGAGCGCGGAGGGAAGGTTTATCAACAGAGGGGCATTCATGGAAGGAGAAGAGGTGCTGGTCAGGCGCAGGCGTGACTCCCAAGGACAGGGTCAAGCAGAAGGGTTATGCTCATGAGAGGGAGGGAGGGGGAGCCAGGGTGCGCGGAGGATGCTTGCTGGGTCAGAGGGGCGCGCTGGCGGTAGATCGTGGGCAGGGAGACCATGATACCTAAAATGGCCGTCGTGCGCGCTGTACGTGGGTGACAAGCTGGCGCAGATGATGTTCAGCCCGTAAACTAAAATTCCACACCAATTTGTATCAATTCAGTCACAAATCCATATTAACCCTGCCTATTTACAGTCTATCAAAATATCTTCTTAGACAAGTGATGTAAATAACATCTATGCATCTCATTGCCTTAGGGTACATTCATTTGAATTGTAGTGTCTTTGTGCAATCTCGTGTTGTGCAGTGTGTGTTTTACTATGCATCAAGATCCCTATTATTATGTTCAGAAAGTCTTTTGGAAAAAGATTTTGGAACATTATTTGATGAGCGACCACTATTCGCATATAAAAGAGCCCAAAATCTTAAGGAACTTCTCAGTAAACCCACAGGAGATTCATTGCAACAAGAATTGGCCTACAAAGGAACAACGAGGTGCTTTAATTGTAAAAACTGCAATAATGTAATTCCAGGAAACATTTTATTGCATCCACGCACGGGAGAAAGAATATTGCTCAGACATTCCACAAATTGCGACTCAGAACATGTGGTTTACTCGATTAAATGCCCGTGTGGGCTATTATATATTGGTAAAACTGATAGAAAGATAAAACTAAGACTTTCTGAACATAAGAGTCGCATACGCAACAAGAACTTGACGTCGCCGTTGGCGCAACATTGGATTGAAAAGAAGCATAACATAGCTCAGCTTCGTTTTCAAATCATTGAATTAGTACCTCAGAGACTAGGATTGGACAATGCTAAGATACTCTTGCAAAGAGAAGCTTTCTGGATCCGAAAGTTACAGACATTGGTTCCGTATGGACTAAATGATAAGATGGAAATGGTATGCTTTCTTTAAAGTACAAGCATAATAATAGGGATCTTGATGCATAGTAAAACACACACTGCACAACACGAGATTGCACAAAGACACTACAATTCAAATGAATGTACCCTAAGGCAATGAGATGCATAGATGTTATTTACATCACTTGTCTAAGAAGATATTTTGATAGACTGTAAATAGGCAGGGTTAATATGGATTTGTGACTGAATTGATACGAATTGTTTTGCCTAGATAATAGATCATGCTTAGATATTCGATGGCAATACAGTTACTTTCAGTGTAAAGTTTGTCTCCATCTACCTAAAAACATACACACATAGATTGAAAATGGACAGGATAGTTGTTGAATTGCTTCGGGCATCATGGAGGAGTTACATAAATGAGTTTGTTGAGATAACAGATTATTTGTGCAGCCATATAAATAGGATATATACAAACAAAACTAAGGCCCCTTCTTTTGAAATGAACACGTAATACAAATTTCCAAATCAATACGCGTTAAATATAATTCTAAAAGACTTTCATTGCTATCTATACATATCGGAAGACTTATTCGTTTTTTTCGACCTTTTTTAATATACATGTTTTCATGGTTTTTCATAGAAATAGCTATTGTTAAACTAACAATAGTTTTGAAGAGCGCCTCACGGTCTTAATATTCGCTGTTTACGTCTTGCACGTTTGAGAACGCATAAAGTTGCTTACTTCAAATAAGATAGCCGTTTGATCGCGTAGTTCGCCTTAAGTCTGTTGTCCTTGTTTATTATCTTGATAACAAGATAGTTGAAATAGAAGTAGGACACGTGGACTCACTATAGTTTCCGGCCGGTGAGCAAGGTGACGGTTATTTTCTTCGGATGAAAACAGTAAAAGTCGGACGGTAAGCTAAACTATAAAATCCCTAGATATAATTAGCGACGTATCGTGTCGTAATAGTAAGCTATAACAGTCCTTATTTTTCTGTTCCATTAGTATCGTGAACGGAAACAGCAGCGAGACCGAATTTTAAATCTCAAGGCTCGCAGGTAAAAACATCGTCGGTCTTTCTTTTAAACTTCTTCAACATCTAATGTACAGAATGGCACATTGATGGAAGTTATTTATTACATTTAGGTCTCCTTCACGTACGCGAGACTCCAACAATTTGCAGGTGAGTCTTAAATACACATAAGAGCCATCTCTAGTTTTTTCTGGCGACACGGTGTCCTAAAAATTCATTTTTCCTCCATTATAGATGCAATATTAATTGAACAACAGGTAATTCATTTTCTTCACTTCCCACAATACAATTTAACACAGGCGTTTATGAGACAAACTTCACATGACTGTTTAAACTTTGGTTTTTCTAGAAAACTGTCAAAAAAGTAAAACAAGTAACACACAGGTTTCGTGTTATTCCATGTTTTTAGGTAAGCATTAGTTGAAACAACTTATCGAGGGTTAAAATGTCAAATATTCCAAGAAGCAAATAAGTAATATTCTCCTTTTTTGTATCTTTCCTTTTTTTTCAGACCCCCGACGAAGGGGCATAAGCCCCGAAATGCATTGGGTTTTTTCTTTCTTGTTTTAGTAATCCTGTGTTCTGAAAATGGTTTCCTTTATATTTCTTAATGTATATGTAATGCTGAAACTTTCTACTGATCTCACAAGTGAAATTGATGATGAACAATATGTAAATGAAATATGTTTGCGATACTAAAACACTGATGAAAATAAACAGAATGGTATAAAGGAGAAATATAAGTTTTGTGTTGTGCGTACTAGAGTCCTAGTGAGTCACAGCACTAGGCCATATACATTGAATTAGGAAATGGGCAATATTTACCATATGGAAGGAGATATCACGTCTGCAAAGAATTATGGGCGTCTATGCTGGAGGAGCCGGCAATAACAAAAGTATTACAGACTATGCTATACATGGCGCAGGGAGGGCACTTCATTTACATTTATATAGGGCGCTATGTGAAGATTTAACAGCTGCACCCTTACCAGTACAAACCCGTTGAGAAGAGGCCTTGGGGGAGCCCTTGACTGAAAAGGAATGGACCAAACTCCATGAGGGGGTTAAAGTGGAAAATTCGAACGTTCAGTTTAAACTGATACAGTATAATTTTATAAACCAAACCTACCTCTCCCCTAAAACGCTAAGGAAGATATTCCCAATGTGCTCAGATAGATGTCCCCGGTGTAGAGCTGCAGCAGCGGACTTTCTGCATATGATATGGATATGTCCAACCATAATTCCGTTCTGGGTGGAAATTTTAGACAAACTAAAGGAGCTCACATGATGGGTTGTGCCAAAAGAAATACATGAGGTCCTGCTTTCTCTATTACACACTCCCAAAAACAAAAGTAGGACATTTTTTTATGCCGGGCCTAGTGTTAGCCAAAAGACGTATTGCCATACCTTGGATGAGACCCGATCCACCGCAGATAAAGCTGTGGCTAAGAGATATAGGCAAATGGGCAGCTGTAGAAGCATTACGTATGAAATGGGTCAGGCAGGACAAACAATTAGAGGACGATCTTGGGCTCTGGCGACTATGTTGTATGATATTAAGGATTTGGAAATCCCGGCATCAACACCGATCGTGGATTTTCCCCATTAGTGTTGACGAGCACATAAGCTAAAACGAGACAACAGGAGTGCATAGTGGATATACTTATGGATCAGTCAGCTAGAGATACAAGAAAGAGGGTGATGCTGGGAATGTGACACAGTGCTGGGAGGGAGGGGGGAGTTCAATAGGTTAAGGAGTTTAGTTGGTATCCTTAGTCATAAACTCTGGTTTGGCATGGGAGATACAAAGCTATATTGTCCCAATACATCAAAATTTGAACAGGTAATTATGATGTCATGATGTAACAAGTTATACCGTATAAGAGTAACTGAAAATGTTTTTTGTATTCTCCTAAATGCCAATAAATAAATATTTTTCAAAAAAATCAGCAGGGACACTTTGGCAGTGGTAAAAGTTAGGAAGGTTGGGAAAATTGGAGTCATCAAGCGGGGGGAACAGAGGATGATTGTGGGATCATGGAAGGTAAGATAGTTGAAGAGCAAGGAATAGCCTTGAGGTGGACATCAGTAGTCCAAATCTGGATTGTAGCTCCAGCACTGGGCACCATGGAGTTCTGGAAAATGTTTTAAGCCTGCCATCTTCTTTTTACACTACAAACTTTTAACTGCGTTTTGTATCTCCAATGAACTTTTGTATACATTTTGATGACTTATGCTACTACACTTGTAATGTCATCCTGTTAAGGTTCTCACAGTAGTACTCAGTATTTTTCATCTTTACTTTACACTGCATTGCCACCTTTGTGCTATGGTTGTGGCTTATATAAACCCAAAATAGATACATTAATTAATTACATACTATAAACAGTCATGCTACTTCTAATACTTGAGCCAAGAGGACAAATGCTCATCTGGGCATGTGTACACAGTCTTTGATGGTTAACACACAAGAACGTGTGATAACCATCACAAAATTAACTTAATGCAACTTTCAACATTGCAGTCTTTCACGGGAAAACAAAGCTGTGTTCAGTAAGTATTCACAACATCGAGGCACCAGGTGATGGAGTCCTGACAACGTGTCAAATGACCCCGCTAAAACCAACGCTACGCCGCAAAAATGCAAAACACGAACGCAAAAAAACTTGAGATGAGGCCAATTGCTATACAAAAAGCAGTGAAAACCAGCGGCAGGCTTGCAAATCCCACTCGTCTGGTGGGAAAATGCACTATAAAAACAACAAAAAGAACACACCAAAAATAATCCAATGTGCGTAGCGACATGGATGCACCCGGACCGCGTGCAGAGGCCAACCCGAACCCCACAAGCCCCACAGACCACCAGCAAGGAACAACAGGGTCAGGGAAGGCCAAGGAGATGAGAGAGAGGAAGACGGGGTGCAGTCCGCAGGCAAACCAGATCAGCATCACGGAGGTGACAGAACACTACCATCAACTGACCCACAATTGGACTACCGTGAATGCAGTCAGAGTGTCGAGGAGGGCAATGGAGGAGGCCAAGAGGTGCAGGCATGATGTGAACACCAAACCATGAACAAACCCGCTGTCAACAGGAAGGCAGCAATGGCGACAGGAGGTGGGAGTCCTGCACCACAGAAGGAGCTGGAGGAAACCGAGCTCAGAGTCATCAGTGTGGAGACGGTGCAAGGAGCAGGGAGTCTGGACACAGCTCCAGAGGACCTGACACAACATCAACAGGGCGAGTAACGACCAGGGACTGGGGAGACGAGGGGAGATGGGCTCAATGACACAAATGCACAACAATGTGTAGCACACTGCATGCCCACAGTGAACCTGGATCATGTCCATGATCGCTGTGGCACACTGAAGTACACACATATAGCAAGAACAGCACATCCACATTGATGACAATGTGGTACAATGTGCAACCCGACACTGCAGAACAAAGGACGCAACTGGCTCCGTACATGCACAGAAACAGGCCAACTACATCTAACAGAGCAGGAAACTGTGAGATGGGAATGTACACGTACAAACTCACATCAGTCATGTAGTCCAAATGTCCCCTGTCCACCATCAAAATCCAGCACCTCCCAAACAGTCACAATGTACATTGCCATACAGTCTGCATGTAAACAGCAACAATGTGCCAACGTACATGTCAACACAATGTCAACATGCATCTCCCCTTCACATTGCAGAGGGACAAACAACACCTCCAGCAGAGCAGACCAGACAACTCATCAAAGATGCCGCAGCATACCACCACACATTCAACAGCGACACCCTACATCAGCTCATGGACATCCCAGGCAACCCACCACCAGGGCAGCCAAGCTACATAGAGGAGAACCCAGCACCTGCACAGACCACACAGCAGGAAGCACCCACAATCACAGCTGGCTCATAACACTTCACAAAGCCACACATGCCATTCCGAAACCAGGTATCAGAATGCCAAAAGGAGGTGGCCAAACAGGTGCGGGTGGGGTCCAAACCATGGAAGATGAATCAGATCACACACATGGGTGTCTAATACCCTTCAGGGACCACTTCAGGGACCACTTACATTCCACAAAGGAGAACCACACTGCTACAGAGACACATGCATATGCACATTTCCAGTACAGAACCAGACCGAGAGGCACGCAATTATCATTCACACACCCACATTGGCTCTGCGTACGATGGCCCAGTCCACTCTTTTACGTACTGAGTGGGTGACAACAAAGTACATGTCCAAGCTCTAACCCGCTGCCTGCGCGACCTGTGCGTCTGCTGTACACAGCACAAAGTAATGTCATAGGGCCCAGGCCCCACATGCACACAATATGACCACAGGGACACACGCAGATAGTGTGTGGAATTGGCTATGGGCACAAGCGCCCTGGCCCCTTTATTGGCACGGCCACATGTACAGTGATGCCTGCGTGGATGTGTGTGGGGCCGCACCGAGTGGTTAGTGCTAGCACCAACTTGAACAGTGAACACTGTTAAAACGGAAACTGAAAATACCAGCATAACAGAGACAACTGCTGACCAACATGGAGGTATCCGGAGCAAGTACAGAGGTCTCCCAATTGGCAAACAGAAGCATCTATGAGTTGCAGTGCACTGAGGTTGTGGCACTAGAGCTGAGCGCGCTCATATGTACAAATTGTCTAGGATTGTGTCCCTTCCGGATATACCTGATGCAGCTGCAGGGGGCTGTGTTACATCTGCATCATCTTCCTCATCTTCATCCCAGGTCTCCCACACTGCCTGAGGTGACATTGCTGTCCAACCTCTCCACAGCACAAAACTCAATCAGTAACAGTCCATGGGTTGCGGTGCACTGAGTCAGTGGCACCTGGATTGCTAAGCAGGGTATCAGGCAGATGATGGCATCCACAACAGGTATGAGCAACTCCGTTAGTCTGCCAGTACCACTGTTTCGACTCTGGCAGTTGGCGGTTGGAGGTGGTACTGGCAATGGTGGCAGGTGTCTCCTGCGGTGATGTGACGTTCGGCCATGTCAAGACTCAATTTGATGTGTGAGCCCTGGTGGACAGCAATTGAGACAGCAGACAGCACAGGGCCACAGACACATGGCGTTGACGACACCAAGGCCATCATCTAAGAGGCCATCCAATATTCAATCAGATAGGGTCCCTGACTTGAGCGGCACAGAGTTAGAGGCTCACAGTGACAGCCTTGTGGCGGACTGAGAGGTGCCGCCCTGGCAGACATGTTGGGCATTCCAGAAGAGGACCATGCCCAGAGTTACATGACTATTATTCACACCCCTAAGCTAGCTTGGCATACGCCGGGCCAGCCGACTCTGCTCATGCTTAGGGGGGGGACGTAACAAGCTACATTTCCACGATCTTCCCCACTTGCTGGGGTGACATGGTTGCATCCACTGTCCACTCCACGCACCTTCGGTGTGTATCAACATGGATATGCGTGTGGCATACTGCAGTCTGGCCAGCACATCCAGGCCATGCTTGGCATTGTGTACATTTTTATTCATCGGTTACTTGCCTCCTTCTCGCATTCCTGGTCCCCACCTCTTACACAATCTGCTATTGTGTGGCTGAGGTGCCATGCAAATGATGGCTAATGCACATGGCTGGCCCAGGTTCCTACGGTAAGTTGGTGCTGTCATGTCTGGTGGGTGTGTATGTTGTTTGGCATGTTGTATGTGAGCTTGTGACTTGTGCATTCCCAGTGTTGTGAGATGCATGACTGTGGAGTTGAGGTGAGTGATGTGTTCATTTGGTATTTGCCAACGAGCACTGTATTTCCGTGGGTGCCATCCTGGTAGCGCAGGTTGATGATGGACTGCCTGAAGATGTATGAATCATGCACACTGCCTGGGTGGTTGGTGACGATGTTGGTGGAGATTCCCCGGTGGTCTGCTATTGTTTGGACATTGATAGAATATGTGCTCTTTCTGTTGCGGTTATTGTGTGAAGTATTGCCAGGGTTCACAAGTAGGACATGTGTGCAGGCAATTGACCCCCTAACAAGTGCAGGAAGCCGGCTGTGGCGTAGATGCCTTGCTTTGTCTCTGGCTGTTCCTGCACAGTGTGGAGGAAGCATAGATAGTGGGTTACCAAGCTGATGTTGTCATCAATGACCCTTGTGAGGGACTTGGATTGGGCTGGCTGTGTGACTACTCCGACTCAGGCGGTTGTTTGTTGGAGGGTACCAGAGGCCAACACATGCAGCACGGCCAGCAGCTTTGTCTGAGGTGGCATGTTGGTTGTCCACTGTGTTGGTACCGTCATCCTGTGGACAATGGTGGCCAGGTTGCGGAGGATGGTTGTACCTTTGAGACTGTAGTGGGCAATGACATTCTCTGGTGTTGGATCTGTGAGGTTGGTGCATTTACTGAGGGTCGCTGTGTTTGTTGTGGCCCTGTTGGGGCTCTGAGCTGCATGATCGTTTGCTCCATGGCATCTGTTGTTCTGGTGTGGCTCTGGCCTGGGCTCCCTTTTGTGGTGCAGGCTGCCGTCCGACTTTACACCAGGTCAGAACAGGTGTTAATTTCCTGCTGCTAACGCGCCTTATCGCATTTTTTTTTTATCTTATCGCCTATCTGGCTGGTCGTTGAGAATGTTGCGGAGTGGTGTTGTCACGGCTTTTGGCACGGGAACGCCTACTCTGCATCTCATTAGCGATAGTTGCGGGGTCATCGGTGGCGATGTTTTTTGCAGCTGCTAATGCAGGTAAACTGGTGATATGGGCTGTTAGATAAATTTATCGCTACTTTGACTGTGATAAAGTGCCATTAACTCGGCGATAACTCCTTGAGAATATGCCCCAAGGAGTCATCAACAACAAGTGGTCCTTACTCATATTATGAAGGCAAGTCATGGCAATTAACTCTTCTGCTTCTGTGGGGCCACACATTTTAACATAGCAACACATCATCTACATTTCCCTTAAATTTTCCCCAAATACCACATATCCTGATCTGGTTCCCTGTCTTTTACCTAGAAGGGTAAACTGCCCTACTTCAACATTTCACCAAGTTCCTTAAAGAGAATATTAAAGTAAGGGTTTCATGATCCTCAAGCAAGACAAGGGCTTGGAGTCCACTGAAGAGCATTGTAGAATTTCTTTCACTTTTGATATGTGTTCAACATCTTTCAAGCACATTTTTCAGTTTATATTAATAACTATACTTTAGGGAAATTGAAATACTAGTAAATGGGCTAATAATTTGTCAGAGAACATTGTGGGAAAAAAATCTTTTTTTAACAGATAATTAGAGCCTTTGAATACCTGTTTAGTCTACACACTTGATTAATGCTGGAGTGGTTGTACTATTTTGTCTAGCATTAATGAGAATGTAAAAAATGAATTCTCCTGAAGTTGGAAATGCTGTTTGTATAATTAAATTTTATTGTATGTGATATTATGCATTGTATAAATTAATTTTAACGGTACAATGGAAAGTATGCTATGGGGCAGATTTACAAGCCCAATGCTTGTTCTCACTTTCATCAAGTAAGGCCCCTGAGGCATATTGCAGTTACGGGGATTTGGCTGAAATTACAAATGTCGAACAAGTAGGATGTCCACGTTAAAAATCGAGCCTTCTGTTTCCAACACTAGATAAAGTTTGTAAAATCACATCTTCACGTAGCTATCCCAGGCTACTTTCTAATTCTCACGCCTCACCAGTTCGTTTAGAAGCTCCATTTATGTTCCATTGCAATTTGATATTCCACACTGCCAATGTTACCACTGGACGAAGTTTGAAATTCGACAATCTACGTGGCCAAGCCTCCATGATCAAAGTCGGAAACTGTGGCAAGGTGGCAGGGAAAATTAATAAATGCAGGCTTTCTGCAAGCATCCCACAGCGCAAGACTTTCTGCATCGCCAGCTTCAAGTGTAGACCCATGTAATCCTGTGTGGTTCCATAGTGAGTCTGAATGGAGGCCAATACTCGAAGCACTGTTTGCAATAGATCAGACCCCAGCAGTCGCAGCTCCTGCCTGCTGGTAGAACGACGTGCCAGCTCAGTTCACCCTTGGCTGCCTTCAGACTGGCACCGAGCCTCATTCCTGCCAGCTCCGCTCTTCATACCTGAAAGAGCTCGATAAAACATTGCGAGATAAGGCGCTGCTCTGTAATTACTCTCCGAGCAGGGTGTGCACGCCGAGCCGGCCTCTGACAGTCAGGCCTGCTCTCTTCCAGACCGGCGACTGCGGATCGTAAGACCTAGCGCGAGCGCCAGGTCAATTACAGGGCCCAGCAGTACCAGCAGGTTACTTCACTCTGAAGAAAGAGCGAGCATGGAGCTATGACCCCTCGCAACTAGAGTGCAAAATGAGTGCTGTCTTCAGTGACAGTTTGTGATTTAGGGGTGTGCGTCGTCGGTGTACTTATGTATAGTTGGTGAATGTGTGTTTGGAAATCCTTGTCAAAATAAGTCTGTTGATGAATCAAAGACAATGAGTATGTGGCGGATATGTTCTAAATATGTATGCAAGAGGTTTTTTTTAAAAATCAAAATATGAGTTTTTGCATGTGTTTCAGAATATGGGCTAGAAGGGGGGCTTGGGGGGGGGGGGCAGCCGACCGTAGGGAGGTCCCCACCCCCGGGCTGATTGGGAGGGGCCAGTGGGGGGGGGTTACGTCAGAGCGCCAGCCTTGGGCTGGTTTTGGGCTCCCTCGGTTCCTACTGAGGGAGCCCAGCTATATATTCCCCTGGCCCCGCCTCCCGGCCACCATTTTAGGTTGAATGACCTGGTGGCCGGGAGTCCATAGTTAAATTGAAAATTTTAGTGTTGTGTGGTATTACCAATTCGTCATGTCTGGTGAGGATTATCGCGTTTTAGAAGCGATCCGCCTCTTGAGCGAAGCGGGTCGCCTGGACCTGGTGTTGGGAGACGTGGCTGGGCCGTCGCGTCCTCGGCGACAGGCCTCGGCGCGTGTTGCGGCGGTGGTGGCGGCGTGTGCTTCGCCGAAAAGGGCGCGCAAGGAAGCGGTAAGTGAAAGGGGCCGCCCGCGCTCTAGGAGAGCGGCCCCTGGTAATGCGTCGCATGCGGAGGAGGAAGCTGTTATGTTGTGCGAAGGGGGTTTGGGGGATGGTGAGGCGTCGGCTTCATTGGTTTCTGTGGTGCCGTTGCAGCGCTCGCTCTCGGTCCCCGCTGCCAGGGGCAAGCGGGCCGTCAAGCGGGGAGGTAGAAAGCGTTCTGCTTCTACCTCCGCATGTCAGGCTGAGGACGCGGCGGCCGCGGCACCGGCCGTTGGCGCGCATGCGCATTTTAAATCTATTGCGCCTCGCGTTTCAGTGGAATGTGGTTTACCGGCGGCAGTGCCGGCCGGCGTCTCTGGTGCACCCTCGGTTTTGGGGGCAATTGGTGTGCGTCAAGGGGCGGATCTGTTGGCTGCTGATGTGAGGCCGATAGTTACCCGAGTTTCTACGCCGGCTTGCGCTCATGGGCCACAAGCTTTTGATGACGTTCAGATTCAGCCTACTGTGCAGCCTACACTGTCAGGGGTTGGGGAGGTTTTTGTGCCTTTTAGCCCCTTGTTGTTTTCCCCCCCTGTCTCTACCGGGGGAGAGGTAATGTCAGTGCATAGTGGTTCTGTGGGTGAAGGGGAGTGGGCGCAGGTGGAAAGAGGGTCAGGGGCAGGTTTGCTGGGTCAGCAGTCTGGTCGTGTTGTGTTGGGTGGTCCGCTGGATGTTTCTGGGTCTAGCAGGGATTTCATTGAGCCTACTGGGAGTGGTGTTGCGGATTTTACTATGCAGGAGACTGGTGATAGGCAGGTGGGTGTTCGGTCTTGGGAGGGTTTAGATGTTTTTCCTTCTTGGTCAGAGGGGGTTCGTGATGCGGCCAGGGCTACGCCCATTCAGGGCACTGATATGCTGAGTGGTTTTGGGGGCACTTTGAGTTTTCCGGGCTTGCCTGTTAGGGGCAGATCGCTTGGGAGGGTGGAGCAGCCCCGCGCTGATATCCAGCAGAAAGGGCAGGGTGGGCTGGCATCGGGCCCTGCTTCCAGGATTGTTCAGGAGTTGCTGGACTGGAGTAGTGGGGATGAGGAGGTGGAGCCTTCCCCCCCTCGGAGGGGGTTATCGGTTCGATCTAGGGGGTCTGTTTCTAGGGAGATTGGTCGAGTGCAGTTTCAGGATTCTGGTTTTTGTACGGCTAGTGGGGTTGGTAGCTTTGGCCGTTCTGGTAGTAAGGGCCCCGGCACATCAGTTCAGCCTTTGTCTTTACAGGTCGGAGAGCGTCGTGGAGAGGCAGACTTGGTAGGGTGGAGTGCGGCCCAGTTGCACCGAGGAGAAGGGAGGGTGGAGCCTGGCGCGGCATACCCCGTACCGGCGAGGGACCCCGGCGCGGTCAACGTAAGCAGGTCGGGCGCGGCCTCGTTGGCCCCAACGTCTTCCTTTCAGGACCTCGGCGCGGTCAGCAGAAGCAGGTCGGGCGCGGCCTCGCTGGCCCCAACTTCTCTTGCTACAGGTATTAGCGGGGTTGGCAGAAGCGGACCAGGCGCGTCCTCGCTGGCCCCATTGTCAGGTTCTTTGGATATCGGCGGGGTTGGCAGAAGCAGGACCGGCGCGTCCTCGCTGGCCCCACATGTTTCTTCTCTTCAACAAAGGGATTCATCGTTGGTTAACGTGCATAAAACTGGTCAACGTTCGGGGGAGTACAGACGGGTCCAGTCGGCTCCCCCGCCTCAGGTGTCGGTACGGGCTGGTAAGGCCCGGGTTGGGTTCAGAAGTCCGCCAAAGGTGTTGGCCCCTCCTAGGTTGGAGGAGTCGTTGGTTTTAGATTATGATGAGGAGAGCCCTGAGGAGGGCGAGATACGTGCTGAGGGTGCAAGGGGGGGGCTTTTTCACGCTTCTGATGATGTTTTGCAGGCACCGGTGGTGGTGCGTCCGAGAACTACAGTCTCCAGACCAATCCGGGAGAGCGGCCCCGCGGTGAGGGTTCCTCGGTCAGGCGACGATGTTGAACAGATGGCATGGAGAGCGAGGCCGGCCCAACTGCCTTTATTGAATCCAGGTGAGCTTGCTGGTCCACGGGACAAGCCATTGATGGTTTCTGTTGGAACGGGGGGGGATCCTCCTGCAGAGGGTGTGGATCTTAAGCTCCATAAAGGTCGTTATGTTAAGGATCAGGGAGTGGGCACGGGTGACGGGGGTGTGGGTTCTACGGTGGATTCCGGGACTGTTACAGAGCCCATGGAGGTAGGTAAGGATCCCCCACACAGCAAGGAGCTTAAAATAAAGAAATTGCCTTACATGGGCGTCACAAAACCGTTGGGCGCTCATTTAATGCTGTCCACTAAGGAAAGGATTTGGAAAGGGGAGTACGTGGAATTATTGAAGCTCTTACATAGGGAAGTTAGGTCTAAGGAGGGGTCTAAGGAGGAGGAGTACGAGTTGGCCAAGCGCCCTAAGGTTCCTTTGACCATCGAAAATTGGACTGCGGCATTTCTTATATATGCTAGCGTGTACTGTGAGAAATTCCCTGAGCGCTGTGTGGCCCTGTTTAAGTATATGGATGTGATCAGAAAAGCGCAGATTACTGGCAGTGGTTATGCCTGGTCACAGTACGATGAGGAATTCCGGGCCCGGATGGCTTGGGATCCTGAAGCGAAATGGGGGGAGTTAGATAATGACCTGTGGCAACACACTATGGGAGCATCAGCGGGTGGTAAGACGATTTTCACAGCTAGTGGGTATCCATTACCTTCACGGCCCTTTCAGGGTAAGCCCACTCGGGGAGGGGTGGGTGCAGCTGCGTCAGTTCAACCTGCCGATGGGACCTGTTGGGATTTTAACAGAGGATACTGCCCGAGAGAGTATTGCAAATTTAGACACGAATGCTCCCAATGTGGTAGAACGCACCCACTATCCAGGTGTTGGGGGCCTCGGGTTGCAAGGGGCAGGCAGTGGTCACAGCAGTCAGCCAACGCCCCTGCTCCTGCACAGCAGCCTCAACCTAACAGGGGAGGGAAGAACAATTCTGGAACTGGGCCCAAAGGCTCATACGCCAGTTAATCCTTTTCACTTGGCTGTGGCTCTGAAGGGTTATGCGAATGTTGAGGCTGCTAAGTTATTGTTGGTGTTTTCGGGAGGGTTTTCGTCTTGGTTACACGGGGCCGCGGTTGCGGCGGTGGTCAAAGAATCTTTTGTCAGCCAGTGAACATCCAGAGGTGGTACGAGACAAATTGGATAAGGAAGTGCGTGAGGGAAGGATGGCGGGTCCTTTTGATGATTGGCCTTTGGAAAATCTTATTGTCTCCCCAATTGGTGTGGTACCTAAAAAAGAGCCAGGGCAATTTCGTTTGATTCAACATTTGTCATGGCCGGAGGGCTCATCAGTTAACGATTTCATTGATGGTGAAGCCGCTTCCGTGTCTTATTCTTCAGTGGATGTGGCCATGGCCCTGGTTGTATCTGCCGGCACTGGTGCGGCAATGGCAAAGTGTGACATCAAATCTGCATTTCGTTTATTGCCTGTACATCCTGAGGATTGGGATCTTTTGGGGATTCAATTTCAAGGAAAGTGGTATGTTGATAAGGCTCTTCCAATGGGTTGTTCCATATCCTGTGCGCTATTTGAGACCTTTAGCACATTTCTCCAATGGTTTTTCACGGACACGACAGGACACAAGCTTGTGACCCACTACCTGGATGATTTCTTTTTTGTAGGCGCTCCCAATTCCTCAGCATGCCAGAATGCTTTGCGAACATTTCCAACTCTGATGGAATTTTTAGGTGTGCCCTTGGCACCCGAAAAGACAATGGGCCCCTGCGCGACCATGTCTTTTTTGGGGATCGAAATTGATTCTACTGTTATGGAGGCACGCTTACCAGTGGATAAAAAAGCAAAAATGTTGGACCTCTTACATGTGATGTTGAACAAGGCAAAGGTGACAGTGAAGGAAGTTCAGGTGCTGCTGGGCCATCTTAATTTTGCTTGTAGGGTGGTTAGGGCAGGTCGAACTTTTTGCAGGCGTTTGGGTAGAGCTCTGTCTGCTCAGTTTTTACCTCACCATCACGTCCGCTTGTCAGCAGGTGTTAAGGAGGATCTGCGGATGTGGGTAGCCTTTTTACACTCTTTCAATGGCATTCCTCTGTACAGAGAAGAGAATTGGATTTGGGACGTCCAAATTTTTTCAGATGCTGCAGGCAGTGATGGTTTCGGTCTTTACTGGCAGGGCAGATGGTGTGCTGAACAGTGGCCTGCTGCGTGGAAGAACGGAGGCAGGAGTATCGCCTTCCTTGAGCTTTTCCCTGTGGTGGTGGCGTTGACTCTGTGGGGTCAGGAGCTTGCTCACAAAAAAGTGCTGTTTCGAATTGATAATAAGGCTGTGGTGGACGTTATCAATCGGCAGTCGGCCAGGGATGCTCACATCTTGAAGCTCTTGCGAGTCTTTGTGTTGGGGTGCTTGACGTATGACATCAGTTTTAAGGCCTTACACATTCCTGGAGTGGACAATGACATTGCGGATGCTTTGTCTCGTTCACAGTGGGAGAGATTCCATGGGCTAGCCTCGGAGGCGGACAGGACGCCGACCCGCATGCCAGAACATCTGTGGACTGTAGGCGAGACAGGGTTTTGCAGTTGGTGGTAGGTTCGCTTGCAGTTTCCACTAGGACAGCGTATGAATTGGCCTGGAAAGAGTTTTTAGAATCTGGGGCCGTCTGGCGCGCTCCGGGCTGGAGACGATCTGAGGATGTGGTACAGTTCATTCTTCACTTGATAGACAGGGGGCTGACACGTGTGACGATTGCTGGAAAATTGGCTGGTGTTGCATTCATGGGCAAATTACTGTGGGGCTATTCTCCTTCGGCAGGGGAGGTGGGTAAGCGCATGCTGGAAGGTTGGTCTAGGGAGAGGGGTAGGGAGCATATGGTTCGCCGACCTTTGTCTTGGCAGACGTTAGCCCGAGTTTTGCAGGTTTTGCCCTCAGTTTGTTTGAATGAGTTTGAGGTTTGTCTGTTTTCTACTCTTATGGTTTGGATGTTTTTTGGTGCTTTCAGAGTTTCTGAGTTACTGGGGTCGAAAGTTACTCTTGGGGTGGGGTGGGAGAATGTTCGTTTTTTCGAAACGGGGTTGCACGTCTGGTTGGTTCGGGCAAAAACTGATCAACACAGCAAAGGGAGGGGCATTTGGCTGGAAGCTTCTTCCCCTTCTGAGACGTGTCCTTTGAGATGGGCCAGGCGTTTGCGGGACTGTTCGGGGGCCACCTTTGAGGGCCCTGTTTTCCAACATATGGATGGTTCCAGGGTGACTGAGTACCAACTGCGCATGGTTTTGCGTAAAGCGCTGCGATTCATGGGTTTGGATGAGACACAGTATGGTACGCATTCCTTCAGGATTGGGGCGGCAACAGAAGCTCATAACAGGGGTTGGTCACAGCAAGACATTATGTCTTTGGGGCGTTGGTCCTCCAACTGTTTTAGGCGCTATGTGCGTACTGATCCTGTTGTGGCGCCTGCGGATGATAATTTTTCTTGAGTTTGATGCTGCTTTTCTTTTTCAGGTTCAGTGGCCGGCCCCCGTTCTACTGTCATGACGATCTGGATAGTGGGACATTCCTTCATTAGGCGCGCGGAAGATCAAGCTATAGGAAGCTATTTTGGTTCCACTCTTGGTTTTAATTCTCGTCTTTTTAATGTCGTGTGGAAGGGGAAGGGAGGTATGATCTGGAGGGAGCTTATCCCGGCCTTGAATTCTTGGTTGGTGGGAGGTGTTTGTCCTGACGTGTTGCTCTTGCACCTTGGGGAGAATGACCTTTGTGGGGTGAAGGGAGTGGTTTTATTGAGAGCAATGAAGAAGGATCTTTCTCTTATTCGTCAACAATGGGCGGGTTGCCATGTTTTGTGGACAGAATTGGTCCCTAGAAGAACCTGGAGGGGTGCGATCAAACCTAGGGCGGTTGATAAGGCGCGGCGGAAGTTGAATCTGGAGGTTTCCCGTTTTTGTAGAGATCTGGGTTTTGGGCGGGTGTCCCATAAGGACATCCGGTATGACAATGTGGAATTCTTTCGCGGCGATGGTGTTCACTTATCTCGTATAGGGATGGACTTATATCTATTGGAATTGCGAGAGGTGCTCTCCAGGTGTTTGAAGATTCAAAATTTCTTGGGTTGAGGTTCTGGTTCATTGGTTGGTCGGTTTTGGGGGGCAGAAAGAGAGGAGGGTAATTCCTTTCCCCCTCTTTTCTGGGTGGCGGAATTTGGGCGTTCTTGGTCAGCTGGGACATGAAGGTTGTTGGGTTTTTGATAAAGTTGGGCTATGGCTGGAAAAGTTTAAATAGTTGTTTCGTGGGGTGGTTACAAGGTTTTGGGCAATGTAAGTTGTTGGTGGGTAAATTTTGCAATGTGATGTTTGGCGGTGGGTTGGGATGATATTTAAATGATTATCAGGTTTTGGTATTGTTTGAATTGTAATTATGTTGTGCTGGGTGGGGGCGGGGTTTTGTGACGTGTTAGGGGCGGGCCTGACGTTTGGGGTTGTAAGGTAACCTCTTATTTAGTGAGGACTAGTTTTGTGAGGCGGTTGCCAGGTTTGTATTGTTGTAAATATGCACCTGTTTCAATAAAAGCGGCCTTTTGCACACTTTCAATTTGGTCTGGTGTCTGCTCACCCCCCCTCACCCCTCCCTCCCAAGGGGGGCTTGGGGGGGGGCAGCCGACCGTAGGGAGGTCCCCACCCCCGGGCTGATTGGGAGGGGCCAGTGGGGGGGGTTACGTCAGAGCGCCAGCCTTGGGCTGGTTTTGGGCTGGTTTTGGGCTCCCTCGGTTCCTACTGAGGGAGCCCAGCTATATATTCCCCTGGCCCCGCCTCCCGGCCACCATTTTAGGTTGAATGACCTGGTGGCCGGGAGTCCATAGTTAAATTGAAAATTTTCCCTCCCTCCCTCCCTATTCTCGTTTAGCTCTGTCTCTTATTTTCCCCGGGTTTTCATTTATTTATTTATTTTCGTTATTTATTTATTTATCTCCATAATTTTAGGGTCTTTTGTCGGAACAGGTGGATATGGGGTAACTCAACATGTTGTTCATTGTCGCTTGGAACAGGTGCCGTGCGGAATTTGGGCGTTCTTGGTCAGCTGGGACATGAAGGTTGTTGGGTTTTTGATAAAGTTGGGCTATGGCTGGAAAAGTTTAAATAGTTGTTTCGTGGGGTGGTTACAAGGTTTTGGGCAATGTAAGTTGTTGGTGGGTAAATTTTGCAATGTGATGTTTGGCGGTGGGTTGGGATGATATTTAAATGATTATCAGGTTTTGGTATTGTTTGAATTGTAATTATGTTGTGCTGGGTGGGGGCGGGGTTTTGTGACGTGTTAGGGGCGGGCCTGACGTTTGGGGTTGTAAGGTAACCTCTTATTTAGTGAGGACTAGTTTTGTGAGGCGGTTGCCAGGTTTGTATTGTTGTAAATATGCACCTGTTTCAATAAAAGCGGCCTTTTGCACACTTTCAATTTGGTCTGGTGTCTGCTCACCCCCCCTCACCCCTCCCTCCCAAGGCTACAGTCCACAAAAAAACACAATAAACGAATAAATAAATACTTTTAGGATTCCGTTTTAAAATGGGTGTGGAAGATTCTGTCAGGATATCTGTGACTGCGTAAGTGTGTGCGCATATGTGTGTCTTTGTGTGTTTGTAGGAAGGAGTTAGTCAGACAAACAGTAACCGGTGCTAGGACTGAGCCTGGGATTGGAGCTGTAAATGCTTTCGGGCAGCCAGCACTCCTCCTAGGACAACAGAGCCACCCAACCCACCCCACCCCTTAATCATATCCAGGGTGAAAGCCCTATAAAAAAGAAGTGGGGGGTCTGACTAAGTAAGACACTATGCAAATTACCGCATGACGTCACGACATAGTGTTATAAAAGAAATAAAATAGTGCTATTTAAATTATGTGTGTAAATACTGGGACAGACTAACCTATCTGACAGTCTTACAGCGTCTGCATTTGTGTACAGGGACAGAACAAAGGCAAAAGCATGCCTCTCTTAAGTACCTGTGAAGAGGAGGCAAGCTGTGTGCCTCCTCTTCTCCTCTTCACTTTCCTTCTACGCCCCCCCTCGCCAGCTACGATCCGCCAACCAAGCCCTTGCTACCATTCCTCGCATCAATAAAACCACCATGGGAGGTAGATCCTTCTCCTACCTCGCGGCTAAAACCTGGAACTCACTCCCCACTCACCTACGTCTCACACAGAAACACCTAGCGTTCAGAAAGCAACTTAAAACTGGATATTCGACAAATAATTCCCTTCCTCAAGCGCCTTGAGACCCTCTGGGTATGTAGCGCGCTATATAAATTTCTGACTTGACTTGACTTGACTTTCTTTCCCTCTGTGGTATTTACATTTAAATGTAAGTTTCCAGGCAGCCCCCGTTTAGTATATACAAATAAAAGGAGGCCGAATGGCCCCTTAACTTCGGCCCGGCTGGAGGTGAAACAAGCATTTGCAATGCAATAGGTCTCACACGTACGCGAGTTTGACCTATTGGCATTGTAAATGACAATGCCGTTTATTTATGTTTTAGTTTTTAAAACATAAATAAAAGGCATTGTCATTTACAATGCCAATAACTTAAACTCGCGTAAATGCGAGACCTATTGCATTGCAAATGCAGGCTTGAGCCTGGGTTGCATTTTCAGTGGCGCAACCACCGCTACCACATATTGATATGCCCTCTTATTTTGCAAATGAATTGAGTGCCCCCTCTTTTGCGTCCAAGGACCAACTTTATTTATGTCTGAGATTGAAGATATTCTATTACTGAAACTTTATAAATAATTGGCATTCTTTTTATCCTCGTTGGAATGATGAGAGACTGTCTTGACCCTGCCGCGATTGAAACCTTCAAAGTTCAGGTGTCAGTGGCAGTGGTCATGTAGCTCAAGCACATTTTTTCGCCATGTGTGATATTGGAGGCAGCTGGTTTTGATACTACTACTAATCTATTTTAAGTGAATTTTCTTCTATTTCTTTGTCTCTCTTTGACTGGCAGTGCACCAGTCCTAAAATAAAAAGGATAAGCAAGGATTCATATCTTGCCCCGAGGGCAGTTCAAACACCATGACATTCATTCTCTCACTCATCAGTGTCTCCTTGGCAGCCATGACACACTGCAAAGTAAAAGTCTGATGTAGCTCAGAGAGGAGCAAAGCGTGCAGCTTGAGCCTGCCTATTACTTTCAAGAAAGGCCAGGACTTTTAAACACAACTCGCCTGGGTGTGAAATATATGGACCGTCACAATGAAAGTACGACTTCAATGGCTCGACCTAAAAAGGCTCCTACAACACAATGTCAACATGCAGGTGCTGCTGAACGTGTCCCGGTGTCTGAAAATTACACCGGGACAAATACAGCATAATTCTTTGGGGCCCAACTTCTTGGCAGGGGGATGGCGTCCACCCTGTGAAAAGAGTGGGGGGACGCCGTATACCTGCGTGTACCCCGACTGGAGCCCTGATCCTCATGGTCTGGGACTACCGGCCACCCCCTCCCCATCATGCAACCAACATTTACAATACCCATAGTAATTTAGCCAGGCGAGAGAATTCTTTGGAAGGCAGGGGGTCTCACGACCCCCCGGCCGTATTTATTAAAATACGAAAACAAATAAATATTGAGTAAAATAAACATTATTTACATAATTATTAAATGCAAAATTCAGACATTAGATTTACAGCAAGGTAGACAGGTATGAAGGGCTAAGCTTAACAAATGTCTAATACAGCGTGTTCCTACCTGAATCTAACATCCTACGTATCAATTTTGCATTCTAATAATTTCTGGGCCTACGGCAAGGTCGTTAACCGGTGTCAGATCCTTTACACAGCTACGCCCTCACGTCTGAGTGTGCATGCGCAACAAGGGCCCGGTTACCGGGAGAGTTCGTCCTCTCCTGGTTACCCTCATACGCTCCGTGAACTCCATTTAATCAAAAAGGAGGGCCCTTTCACTCGCGTCATTTGCTGACGTCATAGTGTATGTGCGGGGTGGCTACAAGCCCGAGGAAAGCGTGACTCCCTCCCCGCACCCTTCCAAGCAAGCGGATATCCTGCCCCTGAAGTTCTAGGAGAGACCAGTGGACCCTCCCCCTGGGCAACCCCATTCGATAATGGTGCCGCCCCCTATGGACCTTAAATTGCTGCTCACCGATTATAACCTTACTGCCTGACCAGCGCAATAAATACGACTATTAAGAAACCTATGAATGGAAAAAAGGCCTAAGGAGAAAACAAGTAAATACCCATCCACATATCGAAATGAGCACATTATACTAATATAGCCTGTACACGGGAAAAAAGGCATAAGGAAGAAAATTACACACATATCTACAGCCCTCAATACCATCACCGGTGATACCTACCAACGCTCAAACTGAAATTCTGCTAGCAGGGATGGTGGGTGGGGAAACAATGATCGGCCCCACAGCGGGGCGAGGAGCGAGCCTGGGGAGCGCGGGTACAAGAGGGTGCTTTTCGCGCCCCCCAGCCCTCTTAAATCCCCTGGTCCCGCCCCTTGACCCGGAAGCACTCACACTGCTTCCAGGTCAACGGTGGGACCCACCAATCAGGAGGGGTGGGGGGGCCGGGCCCAGCCATGTGTGCGTGGTGGCCGAGCGGCCCCCCCGTCCATCACGGTCTGCGACTACCGGCCACCGCCTCCCCATCATGCAACCAATATTTACAATCCCGTAGTAATTTAGCCAGGCAAGAGAATTCTTTGGAAGGCATGGGGTCTCACGACCCCCCGGCCGTATTTATTAAAATATGAAAACAAATAAAAATTGAGTAAAATAAACATTATTTACATAATTATTAAATGCAAAATTCAGACATTAGATTTACAGCAAGGTAGACAGGTATGAAGGGCTAACCTTAACAAATGTCTAATACAGCGTGTTCCTTACCGACTCTAACATCCTACTGTTAGAACCGGCTGTCTCTAGTTGGCAGAGGTATGCACTTCTGACAAATAGGGACACACCTTTTCTAGTCAGGGCAAGGGGATCACACCCTTTGATAACCCCTGCTCACCCCCTTGGTAGCTTGGCAGAGCAGATAGGCTTATCTCGGAGGCTGTGCGTTAAGCATTTATGACCACATACAGTAATAAAGTGAATACTCTACAAATGGACACAACACAGTAGTATTATAAAAATAAGTATTTTTATATAAGGCTTAGCACAAGACCAAATAACGACAAAAATATACACAATCTTGATAAATACTCTTGGAAGGGAAAAATAGTTCAAAGGTAGTTTCTTCTTTTGCACAAAGTCTTTTCGTATCAAGCAACTCTTCTCCTGGAAACACAGTTCTTGGCAACAAGGTAACCCACACGGGAGCTACACGACGTCGAGGCAAAGTTAATCCAAAGGTTCGGTGTCGACCGCGAGGAGTGCTACGTCGAGCCCGGAGTCACACGGACCCCCCACAACACAGTACCTTGGACAATGAAGCACACAATGATCAGCGGCGTCGAGTAATCCGGCGTCGCGTCTTCGGTGTCGATCAGGCCTCAGCAGGCGTCGTTGTCGATGATGCTGTTGCAAAGAGTGAGCAGCGCTCACGGCGTCGAGAGGGCACGAGGGCGATGCGATCAGCAGCAGTGCAGACACGAGGTCCCTTGGAGCTGGAGCCGAACTCACTACTCACTGGCGTTGCTGCTGGCGTCGATCGGGCCCGGCGGCCGGCGTTGAGGAAGCGGGACACTTGAGCCGTCACTCACGGTGTCGAGCTGGATTCGGCGACGTCCGTCGGCGTCGAGATTGCTGGTTTCAGAGGTGCTGGATTCACAGGTTCCAGCAAATAGCACTTGTAGCAGGTGAAGTCCTTTAGCCCTGTGACTTCAGCAGGAGACTGGCACTCTTCCAGTCCTTGGAGATTTTCTTAGCAAGCGTGAGAGTACACACACAGTTCCTCTCTCCTGGTTCCTTGGCAAAAATAAAGAAGCACTGCAGGATTCCCCCCAGCAAACAGCACACTGGCAGAAGGGGTAGGCAAGTCCTTAGATCAGCAGGCCTCTTGTCCTTGGTTACAGGGTTCCTTGTCAGAAGTGATCTGATTTCTTGATTCAGGGGTCCTTCTCTTATACCCCTTCTCAGCTTTGATCCCTTTGTCCATGCAGGGGAATTTCCCAACATCCTGGGTCTGTTGTGGGTGGAGCCAGGCAGAAGCACCTGGCCTATTCATTGCGCAGGGCTGGGTCCTCAGACGCCCCGCAGGAGGTGGAGCCAGCATTGTCACTGGCAGGAGCAGAGCTATCGGCCTCCTGGCTGGATGTGGGGCTAGGATCGTCCATGGCAGGCACAGAGCCATCAGCCGCTTGGCAGGAGGTGGAGCCAGCATTGTATCAGGCAGGGCAGGCTATCAACAACTACTCTCCCCCTACTCTCAACGCAAATGTCCCACTCATCCCACACTGACTCATCCAGACCTGTGGAGCCACCCAGCTCCTGTCACACACACGCAAGACCAGCAGAAACCAGAAATGGTTAGACAAGAAAATAGACACTTTTTAAAAGTGCTATTTTCAAACCCAGAGTCCAAAAACCATCCACACCAACGGATGCGTAATTAAACCCCGAGTTCAGGGATACCAAACTCGACATTGCACCATGCTCTTCGAGTCAGCTAGTATCATAGCATTAATAATCCCGGCGGCCCATTCTAACTAATGGAGAGCAGGTTACCTCGCAATAGTGAAAAACGAAGATGGCTGTAATTCACTATTAGGACATGCCAACTTGGTAAGGCGTGTCCTACCTTATACTTACAATGCACCCTGCCCGTGGGCCTACCATAGGGGTGACTAACAGGAAGTCAAGGGAAGGCTTGGGGGCTGGCAAGTAGGTATACTTGCGCAGCCCGCGTGACAGCACTAGGCTGCACGTGGGTCTCGCAATGACCGACCCGTAGACATTCTTTTATGAGGCCGCTCTTGTGGGTGGCACAACACGTGCTGCAAGCCCACGAGCGGCATTTGTATTTACAAGCCCCGGCACTCCTGGTTCACTAGACTAGGGACTGATAGTAAACCAAATAAGCCAAACATGGATACAATCGATACATCAATTTAACATAGGGAGCACTTGCGCTGTGGCACTGATCAGCAGTGGCACAGCGCCCAAAGCATATACCAGCAAAACATCGAAAAATAGTGGAGGCAAACAGAAAAAATGGAGGAGAGACTCAAGCCAATGATGTCAGGTCTAACATGTGTCCCCTCCAGCTGAAATGTGGGGAGAACTACCCTTGACCTAGGGAGTCCTCATTACTAAGGCGGAAAAATCTGGACAGACCATCAGCATTGGCGTGATCTGTACCAGGGCGGTGTTCCACCGTAAAGTCCATCCCCTGTAGGGAAATGGACCACCTCAACAGTTTTGGATTCTCACCCCTCATCTGCATCAACCATCTGAGGGGCCTGTGGTCTGTCTGAACCCGGAAGTGAGTCCCAAACAGGTAGGGTCTTAGCTTCTTCAGCGCCCAGACCACAGCAAATGCTTCTCTCTCTATCGCACTCCACCTCGTTTCCCTGGGAAGTAACCTCCTACTGATGAAGGCTACAGGCAAGTCTCGGCCCTCTTCATTCACCTGAGCTAGAACAGGCTCCACGCCATGCTCTGAAGCGTCCATCTGGACAATAAATTCTTTTGAGAAGTCGGGTGCCTGGAGTATAGGTGCTGTGCACATTGCAGTTTTCAGGGTGTCGAAGGCCGTTTGACAGGCATCAGTCCAGATCACGTTTCGTGGCTGCTTCCTGGAAGTCAGCGAAGTCAAGGGGTGCACAATGTTACCGTAATCCTTGACGAACCTCCTGTAATAACCCGTGAGTCCTAAGAAGGCTCTCACCTGAGTTTGGGTTTTGGGCGGCGCCCAAGCCAGGATGGTATCAATCTTGGGTTGCAGGGGGGCAACCTTGCCGCTCCCTACTTGGTGCCCCAAGTACACCACCGAACCCTGCCCAATCTGGCACTTACTGGCTTTGATTGTGAGGCCTGCTCTGCGCAGGGCCAACAACACTTCCTGGAGGTGGCGCAAGTGTTCCTCCCAGCTGGCGCTGAACACTGCGATGTCGTCCAGGTAGGCGGCACTGAAATCCTCCAGTCCAGCCAAGACCTGGTTGACCAACCTCTGGAAGGTGGCAGGGGCATTCTTCATCCCAAAGGGCATCACCCGGAACTGGTATAGCCCATCTGGTGTGGAGAATGCGGACCTCTCCTTTGCCCCATCAGTCAAGGCGATCTGCCAGTACCCAGACGTTAGATCAAACGTACTAAGGTACCGGGCAGCCCCCAACCGATCTATGAGCTCATCAGCTCGGGGGATGGGGTGCGCGTCAGTCTTCGTGACCGAATTGAGTCCTCGGTAATCCACACAGAACCGGAGTTCCGGTGAAGCACCAGGTGCTGCAGCCTTCGGGACCAAGACCACTGGGCTGGCCCAAGGACTGCTAGAGGACTCAACCACCCCTAACGCAAACATCTTGGAGACCTCCTCCTTAATGTATGCTCGAACCTTGTCAGTCACCCTGTAAGCCTTGTGCTTCACAGGAGGGCTGTCTCCGGTGTCAACGTCATGGACACACCAATGAGTGACACCCGGAACCAAGGAAAACAGATCCGGGAATTGTCCCAACAGGTGGCGACAATCCTGTTTCTGCTCAAGGGTCAGTGTGTCAGAGAGGACCACACCATCCACTGACCCGTCTTGCTCTTTAGCACACAGGAGGTCAGGAAGAGGCTCACTCTCCTCCTCCATTCCAGCATCTGTAGCTAGGAGCTTGCCCACTTCGGACCTTTCTAAGTGGGGCTTCAAACGGTTGACATGCAGGACCCGCAAGGGGTTCCTGGGAGATTTCAAGTCCACCAAGTAGGTGACATCGCTCTTCTTCTCCACAACCTTAAACGGTCCAGTCCACCTGTCCTTGAGCGCACAAGGTTCCATAGGGGACATGACCCACACTTCTTGACCAGGCTGAAGCTCTACCAGAGTGGCATTCCGGTTGTACCATCGCTTCATCTCCTCCTGGCTGGCCTCCAGATTTGCCTGAGCAAGTTCTCTGAAGCGCCGAGTCTGGTTCCGAAAGGCCAGCATGTAGCTGTATACATCCTGGGGAGGTTTCCTGGGAGATTGCTCCCAGCCTTCCCTGACCAGACTCGAAGGTCCTCTTACCGGGTGACCGTACAAAAGCTCAAAGGGGCTGAACCCTAGAGACATCTGCGGCACCTCTCGGTAAGCAAACAACAGGCATGGCAAGAGGACGTCCCATTTCCGCCTCATTGGTTCTTCAAGACCCATGATCATGCCTTTAAGGGTCCGGTTGAATCTCTCAACCAGCCCATTTCCTTGAGGGTGGTAAGGAGTGGTGAACTTGTAGGTTACCCCACACTCCTTCCACAGAGACTTCATATAGTTAGTCAGTTAGAAGGAGTTAGTCAGACAAACAGTAACCGGTGCTAGGACTGAGCCTGGGATTGGAGCTGTAAATGCTTTCGGGCAGCCAGCACTCCTCCTAGGACAACAGAGCCACCCAACCCACCCCACCCCTTAATCATATCCAGGGTGAAAGCCCTATAAAAAAGAAGTGGGGGGTCTGACTAAGTAAGACACTATGCAAATTACCGCATGACGTCACGACATAGTGTTATAAAAGAAATAAAATAGTGCTATTTAAATTATGTGTGTAAATACTGGGACAGACTAACCTATCTGACAGTCTTACAGCGTCTGCATTTGTGTACAGGGACAGAACAAAGGCAAAAGCATGCCTCTCTTAAGTACCTGTGAAGAGGAGGCAAGCTGTGTGCCTCCTCTTCTCCTCTTCACTTTCCTTCTACGCCCCCCCTCGCCAGCTACGATCCGCCAACCAAGCCCTTGCTACCATTCCTCGCATCAATAAAACCACCATGGGAGGTAGATCCTTCTCCTACCTCGCGGCTAAAACCTGGAACTCACTCCCCACTCACCTACGTCTCACACAGAAACACCTAGCGTTCAGAAAGCAACTTAAAACTGGATATTCGACAAATAATTCCCTTCCTCAAGCGCCTTGAGACCCTCTGGGTATGTAGCGCGCTATATAAATTTCTGACTTGACTTGACTTGACTTTCTTTCCCTCTGTGGTATTTACATTTAAATGTAAGTTTCCAGGCAGCCCCCGTTTAGTATATACAAATAAAAGGAGGCCGAATGGCCCCTTAACTTCGGCCCGGCTGGAGGTGAAACAAGCATTTGCAATGCAATAGGTCTCACACGTACGCGAGTTTGACCTATTGGCATTGTAAATGACAATGCCGTTTATTTATGTTTTAGTTTTTAAAACATAAATAAAAGGCATTGTCATTTACAATGCCAATAACTTAAACTCGCGTAAATGCGAGACCTATTGCATTGCAAATGCAGGCTTGAGCCTGGGTTGCATTTTCAGTGGCGCAACCACCGCTACCACATATTGATATGCCCTCTTATTTTGCAAATGAATTGAGTGCCCCCTCTTTTGCGTCCAAGGACCAACTTTATTTATGTCTGAGATTGAAGATATTCTATTACTGAAACTTTATAAATAATTGGCATTCTTTTTATCCTCGTTGGAATGATGAGAGACTGTCTTGACCCTGCCGCGATTGAAACCTTCAAAGTTCAGGTGTCAGTGGCAGTGGTCATGTAGCTCAAGCACATTTTTTCGCCATGTGTGATATTGGAGGCAGCTGGTTTTGATACTACTACTAATCTATTTTAAGTGAATTTTCTTCTATTTCTTTGTCTCTCTTTGACTGGCAGTGCACCAGTCCTAAAATAAAAAGGATAAGCAAGGATTCATATCTTGCCCCGAGGGCAGTTCAAACACCATGACATTCATTCTCTCACTCATCAGTGTCTCCTTGGCAGCCATGACACACTGCAAAGTAAAAGTCTGATGTAGCTCAGAGAGGAGCAAAGCGTGCAGCTTGAGCCTGCCTATTACTTTCAAGAAAGGCCAGGACTTTTAAACACAACTCGCCTGGGTGTGAAATATATGGACCGTCACAATGAAAGTACGACTTCAATGGCTCGACCTAAAAAGGCTCCTACAACACAATGTCAACATGCAGGTGCTGCTGAACGTGTCCCGGTGTCTGAAAATTACACCGGGACAAATACAGCATAATTCTTTGGGGCCCAACTTCTTGGCAGGGGGATGGCGTCCACCCTGTGAAAAGAGTGGGGGGACGCCGTATACCTGCGTGTACCCCGACTGGAGCCCTGATCCTCATGGTCTGGGACTACCGGCCACCCCCTCCCCATCATGCAACCAACATTTACAATACCCATAGTAATTTAGCCAGGCGAGAGAATTCTTTGGAAGGCAGGGGGTCTCACGACCCCCCGGCCGTATTTATTAAAATACGAAAACAAATAAATATTGAGTAAAATAAACATTATTTACATAATTATTAAATGCAAAATTCAGACATTAGATTTACAGCAAGGTAGACAGGTATGAAGGGCTAAGCTTAACAAATGTCTAATACAGCGTGTTCCTACCTGAATCTAACATCCTACGTATCAATTTTGCATTCTAATAATTTCTGGGCCTACGGCAAGGTCGTTAACCGGTGTCAGATCCTTTACACAGCTACGCCCTCACGTCTGAGTGTGCATGCGCAACAAGGGCCCGGTTACCGGGAGAGTTCGTCCTCTCCTGGTTACCCTCATACGCTCCGTGAACTCCATTTAATCAAAAAGGAGGGCCCTTTCACTCGCGTCATTTGCTGACGTCATAGTGTATGTGCGAGGTGGCTACAAGCCCGAGGAAAGCGTGACTCCCTACCCGCACCCTTCCAAGCAAGCGGATATCCTGCCCCTGAAGTTCTAGGAGAGACCAGTGGACCCTCCCCCTGGGCAACCCCATTCGATAATGGTGCCGCCCCCTATGGACCTTAAATTGCTGCTCACCGATTATAACCTTACTGCCTGACCAGCGCAATAAATACGACTATTAAGAAACCTATGAATGGAAAAAAGGCCTAAGGAGAAAACAAGTAAATACCCATCCACATATCGAAATGAGCACATTATACTAATATAGCCTGTACACGGGAAAAAAGGCATAAGGAAGAAAATTACACACATATCTACAGCCCTCAATACCATCACCGGTGATACCTACCAACGCTCAAACTGAAATTCTGCTAGCAGGGATGGTGGGTGGGGAAACAATGATCGGCCCCACAGCGGGGCGAGGAGCGAGCCTGGGGAGCGCGGGTACAAGAGGGTGCTTTTCGCGCCCCCCAGCCCTCTTAAATCCCCTGGTCCCGCCCCTTGACCCGGAAGCACTCACACTGCTTCCAGGTCAACGGTGGGACCCACCAATCAGGAGGGGTGGGGGGGCCGGGCCCAGCCATGTGTGCGTGGTGGCCGAGCGGCCCCCCCGTCCATCACGGTCTGCGACTACCGGCCACCGCCTCCCCATCATGCAACCAATATTTACAATCCCGTAGTAATTTAGCCAGGCAAGAGAATTCTTTGGAAGGCATGGGGTCTCACGACCCCCCGGCCGTATTTATTAAAATATGAAAACAAATAAAAATTGAGTAAAATAAACATTATTTACATAATTATTAAATGCAAAATTCAGACATTAGATTTACAGCAAGGTAGACAGGTATGAAGGGCTAACCTTAACAAATGTCTAATACAGCGTGTTCCTTACCGACTCTAACATCCTACTGTTAGAACCGGCTGTCTCTAGTTGGCAGAGGTATGCACTTCTGACAAATAGGGACACACCTTTTCTAGTCAGGGCAAGGGGATCACACCCTTTGATAACCCCTGCTCACCCCCTTGGTAGCTTGGCAGAGCAGATAGGCTTATCTCGGAGGCTGTGCGTTAAGCATTTATGACCACATACAGTAATAAAGTGAATACTCTACAAATGGACACAACACAGTAGTATTATAAAAATAAGTATTTTTATATAAGGCTTAGCACAAGACCAAATAACGACAAAAATATACACAATCTTGATAAATACTCTTGGAAGGGAAAAATAGTTCAAAGGTAGTTTCTTCTTTTGCACAAAGTCTTTTCGTATCAAGCAACTCTTCTCCTGGAAACACAGTTCTTGGCAACAAGGTAACCCACACGGGAGCTACACGACGTCGAGGCAAAGTTAATCCAAAGGTTCGGTGTCGACCGCGAGGAGTGCTACGTCGAGCCCGGAGTCACACGGACCCCCCACAACACAGTACCTTGGACAATGAAGCACACAATGATCAGCGGCGTCGAGTAATCCGGCGTCGCGTCTTCGGTGTCGATCAGGCCTCAGCAGGCGTCGTTGTCGATGATGCTGTTGCAAAGAGTGAGCAGCGCTCACGGCGTCGAGAGGGCACGAGGGCGATGCGATCAGCAGCAGTGCAGACACGAGGTCCCTTGGAGCTGGAGCCGAACTCACTACTCACTGGCGTTGCTGCTGGCGTCGATCGGGCCCGGCGGCCGGCGTTGAGGAAGCGGGACACTTGAGCCGTCACTCACGGTGTCGAGCTGGATTCGGCGACGTCCGTCGGCGTCGAGATTGCTGGTTTCAGAGGTGCTGGATTCACAGGTTCCAGCAAATAGCACTTGTAGCAGGTGAAGTCCTTTAGCCCTGTGACTTCAGCAGGAGACTGGCACTCTTCCAGTCCTTGGAGATTTTCTTAGCAAGCGTGAGAGTACACACACAGTTCCTCTCTCCTGGTTCCTTGGCAAAAATAAAGAAGCACTGCAGGATTCCCCCCAGCAAACAGCACACTGGCAGAAGGGGTAGGCAAGTCCTTAGATCAGCAGGCCTCTTGTCCTTGGTTACAGGGTTCCTTGTCAGAAGTGATCTGATTTCTTGATTCAGGGGTCCTTCTCTTATACCCCTTCTCAGCTTTGATCCCTTTGTCCATGCAGGGGAATTTCCCAACATCCTGGGTCTGTTGTGGGTGGAGCCAGGCAGAAGCACCTGGCCTATTCATTGCGCAGGGCTGGGTCCTCAGACGCCCCGCAGGAGGTGGAGCCAGCATTGTCACTGGCAGGAGCAGAGCTATCGGCCTCCTGGCTGGATGTGGGGCTAGGATCGTCCATGGCAGGCACAGAGCCATCAGCCGCTTGGCAGGAGGTGGAGCCAGCATTGTATCAGGCAGGGCAGGCTATCAACAACTACTCTCCCCCTACTCTCAACGCAAATGTCCCACTCATCCCACACTGACTCATCCAGACCTGTGGAGCCACCCAGCTCCTGTCACACACACGCAAGACCAGCAGAAACCAGAAATGGTTAGACAAGAAAATAGACACTTTTTAAAAGTGCTATTTTCAAACCCAGAGTCCAAAAACCATCCACACCAACGGATGCGTAATTAAACCCCGAGTTCAGGGATACCAAACTCGACATTGCACCATGCTCTTCGAGTCAGCTAGTATCATAGCATTAATAATCCCGGCGGCCCATTCTAACTAATGGAGAGCAGGTTACCTCGCAATAGTGAAAAACGAAGATGGCTGTAATTCACTATTAGGACATGCCAACTTGGTAAGGCGTGTCCTACCTTATACTTACAATGCACCCTGCCCGTGGGCCTACCATAGGGGTGACTAACAGGAAGTCAAGGGAAGGCTTGGGGGCTGGCAAGTAGGTATACTTGCGCAGCCCGCGTGACAGCACTAGGCTGCACGTGGGTCTCGCAATGACCGACCCGTAGACATTCTTTTATGAGGCCGCTCTTGTGGGTGGCACAACACGTGCTGCAAGCCCACGAGCGGCATTTGTATTTACAAGCCCCGGCACTCCTGGTTCACTAGACTAGGGACTGATAGTAAACCAAATAAGCCAAACATGGATACAATCGATACATCAATTTAACATAGGGAGCACTTGCGCTGTGGCACTGATCAGCAGTGGCACAGCGCCCAAAGCATATACCAGCAAAACATCGAAAAATAGTGGAGGCAAACAGAAAAAATGGAGGAGAGACTCAAGCCAATGATGTCAGGTCTAACATGTGTCCCCTCCAGCTGAAATGTGGGGAGAACTACCCTTGACCTAGGGAGTCCTCATTACTAAGGCGGAAAAATCTGGACAGACCATCAGCATTGGCGTGATCTGTACCAGGGCGGTGTTCCACCGTAAAGTCCATCCCCTGTAGGGAAATGGACCACCTCAACAGTTTTGGATTCTCACCCCTCATCTGCATCAACCATCTGAGGGGCCTGTGGTCTGTCTGAACCCGGAAGTGAGTCCCAAACAGGTAGGGTCTTAGCTTCTTCAGCGCCCAGACCACAGCAAATGCTTCTCTCTCTATCGCACTCCACCTCGTTTCCCTGGGAAGTAACCTCCTACTGATGAAGGCTACAGGCAAGTCTCGGCCCTCTTCATTCACCTGAGCTAGAACAGGCTCCACGCCATGCTCTGAAGCGTCCATCTGGACAATAAATTCTTTCGAGAAGTCGGGTGCCTGGAGTATAGGTGCTGTGCACATTGCAGTTTTCAGGGTGTCGAAGGCCGTTTGACAGGCATCAGTCCAGATCACGTTTCGTGGCTGCTTCCTGGAAGTCAGCGAAGTCAAGGGGTGCACAATGTTACCGTAATCCTTGACGAACCTCCTGTAATAACCCGTGAGTCCTAAGAAGGCTCTCACCTGAGTTTGGGTTTTGGGCGGCGCCCAAGCCAGGATGGTATCAATCTTGGGTTGCAGGGGGGCAACCTTGCCGCTCCCTACTTGGTGCCCCAAGTACACCACCGAACCCTGCCCAATCTGGCACTTACTGGCTTTGATTGTGAGGCCTGCTCTGCGCAGGGCCAACAACACTTCCTGGAGGTGGCGCAAGTGTTCCTCCCAGCTGGCGCTGAACACTGCGATGTCGTCCAGGTAGGCGGCACTGAAATCCTCCAGTCCAGCCAAGACCTGGTTGACCAACCTCTGGAAGGTGGCAGGGGCATTCTTCATCCCAAAGGGCATCACCCGGAACTGGTATAGCCCATCTGGTGTGGAGAATGCGGACCTCTCCTTTGCCCCATCAGTCAAGGCGATCTGCCAGTACCCAGACGTTAGATCAAACGTACTAAGGTACCGGGCAGCCCCCAACCGATCTATGAGCTCATCAGCTCGGGGGATGGGGTGCGCGTCAGTCTTCGTGACCGAATTGAGTCCTCGGTAATCCACACAGAACCGGAGTTCCGGTGAAGCACCAGGTGCTGCAGCCTTCGGGACCAAGACCACTGGGCTGGCCCAAGGACTGCTAGAGGACTCAACCACCCCTAACGCAAACATCTTGGAGACCTCCTCCTTAATGTATGCTCGAACCTTGTCAGTCACCCTGTAAGCCTTGTGCTTCACAGGAGGGCTGTCTCCGGTGTCAACGTCATGGACACACCAATGAGTGACACCCGGAACCAAGGAAAACAGATCCGGGAATTGTCCCAACAGGTGGCGACAATCCTGTTTCTGCTCAAGGGTCAGTGTGTCAGAGAGGACCACACCATCCACTGACCCGTCTTGCTCTTTAGCACACAGGAGGTCAGGAAGAGGCTCACTCTCCTCCTCCATTCCAGCATCTGTAGCTAGGAGCTTGCCCACTTCGGACCTTTCTAAGTGGGGCTTCAAACGGTTGACATGCAGGACCCGCAAGGGGTTCCTGGGAGATTTCAAGTCCACCAAGTAGGTGACATCGCTCTTCTTCTCCACAACCTTAAACGGTCCAGTCCACCTGTCCTTGAGCGCACAAGGTTCCATAGGGGACATGACCCACACTTCTTGACCAGGCTGAAGCTCTACCAGAGTGGCATTCCGGTTGTACCATCGCTTCATCTCCTCCTGGCTGGCCTCCAGATTTGCCTGAGCAAGTTCTCTGAAGCGCCGAGTCTGGTTCCGAAAGGCCAGCATGTAGCTGTATACATCCTGGGGAGGTTTCCTGGGAGATTGCTCCCAGCCTTCCCTGACCAGACTCGAAGGTCCTCTTACCGGGTGACCGTACAAAAGCTCAAAGGGGCTGAACCCTAGAGACATCTGCGGCACCTCTCGGTAAGCAAACAACAGGCATGGCAAGAGGACGTCCCATTTCCGCCTCATTGGTTCTTCAAGACCCATGATCATGCCTTTAAGGGTCCGGTTGAATCTCTCAACCAGCCCATTTCCTTGAGGGTGGTAAGGAGTGGTGAACTTGTAGGTTACCCCACACTCCTTCCACAGAGACTTCATATAGTTCGAAATGAAGTTGGTGCCCCGGTCTGACACCACCTCTCTGGGGAAGCCCATCCGGGAGAAAACACCCATCAGTGCCCGTCTGTTGCCCAGGGCTGTCTTGGGGTCCAGGGGCCCAACAATGTCAATACCCACCCGGTCAAAGGGGGTACTGACCACTGGAAAAGGTTGGAGGGGAGCCTTCTGCTTCCTTCCGCTTTTCCCACTTGCCTGGCAAGTGTGACAAGTCTTACAATGGATGTCTACATCCCTGCGCATCTGAGGCCAATAAAAATGGGTGACAAGCCGGTCATAGGTCTTGTCCTGCCCCAGATGTCCAGCTAACGGAACGTCATGAGCCAAACCCAGTAGGAAGGCTCTGAAGCGCTGGGGTACCACCAGCACACGGGCTGACCCAGGCTCAGCAGCCTTAGGCTCGCTATACAGGAGGTCGTTCTCCCAGTACACAAAATGTGACCCTGACTGATCACCTGAGGATTGGGCTGAGGCCTGCTGCCTCATACCCACAAGAGAAGGGCACACTTTCTGTTCGGCACAGAATTCCTCCCTGGAGGGGCCACCATCCTGCTGCCAATGGGTCAGCTCGGGCAGGTCTCCCAGTTCGGCAATTTGTTCCCCTGTGGGCTCCAGGGCATCCCCCTCAGGGTCTACCTCCTCCTGGACCACGGGAACTATGGGGGCCGGTTTCCCGCGCCTCCTGCCCCTTCCCTTCACAGCTGGGTCCTGGGCCGTGCTTTCAGGCTCCGGGACCCCATCAACACCCTTACTCGCTGTCATCGATCGAGTGGTTGCACACACCCACTCTGGCACGCCCAACATTCTCAAATGTGTCTCCCTCTCCACCTTAGCCCAAGGGGAGTCTTCTAAATCATTGCCCAGGAGACAATAGACAGGCATGGCGGGCCTCACAGCAACTTGAAGAGTACCTGAAACTCCCCCCCATTCAAAGGAAACCTGAGCTACCTCACACTGTTTCTGGGAGTTGTCAGCAGCTATCACAGGGTAGAATGCGTGGGGAACCACCTGCTCTCTGGACACCAAGTGACACTTGACAGCTGTCACACTCACTCCGGTGTCTCTGAGAGCTTTCACTCTATGGCCATTAATGGTCACCCACTGCCTATATTTACTAATGTTACTAGGCAGAGGGGGTGGAGGGACCATTTGCATGTCTCCCCCCCACCAGGGACAACCATCTCCTCCCCTCCCAGGGCTACACTCGTCAACTGACGGGGGGGGGGTGCACGCGGCGGTGCATTCGAATTCTTCTTGGGACACTGGGGGTCGTAATACCGGTGTCCCACCTGCCCGCAAACGTAGCAGGTTAGGGGGCCCCTATGAACAGGTTTACCCGTCGGGGCCCCTGGCTTCTTCTCAGGGGGAGGCTGGGAACCTTTCCCTTGAGGATTACTTTGGGGCCCTTTCTGGGACTCCTTCTGTTTACCCTTGTCCCCCCCACTCTTCTGCTGGGGACCCTGCCCACCTTTGGCTGAGTCTCCCACTGGACCCTTGTGGACCCTGGTACTGACCCAGCGGTCCGCCTCCTCAGCAAGTTTTCTAGGGTTAGATATCTTGCTATCAATAAGGTGCTGGCGCAGCTCTGGAAAACAGTTATTAGACAAATGCTCCCAAGCAAACAAATCATAAAGAGCTTCATAACTTTCCACTTTGCTGCCCTTTACCCAACCATCCATGGCTCTGCAAAAATAAGACACATATTCAACCCACGTCGTACCAGGCAACTTCTTACATTCTCTAAAAGCTTGTCTGTACTTCTTGGGGGTTAGGCCATACCGCAACATTAAAGCATCTTTCATATGAGCATACGACATCCTATCCTCAACAGGCATGTCTAACAGGGTATCTCTCCCCTCATTCACAAAGTGACCCCACAACCCCGCTCCCCAATTCTTCTCAGGGACCTGGTGGGCCAACAATGCTAACTCATATGCTTTAAACCACTGACCAATATCTTTGTTCCTATGATAATCTTTTATCACATCTTTGGGAAAATAAAACCTACTTTCTGCAGGCCCAGATGGGATGCTGCCACCAGAGGAATTCAATTCTAACTTCTTAGCTTGGATGTCCAATTCCCTCAACTTGGTATCACGCTCCAAAGCTAACTTCTCTCTTTCAAAATCTAACCTTTTGGTCTCCAAATCAGCTTCTCTTCGACCTCTTGCATTTTCTAACTCCAACTGCCCATTTATCTTTAGCCTTGCCATTTCCATGTTGTATGCACGCTCCTTCACCCTTTCTTCTCTTTCTTCAGGGGAAAGACCTTTGGAGGAAACACTGCTTCCAGGAGAGGACTCAGGCCCATTCACTGGCACCTCCTCTTCCCCTTCCCCTGGCGGTACCACCACCGCATCAGAGGGATCTCTGGACTCCAACCAGGCCTCCAAAGGTTTGCGAAAATCCTCTTTCCTTTCGAGGCCTGTTGTAGGAACTTTAAACTGCTCGCAAAAGTGTTGCAGCTGCTTCTTCCTGTATTTCTTCATCTTTTTCCTATCAAACTCCTCCACAACAACAACAACAGGGGTAGTGAATCCGTTGTCACTCATGGTCAAAACTGGCAGTGTTAAAAAAATCAGGCTTCAGAAAAGCGGAGAACAAAAATAGAATCCTTCCAAATTAGATTGTGGCTGCGCTATTGTCTGCTTTCACTATGTAGCGCACACTAATCACTGCACATGGGTCATAAATGCAAAGTTCAAATCCTCACCGCTGACCCACCAAAGTTAGAATCGGCTGTCTCTAGTTGGCAGAGGTATGCACTTCTGACAAATAGGGACACACCTTTTCTAGTCAGGGCAAGGGGATCACACCCTTTGATAACCCCTGCTCACCCCCTTGGTAGCTTGGCAGAGCAGATAGGCTTATCTCGGAGGCTGTGCGTTAAGCATTTATGACCACATACAGTAATAAAGTGAATACACTACAAATGGACACGACACAGTAGTATTATAAAAATAAGTATTTTTATATAAGGCTTAGCACAAGACCAAATAATGACAAAAATATACACAATCTTGATAAATACTCTTGGAAGGGAAAAATAGTTCAAAGGTAGTTTCTTCTTTAGTACAAAGTCTTTTCGTATCAAGCAACTCTTCTCCTGGAAACACAGTTCTTGGCAACAAGGTAACCCACACGGGAGCTACACGACGTCGAGGCAAAGTTAATCCAAAGGTTCGGCGTCGACCGCGAGGAGCGCTACGTCGAGCCCGGAGTCACACGGACCCCCCACAACACAGTACCTTGGACAATGAAGCACACGATGATCAGCGGCGTAGAGTAATCCGGCGTCGCGTCTTCGGTGTCGATCAGGCCTCAGCAGGCGTCGTTGTCGATGATGCTGTTGCAAAGAGTTAGCAGCGCTCACGGCGTCGAGAGGGCACGAGGGCGATGCGATCAGCAGCAGTGCAGACACGAGGTCCCTTGGAGCTGGAGCCGAACTCACTACTCACTGGCGTTGCTGCTGGCGTCGATCGGGCCCGGCGGCCGGCGTTGAGGAAGCGGGACACTTGAGCCGTCACTCACGGTGTCGAGCTGGATTCGGCGACGTCCGTCGGCGTCGAGATTGCTGGTTTCAGAGGTGCTGGATTCACAGGTTCCAGCAAATAGCACTTGTAGCAGGTGAAGTCCTTTAGCCCTGTGACTTCAGCAGGAGACTGGCACTCTTCCAGTCCTTGGAGATTTTCTTAGCAAGCGTGAGAGTACACACACAGTTCCTCTCTCCTGGTTCCTTGGCAAAAATAAAGAAGCACTGCAGGATTCCCCCCAGCAAACAGCACACTGGCAGAAGGGGTAGGCAAGTCCTTAGATCAGCAGGCCTCTTGTCCTTGGTTACAGGGTTCCTTGTCAGAAGTGATCTGATTTCTTGGTTCAGGGGTCCTTCTCTTATACCCCTTCTCGGCTTTGATCTCTTTGTCCATGCAGGGGAATTTCCCAACATCCTGGGTCTGTTGTGGGTGGAGCCAGGCAGAAGCACCTGGCCTATTCATCGCGCAGGGCTGGGTCCTCAGACGCCCGCAGGAGGTGAAGCCAGCATTGTCACTGGCAGGAGCAGAGCTATCGGCCTCCTGGCAGGAGGTGGGGCTAGGATCGTCCATGGCAGGCACAGAGCCATCAGCCGCTTGGCAGGAGGTGGAGCCAGCATTGTATCAGGCAGGGCAGGCTATCAGCAACTACTCTCCCCCTACTCTCAACGCAAATGTCCCACTCATCCCAAACTGACTCATCCAGACCTGTGGAGCCACCCAGCTCTTGTCACACACACGCAAGACCAGCAGAAACCAGAAATGGTTAGACAAGAAAATAGACACTTTCTAAAAGTGCTATTTTCAAACCCAGAGTCCAAAAACCATCCACACCAACGGATGCGTAATTAAACCCCGAGTTCAGGGATACCAAACTCGACATTTCACCATGCTCCCCGAGTCAGCTAGGATCATAGCATTAATAATCCCGGCGGCCCATTCTAACTAATGGAGAGCAGGTTACCTTGCAATAGTGAAAAACGAAGATGGCTCTAATTCACTATTAGGACATGCCAACTTGGTCAGGCGTGTCCTACCTTATACTTACAATGCACCCTGCCCGTGGGCCTACCATAGGGGTGACTAACAGGAAGTCAAGGGAAGGCTTGAGGGGCTGGCAAGTAGGTATACTTGCGCAGCCCGCGTGACAGCACTAGGCTGCACGTGGGTCTCGCAATGACCGACCCGTAGACATTCTTTTACGAGGCCGCTCTTGTGGGTGGCACAACACGTGCTGCAAGCCCACGAGCGGCATTTGTATTTACAAGCCCCGGCACTCCTGGTGCACTAGACTAGGGACTGATAGTAAACCAAATAAGCCAAACATGGATACAATCGATACATCAATTTAACATAGGGAGCACTTGCGCTGTGGCACTGATCAGCAGTGGCACAGCGCCCAAAGCATATACCAGCAAAACATTGAAAAACAGTGGAGGCAAACAGAAAAAATGGAGGAGAGACTCAAGCCAATGATGTCAGGTCTAACACCTACATATCAATTTTGCATTCCAATAATTTCTGGGGCTACGGCAAGGTCGTTAACTGGTGTCAGATCCTTTACCCAGCTACGCCCTCACGTCTGAGTGCGCATGCGCAACAAGGGCCCGGTTACCGGGAGAGTTCGTCCCTCTCCTGGTTACACTGGTACTCTCCGTGAACTCCATTTAACCAAAAAGGAGGGCCCTTTCACTCGCGCCATATGCTGATGTCATAGTGTATGTGCGGGGTGGCTACCAGCCCGAGGAAAGCGTGACTCCCTCCCCCGCACCCTTCCAAGCAAGCGGATATCCTGCCCCTGAAGTTCTAGGAGAGACCAATGGCCCCTCCCCCAGGGCAACCCCATTGGATAATGGAGCCGCCCCCTAAGGACCTTAAATTGCTGCTTACCGATTATGACCTTACCGCCACAGGCCAGCATAGTTGACCTACTATCTGGCCCGACCAAAATCCCTTCACTGAAAGGTCATACCTACCTCGCGAAACCTTCTAACCATGCCAATATGTTCCTTACTAATAGGTCATTACCTGCCTCAGTCAAGTGGACCCTATCCCGTAGGTAGAACTGCTCTCCCCAAATGTACCCATGTGGGATATTCTGCAGTTGAGGTGTCGGAAACAGCTTCTCGATCTTGTTGTTGACCCTCTTTACCAAGTGATTCAACGCCCTAACTGATTCCCCTCCCCTGCACTGAAGTCTAGGTATCAAATGTGACCTCACTATGGTGCAACCCGGTAGCAACTTCGCCAGCCAACCCGACGCTGAGATAATCTCTTCCAACAAGACCCTTCTGCCCAGCGTCACCAATTCATTCCCCCCAGGTGCAGGATAACCTCTGAGGGCGGTGGGGTGTGTCTTTCAAGTAAGTCAGTAATGAAGCCCCTAAGTTGGCTAAGGCAGAGCCCCCCTCTGCCATGAAAGGAAACATTGAAACCCCCGCCTTCCGCCCTCCGTCTACACCCTCCTGAAAGGAAAAATGGTTTAGCACGCATCACATAAGGATGACCAACAACCCATACTACATGTGTCCTTCTCTTGCTTTCCTGCCGTTGCCGAGTTGTTGGTGGTTGCATTTGATGACCCTGTAGTAGTTTCCGTCTTGCGTCACAGGCCAGAGAAACTGAAAGATAAACATACACAAGGCAGGTGTCAGGGGGGTGTAATTGACCCTCACAACATGTGCAGCCGCACATAACGCTTATAGGCATTGGAATACCATCTCCCAATCCTCTTCACACTGTTGGCATGCAATCCTCTCGCAGTGGCCTCGGTGGCCGCCCCTATCCGGAAAGAATGTGTCCCAAATTCCTTGGGGTTCAGACCCGCTTTGGCGATTGACATTGCCAACACTCTTTGGAACTGAAACCTGGTCAAAGGGGTACCATCCGCATGTATTAACAATGCTCCCATTGCCACACCCACCCGTTGTCTGATGAACGCCTCGACGTGGACACTGGGCAGCACGGGTTGTTCGGCGCCCGGTGCAGCACCAAACTATCCCCCCTGGCCTCCTGATCAGTTTTGGATTTCTTAATGGTAACCCACATTGAGTCGCCCCGTATCGTAGTGTCTACCAACTGCAGGCCACCTAACCTGTCTAGTTTGTTGTTAGCCACTAGTTCACTTACCCGCAATGCAAACTAAAATGCCAGGGAAAAGGCAGCTTTAAATAGGAGTACCTCCCCCGAAGAGCTGCATGTGTCAGGCAGGGAAACAAATACCACTGTCAACCGTTCTAAACCTATTGGCCTTCTGCCATCGGCGGTGTTTGCCTGTAGGCGCCGCCACCCCTTCATCGTACCAAGAAGCTATTCGTAGGATCCCTTGCCCCCTTTGCCTGTGTGAAGAAAGAAACAGCTGCCTTGTGTCTGCTAGCTGTCGCAGCTGAGCGCCCCTCCTTGTGCAATGTGTCCATGTACCCAGTAAAGTTTGCCTCCTGATCCCATTTGGCCTCCCAATCCTGTCCCAGATAATTACAGTAAGACCTGAATGCCTCTTCGTAAGCTGTCCTGTTCTTGGGAGCTAGGCTGGCTGCCACGAGGTCCTGTAGTTGGGGGCACCAATCTGCCAACGTGCTGTTGGGAAGTGTGCTAGTGAAGCCTCTGCAGCTGGTAGGTGTTCCCTGAATACCTGCATCTTAAAGCGAGAAAGGGCGTCAGCTGCGTTATTCAAGACCCCTGGAAAATGTTTGGCCCTGAATTGCACGTTGAACTTCATGCATCTTAACACAATCTCCTTCATAAGGCGGAGTATCAACTTACACCGTGCTGCCTGTTGATTGATGCATTCCACTACAGTCATGTTATCCGACCAGAAAATCACGGATCGATTACACAATTGATCAGGCCAAACCCTTAAAGCAACCCATATTGGGAAGAGTTCCAGAAACCCAATGTTTGTTGTCAAACCGCTTTCTTCCCACCATTCGGGCCACTTTTGTGCCACCCACTTGTTGCCAAGTATGGCGCCAAACCCTACACTGCCAGCAGCGTCGGTCCATAGTCCTACCTCCGCCGAGGTCATGGGGGGCACCCCACACTACTCTGCCATTGAAATCCTCCAAGAATGCATATCATATCCGCATGTCCTGGCGAACCTTGACTGATAGTCTCGTGCGATGATGCTTGTCTCGCAGGCCCTTCATGGCCTGCGCAATTGAGCGGGGAAAATGGGCGCGCCATAGGGATGACCCTTAATGCAAAATTCAGCTGTCCCACAGTCTGCTGCAACTGCTGTAACGTGACTTTCTCCTTAACCAAACATTGTTGTAGGGCTGCCCTGAACTTCGCAATTTTTTCCTTGGGTAACCTGAAACATCCCTCAACGGAGTCCAATTTGATGCCTAAGAATTCCAGGCAGGTAGATCTCCCCACTGTTTTTCCTGGTGCCAGTGGGACCCCAAAAGCACGCATGAGCACGCAAAACTCACGCAATGCCCACGCAGAGTCCTGTGAGCCCGCCACCCACAGCGAAAGAAAATCTTCAAGGTAATGCATCACATGCAGGTGCCCTGTAGATTGTCTCAAAACCCATTCCAGGAAAGAACTGAATGTCTCAAAGTAAGCACATGATACAGAGCAACCCATGGGCATACACATGCCCGTATAATATTTGCCTTCAAAGGAAAAACCCAGCAGGTGTTGGTCAGATGGATGCACTGGCAGTAGTCTAAACACGGACTCAATGTTTGATTTTGCCATCAATGCCCCGGGGCACAATGTGCCTTGTACCTGCACAAGTTGGTGGCTCACAGGCTGGCCATATGCACCACGCAACTGTGACCGCAACACACCAGCTTGACTGGCTGCTTGGGCGAGCGTACTCTAGCCCGGTGGCCCTCCAGAAGCAGTGAAATGCAGGCCTGCCCGTGTCCTCGGTTCCTGCCGTCCACCGTGTGTTGTCCCGCAGTCCGGTTGTGCCGCAGTCTGGTCCGCTGTACTCGTGAAAGCAGAAAGTTAAAGACAATTCCTATACTCGTGAAAGCAGAAAGTTCCTGCTTGAAAAACAGTGACCCTAGTAATGGTCGGCTCTCAACAACAAAAACCGCCTCAAAACTAATATTGTTAGCGTAACCTTAATGCACCAGCAATAAATGTGCGCAATTCAGCTGCCTACTGTGTTTCAGAAATATCCACTTTTTGCCTTGTGCAAAATTCGCCCTCAATTTACCCCAAAATAGCACCTGGTCTCTGCTCGTAAAATGATCTGAAATATCCACCTTAAATGCAGCCCGGTCCCCTGATCGTATGAGGAGCTATCTTTGTGGTCTCCCCTTCAGGTCCTGCCCAGGTCGAATCTGCTTCGCCCCCCAACAAAGATCCCGATCTACCCTGTGCCCAACTGCCCTCTCCGGGGCTCGAACTCAGGACCACACTTTATGCAGGCGACGCGCCAAGGAAGGCGGTGCTTGAACCCAGCCCTTGTAATTTATGCAATAACGCGCGAACGTGAGGCACACGATACAAAGCCTCTCGTCGCCCCGATCGCTGCTACCACTGCATCGATGTTATAGCCAGGTATGCTTTAAAGATTGGCCGACATTCAAGCACACGAACACAGGACCGGTGCACCAAGCAGGGAGAACCCTGGCAGTGAACTCACCCAACAGAAACCCCTGAACCCGCTTCCAGAAGTATGTTTTCACGGGTAGTTACTAATGTTGCTGCCGAGAACCTACTAATCCATAATCCCGGCGGGAATAACAGCCTGCGGCATCCGGAGCTCCTTCAGCTTTCCCCGAGTCCTGTTCTCCGCCGCCGCGCTCTCCGATCCTTCCTTTCCTCGAGGACAAAGCTCTCCCACGAAAGGAACCTGAAATGAAAAAACGAAGAAAAAATTATCAGCCCCACAGCGGGGTGAGGAGCGAGCTTGGGGAGCGCGGGTACAAGAAAGCACCCCCCAGGCCTCTTAAACCCCCCTGGTCCCGCCCCTTGACCCGGAAGCACTCACACCGCTTCCGGGTCAACGGTGGGACCCACCAATCAGGAGGGGTGGGGGGGCCGGGCCCAGCCATGTGTGCGTGGTGGCCGAGCGACCCCCCCTTTCCTATCCCAGGGACATATTTATTAACAGATGGCCTTTGATTTTCTTAGCAACTTGCCAGATGTTTACACGCCATTGTAATCTATATCAAGAACCCAGTCACGAGACGCAAATCACTAAGGCACCTAGATGGGCTTTGATTTGAGGCAAGCTAAATACTGCCCCAGATCTTTAAGCCTACTCCTATGAATACTTAGACAACTATAATGTAAAGCCCGGTGTGGGGCCCCAAATCGAATACTGGGTTTACATAACCTTTTTTTAGCCGGAGGCTGTTTAAGTTTTTCTCTCCGCTATGCCTTCCATGAATATTTTTAATATTTATTTAAGAGTTTGGAGTGGTTATACCATTTTAATTCTGTTGTGCTCTAGCTAATGTATTACCATTCACGAGCTCACATGGGGTGTGTAGTATTTTTCACGTTTACAAATTTCATATGGCGTTAGGAGTGCAATTTTTTAAGCTATCAATATGTATGTATGTTTTATATAATTTCATGTCGATCTTGTTCCATATTGTGTGTTTTATGTTATCGTAATATTTTACACTGGCTTCGGACAAAACTTTTTAATGTATGCACTTGGTTTGCTGTTCTTTTATGGATTTCTTGCTAAAATCCGAATCTAGGGGCCGATTAGGATGGCGGACGGATTGCCCCCACCGGGCTAGCGGTAGCCACCGCCGGCCCGGCGGGGGCAATCCGTCCGCCATCCTCACTGAAAAGACCCCCCTCCACATTAGGATGGCTGGGGGGTCCACGGCAGACGGGAAGACCGTCGGCCGCTTTTCCGCCTGGCGCCTTCTCGACCAGCGGAAAAAGTGTGTACATATGGTGGCAGTGTCTGCGAGACACCGCCAAACATATTACGATGCCTGCGGTCCTATGCTTTTTCCCGGTGGCATTGCCGCCGTAGAAACGCATATGGTCTTTGCTTTGGAGGCCCGTTGCGGGCCCCCAGGGTGTAGGGGGGATGGGAGTGCACATGGGGAGTAACTATGGTACCCCCCTGTGTTTCAAAGTACAACATGGCATGTCATGCTGTGCTTTGAAACGCAGGGGGAAACATGGTTCGGAGCCCTTCCAGCCGAAATCAGAATCGGCCCCTTAATGTAGACTGGAGTTGGAATAGTAAATTATATTTAATTAGTGTCCAGCACCTACCCCAATTTAATGTAGACTGGAGTTGGAATAGTACATTATATTTAATTAGTGTCCAACACCTACCCCAATTTAATGTAGACTGGAGTAGGATAGTAAATTATATTTAATTAGTGTCCAGCACCTACCCCAATTTAATGTAGACTGGAGTTGGACTAGTAAATTATAATTAATTAGTGTCCAACACCTACCCCAATTTAGGGGTCGATTCCGATCTCGGTCTGTTAGCCCTCCGAGATGTGTCAGTAGACTTACCTTACGGCCGAACAGTACCAGGAGCGGGACCGTACGGCCGAGGAAGTACGATGCGAAAAAGTGAGATTCCCGACCGATCCGCACGCTCCGACTCCATCATCAATTTCCATCTGAGCCTGACCGGGAAACACCCAATCCGCACTGCACGGCAACATAAACACTGCAACTTCCAGCCGGTCAAGTACAATGCGCATTTCCTACCTTCCGGACGGGTCGCCACGTACAGCACGTCATAGCACCCGGAAGAGCTGCATATCAACTCCGATTTGCGCCATTAACCCATTCCATGGATTCGAACCGGAGTAGCCAGCAATGGATCAAGACGAAGCATGAATCCAATCGCGCAGGTCATACCAGTCCCGTACATATATGACCGGATCAGGGACAGACGCGGATGGCGCAGACGGTAAGTCGGACACCCACCCTACAAACAAACCCAGGGGGTCCACACCCTGTCCACCAGTACCACGCCTCCTCTGGGAACCCCTGGTCACCACCCATATGTGTCATGTTGCCTATCACTGATCCCACTCCACCCATATGTGTCATATTGCCTATCACTGATGCCACCCCACCCATATGTGTCATGTTGCCTATCACTGATGCCACCCCACCCATAGGGGCATGTTACCCACCCCCACTGCCACCCCACCCATAGGGGCATGTTGCCCATCACTGATGCCACCCCACCCATAGGGGACAGCAAGTGGCGTTACTGAGGGACAGGCCAACATCCCAAACAACACCTCCTCCCCTCTCTGTCGTGACCACGTGATGTGAGCCGAGGTTGAATGCGGAAGCTGTCAGCCGGGAGGCGAGTGAAGTAAAGAACGAACAAACACATGAGGTTTTCCCAAATCTAGTTCCATGAACGCAAAGGAAAACCGCTACCACACCGTTCCAAACCTACGAGCAGACCCGAGCCGATCATTGCCATTAAGAGGTCCGGAGGATTAAATTACCCACATGCCACAGCGCATCGCAGTTCAAGGCATCAAAACTACTGCGAGTTGCAGAATGCCACTGCTTCCCCATGAATTATACATAGATGCCCTGGGAAGACCAAAAGAATTACAGTGAAGGCCATCGTCCAGTCCATGTCCTGAGGAGAACCCCAAAGAAAGTCCGGGTTCGAAACGTGTTGATCCTGTGCTGGAACAAGATTTAGGAAGGGTGTTACAGGACTGTAATTCAGGACAAAGTTCCCCTGTTAATAGACCCTTGTAATTAAGAAGTTCCAGCATAGTCAAACAAGCAGGCCTGTAGAAAAGAGTAAACGGTCGCTTGTTTGTTTTCATGTTATTAGGACTGGTGCCCCATGAATTGAATGATTAGAGGCATCACTACATTCCCTTTGTTTATATATGGTGTTTATATGAATGTTTTTCATTTATATTATTTGTAAAAAGTTTATTTGTACCACAATGTTATCTGTGAATGTCACTATTTGTGTATGTTTTTTGTCTGGATATATTTAAATCTTTTCTGAAAAAAACTATGAAATAAGTAAAAAAGTACTAAATGAAAAGTTTGCCGACTTAGGATTATTGGCTACGTGTGGTGTGAATTTAATGTACTAATCTATCTGGCCATCCTGTTGTTGTTTATTAAATTAGAGTGGTCTAGGCCAGGCAGTAAATAGACCCAAGCCTTCCTTGGTCCTACCCCACCCATAGGGGCATGTTACCCACCCCCACTGCCACCCCACCCATAGGGGCATGTTGCCCATCACTGATGCCACCCCACTCCTAGGGGCCAGCAAGTGGTGTTACTGAGGGACAGGCCAACATCCCAAACAACACCTCCGCCCCCCTCTGTTGTGCCACAGGATGACAGTGCACCATCCTCCCCTGCGTCCACAGAGAGGGGTGAGTCCTCAGACGCCACTGGCCAACCAGCAGTCCCCCCCAAGAGATGAAGGGGGTATCCAAAGAAGTGCCTGGGAGTCTCTGGAGGCAAAGCACCAGCCACACACCAGTCACGGAGCCAGCCCTGATGGCAACCCTCTACCCCACTGCATTGACTCTTTGAACATTTCTTCCAGCACTGCCTTGTGAATGGCACATGTCTGTTGGACTGGGTCACCACATCCATGTCGTCTCTACTCTTGCATCTCATGTACCATGACTGTCAACTCACTGCTCCATCACCACCTACATGTGAAAATGCCTGCACCCATCACATGTCAACTTTGTAAATAAAACACCTTACACACTACAATTTGTGCAGACTTGTCTTTAGTGCTATTTTGACTGTCTCCAAAATGTCCATGATGTATACAGAAGATGTACATTATGTAGGCAAGGATGACTCCGTAGCACCTAGGGAGACACAACAGAACAACAGTCACTGGCGTCAGTGTGCTATCACAGACATAACACAACACCAAACATCAACATAACTGTACAGGCAGACAACACAATATGCAGAAAGTGTCAACAAACAGAGTCCGGCATATGGTCACAAGTGAAATGTCACTGACACATATTCGCATACAGGTCACTTCACATGTGCCTGTCTGTTACATCCGCGCATAGCCCTTCACAACAACAGCAACCACACCAGACAATGTACAAGTCGTACCTCATCACCCACCTTCAAGTGAAGTAGTGGTCGATGAGCTGTTGGCGCAGGTCAAATCCTTCCTCCTCTGCACTGTCCTCATCACTGGACTCAGGTCCTTGAGCAGGCGGTGGCCTTGGCTCCTCACCATCGTCCATGAGCAGGGGGATCCCATTGCAGATGGCCAGGTTGTGCAGCATACAGCATGCCACAACGATCTTGCAGACCTTCCCAGGCGAGTATGCCAGTGCACCTCCTGTCCTGTCAAAGCAGTGGAATCTTGACTTCAGCACGCCAAAAGTCCGCTCGATTACACGTCGGGTCCTGCCATGGGCCTCATTGTACCGGATGTCACCCGGGGTCCTGGGATTCCTTAGCGGGCTCAACAGCCATGGCCAACTGGGATATGCTGAGTCAGCTGTGAATCACAAACACCCATTGAAATGTTGCACAGCTAGAGTGCAGCAGGTAACACACAGCACGCCATATCAGTAGGCATACTCACCCACAATCCAAGCATGCTCGGATGCAGATTCTCCATCTTCCGGGGCACCATGCTGTTCCTCATGATGTACGAATCATGTGCAGAGCCAGGAAATATTGCACACACATGGGAAATGGTCATGTCCGCTTGGCACACCACCTGCACATTGATAGAATGATAATGTTTACGATTTCGAAAAATGTGCTCAGTTGCCTGTGGTGTCACCAGACCTACATGGGTGCAATCGATGGCAACGACAACATGGGGGATGCGCCCAAGGGGATAGAAGTCACCCTTCACACTGGCCAATTCTGCTCCGCTATGGAAATGAATGTAGCGATTCTTATAACGCATCATGGCTGCTGGAACATCCCTCCGCACCTGGCTGAACATGGGCAGCGACATCCCTCCAGCACTGGCCACGGCCTCCTGGAAGGAACCAGTTGCAAAAAAGTGGAGGGCTGCCATCACCTTGTATGTGGCTGGGAATGCTGTTGGATAGTGGCGGCGAGGCTGCAGGTGGGGCTCTAAAAGATCAGACAGGGTCTTCAGTGTTGGTCTGTCGAGGCGGAATTTCCAAATGATTGCAACATTCTCCATGTCCTCCAGCACTGTCAGGTGATGTAGGAGATTTGGCCTCCTCCTAGCTGAGATGTAAATGTGCAAATGTCAGTGATAACCATCATGAGATGGCCACAGCACTCACCATCAACTATGTCATGGCAAAACAAAGACTGCCCTGAGAGATGCATGCACACCAGGTTACATGGGTGGCCAGTTGAGACACAAAGAGGGCACACCTCTCAAGTAACAATACACAAGTCTTGCGTCACAGGCCAGAGAAACTGAAAGATAAACATACACAAGGCAGGTGTCAGGGGGGTGCAATTGACCCTCACAACATGTGCAGCCGCACATAACGCTTATAGGCATTGGAATACCATCTCCCAATCCTCTTCACACTGTTGGCATGCAATCCTCTCGCAGTGGCCTCGGTGGCCGCCCCTATCCGGAAAGAATGTGTCCCAAATTCCTTGGGGTTCAGACCCGCTTTGGCGATTGACATTGCCAACACTCTTTGGAACTGAAACCTGGTCAAAGGGGTACCATCCGCATGTATTAACAATGCTCCCATTGCCACACCCACCCGTTGTCTGATGAACGCCTCGACGTGGACACTGGGCAGCACGGGTTGTTCGGCGCCCGGTGCAGCACCAAACTATCCCCCCTGGCCTCCTGATCAGTTTTGGATTTCTTAATGGTAACCCACATTGAGTCGCCCCGTATCGTAGTGTCTACCAACTGCAGGCCACCTAACCTGTCTAGTTTGTTGTTAGCCACTAGTTCACTTACCCGCAATGCAAACTAAAATGCCAGGGAAAAGGCAGCTTTAAATAGGAGTACCTCCCCCGAAGAGCTGCATGTGTCAGGCAGGGAAACAAATACCACTGTCAACCGTTCTAAACCTATTGGCCTTCTGCCATCGGCGGTGTTTGCCTGTAGGCGCCGCCACCCCTTCATCGTACCAAGAAGCTATTCGTAGGATCCCTTGCCCCCTTTGCCTGTGTGAAGAAAGAAACAGCTGCCTTGTGTCTGCTAGCTGTCGCAGCTGAGCGCCCCTCCTTGTGCAATGTGTCCATGTACCCAGTAAAGTTTGCCTCCTGATCCCATTTGGCCTCCCAATCCTGTCCCAGATAATTACAGTAAGACCTGAATGCCTCTTCGTAAGCTGTCCTGTTCTTGGGAGCTAGGCTGGCTGCCACGAGGTCCTGTAGTTGGGGGCACCAATCTGCCAACGTGCTGTTGGGAAGTGTGCTAGTGAAGCCTCTGCAGCTGGTAGGTGTTCCCTGAATACCTGCATCTTAAAGCGAGAAAGGGCGTCAGCTGCGTTATTCAAGACCCCTGGAAAATGTTTGGCCCTGAATTGCACGTTGAACTTCATGCATCTTAACACAATCTCCTTCATAAGGCGGAGTATCAACTTACACCGTGCTGCCTGTTGATTGATGCATTCCACTACAGTCATGTTATCCGACCAGAAAATCACGGATCGATTACACAATTGATCAGGCCAAACCCTTAAAGCAACCCATATTGGGAAGAGTTCCAGAAACCCAATGTTTGTTGTCAAACCGCTTTCTTCCCACCATTCGGGCCACTTTTGTGCCACCCACTTGTTGCCAAGTATGGCGCCAAACCCTACACTGCCAGCAGCGTCGGTCCATAGTCCTACCTCCGCCGAGGTCATGGGGGGCACCCCACACTACTCTGCCATTGAAATCCTCCAAGAATGCATATCATATCCGCATGTCCTGGCGAACCTTGACTGATAGTCTCGTGCGATGATGCTTGTCTCGCAGGCCCTTCATGGCCTGCGCAATTGAGCGGGGAAAATGGGCGCGCCATAGGGATGACCCTTAATGCAAAATTCAGCTGTCCCACAGTCTGCTGCAACTGCTGTAACGTGACTTTCTCCTTAACCAAACATTGTTGTAGGGCTGCCCTGAACTTCGCAATTTTTTCCTTGGGTAACCTGAAACATCCCTCAACGGAGTCCAATTTGATGCCTAAGAATTCCAGGCAGGTAGATCTCCCCACTGTTTTTCCTGGTGCCAGTGGGACCCCAAAAGCACGCATGAGCACGCAAAACTCACGCAATGCCCACGCAGAGTCCTGTGAGCCCGCCACCCACAGCGAAAGAAAATCTTCAAGGTAATGCATCACATGCAGGTGCCCTGTAGATTGTCTCAAAACCCATTCCAGGAAAGAACTGAATGTCTCAAAGTAAGCACATGATACAGAGCAACCCATGGGCATACACATGCCCGTATAATATTTGCCTTCAAAGGAAAAACCCAGCAGGTGTTGGTCAGATGGATGCACTGGCAGTAGTCTAAACACGGACTCAATGTTTGATTTTGCCATCAATGCCCCGGGGCACAATGTGCCTTGTACCTGCACAAGTTGGTGGCTCACAGGCTGGCCATATGCACCACGCAACTGTGACCGCAACACACCAGCTTGACTGGCTGCTTGGGCGAGCGTACTCTAGCCCGGTGGCCCTCCAGAAGCAGTGAAATGCAGGCCTGCCCGTGTCCTCGGTTCCTGCCGTCCACCGTGTGTTGTCCCGCAGTCCGGTTGTGCCGCAGTCTGGTCCGCTGTACTCGTGAAAGCAGAAAGTTAAAGACAATTCCTATACTCGTGAAAGCAGAAAGTTCCTGCTTGAAAAACAGTGACCCTAGTAATGGTCGGCTCTCAACAACAAAAACCGCCTCAAAACTAATATTGTTAGCGTAACCTTAATGCACCAGCAATACATGTGCGCAATTCAGCTGCCTACTGTGTTTCAGAAATATCCACTTTTTGCCTTGTGCAAAATTCGCCCTCAATTTACCCCAAAATAGCACCTGGTCTCTGCTCGTAAAATGATCTGAAATATCCACCTTAATTGCAGCCCGGTCCCCTGATCGTATGAGGAGCTATCTTTGTGGTCTCCCCTTCAGGTCCTGCCCAGGTCGAATCTGCTTCGCCCCCCAACAAAGATCCCGATCTACCCTGTGCCCAACTGCCCTCTCCGGGGCTCGAACTCAGGACCACACTTTATGCAGGCGACGCGCCAAGGAAGGCGGTGCTTGAACCCAGCCCTTGTAATTTATGCAATAACGCGCGAACGTGAGGCACACGATACAAAGCCTCGCGTCGCCCCGAGCGCTGCTACCACTGCATCGATGTTATAGCCAGGTATGCTTTAAAGATTGGCCGACATTCAAGCACACGAACACAGGACCGGTGCACCAAGCAGGGAGAACCCTGGCAGTGAACTCACCCAACAGAAACCCCTGAACCCGCTTCCAGAAGTATGTTTTCACGGGTAGTTACTAATGTTGCTGCCGAGAACCTACTAATCCATAATCCCGGCGGGAATAACAGCCTGCGGCATCCGGAGCTCCTTCAGCTTTCCCCGAGTCCTGTTCTCCGCCGCCGCGCTCTCCGATCCTTCCTTTCCTCGAGGACAAAGCTCTCCCACGAAAGGAACCTGAAATGAAAAAACGAAGAAAAAATTATCAGCCCCACAGCGGGGTGAGGAGCGAGCTTGGGGAGCGCGGGTACAAGAAAGCACCCCCCAGGCCTCTTAAACCCCCCTGGTCCCGCCCCTTGACCCGGAAGCACTCACACCGCTTCCGGGTCAACGGTGGGACCCACCAATCAGGAGGGTGGGGGGCCGGGCCCAGCCATGTGTGCGTGGTGGCCGAGCGACCCCCCCTTTCCTATCCAGGGACATATATATTAACAGATGGCCTTTGATTTTCTTAGCAACTTGCCAGATGTTTACACGCCATTGTAATCTATATCAAGAACCCAGTCACGAGACGCAAATCACTAAGGCACCTAGATGGGCTTTGATTTGAGGCAAGCTAATACTGCCCAGATCTTTAAGCCTACTCCTATGAATACTTAGACAACTATAATGTAAAGCCAGGTGTGGGGCCCCAAATCGATACTGGGTTTACATAACCTTTTTTTAGCCGGAGGCTGTTTAAGTTTTTCTCTCCGCTATGCCTTCCATGATATTTTTAATATTTATTTAAGAGTTTGGAGTGGTTATACCATTTTAATTCTGTTGTGCTCTAGCTAATGTATTACCATTCACGAGCTCACATGGGGTGTGTAGTATTTTTCACGTTTACAAATTTCATATGGCGTTAGGAGTGCATTTTTTAAGCTATCAATATGTATGTATGTTTTATATAATTTCATGTCGATCTTGTTCCATATTGTGTGTTTTATGTTATCGTAATATTTTACACTGGCTTCGGACAAAACTTTTTAATGTATGCACTTGGTTTGCTGTTCTTTTATGGATTTCTTGCTAAAATCCGAATCTAGGGGCCGATTAGGATGGCGGACGGATTGCCCACCGGGCTAGCGGTAGCCACCGCCGGCCCGGCGGGGGCAATCCGTCCGCCATCCTCACTGAAAAGACCCCCCTCCACATTAGGATGGCTGGGGGTCCACGGCAGACGGGAAGACCGTCGGCCGCTTTTTCGCCTGGCGCCTTCTCGACCAGCGGAAAAAGTGTGTACATATGGTGGCAGTGTCTGCGAGACACCGCCAAACATATTACGATGCCTGCGGTCCTATGCTTTTTCCCGGTGGCATTGCCGCCGTAGATACGCATATGGTCTTTGCTTTGGAGCCCGTTGCGGGCCCCCAGGGTGTAGGGGGGATGGGAGTGCACATGGGGAGTAACTATGGTACCCCCCCTGTGTTTCAAAGTACAACATGGCATGTCATGCTGTGCTTTGAAACGCAGGGGGAAACATGGTTCGGAGCTGGTTCGGAGCCCTTCCAGCCGAAATCAGAATCGGCCCCTTAATGTAGACTGGAGTTGGAATAGTAAATTATATTTAATTAGTGTCCAGCACCTACCCCAATTTAATGTAGACTGGAGTTGGAATAGTACATTATATTTAATTAGTGTCCAACACCTACCCCAATTTAATGTAGACTGGAGTAGGATAGTAAATTATATTTAATTAGTGTCCAGCACCTACCCCAATTTAATGTAGACTGGAGTTGGACTAGTAAATTATAATTAATTAGTGTCCAACACCTACCCCAATTTAGGGGTCGATTCCGATCTCGGTCTGTTAGCCCTCCGAGATGTGTCAGTAGACTTACCTTACGGCCGAACAGTACCAGGAGCGGGACCGTACGGCCGAGGAAGTACGATGCGAAAAAGTGAGATTCCCGACCGATCCGCACGCTCCGACTCCATCATCAATTTCCATCTGAGCCTGACCGGGAAACACCCAATCCGCACTGCACGGCAACATAAACACTGCAACTTCCAGCCGGTCAAGTACAATGCGCATTTCCTACCTTCCGGACGGGTCGCCACGTACAGCACGTCATAGCACCCGGAAGAGCTGCATATCAACTCCGATTTGCGCCATTAACCCATTCCATGGATTCGAACCGGAGTAGCCAGCAATGGATCGAGACGAAGCATGAATCCAATCGCGCAGGTCATACCAGTCCCGTACTATATGACCGATCAGGGGACAGACGCGGATGGCGCAGACGGTAAGTCGGACACCCACCCTACAAACAAACCCAGGGGGTCCACACCCTGTCCACCAGTACCACGCCTCCTCTGGGAACCCCTGGTCACCACCCATATGTGTCATGTTGCCTATCACTGATCCCACTCCACCCATATGTGTCATATTGCCTATCACTGATGCCACCCCACCCATATGTGTCATGTTCCCTATCACTGATGCACCCCACCCATAGGGGCATGTTACCCCACCCCCCCTGCCACCCCACCATAGGGGCATGTTGCCCCATCACTGATGCCACCCCACCCATAGGGGACAGCAAGTGGCGTGTTACTGAGGGACAGGCCAACATCCCAAACAACACCTCCTCCCCTCTCTGTCGTGACCACGTGATGTGAGCCGAGGTTGAATGCGGAAGCTGTCAGCCGGGAGGCGAGTGAAGTAAAGAACGAACAAACACATGAGGTTTTCCCAAATCTAGTTCCATGAACGCAAAGGAAAACCGCTACCACACCGTTCCAAACCTACGAGCAGACCCGAGCCGATCATTGCCATTAAGAGGTCCGGAGGATTAAATTACCCACATGCCACAGCGCATCGCAGTTCAAGGCATCAAAACTACTGCGAGTTGCAGAATGCCACTGCTTCCCCATGAATTATACATAGATGCCCTGGGAAGACCAAAAGAATTACAGTGAAGGCCATCGTCCAGTCCATGTCCTGAGGAGAACCCCAAAGAAAGTCCGGGTTCGAAACGTGTTGATCCTGTGCTGGAACAAGATTTAGGAAGGGTGTTACAGGACTGTAATTCAGGACAAAGTTCCCCTGTTAATAGACCCTTGTAATTAAGAAGTTCCAGCATAGTCAAACAAGCAGGCCTGTAGAAAAGAGTAAACGGTCGCTTGTTTGTTTTCATGTTATTAGGACTGGTGCCCCATGAATTGAATGATTAGAGGCATCACTACATTCCCTTTGTTTATATATGGTGTTTATATGAATGTTTTTCATTTATATTATTTGTAAAAAGTTTATTTGTACCACAATGTTATCTGTGAATGTCACTATTTGTGTATGTTTTTTGTCTGGATATATTTAAATCTTTTCTGAAAAAAACTATGAAATAAGTAAAAAAGTACTAAATGAAAAGTTTGCCGACTTAGGATTATTGGCTACGTGTGGTGTGAATTTAATGTACTAATCTATCTGGCCATCCTGTTGTTGTTTATTAAATTAGAGTGGTCTAGGCCAGGCAGTAAATAGACCCAAGCCTTCCTTGGTCCTACCCCACCCATAGGGGCATGTTACCCACCCCCACTGCCACCCCACCCATAGGGGCATGTTGCCCATCACTGATGCCACCCCACTCCTAGGGGCCAGCAAGTGGTGTTACTGAGGGACAGGCCAACATCCCAAACAACACCTCCGCCCCCCTCTGTTGTGCCACAGGATGACAGTGCACCATCCTCCCCTGCGTCCACAGAGAGGGGTGAGTCCTCAGACGCCACTGGCCAACCAGCAGTCCCCCCCAAGAGATGAAGGGGGCATCCAAAGAAGTGCCTGGGAGTCTCTGGAGGCAAAGCACCAGCCACACACCAGTCACGGAGCCAGCCCTGATGGCAACCCTCTACCCCACTGCATTGACTCTTTGAACATTTCTTCCAGCACTGCCTTGTGAATGGCACATGTCTGTTGGACTGGGTCACCACATCCATGTCGTCTCTACTCTTGCATCTCATGTACCATGACTGTCAACTCACTGCTCCATCACCACCTACATGTGAAAATGCCTGCACCCATCACATGTCAACTTTGTAAATAAAACACCTTACACACTACAATTTGTGCAGACTTGTCTTTAGTGCTATTTTGACTGTCTCCAAAATGTCCATGATGTATACAGAAGATGTACATTATGTAGGCAAGGATGACTCCGTAGCACCTAGGGAGACACAACAGAACAACAGTCACTGGCGTCAGTGTGCTATCACAGACATAACACAACACCAAACATCAACATAACTGTACAGGCAGACAACACAATATGCAGAAAGTGTCAACAAACAGAGTCCGGCATATGGTCACAAGTGAAATGTCACTGACACATATTCGCATACAGGTCACTTCACATGTGCCTGTCTGTTACATCCGCGCATAGCCCTTCACAACAACAGCAACCACACCAGACAATGTACAAGTCGTACCTCATCACCCGCCTTCAAGTGAAGTAGTGGTCGATGAGCTGTTGGCGCAGGTCAAATCCTTCCTCCTCTGCACTGTCCTCATCACTGGACTCAGGTCCTTGAGCAGGCGGTGGCCTTGGCTCCTCACCATCGTCCATGAGCAGGGGGATCCCATTGCAGATGGCCAGGTTGTGCAGCATACAGCATGCCACAACGATCTTGCAGACCTTCCCAGGCGAGTATGCCAGTGCACCTCCTGTCCTGTCAAAGCAGTGGAATCTTGACTTCAGCACGCCAAAAGTCCGCTCGATTACACGTCGGGTCCTGCCATGGGCCTCATTGTACCGGATGTCACCCGGGGTCCTGGGATTCCTTAGCGGGCTCAACAGCCATGGCCAACTGGGATATGCTGAGTCAGCTGTGAATCACAAACACCCATTGAAATGTTGCACAGCTAGAGTGCAGCAGGTAACACACAGCACGCCATATCAGTAGGCATACTCACCCACAATCCAAGCATGCTCGGATGCAGATTCTCCATCTTCCGGGGCACCATGCTGTTCCTCATGATGTACGAATCATGTGCAGAGCCAGGAAATATTGCACACACATGGGAAATGGTCATGTCCGCTTGGCACACCACCTGCACATTGATAGAATGATAATGTTTACGATTTCGAAAAATGTGCTCAGTTGCCTGTGGTGTCACCAGACCTACATGGGTGCAATCGATGGCAACGACAACATGGGGGATGCGCCCAAGGGGATAGAAGTCACCCTTCACACTGGCCAATTCTGCTCCGCTATGGAAATGAATGTAGCGATTCTTATAACGCATCATGGCTGCTGGAACATCCCTCCGCACCTGGCTGAACATGGGCAGCGACATCCCTCCAGCACTGGCCACGGCCTCCTGGAAGGAACCAGTTGCAAAAAAGTGGAGGGCTGCCATCACCTTGTATGTGGCTGGGAATGCTGTTGGATAGTGGCGGCGAGGCTGCAGGTGGGGCTCTAAAAGATCAGACAGGGTCTTCAGTGTTGGTCTGTCGAGGCGGAATTTCCGAATGATTGCAACATTCTCCATGTCCTCCAGCACTGTCAGGTGATGTAGGAGATTTGGCCTCCTCCTAGCTGAGATGTAAATGTGCAAATGTCAGTGATAACCATCATGAGATGGCCACAGCACTCACCATCAACTATGTCATGGCAAAACAAAGACTGCCCTGAGAGATGCATGCACACCAGGTTACATGGGTGGCCAGTTGAGACACAAAGAGGGCACACCTCTCAAGTAACAATACACAAGTGCCGCTAACAACACATGTGAATGCACACATACTGAACCACACATTTCACATGCGCACGCCTGGTGCTGTACCATCCGCCAATGTGTCTAAAATTACCATGACTGTATCATACCCATCTGCTGTACCTGTCACACCTCAATGTATCATGTAAACTCTGCACATATCCACAACACAATGATCACAGTAGACTCTAAAATTTCAGTTGTGTGCATGAGCTTATGTGAAAGCACCAGTCTGGTACGATACCATACAGTGAGACAAGCATTGATAAGCTCAGCACTGACCCACAACACATTGATTACTTCAACATCATTGACACCAGCTTAAGAGTGTCAAGCATCATCAACCATCAAATGCATAAGTGACATGGCAGGGATCACAGACCAAAGTGCGTCACACAGAACGTGCGTCCACATGTGGATGATATGGAAGAATGGCATTGTGTGTACGAGGATGTGCCCTTCACCATGTTGCTGCTGTGTACTGATGCAGTGTTCCTGATGTACATAGCCAGTAAATGTTAATAAAATGGCGGTATCTACCGCCTGGCCTCAGCGGTGAGACACCAGCACCACCCCATCACAAGTGCGGTAGCCATTGGCATGGAGACATGTGTAGATGGCTGTGGGCATGAGCTGCCACCCAAATGGCGGTAGCTACCGCCCTGCCCCGGTGGTGCGACACCAGCACCACCCCCTTCACAAGTGCGGTAGCCATTGGCATGGAGACATGTGTAGATGGCTGTGGGCATGATCCGCTACCCAAATGCCGGTAGCTACCGCCTGGACCCGGCGGTGCATCACCGGCACAGAGCATTGCCTAAAGCCAATGGGAGCGATGATCACGGTGGCATGATGCAGATTTGAAAAGCGCGGAAGGTGTGCACCGCCACCGCAGAGGCGGTCATTGGATTCTTTTGAAAGAGGCAGACCTGGACAACCAATTGTAGCAGCTTTTTAGCTCACGCAGCTTTTTAGCTTACAAATGAGCCCAGGGGGCTATAAATCTGTGGGAGTGTGCCTCACATTTCCAATGCTCACAGAGCCTGCTGCCTGGGACCCTCTCCTGCTGCTGCCTCAAGAGCCTGCTGCCTGGGACCCTCTCCTGCTGCTGCCTCAAGAGCCTGCTTCCTGGGACCCTCTCCTGCTGCTGCCTCAAGAGCCTGCTGCCTGGGACCCTCTCCTGCTGCTGCCTCAAGAGCCTGCTGCCTGGGACCCCTCACCACTCACTTCCACCACAGGTGTTTCATGTCCACAGGGATGGCAAGGACAGAGAAGATCCGTGCTAGTCCATTCACAAGTGAGGAACTGGAGGTCCTTGTGGACAAGGTGCTGGCACAGTACCCAAGGCTGTTTGGTGGTCCCAATGTAGTGGTAAGTCACCATGAAGGTAGCTGTAGGGCAGGGGGGTGTCAGACGTGTAGTTGTGCAGCTGCAGTATATGCCTGGGGGTGTAGGGTTGTGTCAAACACTGATAGACAAGCTGTCTCCAGGGTGAGGGAGTGTGTGTGTCCCAAAGTCACTCTTTTCCATGCCTGTACTTGTATGTATGAGTGGGGTGTGTGACATTGTCAGCCATGCAGAGCCACCGGATGTTAGCCATGTAGGTGCCAGGTAAGTAATTGATTGTGTGAAAATTTCAGTGTGCCCCTGTTGTCTGACTCAGTGTGACCCAGAGAGTAGGTCCAGTGCCTGCCCACCCAAACGAAAAATATCACCAGACTAACATGCTCCGTGCTCCAGTTCCTTCACAGTGAATAGTAGATATGGCCCATCTGTGTCCTGTATAATTGCACACTTACAAACTTCTGTCGATGCATATTGTGCTGATGCATCCTGCATTTGTGAGATTGTCATGGACCCTCAACGCCCCAATGTGTGCATGCAATCACATCTGTTTGGGCCATGCCGAGTGCCCTTGTGAGGGGTTCCCCAGCTTTGGGCTGAGGGAGGATACAATTGGTCCTGAGTCTGTGTCTTGCTAGTGTACTGATAGATGTTGGTACCTGACACTGTGTAACTGGTCATTTACCCTTCTTTTCTCTCATACCTGCAGCTCAAGGTACACCAGCGTAAGGCTATGTGGAGGGCCATTGCAGCAAAGGTGCGAGCCCTGGGGGTATCGAACAGATGACGCACCCACTGTCACAAGAGGTGAGACAACATCAGCCTGCTGCCAAAGCAAGTGGCAGAGATGACCTTGGGGATGCTACCATGCACAGGGCGTTTGGCACGGTACGGCATGACTCTACTAATGGGCCGCATCCTGGCAGTGACTCATCCAGACCTGGATGCACGTCTGAAGGAGCATCGCCAGCAAGGCAGGGGTGGTGAGTATGTGGGAAGGGTGCCTTTTGCTGAGAGTGGATGCATGCGTACTGTGCCTGTGGCAGCCGGGACCCATGTGATGTGCATGTGTTGCTGTGCTGTGTCATGTGAGTAGCTGCTGGAATGTGTGCTTGTATGAGGCATTGGGCCACCCTGGCCCTAATGAGCTGATCATCCCTGCTGTACTTTTGCATTGCCAGATGTGTTAGGCTCCACATGGTCATTCATCATTGGGATAGTGTGGGGAATCTATTATGGAGTGAACAGCAGTGTCCACTTTCTGAGTGTGACTTCATTAATGCCTACTTTGCATGCGCCATCATCGTTGAGGCCCACACATCTGTAAACAATGTGCCCCAGATTACCACATGGTGCTTGCTATGGCCTACTTGGCATTGTGGACTGTAATGTCATTATAGGTGTGTGTGTTGTCCCCTTCAGTTCCCTGAAGGTCTGTCAGTGGTAATAAGTGTTGTACCCACATCAAGTCCATAGGTGAGGGCAGGGTAAGTTGTGTGTGTGGTGCACTCCATCTACGGGCATGGCGTAGTGCTGTGTGGCATCAACATGGCTCACTCATGGCATATATTCTGCGTTACAGGACCTGTTGTGGTCTATGTTGTGTGTTGCTGCACAGTGATTGCAGGGTGTGGTGGTTACCATGTAGATTTGGGCCACTCCTGTAGTTCATAGATTTGAATTTGTGTGACCAGATGATGACACTTACACAACCCTGAATCTCTCTCTCATGCAGATTTGCAAGAGACCACGGAGGAACATGAGCCAGAAACCAGTGGTGGCGAGAGTAGCACACAGTTGCAGCGGAGGCCAGTGACACAGAGCCCACCAGCATATCTGAGGGGGACCGAAGTATGCAGGAGGAATCCGTGGCTTAGACACAGAGTAGCACATAATCTGATGCCAGCGGGGATGCACCCATGTTGGCAGGCACAGGGGATGGGGAGTCTGCATCATCATCTACCACCCAGCGGCCAGTGCCCAGCCTCCCATCCACTTCTTCTGGTGCTGCCTGTATCCGTGTCACTAAGAGGGGACGAGTAACATTCACACCTGGCACCGCTTCCCCAGCACCTGTCCCCCCTGCTGCCCTCAGTTCAGAGTGTGTAGAGCTCCTGCGCCAGCTTTGTGTGTGCCAGACCGCCCTGCTCAATGCCTTCAGTGACCATGACAAGAAATTAGGCCAGGTAGTTGCATACATGGAGGGCATAAACTCTGACGTGGGTGGGCTACACCATACAGTCCTGGTGTTGTCATCCACAGTGACGTCTGCCCTTCAACAGGCACATGCTCCCATTGTAGCTCAGCTGCCTTTGTCCACCCCCTAGTCAGTGGCCACATCAGATGACAGTGACAACGGTTCGCCAGCGTCACCAAATCGATACAGCACAAGGAGAACACAACAGAGCACACCCGCCCACAGACACCATCCCCACTGAAGAGCAGGGCCAGCCCAGAATGCACAGACAAGAGCCAGTCAGGGAAGAGCAAGGCCAAAAGAGCAATGAGGCAGACATCAGGCTCAGATGCCGCAGAGGTATCACCAGCAAAAGACTCTCCTGTCACAGAAAAAACCCACAGGCCTACCCATGCAGTGTCTGTGCCCACTGAGGAGGTGTGGCATATCACGGGTACACCTAGGAAGAGCACAGGGACTTATCCACCCACCACATCAACCCCAATTGCAAGTCCATTGAAGCAGGTGGAGGAGGGCACTGTAGAGACCACCCCTGGCAAAAAGGGAAAGGAGGGTACTGTAAAGACCACCCCTGGCAAAAAGGGAAAGGAGGGTACTGTAGAGACCACCCCTGGCAAAAAGGGAAAGGAGGGCACTGTAGAGACCACCCCTGGCAAAAAGGGAAAGGAGGGCACTGTAGGGGGTACACCTGGCAAAGAGGGTAAGGTGGTCCAGAGGCGTAGCCAGACAAAGCGTTCTGCAGGATCCAGCACATCACCAGAGGTAGTGCCAGTGTCTGCACCTGATGTGGGACAGTTGGTGTGTGTGCCTGTTGTGTCATCACCACTTCCCATCAACCCCAAGACTGGGAAGCCATTTCATATTCCTAAGAAGTGGAAGGGCACCCCTCAAACCTCTCCCACCCACACTGTGTCAGAGGTCTGCATGACTCCACCTCCACGTGCCACTATGCCACCTGGTCCACACAGCCCTCCAGCTTGCCATGCCACTGTTAGCCCCACATCACCTGGGGCTCTGTCACCTCAGTCAAGTGGGCCTGCTGTCCCTGACACACAACCAGGTCCAAGTCCTCATGACAGCCAGGAGGGAGTTGACATCCCCCTCATACGCCTGTGCCTCATACAGGTGTGCTACTCCTGACCATTGTTTACAACCTGGGTGTGTTGTTGGCCCTGTTGCTCTGCTGTGTTGGGCTCTCCCCTTGTGCCATGGACACTGGCCCTGTTGCTCTGCTGTGCTGTACTCTCCCTGTGCAGTCTCTCATGTACGTGCTGTCTCACCTGTGCCATGGACACTGGCCCTGTTGCTCTGCTGTGCAGTACTCTCCCCCGTGCAGCCTCTCATGTACTTGCTGTCTCACCTGTGCCATGGACACGGGCCCTGTTGCTCTGCTGTGTTGGGCTCTCCACTCGTGCCATAGACACTGGCCCTGTTGCTCTGCTGTGCTATACTCTCCCCTGTGCAGCCTCTCATGTACTTGCTGTCTCACCTGTGCCATGGACACTGGCCCTGTTGCTCTGCTGTGCTGTACTCTCCCCTGTGCAGCCTCTCATGTACTTGCTGTCTCACCTGTGCCATGGACACTGGCCCTGTTGCTCGGCTGTGTTGGGCTCTCCCCTTGTGCCATGGACACTGGCCCTGTTGCTCTGCTGTGCTGTACTCTCCCTGTGCAGTCTCTCATGTACGTGCTGTCTCACCTGTGCCATGGACACTGGCCCTGTTGCTCTGCTGTGCAGTACTCTCCCCCGTGCAGCCCCTCATGTACTTGCTGTCTCACCTGTGCCATGGACACTGGCCCTGTTGCTCTGCTGTGTTGGGCTCTCCACTCGTGCCATAGACACTGGCCCTGTTGCTCTGCTGTGCTATACTCTCCCCTGTGTAGCCTCTCATGTACTTGCTGTCTCACCTGTGCCATGGACACTGGCCCTGTTGCTCTGCTGTGCTGTACTCTCCCCTGTGCAGCCTCTCATGTACTTGCTGTCTCACCTGTGCCATGGACACTGGCCCTGTTGCTCTGCTGTGTTGGGCTCTCCACTTGTGCTATGGACACTGGCACTGTTGCTCTGCTGTGTTGGGCTCTTGCCTTGTGCTATGGACACTGGCCCTGTTGCTCTGCTGTGTTGGGCTCTCCCCTTGTGCTATGGACACTGGCCCTGTTGCTCTGCTGTGCTGTACTCTCCCCCGTGCAGCCTTTCATGTACTTGCAGTCTCACCTGTGCCATGGACACTGGCCCTGTTGCTCTGCTGTGTTGGGCTCTCCACTTGTGCTATGGACACTGGCCCTGTTGCTCTGCTATGTTGGGCTCTCCCCTTGTTCTATGGACACTGTCCCATTGCTCTGCTGTGCTGTACTCTCCCCGTGCAGCCTCTCATGTACTTGCTGTCTCACCTGTGCTATGGACACTGGCCCTGTTGCTCTGCTGTGCTGTACTCTCCCCGTGCAGCCTCTCATGTACTTGCTGTCTCATCTGTGCTATGGACACTGGCCCTGTTGCTCTGCTGTGCTATACTCTCCCCCGTGCAGCCTCTCATGTACTTGCTGTCTCACCTGTGCCATGGACACTGGCCCTGTTGCTCTGCTGTGTTGGGCACTCCACTTGTGCTATGGACACTGGCCTTCCTGTTTGTATTTAACCTGTGCATGGTATCTTGCATACGATCATCATTTTGTGCCTTGTTGTTGTCTACTATTGTTCTACTGCTACAGCTGTGCAATATGTGAATAAATACAGTTACTCATGTTGTGTGTTTTGTCAGTGTCCTTGCTGATTAAAGTTATTTTTGTCTTTGCATTTGATTGGCTGTGCCCCATGCTCTATGTATCACTTCAACATTGCAAAGCTCTTTGCACACATCAGATTTTTAGACAGGGGTGACAGGGTCTTCTGTCTATTCTGAACCTGATAATAGTGTAATCTGTGATGGCTATTTTACCTGCCATGCAGTTTTCGTCTTGGTGATTTGCTATTGTTGGCTACACTGTTCACATGGAAGGTTGGGGGACACTGCCAGCACAGGGTGTGATGCTGTGCAAAGGTTTGAAAGCAGGCTGGGATATGTAATGAGGTATGTGTGTAGATTCCTTTATGGGTGCCCAGCCGTGTATGTGTATGGTCATCTTGTGTTGGCCCTTAGTCCTGGTACTATGGCCTACATAAGATGCGTGGTCTTGGGTGTAGCAGAGGTGTGCAGTGTGAAGGGTGTAAGTTTGTAGGGGATGTGTGTGTGCCCCTGGATTGTGAGAGACACACATGTGTCACCCAGGATTTGTGTGCCTGTTGTTTGTTATGTCTTGCCCTGTGTATGAGATAGTATACACTTGTGTGAGCTGTTTGTTGTGCACTGTACTGTGTGTTGGTGTCTCCATGCTGTTGTGTGTGACTCCTCCTTGTTGTGTTGGTAAGTTAGAAGTGTGCACGTGTGTGAGTTGCACATCAGTGTTGTGTTTGTTTGATCCTCTATGTGTCTTGGGTGTGTTTGTGTAGACTGTGTGGCCCTGCTGCTCCACACTGGCATTGTGTTTGTGTTTGTCATGCATTGCAGACACATGGTGGGTTTTCTACTACTGTATGGCATGGTATGTGTGTTGTTCATCCATCCCCTATGTGTGCCACTTGTGCCTTGCCATTGTGGGTCTTACCTCCCTCTATTTATGTGTGGTACACCCCTTACACATCTGCTACTGACATGCAGGGTATTTCACTTTGATGTCAGCTGTCCCCTTGGTTTCCATGTGTGTGTGCCTCCCCATCACTTCATTAGTGAGCTTGTGCTTTGTGGTGCAGTTCTTGGGCCATGAGTGTTGTTCCCCTCTGGACATTGCCCCAATGGTGTATGTGTGCTGTCCTTGTGCTATTGGTCATTCTGTGGTGGTCATGTGCACTTTAGCTGTGTGTGCTGCCCAGTGCTCTGGTGGAGATGGCTTGGCTCTTGTATCCTAGAGTGGTGCATGTTTAGTTGTTGTGTTGGATGTGTGTGTGTTGGCTACGGTATTGCTTCACTTCCTGGGTGTGCTCTTGAATGTGTGCTTTGCTGGTTTGTGGTGTGTGTGATGAGGTTGTGTCAATCATGTCTGTGTGTGGTTGTTGTGCTTGTTATGCACACACTGCTTTTGTGCATGCAGTGCTGTGTGTATGTGGTCTTGGCATTGCCTGATATGCATCCCCTGATGTCCTGTGGTGTTTGTTGATTAGTGTTTGATGTGCATCTGTGGTTGGTTTGATGTGGCAGTGTGGGGTTGTCCTGATGCACTTCTTGTGTGATATGTGTTATGGTGTGTGTGTTTTGTTCCTGAATGATGATGTTGTGAACTTCTGTTGTGTCTGGGCTCCCATTGCCTTTACCCAGTTTGGCTGACAGGGTATGTCTGTTTCTGTTGGGGTTCCTGTAGTGTTTGTGTGTTGTTCTTGTGCAGGCATCTGTTGAGGCATCCCTGTGTGTGTGTTGTGTTTGTGGCTACACCCAGGGTGTGTTTTTGTTTGTGTGTGTATGTGCTGGCAAGGATTATGGGCCTTCAGTGTGTGTGGCACAGGTGTTGTTTGTTCCTTGTCAGCCACTCCTGCAGTGGCTGTCTCCCTGGTTGTGTGTTGTGTGGTGAAGGGGGTGTATTGTGCTTGCTTGCTGCAGTGCTTGTTGATGTACATGGGGGCGCACAGGATGGGCACCTGGCCTGTGACTTGATGGGGTGTGTTGCAGTGTGGTTTGGGGTGGTGTGGCCCTGTGGTGTTTGTGCCCTGCCCATGCCTTGGAGTAGCCCTGCCTTCTGCATAGTGCGCATGTGTTGACCGCAGCAGTGACGTGACCGGGACTGGGACATTGCTGCTGGTTGGCGGTCGATGGGTGTTCCAGATACTGAGGGGTGCCTTGTTCTCAGGTGGGTCATGTGTAGGTGCCCTTGTGGATGTGTTGTGACCCCCAGCAGGGTGTCTGTGTGGTGATTGGACCCTGTGTCGGCCTGTGTGTTGTGTGTTGTATTTATGTAGTTGCGTACCTGCGGTGGCATCCGCGGCGGACCATCTGAAGGTAGTGTTGTTGGAGGTACATCACCGGATGCATATGGAGGGCTGGGTCCATGGTGTTCATGACCGGGTTTTGGCTATCTTGATCTGCTGTCGAGTTTCCGCCTGCTCAGGTTGGGCGGTGTCTCCGCTGCGGCGCGTCTGCTTGTTTGGGCCCTCCTAATTTGTTGAGCGGGCGGACGTCATTCCGCATGGCGGAGAGTCTCGATTGGCTCACACCACCGCGGTTGCGGGCGCACTTTGATGGTGGTGCGCGATGCTCCGCGGTGGACGGGAAATGACCTATGTTTTGATATCCTAATGTGCCGGACGTGAGTACCGCTGCTCGCGGGTGGAAAAATCAGTTTTTCCGCCCCGCCACCACTGCGGTGGTGCCACCGCCCGACATCCTAATGGGCCCCTTATTTTTTTTGGTTTACTTTTACCTTTGGCTGATTTGATCTATTCTTTTATAATGGTTTGGTAAATACTTTCTTTGTTATTTGTATCCTTTTTTGCATTTTCTTTTGGTTGTTTGTAGATTTTGCTGTAGTGGGAAGAGCAAATAAAAAGAAAACATTCATTACTATTTAGATAATTTTTGTACTTTTTAAACATTTTAGCTGTTAATAATATTTACGTTAATTTAATTACTTACTTTTAATGCAGTTTCTTCTCTGTTATATGTTGATTTTCTTCCATGGTTTGTTGAAGTCCTCCAGAGTTTTCTCTCCTGTAGTTTTCTTTTTTTTGGGTGTGGATTGTGTTTGATCCTTAACTGTTTATATAGTGTTTTTGAAGTTGCAATTAGTATAATATTGGTTAGTTTGAATTTGCAGTGTTTTTATTGGTTAGTTTGTATATTTTTTTATTTTTTTGGGGTGGTTAGTTTCCAAATAAGGAAACACTAGTTAGTAGTATGGTATGTCTAGTTTAATTAATTTATTTAAAACGTTTTTTGTATATATTATATAATTAAATTTGTTGGTATTGTTATATATAATGTTAATAATATTTATTGTAGTAGTGTTTGTAGTGAAATGTTTATTATTTGTGTGTTACTTAAATTTTAATGTAGTAGAAGAGTTTTTATAAATTAATATTTATTTTTGTTATTTATAGTAATGAAAGATTATTTTTGTAGTTTTATATTTGTTTTTATTCCTATTGTATCTCGTCGATATTTTGGTTTGGTTTGGTAAATGCTTTCTTTGTTATTTGTATCCTTTTTGCATTTTCTGTTGGTTGTTTGTAGATTTTGCTGTAGTGGGAAGAGAAAATAAAAAGAAAACGTTCATTTAGATAATTTTTGTGCTTTTTAAACATTTTAGCTGCTAATATTATTTAGTTTAATGTAATTACTTACTTTTAATGCAGTTTTTTTTCTGTTATATTTTGATTTTCTTCCATGGTTTGTTGAAGTCCTCCAGAGTTTTCTCTCCTGTAGTTTTCTTTTTTTTCGGTGTTGATTGTGTTTGATCCTTAACTGTTTATATAGTGTTTTTGAAGGTGCAATTAGTATATTATTGGTTAGTTTGAATTTGCAGTGTTTTTATTGGTTAGTTTGAATATCTAATTTTTTCTGCTGTGGTTAGTTTCCAAATAAGGAAAAAGCTAGTTAGTAGTATGGTATGTCTAGTTTAATGACTTTATTTAAAACGTTTTTGGTATATAGTATATCATTAAATTTGTTGGTATTGTTATATATAAAGTTAATGATATTTATTGTAGTAGTTTTTGTAGTGAAACTTTTATTATTTGTGTGTTACTTAATTTTTATTGTAGTAGAAGAGTTTTAATAAATTAATATTTATTTTTGTTATTTATAGTAATGAAAGATTATTTTTGTAGTTTTATATTTGTTTTTATTCCTATTGTATCTCGTGGATATTTTGAAATTTGCGATATTAATGTTGTCGATAATGTTGTTTCCTATATTCTTTACTTAGGGGCTGATTCTGATCTGGGTCGGAAAGCACTCCAACCGAGCCGGATCCATGGTGTTTTCCGACCGATCCGGACTCCTGATGCCAACCGAGCGAGTAAGATGTGGCCGTATGCTGTTGGACTCTGTTCGGTCGGATATCCATATAAGTCAATGGGAGCCGGTCGTACAACGCGTACATGGGCTCCCATTGACTTAATGTTTATGTTGCGGACAAGTGCGCCCCCTACAATGGGTACACGTTGGTGCCATCCGCACCGTACATGCTTGTGTTGGGGAGACCAACGGGTCTCCCCATGTGTCCGAGTCATAAGGCTGCGGGTAACAGGGGTTCGATGCGGACCCCCAAAGTCCAACTCCGGGAGCTATTGCGAGCCGGAAGCTCCGACTCGATCAGGCTGTCCGAATCGAGAATCGTACTAGCTCGGTCGTGAAACGTCTCCATTGTGCCCCACAGTTAGCTTACGGCCGAGACGTACTGAGCGGTTTGGACCCGGAAACGATTCAGACGGAGATTTCGCGCTTGTTCGCAACGTACTTCGACGTCCGGACCCGTGTACGAACTGGACGGAAATTCAGCCTCCGAATGCGATCCGCTAATGCTGAGCCCGATTCGGTGCCCTTCCGACCGAGATCGGAATCGGCCCCTAAGTGTATCTTTTTTAATGGTGGTCGATATTTTGTTATTTCGGTATGTATGTTATCGATATTAGTGGTATCGATATATATGTATGTCGATATTTTGTATCGATATTTTTGTAATTTTTTAGTTAAGTATAGCAGTTCGATATTAATGTTATCAATATTTCTGTATCGATATTTATGTAGGTTGATATTGTGTCTTTCGAAATTATGTCAGTGATTCTGTGCAAGCATTAAGCTGAAACACAAATTAGCTAAACCCTTGGTGTTGCACTTTTATAGTTTTTTATACATAGATGTTTCCCCACTGTACTTGTCAATGGAACTGTCAAGATGGGAACGGTCTCTTCTTTTCTGATTTAGAGAAGGGATGATTTCTTGGTCTTTTTTCTTTAAACATTTTTCTTATTTTGACAGGAAATTAGTTTCCTCCTGCCCCAACATCTGTAAGATGTGCAGTGCTAAATCTGAAACATGCCTGGATCTGAGTGGTGTTTCAGAGGCACTGGCCTCTAAGGGAGACCCAGGTTGTAATTTACAGCATTGCAGGTTGTCTCTCAGAGCCTCCACATGCCAGAGCAAAACACCCACAAAAATTAAAGATTGCTGTTGGGTAGCAGGGATCTCTCTGACTTTAATGGAGATGACACTGTGGGGGATCCATGGAAGGTATGCAAGCATTGACAAGCAGGTTTCATGTTTGAGGCATTCACTCTGCAACAGTTTCTTTCATGAATACCCTCCAAGAATTGTAGTTCCCTTCTGAAAATTAAAGTAAATAAATGACCAAAATGTATAGGGAGTTTTCTCCCTGCACTTCAGAGTTATTGGGAATTTTTTCGTCATGGGACTGTCATGCCATTCTTGGTATCATGGACATGGGGGAGAAAGGTAGTGATTGACATCCACCACAAATATGGCAGGATGACTGTCACTACGATGGGATAGCACTGTGTGTAGTGCAGGGTCAATTAGGTCAGAGGTGCCAGTGGAGACTACTCCCCCAGAAGCCCAGCACTTCCTTAAAACTACATAGAGCAATGGAATACAAGTTTGGGGGGGGGGTACTACAGATTTACAGCGGTTCTCTCTCGATAGCGAATTCTAAATGATTCCTTAATTTTGCAATGTGCGGGTCAGAAAGAATTTTCCCTCCTTTCTCTCTACCCTTTCCTTTCATCTACATTCACTGCAGAACACAAGTCTCATCCATTATGGCTTTTGGACCTTTCCATGACAGCTTTGTGTTTTCAGGAGAAACAACTTAGACAAAAGAGAACCAATCAGATCTATTTTTAGGTAGAGCCTGAACATGCGCTGCTGCGAAAAATGCTGTATTGGAGTATAGACTTTAAGCCCGCCCACCCTCTGCCTATATTTTTAAATGGCTTGTGTCATTGTCCTTCGTAAACGCTGGCTTCCGATTAGTTATTAGGCTTGTTAGTCCCTCCTTAGTATTGCCTTGTCTCCATTTGTTACCTCCCATAACAACTGGACTTTTTACTTATGTTTGTACACGGTCTGCTTCATCTTGGCTGTGAGCACTATTTTGTTTAATGATTTGCCTCTATTCCATGCTCTACATTGCAGTACAGCTTCCGCTTTTATTTTATTTACCAATGGCGGTATTTTAGCAGCGCGGTCCACTTTAAGTATAGTGACAGCGCTTACTTATTTAGTTTTTTTTGTTTGTTTACTGGCACCCATGTGGCGCTTTCACTTTCATGGAGGCTGCTCCCATTTCTTTAGACAACCTGCATCTAAAGAAAGGTGCGTGGCCGCAATTAAAGTGAATGCACGTCATAGGCGATTTTCCAACTTGACAAATAGAGGCTTTTTATTGTCAAAAAGCCCTGTGCCGCAGTTTGACTTTAATGTCGGCCAGGCCCCTTTCTTTAGACGCGACATGTCTAAAGAAAGGAGTACATCCTCCATGAATGTGAAAACGCCACATGGGCGCCAGTAAACAAATAAATATTTGCAATGCAATAGGTCTCGCATTAACAAGAGTTTAAGCTATTGCATTGCTAATGGCTCAAACTCTCATAAATGTGAGAACTATTGCATTGCAGATGCTTGTTTATAATTTCACATTTCCACAAAGAGACTCAGGGACATGGAGGCACAGACAACCACAATGTAACAACGAGAACTGAATTTAACACTAGGATTCAGATGGAGTGACAAGCCTCTTTGGCTAGAGACCATTATATACTAACCGGGTATTCCCAGAACATGTCAAAGGACCAGGGAGCTTCTACAGTATAAATAACAGAGGTCCTGATTTTATTCATTACCGCCAAAGAGGTAGAAGAATCAAAGATTCCATCAGAGAAGTCATATAGCCATTATAATGATGCTAAAACATTTTATGAAGTGTACCAGATAGAAAGACATACAACAATTTAGTTTATGAACACATCTTTGTTTATATATATATATATATATATATATATATATGCAGCAACAGCAGTTTTCAAAGGCTCCGCATTTCCATCGACCCAAGAAGACCACACGAATCCAAACATAAATAAAGGCACAGAGTTTATTTAAAGCTTAGTCCAACAAAATCTGACGCGTTTCGGGCATCTGCCCTTGCTCACATCGCCGTACCAGATGGGCTCCTGCTTCGCCCCCAGCTATGCAAATTTATTCGTAGGCTGGTGGGAGGAGCAGGTAGCCTGGGCCCCCAGGAACACCACATGGAACAACAAGGTGGTGGTATGGAGCAGGTATATCGATGACCTGTTCCTAGTGTGGGATGGGTCTATAGATGAGGCTAACCAGTACATAAGAGTGCTTAATGACAATGAGTGCAACCTTAAGTTCACAGGGGAAGTCAACAGGGAAAGGGTCAACTACCTGGACCTTCAAGTGAACATGAAAAATGGACACATCTGCACCCAACTTTATCGTAAACCGACTGCCGGTAATAGCGTTTTACACGCTTCAAGCAGTCATCCCCGTAAACTCATTAATAACATTCCTTACGGAGAGTTTTTGCGACTCAAGCGCAATTGCACACAAAATGAGGATTTTGAACAAGCAGCCACTGACAGTGTAGAGAGATTCCATAATAGAGGCTATAACTGGAACCTGCTTTAAGAAACTTTGAATAGAGTCAGAAAGATACCTCGCAGTACCCTTTTTGAAAAAGAAAAAAAGATTAGCTCCACTGATGAAGTGAAATTCCGCATGATTACACCCTTCTCTGCGGATTCATTCAAACTAAGATCTATCTTGTCCAAACATAGGCATATTCTTAAATCCGACCCAATTGTGGGGTCTGATATACCTCATGTGCCACTAATAACTTTCAGGAAGGCTAGATCACTGCGTGATGAGATGGTTCACAGCTATTTACAACCACAGGAGAAACAATTAGGGACTCTGAAGGACGTAAGAGGCTTTTTCCCTTGTGGAAAATGTAAAGCCTGTTCAGCCAGCAAGAGAACTCTAACATATGAAGTGACAGGCTGCAAAGGAGGCAGGAAAATCACCAAATTCATGTCCGGTCATACAGATCACGCAGTTTATTGTCTGGTATGTCCCTGCCCCTCTAGATATGTTGGAAGCACCATCAATCCTGTCAAACTACGGGTGCTGGAGCACATGTGGGCCATTGTGAACAGAGATTTCACATACCCGGTAGCCCGGCACTTTGCAATTAAGCATAATAGTGACAGGAATCTCCTTAGATACTTCTGCCTAGATCAAGTTGCTGTAAAACCCAGAGGAGGCAATAGACTGCAGACACTAAGGAGATTAGAATCCAGATTCATCATAGACCTAGAGACAAGGGCACCGAAGGGACTGAACATGGGGGAAGAGCTTTCATCTCATCTGGGCTGAATGAGACGTGCTAGAATAGATGTGTTATGAAAATTTGTTCTACATACTCGAACATTGAATTGTGATGTATAAACTGGGTTGAAAATTGAAGATGTATATATTTGTAGATTTTACTAGCATAGCGATAGTGTTATAGGTTTGTCATTTCCTGCAGCATTGAACTGAGACTGTAGCAGCCATATGTTTGGCTGCAATTGCCGATCCACGGCTAGATTTTGCTTAATTTAGCATTTTTATAATGTGACTCTTGGATGGAATGAGCATTGTGTTATACAATGCTATTTCTCTCAGGTTCATGCTAGTTGGGCGATTGTGTCTACTAAACTCTTGGACATGATCTTTCAATCAATGAAGTTATGTGCAGCCGATACACGGCAAAATTGTTTATCTTGAAACCGTTTCATGACAAATGTTGATTTAATGTGCGTTTGGGTTGAGTAACGGCGGTTTGCAAAAAATGGCTTGCACATAGAGGAGAAAATTAAGACACTACACTATGACTATATGTGAAGAAATAACATGTTTCAAGATGGCGTGCATTATACGTATGACTGTTGAAGTCCGTTGTTTGTGTCATTGATATCTGCAAACATAGATAATGGCGCCGCACAATGCTTTCCGATGTAAACACTGACGAAGGGATTCTATTCCCGAAACGCGTTTGTTCTAAAATAAACTTTTTCTGCTGATTTACTGCTGCTGCTCTCGTGAGTGCTGGTTTTCCTTCAACCCGGCTGGGTATTATCGAGGAATTTGGAGCCTGTATATATATATATATATATATATATATATATACATATTACCTACTGGTGGTCGCCAGTGGGTAGTTATAGTTAGGACCTAGTTTCCATTGGAAATCCACAACATTCTATTTGGAATAACTTTGGCGCCGGTGGACGAATCTTCGCGAATTTCTCTAACAAAATGTTTATTGGCTGTTTTTGAACAATTAGAATCTTACGTGGAGTATGTGTACGGGGCGCCGTATATGACGTCACGCGGGATATTTTTTTTTAAGAAAAAAAAAGTGTTTTGGGCGAAAAAGAGAACAAAACGTGAAGCCCGATTCATTGTTAATTAACCTCCGGGGGGTCAAATCTCTGGGACAATTTGTTTTTCATAATGGGGGGCCTAGAGGGTCTCCCCTGCATGGGGATCGCTACCTTCGGGTCTTTAACTATATGTATGCCCGGGGCTCATGGCTCCCCGCAGTTCCAGAGAACGCTTTCTCCTCCACTCGATCCACCCCCCCTGCCTCCGGGGCCTCTTTTTATTAAAAAAAACTGTGCAAAGGGGTTGCAAATGTGGTATTTTGGTTTCGTTTCTGTCATGTAGAGGATCCAAGGTAAATATAATGTTTTTTTGTACAGCCACTACTTTTCTGCCTTTTACCATAATAACAGTTCATGGATCAGTTGCGTGAGTACAGAGGTTAGAAGTTCATCACAATATGTTGCTAATTGAAATACTTCCTGTGCTGGAGATTTATATTTATTTTTTTCATAGGAACCGTTAGTCGTAGAAGAAGTTCGTGGAAAAGGTTTATTAAGGATTCCTTCCTGTTCGGGGAGTATTAGGGTAACGTGCTCCAAGCGGGACTTTACGAAGTTTAATGTTCATTGGCTGTAAAGTATTAAAAGTAGAAGGCTTAGCAGTCATTCCTTGCTCGTCTTTGGAACAAGATGGACATTTTATTGGCTAAAGTGTTCCGAACACAAGTTTGCTCCTTATTGGGTGGGAACGGTTCACTGTTGTCATTGATGTTGAGATGCATTTTCCAAAGGAGTATGGGGAAAGAAAGTAGTAGAGGGTAGGTTAGGAAAACTATTAACTGTGTACAGTGCCCATAAGGTGGTGGAGAGGAATTATGAGGTAAACAATTTTTTATATATGTTTCAAGGGCCATTTATATAATTGCCGTGTGGTGTATAATTCACAGCGGAAAAATTACAGTGTTTTGCGCTGTTTTCTTTAATCAAGTTTGTAGGTGACATACTTCTTAGTACTACTATTTACTTATAATGTGGTGTTTCATTTCATGCTGGGGAGGTGTGGTTGCGCAACAAAAACTTCAGTCTAGGATTGAAACAGTTTTTATTAAGCAAATACAAATAAACTTTCTTCAGAAACTGTCGCAGTATATATGAAAGGAGTGACTATTAAAAATGGAATTTCATAAAGTAAAACAGTGAAATTTAAATTGGTTCATATTACATAGAAATGCATGCATTATTATTTTTAAAATTTGTATTCTGTACAATTCAGAAACGTGCTGTCGTAGTGTTTACAAGTTGCACTCTGTTCCGCTAATAAATCACATACTCACCAAAAAATATATAGAATGTTACTCTTATAATATATAGTACAGGTCCTATATATTCTTTAGGGAGAAGGTGAATAGGAATCGCAAATAAGAATAGAAATTAGAAAATAACATTCAGAAATGTAGGGTTTATTAAATATTTAAAGTAACAAAGTATGCATGATAGCTATATTTTAATATATATAAAAAAAAAATCTGATCAAGTTTTTATAAATATTTCATAATTATATTTCAGATAGCGCTGAAAAATCTCCCATTCCTGTTCTGTAGCAATAGGACAATCTATTATAATATAACGATTGATACCATTGTTACAGTAAAAAGAAAAGGAAAATATAGTAATGTATTTAACAGAACATCCATAATAAAATATTTTCGAACTGTAATTATTTACTGAACTTCTTTTCTCCGGGAGGTGAAAAAATTAGATCTTCATGGGGACGGGTCATAAACTCCTCTGAGATCATTACGTTGAGAATAATAATATGTATATATTCTCGCAGCATATGATCACAAGGGGAAAATAGACTGAAAGCAGCAAGCCGGTAACGCTGCTTACTTATCGTTACTATTTGTGACGACGGATTGTGAATTCCGCTAGGATCACTAAGACTGTTAATGTTATAATATACATATTAACAGTATGTGCTCTCTAGGGGAAAACATAATAACAAGTGTATCATTGTCACGTTAATTGTTAATGTTTAGTGTTTGCGTCGACGGGTTAGCAACACCTCTCGAGCGAAGTACAGTATCAATATTATAATATGAAAAGTCACTATATATAAGGTAAAAGGAGCCAGAAAAGGAGTAATATTTGTTATATTATATCTGTTTCTAAGAACAAGCTGCTGACGTTACAGAGAAAAAGCGAGAAACATGCAATACAAATTTTTTCTACATATAAATGTTTAAATATTGATAACTATAACTAAGTACTATGCCTATGCCATCTTGAAACAACTTACAACTCCGGAATATGTTTGTTGGCGCAAAAAGAGAATCCGATGCTAGAGAACGGAACCTGCAACAGAAATTGGCGATTCAGAAATAACTCGGGAAAACAAAACTAATTGCCCAGTTGGTGTGGTTTATATAGTTTTTTGTTGTTTAGTAGTCTATGGAAGGAAGATGTGGCTCCGCCTATGTAGATGACATGTTTTGCAGTTTACACATGCTCACGTTTTAACTGTTTTTCGTCTGCACGTGTTCGGAAAAGTTTCAAACTGTGAAGCTGTAAAGGCTTCGATTTTGATAGTAACACGTATAAGGTATTATTATCTACATACGTTGGAGAGTTTAAAAAGTGTTACTCTGTAAAATGTGTTCTTTGCATTTTCATGATTAAAAGCATCAAAATAGAAGACATACAAAAAAATATTGTTATCATTAGAAGAAAAAAAAAGGTTTAATATTTGTTATTTTTATGGTTCTTAATTTAAAAAATGCTAGCATTTGTAAATTGTAATCCTACCCTCGGAAAGGTGTGCTGGCGCTTGGGGCTTTGGGAAGGTTATTAAATAATAAATGCCCTTTTCTATTCACCTGTAGACTTGGCTTTTAAACTTTCAATTGCCTAGTCTGTATATTTACACTTCCTCCAAACATTTTGGTACTGCTATTTTAGTATTGCAGTGAGCCATTCAGCAGTATGTGTTTATGTATACACTGTTCTAAAAGTGAAGTTGCTGTACATTTTGCCAGACACTCTCCTTGCAGAATTGTATTAATTCAGCCAGTACCCAAGTAGTGATGGTGCAAAGTGGGCCTTAGGGCATGGACTGCTTCAAACTCCTATAAACTATGAATGCAGTCTTCTATGCATGGGAAACTTGTCTTTTATAGCTTTTATTATCAGTCTATATTCTTACACTTCCAGCAAACTATTTGTGATTGCTGATTCAGTATTGTAGTGAAGTATTCAGTAGAATGCCCTTATGTATGTAATGTGCTAAAAATGAAGCTCATCTAAATTCAGACAGACACTCTTCTTGCAAAACTGTAATTATCCAGTCAGTACTCAAGTAATCATGGTGCAAAGTAGGCCTTAGGCCATGTACTGCTTTAAACCTGTATAGAGTATGCATGCACTCTTCTATGTAGCTCCACATTTGATTTTTATACATTCTGTATCATTAGACTTTCATAATCACTCTCACTCTACTGTTTCAATATTGTAGTGAGCCATTCAGCAGTATTTCCTTATATATGTACTGTGGTAAAACTGAAGCTCTTATAAATTCAGTCATGCACTCTCTTTGCAGAACTGTAATCATGCAGTCAGTACCCAAGTAATTATGGAGCAAAGTAGGCCTTAGTATATGGACTGCTTCAAACTCCTATTTACTATGCATGTACTGTTCTATGCACATGCAAATTTACCTTTTATATTTTGAATTCCTCAGTCTCTATACTTACACTTCCAGCAAACACTCTGTCATTCCTGTTATAGTTATGTAGTGACTCATTGATCAGTGTGTAGTAATCCATTCACTACATTGAAACAGTAATCAGCAGATGTACAATAAGTGGGACATTCCCAGAGATATGGCAGTAATTGTGTACTGTGATATCAGCACAATGGATGTACCGTATTTACAATTTAGTGTATTATGGAGCAAAAACGGCACCGATATGTGATGTATTTGTGTTGTGAAGGTGGAGCATTGCTTGACTTGCGTTCCAAGTGCAGTGCAGCTCCAGCAATGCTCTTGGGGTTCTATGCTTGCAAAGCTGTGCCAATCCTTACACCTGTTTCAAGCAGGTGCAGGGTTTAGCATAGGACTAAAAGTGACTGAATGAAATAATATAGATTTCACTCAGTCACTTTTAGAAGGTGTTCCTATGCTAGAACACCTCCACTCCCTCCACCCCTCCCCTCTCTGCATAGGAAAGTCTTTTTCTGGTGCAGGGCTTTAGAATGTGATGCACCTTACATATTTTTTCCAGATTATTTCCTTATAAAACAAGGAAAAGGGACTCTTGTTTTTGTTGAAAACAAACCCATTTCCTTTTCCTAAAAAGGGTTCCTCCCAATACTTTTTGATCCCTTCCATATGCATCACATTGTACATATCAGGTACTATGGTACATCTTTTGCAACACCGCTGCATCACAAAAGTGAAGAAAAAGATGTGTAAAAGAGATAGAAGGGTGTCGTAAATTCACTCCTAACACATACAAATTCAGCCAGGCAGTTTCACTAGCAGTGCAAATTGAAATATAGACTTCTAACATATTTATATGGATGTGTTACATTGAAGTGCTTCTGAGGTACTACAGTATAGTATAGGTAAACACCTTATACATTTATGCTGTAGCACTCTCTTATAGTTGTGCACTTTCACATTCACCATACACTACTAATTAATTCGTTCATTTATGCACTACACATTCATTCTGACAAAGTTTTACACACTAATATAGAAATATAGTTCTTTTGTAAGCCAGTGGAGGTAGTTCTGAAAAGAAGTGTTTTTTTTCTTTTTAGTTTTCTATTTTCTTGTATTTTCTCAGCAAGTTTTTAGTTGTTTTTTTTTACCGTGGAACAGGAAGAAAAAAGAAAAAAAAATATCATTGTTTTGGACAACGTGCTCTTTTTTGCTCTTAACAATGAGGTGAACAGACTGCTCACCGTAACAAAGGAGTTCTCTGCAAAATTTACAATGAATTGTAAGATCTGCAAACTGAGGCACAATAATAGGATGCGGACTGCTCGGAGGAGGTGGTGGTGCAGTTGAGGTAGAAGGAACTGCAGGTTGAGGGTTTTCCTGGAACCTTTGTGTTGCCATCCTTCCATAATTATTTGGATGCTAATTTTTGACATGGTGAACCATTGAGGCTGTTCCGAAAGAGTACTTTTTAGTGGGGTCAGCCCTGGAAAGTGTAACCTCATAAATCTTGCATGCTACTTTCGGTACATTCACCTTTTTCTGTCCCTCCGGAAATGAAGAAAACTTCCAAATGAAAGCTTCTTTTCTCTTTTTCTGAGGTGGCTCAGTAACAAAATCTTCCTTAGAGGAATGTACTGATGAAGTCTCTAAAAGAGCAGCCATTGTAGAGTTTGGTTGTAAAGGACTACAGCTCCACAGAATAGATGTTTTTCCTGGGAAAGTCGAAGTAGGATGATCAAAATGAGAGGGGTCTTTCAACAGTTGGAATAGGAAGTATTATGAACCAATCAAAACTCTCCTTTTATGGTCACATGACTTTGCGCACGCTTACAGTGCTCTTACGGTGCTCTTAAGATGCGAGTATGTACGACCTACCTTTGCGATTTGAGTAATTGCTTTTTAAAGTAATGTTCGCTTATTAAAAGTAAAAAAAACTATTTTCATGATTGTCCTAGATACTGTCTTCCCTTAATATGTACATTAAATACATAAATATATGTTTTTGAACAATTAGAAACTTTTGCGCCGTACGCTTACGGGTGCCATATATGACATCACACAGAAGCGTTGATGCGATGCGCAAGGTCAAAGCGTATCCGTAACGAGTGCGCGGCTACGCGCAGAGGACTATTTGCCATACAAAGTGTGGTGCGATCAGTGTACGCCTACGGTGCAATTACCCAAAAATATATGAAAAAGGAACTATACAGATTGTAATTGTAAAAAATTGAGATTTTTTGGGAAATAAAAAAAAATTGGGATTTAGTTTTGTTATTATTTTACATTAAGAATATGAAATATAATTTGAAAAATGAAATAAATATAAATATTTTTAATAAAAATGTAAGAAATTAGTATAAAAAGAAAGAAATGTAATAATTTATACATTTAAAAATTGTGATATTTTTTAAACCTTTGAAATTCACTGAAAAAACCATAGGTTTCAGCCACGTTATAGTTAGGAATTAGCATTTAAAAAACCTTGCAAATTAACTGAAAAAACCATAGGTTTCACACATGTTATAGTTAGCTGGAGATTTCACTCATACAAAACCATTGAAATTCCCCCATTATAGTTAGTTCAGCTAACTATAATTCGAGCGCCCGCAATGCACTGCTGATGACATCACATACTACATCACTCATGACATTGTCACGGACATCACTCATGACATCACTGATGACATCTCAAATGACATCACTGATGACATCACTGATGACATAATCCTTGTGAAAGAGTGGCAGACCTCCTCTTACCCTAGTATAACCTTTGATACACACATTCAAAAATAGAACGTACAATTTTCTAAGGAATGGAGATACCAATACCAGTTAGAAAAACCTATTCAGTAATTCCTACATCTATATACATATCCACTCATTCACCAATAGTTCTATATAGTCACTCATGCATGTACTCACTCATCATATGTACTCATGCATTTAAATATCCTTTTACACACCTACACTTATACATATAGTTATTCACACATATACTCACACATGGAAATGAACTATCAAACATCCATTTACTTGCATATACAGCTCCACACACACCACTACACTTATTTCTACAGAAACGTACACAAAGTTACTCTCTTAAACAATCAGTTATAGAAATACATAATTATTTATACAGGAACTCTTCCAATCTGTCACTGTCATATAGCCTTACTTATATACATCAATACTCACATATACTAGATTAAAACATATGTACTTACTCATAAAGACACTATTGAGGCAGTCATTCACTCACTAACACACCCATAAACACAACCATCCACCCATAGAGTCCTGCAAAAACAGTGAGCCACTCATTCATGGATCTGTGCGGTAAGTAATACCCCCCACCAAACCATACAGACACTCATTCTGATACTCAAAAAACCAACTAATAACCCATATAGACACTCATGTAGCTACTCACTAACCCATGCAGCCACTTATACACAAAGTGAGACACTGATGCAGATATTTACATATTTAAACATTACTCGCTAATACATGTATTCACTAAGATATACTTAATAAGTCAGTTATAAAATCAATTTTACAAAAAAAACATTTAGACACTTATTTATTCATTTATTCTTCTATCAACCTTTAGATATACATATATAAAAAATATTTATTTTTCAGAAAGACAGACATTCACTGGATGATGTCATCAGTGATGTCATCAGTGATGTCATTTGAGATGTCATCCGTGATGTCATGAGTGATGTCACTGACCATGTCATGAGTGATGTAGTATGTGATGTCATCAGCAGTGCATTGGCGGCGCACGAGTTATAGTTAGCTGAACTAACTATAACGGAGGAATTTCAATGGTTTTGTATGAGTGAAATCTCCAGCTAACTATAACATGTGTGAAACCTATGTTTTTTTCAGTGAATATATATATATATATATACAAACAAAGATGTGTTCATAAACTAAATTGTTATATATATATATATATATCACTATTAAATAAGCACAATTAATTATGCATTCATATGAAACATGGTTGTCTGAGGAGAGAGTGCAGAAAAAGAGCTTATGTGCAAATGTTAGTGAAAGTAGAAAAAGAAAAAAGCTGAATTTTGAAAATACAAAAGTCATTGATTTATACAGACGAAGAACAACACTGGTCGAGGTAGTTTACAAAATAAATTCCTCATCCAGTGTTAGGCCTGTTTACAATACTAATATAATATATTCTTATATGGCATTACTACAGAATGATGCATCTTATTTAATAATGCATCATCCAATTGACAACATGGCCATCATTGTTTATTGCAGGTCGTGAGAACATGGAGTGTTGAAGGTCCGACCCGACTGTGGCTGTGAGGGTTGATAAAGGCCTCAGCATGCGGGTCTTCATCAGGACATAAAAGTGACAACCTAAACATGGTGAGAATGTAGTTAGAGCCTGCCGCTCTGGTAGGAAAAGTATACAAACAAGCATTTGCAATGCAATAGGTCTCGCATTAGGAAAGTTTGAGCTATTGGTCTTGTAAATGACAATTTTTTTGTTTATGTGTAGTTTTTGAAAATAGCTAAATTAATAGCTTTGTCATTTACAATGCCAATAGTTATACCTTTCGCAAATGTGACACCTATAGCATTTGTAATGCAACATGTTTTGTATTTACGTGACTTAGATGTATTGATTTTACAAATAACAATGGCTTTTACTTAAAAAAAAAGTGATTGTAATTTATAATGGCAATAGCTTAAACTTTTGTAAATAACTTTTTTGAAGATTATGTTCAGTATATTTTATTGTGACGAAAATCCAAGAACAGAAGTGAAATATTAACATCTTTTTGTGACATTTGTAATAAAGCTTGAAACATTGAGAGAGAATATTTGAACCAGTGATGCTGTGGTGGTGCTGAGTGATGCTGTAGTTGTGAAGAGTGATGCTGTGGTTGCGCTGAGTGATGCTGTGGTTGTGCTGAGTGATGCTGTGGTTGCGCTGAGTGATGCTATGGTGGTGCTGAGTGGTGCTGTGGTGGTGCTGAGTGGTGCTGTGGTGGTGCTGTGGTGGTGCTGAGTGGTGCTGTGGTGGTGCTGAGTGATGCTGTGGTGATGCGATGGATATTGATTGCGATAGATAGATAGATAGATAGATAGATAGATAGATAGATAGATAGATAGATAGATAGATAGATAGATAGATAGATAGATAGATAGATAGATAGATAGATAGATAGATAGATAGATAGATAGATAGATAGATAGATAGATAGATAGATAGATAGATAGATAGATAGATAGATAGAGGGAGGGCGAAAGATAGATAGAGGGAGGGCGAGAGATAGAGGCAGGGTGAGAGATAGAGGCAGGGCAAGAGGGCGAGGGATGGAGTGTGGGCAAGGGATGGAGTGTGGGCGAGGGATCGAGTGTGGGGCAGGGGAGGGATGGAGTGTGGGGCGGGGGAGGGATGGAGTGTGGGACGGGGGAATTGATGGATGGATGGATAGAGTGCGGGGATGGATGGATGGAGTGCAGGGATGGATGGATGGAGTGGGGGGATGGATGGATGGAGTGGGGGATGGAAGATGGATGGATGGAGTGGGGGGATGGATGGATGGATGGATGGAGTGGGGGGATGGATGGATGGAGTGGGGGGAATGGGTGGATGGAGTGGGGGGATGGATGGATGGAGTGGGGGGATGGATGGATGGAGTGGGGGGGTGGATGGATGGATGGATGGATGGAGTGGGATGGATGAAGTGGGGGGATGGATGGATGGAGTGGGGGATTGATGGATGGAGTGATGGGATGGATGGATGTATGGAGTGGGGGGATGGATGGATGGATGGATGGATGGATGGATGGATGGATGGATGGATGGATGGATGGATGGATGGATGGAGTGGGGGGATGGATGGATGGAGTGGGGGATGGATGGAGTGGGATGGATGGATGGATGGAGTGGGATGGATTGATAGATGGAGTGGGATGGATGGATGGAGTGGGGGGATGGATGGATGGAGTGGGGGGATGGATGGAGTGGGATGGATGGAGATGGATGGATGGAGTGGGATGGATGGATGGATGGATGGAGTGGGGGATGGTTGGAGGGAGTGGGACGGATGGATGGATGGAGTGGGATGGATGGATTGAGTTGGGGATGGATGGATGGAGTGGGGGGGATGGATGGAGTGGGGGATGGATGGATGAGGGGATGGATGGATGGATGGAGTGGGAGATGGATGGATGGATGGAGTGGGATGGATGGATGGAGTGGGATGGATGGATGGAGTGGGGGGATGGATGGATGGATGGAGTGGGGGGGTGTATGGATGGAGTGGGATGGATGGATGGATGGAGTGGGGGATGGATGGATGGAGTGGGATGGATGGATGGATGGAATGGGGGAATGGATGGATGGATGGAATGGGGGGATGGATGGATGGAGTGGGGGGATGGATGGATGGATGGAGTTGGGGGATGGAAGGATGGAGTGGGGGATGGATGGATGGATGGATGGAGTGGGGGGGTGGATGGATGGAGTGGGGGGGATGGATTGATGGAGTGGGGGATGGATGGATAGATGGATGGAGTGGGGGGATAGATGGATGGAGTGGGGGGATGGATGGATGGATGGATGGAGTGGGGGGAGCCGAAGGCAAGAAAAAAAGTACAATCAGGGAAGCAGAAGGCAAGAAAACGAGGTCAATCAAGGGAGCAGAATGCAAGACAAGAAAAACAAGAGGATGGGGATACAGCCTGGTAATAGGGTGCTGTAAACCTCTTTCCAGCAGAGGGATACTGTAGGGAGCATCTATGGGATGCTGTGTGCTTGATCTACCTATAGGATTGTCAAATTGATAAGTGTGCATTGTGGAGCTAGTTCGTTCCTATTTGCAAGATCCTGATAGAACTCACCCTCTCAATTAGATCCCAAAGTGGATTTTGATCATACCCATTGGACCTTCCTGTGATAAGTTGTGTTCGTACTTGAAGTAGAAGTCTGGTTCTCATTGGCTTGAGAGTTTTTGAGGCAAAAACCAAGTGGATGCACAAATTTGGTATCTTTCATCAAGGGAGATAGTGTGGACTCCGAGTAGTGCTCAGTCTCCCTATTAGAAGGCTGCACAGCTTGGGTAATGGGAAGCTCTCTTCTGGTTAATGGCTAGTGACACTACCGCAGGGCTACTCTCTACTCAGATCAACAGCAGCACATGTGAAACAAGTGCAAGAGCTTTAACGTCAAAAAGAAGTTACGGAACAATGACAGTGACTACAAAGAACTAGCACAAGTATTTTCAGTAAAAGGGGGGACTTGGTTCTTGCTTGTTGGCACAGACTTTTAACTAGGAGACCGACAGACTTTAGCTTTGCAATGGCTGATCTGGACTCTACGCCTGTAGGGGGGCTGCAAATGTGGGATGGAAAAAAAAACACGTGCTTTGGCCAAAGAAGGTATTGTATAGTAAAAAGAGCACAAAAGCATCCAGCATGTTACAGAATTAATCGGTGAAGACATTTCACAAAGGAGAGTGAAATTCATAATTTAAAAAAACAACACTCCTTTATTTCTAAAAAGAAAAGGCCCGGCCCATGAGTGGCTGTTTTGGATCAAAGCACCCGAGGTGCTTCACGAACAGAAACGTGTCTGCATCAGATGGGTGGTGGCGGGAGGCAAAAAATGCGTTCGCTCTCCTCAAACTGTAAACTGTAACTCAGAATAACTATATAGGCCTTACAGAACACCCTCGGACCCGCCGAGAATCTCCAGAACGGGCAGAGTAGCACTAAGCTGCGAAGGGAACGAGGTTTTTATTGCTATCAGTACAAGAACACCTTTCTCATACAGAAAAAAAATACAACAATGACAGGAAATATCAACTTAATTGTTTATGCACGCTCAAAATCAATTAACACTAAACAGCTACTGATAAACAGATCGGGGAAAGTAGCTAATATTTTAACGGCACAACAAAGTTTCTAGCTTTACATTCACATATATCTATTGTTAAAGGTTACCTTTATCTTTGAATATTAATTAATAGCAGTTTATGTTTCTCCGTTTAGTGCGTCGCTAGTAGGTAAAACTGAGATCTATTTTGTTTCGTAAAGCAGCAGACGAGCCGCTGCGCTGGTTGCTTAGAAGTGGAAGCAATCTTATGAACAAAGCAGTCTGAGGCCTTCCTACCACCACCCGCAAAAACCAACACGTACACAAACACACAACCAGGCGGGGGTGCAGGCACTGGACCGGTGTAGAAATGGCGTCTTAATTCCGACGTTGCGATCCCGGCCGGGTCTTCATTTTGCGGAAGATACTGTGTGTAATCTTGTGCAGTACAGAATATACAGCATTTATTTTCTTCACCTGCAGCAAACTCATAGCCAGCGGCTGTAGGTTTACCGTTTTTCCTACATTTAATTTACACTTATTTGACGAGAGCCCTTTTACCCCTCTGCATCCCATTGGCTGTCTTGTTCTAGTGAACATTAAAGCTACGGAATATCAGTCCACAAAAAAAATAGTTTATAGAGAGAAAAAAAAAAGTATTTCAATGAAACTACAGACTTTGAAACGGTGCACAAACGTCCAGTATGTGCAATTCACTGAATGCCGTGCTTTTTTCCCCACTGCATTCTGGCCCTTGTAGTCAAAGAGAAAAGGAAACTCCAGGTACCACAAAGTAAAGTTTTCATTAAAAAACAAGCACTTTGAGAAAAAAGTTAAAATAAATAAATAAACGGAGCGCACTGAAAAGGGGGCGGGTAGCGGTGGGGAGGACGATGGCGGGGAGGGGGGTGTAAAGGGAGAAATGCGAGACGCGGCCTGGCGGCCGTGAAGTGTGAAGCAGTGGGCGGGGGGAGGAGAAATGGAAGACACGGCCTGGCGGACGTGAAGTGTGAAGCAGTGGGCGGGGGAGCCCTTTGAAGTGAAGCTCTCAGAGGGAAAAGCGCGTACTTGTGTCCCGTGAACTGTCGGAAATCCTCCTGATGGTTTGAGAACTTTTTTGCAGACTAAAATTCTCCCCTATCCCATTCCTTGTGGAATGGCATAGGCGAGCCCTAAAAAAGGGGGGGAGTTTTTAAAGACACTAACCAGGGATGTTGCCTGTGCGGCTAGAACAATCCAGGATAAGTGGAGTCGATATAACCAGGACTGAATCCAAAATATGAAGATCTCCAAAATTATATAAGGATTAATGCTAGTATCCGTTCGATGCCTGTGACCCAATCTAAGTTCTCCAAACATGTCTATATAACTTGACTTACCACCGTGTCGTTTATTAACCGCGTTGTTGTATGTCTTTCCCTTTGGTACACTTCATAAAATGTTTTAGCATCTTTCGAATGGCTATATGACTCCTCTGATGGAATGTTTTAGTCTTCTACCTCTTTGGGGGTAATAAATAAGATACATCAGGACCACTGTCATTTATACTGTGCTTGGCTAGAGAGACAAGGACAGGTATAATAGGTCAGATGGCCACTGAGAGGCAGACACACACAGACTGGCACAACCACAACAGTGAGAAACTTGTAAACGTTGTAGAACAGGGAGGTACCTTCACTCCCAATGGGAGACATGGACATCAGGAGAACGAGGCAATCAGACACAGACATGGAGGAAAGGGACACAGAGCACATTTACACATGTGTCGGGAAAGGTTGAATGTCTCACTGCCCTTCTAGTGTGAACACAACAAAAATACAATCCTGCAAACAATATTCCCCTAATCGAGACTAAACTCCTGACCCAGTGAACACTAAACCAGAACACATTCACCCGCACACTAAAACACAAGAATCACTGCACAAGCAGATGACTAATATCTATCACTGCACCAACACTAGTACCAGATCGACTGAACACATTGGCTGAAACCCCCGGAGAAAATTTCTAGTGCTTACTCCCCTTAAAGCCCCAGTGAATATGAAATCCCACAATTAGCGGGAAACAATCTGCTTATTAATCACCAAACAGGCCTCTTGCCACATATGCCTGGCAAAAAAGCACGTACCACAACACAACCTCACTAGCAATTTCTCTCCCTAATCGCCTAGCATGCATCTCCTCTCGCCCCCATCCTTCCTGTATCAGTCACGTATATTGCTGGGCTGCCTTAACATGCATGTTGTGTTTTCACATCATCACATCAAACCTTGCAGCTTTCCGATCACTGCATTTCCTAGAGCAGACGTCTCTGGCATTACTCAGTTCTGTCTCATTGACAAACTTTAATTCCAAAATATACCTCCATTTTCATATTAACATTTCCCGATATCCTCTTACACATGATGCGCATATCACTATTCCAGTATTAATATTATATTTTTAATATATGCCCTTGAGCCCATTAATACAAACTGTACCATAGAATGTTTAAAAAAATCAGGTGATCTGTTTCATATTTCTCTGAGCATAGGATATATTGAATGATGAATTGTTACAGTTTCGTTGTTTTTGCAATTTACTGTTGACAATGTAATATTAGATAATGTGATAGTGAGTCCAACACAAAAATCATTTTTTAATTACATTGTCTTATAATATATTTTATGTAAACCAAAATATAAAAAGTAATCTTATTCATGAAGTAGGTAAAAGTGACTATGTGGACCCCTGACTGTGTTGACCCTTTACCAGGTGCTTCCCATGCCCCTGGATCTGCATTTATATGCAGATACAAGTGTTGCCAAATAAACGAACAAGCTACTTGCATCAGTCTACATCACAATGAATCATTTTGGCCTTCAGAAAATGTAAAAGCTCTGCTAAATGCTAATTAGATCCCCGCTCCTTCATATAGCCTGTCACATAGGTGCACGAACCACTGAGCTACCATATCACCTGGTAATGTGTGCACGTTTTTGGAAGGTCAGTTGAATTGGAGGATATGAGTATAATATTTTTGTTGCTAATTCAGGGAACCAGCATCTCTTGTCTGGCCTCATTCACATGCACCTCTGGCTAGGTCACAGACAGAGGGTAACCACAGGGAATAGGCAGCATGTTTAGTGCCTCTTCCCAACAGTACATTCTTTCACCTTCCTTATTATTCAACAAAGTTAAAGCCAGGAGATCCTTAGGCTGCATCCAGAGTTGCCTACATGCAGTATTGGAGCACAGTATGCTCTCATCTATCCAGGAAGAAGGCATTTGATACTGCAGAACTTGAGTAATAAAGGTAGGGGTAAGGTTGAATGGAGATTGTAAAAATATGGTTGCTGGTTAAGGGGGTGAAACCCTAATGAAGCAGCAACCCCAACTTTTGTCAGGGTGGGACACAAGCAAACCCCAAATTAACCTGTTCTCTAGTGCAATCTTCAAGAAACTGCACAAGACAAGAGGGATTCTCCTTAGATTTATTCTCATTGAACAGCACAGCGGCATCTAAAACTGCTATATCCTTTTTCAACTACCCGACTCCCGCTTCCCACATTCCACATTCTCCAACCCTCCAATCCCCAGATTCCAGTTCCATTACATTACATTATTACATGTAGCCTCTGGTAGCATGGCACAAAGCAGTCTGGCTTAACTTAGAGGCAATGTGTAATGTATTTATGCAGCAATTCAAATAGTAATGAAATGGAAACACAACATAAGAAAAATCTCAAACCAATTTAGAAACACATAGAGTAAAATGTAGTAAATTATTTAAGACCAAAACGATGAAAATCCAATTAATAGAACCGGAGCTATGCAATTTTTCAAGATTTAAGTGAAAACAGTGCATAGAAGTACAAAGCAGCAACTGCATTTATCTGGTCATGACGGACTGGGACAAAGTCACAGGTTCAGGCTGACTGAAATGGAGCATGGGCCAGATACAGGGTCCTAGTTAGTTTCATTGAACAAGGTACCTTAAATCTGGGTTACAGAGCTTTGCGAGATCTTGCATCGAGAATGCTTCACACAGCAGGAAGCAGCAGTTCTGAGGAGCTGCAGGGATCTGCGTCAGGGTACATCACGCAGTGGTGGTTTCGACATGGAGTTGCAATGTGATGCGTTTTGCTGCGTCGGTTCTCCTTGGATGACAGTTGCGCTAGCAGAGCAATTTCAAGCGGAATTCCAAGGATCCTAGACTGGGGTGGCACCACTTTGAGAGTAATACTCACAATAGGTAGAGTCTAGGTGATGGGTTCAAGGTGGTAGGAGCCTTTTTTGTCCCTGAGGATCTGAACAGGAGGCCATCAACTAGCCCCCTGAGTCACTCTGGTGGTCATGGGATCAAGATGCAGGTCTAGTGTTACAATTAAGGCAGCAGGGCAACAGGGCAACAGGGCAGCAGAGTAGTAGGTCTTCCTGCAGAGAAGCACAGCACTTATTCTGAATCTTCCACAGGTCCAGAGGTGCACTGAAGATTTTGGTCTGAGGACCCAATATTTATAACTGTGCCAGCTTTGCAGCATGAGAAGGGTCTGCAGGTTTCCACTGCCAGAGGCATCTGGAGTTTTCTACCTCTCTGCCCTGGCCCCTGCTTGTCTGCTAACACAAAAGACTAGTCTCAAACCCTTTGTGAGTGTGCTCAGGCAGAGGCATTGTGATGTGACAGCTCCTCCCGCTCATCAAGTTAGAGATGGCCCTTTCTGCCAACACTTATTTCCCCTTTGTCTCACTGTCTGGGAGCAATACACAAAGACCATCTACCAGCTATACTTAGTCATGATGCTGAGGATACAGGCTGCAGGCACCAAATGGTTAGGACAGAAAATGGCAAATTTCTAAAAGTGTTTTTTCAGAATGGTGACTTAAAATCCAACTTCACCTTTAAAGAGGGTTTTAAATTACAATTCCTTAGACACCAAACTTGACATTCCTACTTACTACCAATTGAAAGTTATCAATTATTAAATGTAATAAGTAACCCAATTTTACCCTATGCAAGAAGTAGGCATTGTAGTAGTGAAAAACACATTTAAGAGGTTTACACTACCAGGGCATGTAAAACTAAAATGTTGAACGTTTTAAATCGACTGTACTCTCTGGGAAGAGTAGAGCCTACCCTAGGGGTGACTTGTATGTATTAAAAAGGAAGGTTGAAGCCTGGCAAAAGGTTTATTTTGTCAGGTTAAAATGCAGTTTTGACTGCACACACAGGCTGCAATGTAAGACCTGGGACATGCTCAAAGGGCTACTTAGGTATGTGGCACAATACGTGCTGCAATCTCACTAGTAGCATTTAATTTACAGGCTCAGGGTACATGTAGTAACACTTGACTAGGGCCTTACATGTAAATTAAATGTGCCAATTGGTTGCAAGCCAATTTTACTATGTTCAAAGGCAAGCACTTTAGTACTTGTTAGCAGTTGTAATGTGCACATAGTCCGAAGGCAAGCAAAAATGAAAGGCCTGACCACACTATTGTGATGCATGCGGTTTCATAGATGAAAGATCACTGCGGTCCCGCCACCGCCAAACTGGAATTCTTTACCATGGCGGGAGAGGGCCAATACTTCTGTCTGAGGGCGGTCTGCCAGTTTGACCGACAGCCCAATTACGATGTGCCTTTCTGACGGCATGACTGTGGCAGACCAACCACCACATCTGAGCTGTCACCTTCTTTTTGCTTCCCACGTCCTGTGCCACCATGGGTTAATTGTACACGTAACACTGCTCCTGCTCCGGCTTATTGACTTCCCAAACCCACACTGTGATGGATGCAACCGATGATAAGCCACATTTTTACCTGTTTCCATCGATTCCTCCACAAATAGATGCCTCGCCATGGGCCAAACATATTTTTGTACCCATTTTCTAAATTGGCCTCAATGTATGATACAATTACAACTCTATGATGTCTTCTTTCGCCTGGTCACTAACACTATACAGGCACACTCTACAAAAGTTGACAGGTGTTCCCATCTCCTAATCATGATAATGATGTGTGCATTAAATGGCCTCACAAAACAGCACCTCCTCATCAAGATCACACCTATTGATCTCTGTGACACCCTCACATTGCTCACATGCAAGGTCCTGTCATGATATTAAAGATAAATCTGTATGGATGTGTCATCAAACTCAAACATACCTTCTCCCCTAAATCTCTGTAATGGATTCTCAGACATCACCACCTAAAAAAGGTAATGTCAGGGAAATGGGATTCCAAATAATCAGTGTGAGAGGCATTCAACGGGCACAATATAAAGACTGCAGAATATGTTGGCCTCTACCAGGGGCACATGCCTCAAAACCTCTATGTGCACAGGACCCATGGCTTGAAGTATATCAGAGGCAACCAGTAGCATAACCAAGTGCTATGCATATGTGGGTAGTGTGTAATTGCAAGTCATGAAAGCAAACAAAGCACAAACTGCATTTATCTCACAATAATATAAAGTAGGTGTAAGGTACACATAAAAAAATGGGCACATGTCAATTCAAATTCCTAATAAGGTATGACAAGTGAACCCACTCTATGTGTGGATGGACAAATAACTAACTTGCAAATATCAAACCCATAGCCAACCTATATCATAGGAAGCACTGCAAGCTAAATGATATTGACATTGGCAAAGCCAAGCTGAAATGCTTACCATATGAAATAAAACCCACAGCTATGATAGCCCCAATATGATTTCATCCCACATATCCATCCATTGAATGTTTCCCTTTGTCCTGTGTGACAACAGCACTGATTCCAAGGTCATATCACACTTCAAATTGATGAGCAATCAGGGTGTAACAAACACAACTGGAGTCACACATCACAAAGTATCCAATAGCATTAAATAGGTAGAAAAGTAATGGCATGACATAACAAAGCAAATGTTCTATTTTGGGAAAAAACAATTTCTACTAGTAAACCAAAGGCCAATGGCCAGTCAATTTTCACATAGGGGCTGAATTTGATGTTGGTCAGACTGCACACGGTCAGGTTGTCAGTGGAGGTCCAACAGCCACATGGGGTGACCGCCAGACTACAATCCAGGCAGTTGAACCCTAAACTGTCAGGGGGAAGGCTGCCACCTCTGACATGATCAGTGATCCTGTCGGGCTGTGGTCAGAATTGAAATCCCAAATGGAGGCGGTGCTGAGGCAAGCACCACTGTCAGAATTACAATATCCCTTTCTGATAGCCTTTTCATTTCTGAAAGACCACCATGAAAAGGCTGTTGGAAACTAATTTAAGGGGCTCAAACAGGACTCCTTTCAATTGTGGGCCACTGTCAAGTGGCCCAGGGGGTACAGGTAGTGCCCACACGCACATTCATGCACCATGTGCCATGCACCACGTGGTGCATGTAGGTGCAATAAGTGGTCCTTTACATGAAGACTTGTGCTGCAGCACTTTTCCTGTCACTGTTGAATCACAACTTACCAATGGGAAGTGTTGTCTACTCACTGCATAAAGAGTGCACTGTGTGCCATGTCACATGTAATAGGGCCAGCATCACATGAGAGACAGTAGTGAAGCCACACAAGGAAACCACATTGCCTGTTTGGTGCAATTGTCACCCGCAACATTAAACAACATGAGCTTAGTAATCACTATACTCAGCCATGTGTCTGCTCGAGACAGTACATTGGTAGTGGACTGGACTCTGCTGTGTTCCTGGTCAGAAACACAGAAGGGACAGCACATCAGCATGAACATACTACCAGACCTGCACTAAAAGTAACTCTTCTTGTCCGTTGCACCTGGGCCATCCCCAATAATGATGGGGAAATGCCTGCGTGTAACACACAAAGTTGGCAATGTAACATGTATGACTCTGGCCAGGACTCACTCCCTTGTCACTGTTGTCAGGCCCTCAACTGCCCATAAGGCTCCGGGTAGGCCACTGCCAGTATGGGCGCCATTAGGGTGTGTCAGGGTCCGGCGTGTGTCCTACCCACGTTGGGAGGTCAGCCCGAAATGGGCCTCCATGATCTTTCGGGTCCAGCACCTCAGGTCCTCTCACCTCTTATGGTAATGGACTCTGTGTCGGCAATAGCCCCCAGGTTCCTCACCTTCTGGGAAATGACTTTCCAATAGACTGCTTCTGATGGGCATTGACCTGTATCTGGACAATAGATAAATACACAGATTATAACTGCACGTTTTAGGATATCTGTTTGTTTGACCTACATTTTGTATTCACCTAGCACAAGCATTAATCAATATTTAACACATTACACTATCATCAACCCTAGTCATGACCTACACTGGATAAGCCTGCCCACAAACATCATGTAGCTCAGGGCCATCCTACATGTACTGTGAAGGGAGCTACTATGAAACATAGCTCACTAATATGACCTTCTGAAGGGTAAACTACTTGTGCATGACTGTACACACACCTTTACAGCCATGCTCATTGCCTTTATGAATAAGGTCCTTACAGCCTGACACCATAGTATAGACTACACCCTAAGACTTAGGTCACATATTGTATCACAGAGAGCTTCCTATCTGGGGGTGTGTGGACATGTGGACATGAATTTGTGTGGTATGTACCGCCATCACAGGACACACCTTTTGCCATATGTGGCACTGTTACAAGGATGACATTTAACATACCATTGTATGTCCTGGTTGATTATAACTAGGGCTCCCGGTGTTATGGTATTTATTTTTTTGCCATTTTATCTGTACTTATCCATATTTATTTCCAGTTTTGTGGAAAAATTAAGCTGAAATTAGTATATTTCCACATTTATTTAACCGAAAAATATGCCCTCATGCTTGAATGTCTGCCAGGTTTCAGTGCTGTGAACACCCGCAGAAGATAAATCAATTCCCTTACATGAAAATATGCAAATTTCAGTATTAACCTTGTGCATATCTACTGCTGTTAATGCATCTTTACTAGCATTACTTTCTTTTTTAACCCCCTTAACTATTTATCCGCACATCTTTTGGCCTGGCTGTCATTGCAGAAAGTATTTAGAATTACTCAAATGGCTATCCAATTTCCATTTTTATCCGCATTTAAAAATGAATACAGACATGAAAGTAAATGTTTTCTGTTTGTAATTATCTGTAAAACAGAAAACAGGGAGCCTTAATTATAAGGAAGTTGGTGATTCACATATCATATCTCTTCTGCAGTAACCAACTAACTCCACTGTTAATGTGTCAATAGGTCTGTACAATGCAAGCATTACTTATGGAAAAGGGACAACAGACTTGTGGGGGTAAAGGACCTGTCATAAATAAATGACAATTGACAATGTCGGTCAATGGAAAGAAGTATGAGGTCAGGGGGTTGCCTCAGTCAACATTCCAAATGTAGTACATCTAAAAGTAATCAGGGCTACTATTAGTTCAGAAAACTCATTTTTGGATCAACCAAGTGTCTGAAGGTCCATAGGGAGATTACTCTGTGCATCAGTTATATTGTCATGGTAACTCTGCAGAGCTTGGCCCATGGCCCATAATGGGGACAACTCATTGTCAGGCCTTGTTCTCTGCAGCCTGAGCATACTGACCCAAATACAGATCACATTTCCATTAATTCAATACATAACAGTACATCTTGTGGCCATCCAATAAGTGACCTCAAGGTTGTGTGGCACTTTGAAGGGGTGTGAGAGGGATAGCTAGCTCCCAGCCAACAGTTTAGCAAGCCCGGATCTGGGCTGAGTGATATGTGGGACTGTACACATAACCAACCTCATCCTCCAGTGCTTTTTGCAGTACACATATACAGATCATGCTGTAAAGCCTATATAATTCTTCGCACATTTACCGTGATCTGATTAGCAAATATATCATATGTACCCATGGAAAGTATACATGCATAAATATGTGCACGCAGCAAAAGTAGGATATAGGATTTATCACAGGTTACATCAGAATGGTGAGGTTAAGAACACAAAGTACGCTAGATACTCAATCTATTGCATGCCTGTCCTTTGTAGGGTGCAAAAACAACAATTGATGGACAGAATGCAGAACAATGTCATACATTCACCCCAGTACAGAGATCTGGGCCTAAATCCATTGTTTCTTTGCTCTCCACACCACCCCAGTTCAAACATGGCCATATGCAAGTCAGCCTTGACCCTGTGCCTCATGGGAACAGTCCAGCCCGAACTGCCAAACCATGTCTTCCCTGGACCGGAATCAAGCATCCTAGGACCGGTTTCTGGCTATCAGCCGTCATCCGCCAGGATAGCTTGACTCCATTGATGTGGAGAGCACGGGACTCACATCTAAGCATACCCGTCCCACTCGGGGTGACAAATGCAAAAACAACAATTGATTGACAGAATGCAGAACAATGTCATACATTCACCCCAGTACAGAGATCTGGGCCTAAATCCATCGTTTTTTTGCACTCCACACCACCCCAGTTCAGACATGGCCATATGCAAATCAGCCTTGACCCTGTGCATCATGGGAACAGTTCAGCCCAAACTGCCAAGCCATGTCTTCCCTGGACCGGAATCAAGCATCCTAGGACTGGTTTCTGGCTATCAGCCGTCATCAGCCAGGATAGCTTGACTCCAGTGGTGTGGAGAGCACGGGACTCACGTCTGAGCATACCCATCCCATTCGGGGTGACAAATGCAAAAACAACAATTGATGGACAGAATGCAGAACAATGTCATACATTCATCCCTGTATAGAGATCTGGGCCTAAATCCATCGTTTTTTTGCCCACCACACAACCCCAGTTCAGACATGGCCATATGCAAATCAGCCTTGACCCTGTGCCTCATGGGAACAGTCCAGCCCGAACTGCCAAGCCGTGTCTTCCCTGAACCGTAATCAAGCATCCTAGGACCGGTTTCTGGCTATCAGCCATCATCAGCCAGGATAGCTTGACTCCAGTGGTGTGGTGAGCACGGGACTCACGTCTGAGCATACCCATTCCACTCAGCTGTCCGTCAACTGTTGTTTTTGCATTTGTCGTTTGTAGGGACCACAACATGTTGCAACAGTAATCGGAATTCCCTCTGATACTCAGAAACACATTGTAGTCTGTGGAAATGGAAAGGATGGAGTTAAACAGACTATACAAATCTACGTGAGATATTTACCGGGTCCTTTGGTGAGCCATAGAATTGGCCATATAGGTGAAGGACCCCTTCTACAAGGTTCTCCAGCTCCTCTGGAGAGAAAGCAAGGATCTTCACACCCACTTGGCCTGCAATAATTCTTCCCAGAGGTGGAGAAAAACCGCTACGTTGGAGGACGTGTTTATAGCAGCACTGTCTAGAGCCAAGTGAGTTATGTTTCAAACTGCAGTGTACATGTATGCCATGTAAGTGGTCATCAGCACAGACAGACACAGCCATTGTGCTGCGACTGTCACAATTGCCAACATTTGCCTATGGCTGTGTCTGCCGTGGGCCAACCCACCTACCACGCTGTCAACGTCTGCCGGCGGTGGGAGGCTCAGAGTGTCCTAAATGCGAGGTCAGGCATCTGCCATGTTAGCGTTTGGAACTACAGTATTGGTGACTGTTAAATGCATCACCAGCACTACATATTAGTTGTAACATGTGTACATGATGTACTTATGGCTCTATAATCTGCTTTACCCAAACATAAGTGTAGTTCATTACTGTGTGCAAATTCTACATTACCGAGGTGCACTGTACACTGACGATGATAGTATTTTAGGAGTACAATTCAAACTTTACAATATGAGGGTACTCATGATACATTTTAGGCTGTTTAATGTGTGCATTTCTGTTACAGACCCATGGTAAGACCACAATAGGGATTATAGATGGGTGTTGGGCAGTTGACAATTGTTATGTGAATTATGTGTAATACTTTTAGAACAGGTTACGTTTTCTCACATTACTTTTGGCTTACTCTACATATATGTTACTCTAAACACTGTGACCATTGTTCAAAACTGTTTCCACTCCACACATAGGTACCCTGGGAGAGGTAGGGAAGAATAGTCTCAAGTGCATCCCCCATTTCCAGACCTTCAGACCATGGAAGAAAGGAATGTCATCAAGAAGTTTTGTTAAAATAGACAAACAATACAGGATTTTATATCATCAGTTGGAACCTGATCTCCTTCCTCAAAACACTAATCCCACTGGTGGCGGCCTCTGCACAATGAAGGTGAGGGGGTGGATGGAGGGTAGGAGGAGAAGATTGTGGGGGGATTTGAGGGTAAAAGTAATATTTAAAAAACTTACCTTTCGCTGCCCTAACGGCCGCCTCTGTGCTTCACTCCCGGCAATCTCTGGGAAGGCACAGGCTTCCCAGCCACTCCAGATGCTGCTCTTCTACTTTGAAGTATCACCATGAGTGGTGTGAGTGGCTTGGTCTGCCGCTCAGACACTGCCTCGGAGCCTGCGTCTTTTCTCCATCCCGGCTGTGAACACAGCAGGTTTGGAGTAACTGAAGTGCGTATGTCTGTTTGGCCTTCCTAAGACGGCCTGCCAAACTTACTTCTAAGTGCCCATTACTCCTGCCTGTCGTGGCCCAGACCTGCCCCGTATGCTTGCACCGTCAGCCAGAGCCCATCAGAGAAAAATACAATTACATTATTGTTTTAATATTTTATTTTTCTGTAACAAACACTGAACAGTGGGGCAACACTCCTCCGCCATTACAGAGGAGCTGTCCCTGATTCCCACATGTATTCCATCTATTGTGAGACTTATGGCAGTATTGCATTTCCAGGTCTCAGGTTCCTTCCAGTACACTGTGCTATATCTGGTTGTATTCCACAACCAATGTTTAGTGGTGTACTACAAGATGTGCTTTCAGCAAAGATGAAACACATTGACAGCTACATCCAGTCCCCCAGACGTGAGGATATAGCAAATGTGAAGGGGGATTTCTATGGATTTGGTCACATCCCACATGTGTTTGGAACAATTGATGTCACCCACATTGCTTTAGTGCCACTGCAAGTCAGCAGACAAGGTTATTGGAACAGGAAGCACTTCTGTTCTATCAACTTGCAAATTGTATGCTTATCAGATTTCTTCATCTCAAACATCTGTGCCCAATTCCCAGGATCAGCCCATGGTTCCTTCAACAGTGGAACAGCACCATTTCCCCGTTGATGTCACAAATCTACCGGAGAGGGCATGGCTTGTTGGTAAGTCTGATCTGTCATATCTATTGTGTGGGTGATGTCAGGTAGTATGATCAGAAAGTGTGTATCTATTTGTTCCACCTAGGTCTGTCTTCCATCTAGGACTCTCAGCGCATCCCAACCATCCATGGTGGTTGGCAACACTGAGTAATCCAACAATGCCAGGAGAAGTCTACTTCAATGAGGCCCATGGAAGAATAGGGCGGCCAGTGGGGCGGGCTTTTGGGCTCCTGAAGGCTAGATTCAGATGTCTGAACAAGACGGAGGGAGCCCTCTTCCACTCACCTGGGAAGGTGTTTAATATCACTGTGTTTTGCTGCATTCCCCACAACATTGGCCTGCAATGGAACATCTCATATATCTCGGAGGATGAAGACCATGAAGTGACTTTGAGTGAGGATCCTGAATGCCAAATTATGATAGTGATAAAGAGGAAGGAACAGACGTGTGTCAAGATCTTATTGACAACTTCTTCTCATGAGTATAATTATGTTACGAGATGTCATGACTTACACTACCAAAACAACTCTTTTTGTGATGATGTGAGGGGTCCGTTTAGGGAAAATATTAGGAAGCTAAAGCTCTGGCAAATTCTGGTGAAAGGTGTTTGTGGAGAAAGGCTTTGACATAAGCTCACTTTGTTGGTGTTGCTTTGTTTAGCTTAGATTTTTGTCATGGACTGTGTACTCCAGAAGTTGCGTCAAATGTAAGGTTTCATAGCTGATCTATTTTTTGTTTCTGTTTGAGGTACCTTCACCATGTCATTTTCATTTGGACATTTCAGAGTTGTGACATTAGCAGGTATATGATGCTGTTTGGATGTTCAAAGTGGACATGCATTGTTCCTGGGAATGACTGTCACAGACTTTGGTTGAAAAAAGTCCTATACCAAGACAGCTTGTGCAGTGATGGGGTGGAATTAATTAGGAATCTATTAGACATGTTCCTTGTTGTGTTTTGGTCGTAATGCAATAAATGTGGCATCGTGTGCGCCAATAAAATGTTCTTGTGGGCTAAATCATGATTGTCTCCCTTAACATTGGCTAAATCCTCATACTATGGGCACTGTATGTAGTTGTTGATGTGTCTCCTCATTGTAAGCCAAAATGTTTGTGGCACATCACTGACATTTGTTTGTGACATTCCACAAGATGGTACAATACTGGATTGAAAGGGCCCTGTCATCAAAAACTGTTATACTGCCATGCGTATTTTCATTGGTTAAAATAATGTGGTATTCCTTTAGTGAGCTAGGCGAAATGGCTCCAGCTGATGACATAGACAAATTTTATTTTGCCTATTCAATTGAAAATTGTCTGATGTATCCTCTCCTTCCATGTTGTTAAGAACACCACCTGAAAATGTGGTAACTGGCATGGAATTTTTGAGTCATGTATGATTTACTATGTTTCTGACATCATGGAATCCTACGATTGGAAAAATTGAATAAATATGTTATTAGACAATACACTTGTATGTATGTGTTGGTGTGACATGGTTGTGATCATTAGTTAAACATTGTATACCTGCAACATTTCCATGCTTACACAAGTATCTAGTTTTGGCATTTTGAAGTTCACACAGCAGTACATATATGATGCTAGAGGTGAGAGATACTACAGCAGGCAATGAGTTTCTGACTAGTGTTTTTATTACATTGAACAAGGAGAAAATAAACGTAAAAAAACAAACAGGGAAAACCAAAAGTGAATAAGTCAGCCATGCTGATTGTAACCAAAGTTGTAGATGTCAAATTGTTTGAAGTCCAAAGTCAAAAATACTACTCCCATCAGAAAGGGAAAAGTGTCCTGAAATAGTCTGCAAAGTTAATGTGTTGCACACACTGGAGGAAATTAGGTGTGAAGTTTCTTGCTGGTGGTGGTCCTGCCATCTGCACCTCCTGGATGTTTAAGTGGATGTCCCCTCTTGCGTGGGAGGGAGGGATCCTCTGCTGCTAAAACAGGGGTCTGTACAGACGTGTCTTCCACTGACAGGACCTCCCTTCCTGTGGCTGCCGCAGATGTAGATGGGCTGGATGTAGTTGGACCTCAGAAAGAGGTAGATAGTGGTAGAAAATCCCTGCAGAGGGTGATGTTGGTTTTTGCAGCTCCCTAATGAGCTGGCCCATGTTGGTGCTGTGAATTGTCAGCACCTCGTATATGTTCCTCTGTGGCTGTTGTTTTTCCCGGATTTCTAATAATACCTGGCCCATCACGTCTTTAGACTCCTTGTAGGCTCCTAAGTCGTGTGAGTGTCCTGAGTGGCCTTATTCAGGGAGTCCACAGTTACCCTCCTATCATCCCTGACCCCATGGGCCTGTGCTCTTGTCCCAGGCTGTACCCTCCCACTGGTTCATGGTTCTTCAGTGACTGGGTTGGTGAATGTAACCTCAGGATCCAGGACTGGGGGCACAAGATGTTAGTGAATGTGCTAGGTACACAGGTTTCGGGGACTGGGGTTGGCTGACGTGCTGGTGTGGACTCAGTGAGGCTCACTGTTGCCATCTGCCAAGTCTAAACAGATGTGCCAGGAAGATCATCCACATCCACATCTGCAGAAGTGTTGTCATCACTGAAGGCTTCATCCAGAGTTGGTTTGGATTTCCAACCTCTGCCCAGGTGCTATGCCAGATTGTGGCATTAAACTAGCTAAGAAGACATTTGGAGACATTCAATACATGTACTAGAAGTGAGCTGCTCATTACATGTTCTGATATGTTGTATTTTAGATTTAAAGTTAAAGTTTGTAGATATATATATATATATATATATATGTATAGCGCACCATATCACCTGTGAGGGTATCCAGGCACAGGGATAGGCATGGGGAGATTAAGTGATTTGTAGGGATGTGCGTAGTTCACGAAGTAGAGCTACGCGAAGGGCACTTCGCACTACGCGAGCTACGCGTAGCACTACGCGAACTGCATAGTAGCATGTTCGCACTGTGCAAGATGTCGTTTTCAATGATTGCACAGTGCAATCATTGAAAACAGCATCTTGCACAGTGCAAGCTGTTCTTTTTTGCCGCCCGAGTAGATTTTTACTCGAGCTGCTGCTTTCTCAACACAGACTGGTAGTTTCTCACCTGACCTCCCCTCGTTGAGAATCTTGCAGGGAGGTTTATTTTCCATGCTCGCGATCGGCAACTTGATGTTGCTGATTGGGAACAAGGAAAAACTCTTGCGAGGATGTCATTATGCTTGCTCGCAGTGGCCTACTTGACGTTGCGGACCACAAGCAAGCAAAAACTGACCGCTGCACTACGCTACGCATATTTGCACTGTGCTACGTGCAGTCCGCGTAGTGCGAAGTTGCGCAATTTTCACAAACTACACGAGCGTAGCGTAGTGCTTTGCCCAGAGTTAGTGATTTGCCCAGAATCACAGGGTGTTGCGGCATTACCGAGGCTCAAACCCAGATCCTCAGCTCCCAAGTCAGCAGCTCAGCGCCACATCCTCTACCCTCATTAGGAAAGAACATTCAATATCTCAAACATGCAAGGCAAGGCAATGGAGAAGTAACAAGTGTATTTCACCATTCCAAGGCCTAGTTGTGTACAATACAGGTGAACACACAATTGGTTGTATATTTCGCATTAGTCATCATTTGAGCAGTGCAGAGTTAATGGGTCACCTACTACTTCTACTCAGCTGATTTACCTACATTCTTTACAATTATTTGAGGTACACACTTGGGGGCCCATTAGGATGGCGGGCGGATTGCCCCCGCCAGGCTGGCGGTAGCCACCGCCAGCCTGGCGGGGGCAATCCGCCCGCCATCCGCACCTAAATACCCCCCGCCATATTAGGATGGCGGGGGTACCGCGGCGGACAGAAAGTCAGTCCGCCGCTTTTCCACCCCGGTCGCCTTGTGGCCAGGGTGGAAAAAGATTAATATGGTGGCGGTGTCTATGAGACACCGCCAGCCATATTAGGATGGACTTAGGGAGATGCCGCCAAGGAAAGGCATGCAGTCTTCACTCTAGGGGCCCCCTGTGGGCCCCCAGAGTGAAGGAGAGGTGGGGGCTGCACACGGGGGGTACCTGTGGTACCCCCCTTCATTTGCATATACAGAGCGGCAGGCACCGCGCGATGCCTGACGCTTTGTTTATGCAAATGCATTAATGCATTTATAGCATTGTGGCGGGCGGTGCAGAGAGCACCGCCCACCACAATGCTATAAATGCAGGATGTGCCCACCACTGTGGCGGGCACATCCTAATACCCCCCACGGGACCCCCGCCCTAATGGTGAGCTGTCCCGAATTCCGTCAGGATGGCGGGAGGACAAAGTCCGCCCGTCATTCTGATGAGCCCCTTGGTATGGTGTCACTCATGCCATCAAAAGTTTCAGTAGAGGAGACCAGGACCACATCAAGCTAAGTAGGCATAAATGTCTCTGAGTAGAGCATTGTATGTAGATTGCTCAGGCCATGAGAAGTGAGCAGCAGTTGTTACATGTAAGACAAATGAAAATAGGCAAAACCACTATTGCATTTAGTTTTGAGGTAAAGAAACAGGGCTTTATGTTAGTTGTAGTCATTTCAAAATCTACTTGCCAGCACTCGCCAACTGGTTAGAGTAACATACATGTTGCAAAAATGCAGTTGGGCTGAACCGTACATTTATATATTGACACATATCATGGCTCCTGGGATGATGATTTTATAGTAATACACTTACAAACAGCATTGCAATATGTGGCATGTAGTGAAGATTGATACATTTGATATTATATGCAACAATGCACATTGCAACTGCAAACATCTCTGATACTTTGAGTATTGCATGTTAAAGAAAGTAGATAGATAACTTAACAGCAAAAGGTGAAATGAGAGCAGAGACATTGAAGTGTTGTGACAGTTAATGAGGTGTAACTTACCAGACGCCACTCCCCCAGCTATTCTTGTCAAGCACTCAGAAAAAAGGATGGTGTAGACCTTCTCTTCCCAAGGAAAAGTTGTAATGGGGGCTGGGAGGACCACCACCATTCTTCTGAGGCAACAGGTGGTGCTTGGAGGCCAGGTTGTGGGCCTTCATCCTCTGGTTGTGCCACGTCTTTATAATGTCTGCCTTTGTGCGCAGGGTGGTATCTTCAGCATTCACTTGGTTGACTGTCTTGGACCACAGTTCCCTTTTCCTACTGAGAGGAGAATGTTGGACTTTGGCTCCAAACAATTGTGGCTCTATTCTTATGATTTCATCTACCATAACTGACAACCCAGCCTCTGAATAATGCAAATTTTTTCGGGGAAATTAAAGTAGGTGACAATGACTAACAAATAACACTAAAAAGTGTGTAAAGAGTTTTTAATTAGGATTGGGAAAAAAGGGAAACCTAATGATGCCAGTTGCTGCTCTGAGGTGTTGTGCTGCTGTGTAGAAGCGAAGGATCATGTTCTGGGATGGGGTGTGTTTTACAGTGTAATTTGCAGGTGTGTACACTTGTCCAATTGATATCAGCAGTGCAGTTTTTGAATCCATCAAATAGCCACTGTTCTGGTGCTTTTCTGACTGTGTGCCATGGCATCAGCAGCCGTCGGGGAACCACCGCAATGGAACCACCAGTACAACTTTAATCTGTTCTGTGGGAAACTATGGCTCTGGCATTGCAGTTCGCCACAGCCCACCCGGGAACAACTCCGACAATGGTCTGCAGTTCTGGCATCATGCATTGTAATACGGTGGGCAGAAGACCACCGGCTCAGCTGTCTTTTTGGGACTACTGACACTGCGGTACAGCACCAAAACTTGTAATCAGACCTAAAATCAGCAAACAAAAAAAGTAGGATTAAAGGCAAAAAGTTGGGGGAAAACCACACCAAGGATGTCAGGTCCAACAGCGATGAAATAATGATGCGAGGGACTAGAATGAGGTTGATTATGCATGTTTGCATGTGACACATATAATGTAAATCTAACTACAAAGCAATAACAATCTGTATATGGTAGGGTTTCACAGGACCACACAAAAAGGTGGTGGTGAAGAGGGGATACACAATAAATGGTGGGTGTTCACCCTCAAGAGAGAAAGGGTGTGTGGGTGTTACAACATCGAAAGGAGTGGTACAGCTGTAAAGGAGAGAGGGGTAAGATGTTTAGAAGTGAAAGCGATAACTTGAGCGGTGCAAGCAGTATAGGTTTTAAGCTCCTTCCATAGATAGAGAAGGGATGGAGACTGCCAGATCTGGACTGACATTTCTCTTTGCAATTTGGCACTACTTCTTCTCACTGTTAGCAGTGGTATTATTTTCTACTGATTTGCTGCCCTAAGATTCCTAGGCAGTGATGTCAATTATTTGTACTCTGCTTGCCACCTCACTGTCATCTCAGGTAATATTCTGACCCCAACATGTATATTTTGGCCTTTGGTTTACAGAATTATCTTCACAAGGGGTTAGAAATGGGATAACTCCAAGGCCTCATAAGTTGTGTTTCATCTTTCCATTCAGGACCCTTCTCTAAGTACTGCTCCTGGGAGGTTTCCAGAATCGTCACTGAGGAAAGGTCCTTTCAAGATGCGGGTGCCATGAGATTGGTCCTCAACAATCCCCCACTGTGTCTTCAGTTTCCTTGGTTGCCAAATACCACTGGTGCATTTTCATAAACCGTGTGTCCCATCGGTAACTACCAACATGACTCATACATCTTCTGGGAATTGAGTTCTCTAAAAGCAACTTTCATTGCTAATTACTTTCAAATTTCTACGAGAAGAAGTGTCTCGTAGTCTCATCAGTTGGTTCACCATTCAGTCAGCCACTGTGGCATCCTATTTGCGGTGCGTGACCACCGCACCACTGGCGGCCAGTCCCAGCACCGCTAGGGTGGCGGGCGGATGGAAGTCCGCCCGCCATCCTAAGAGACCCCATAGTTTAGAGATGAAGGTCTAAGGGCCCAATTCACAAAGGTAAACTTTTACCTTTTTGAATCAGGCCCTTGGTCGTTAATATACTTTTCAATATAATCGTCTAAACATTCGTCTTTCAAGTTTTGTTATGTTATGTATGGATAATGGTCATGTTTCTTTGTTGTCTATATCAAGGTTAGTTTCTGAAAATGGATTTATCAATAATACAGATTTACCAAACTACTGAACATAGCCTCGCTCCTGGATTCTAAGTTAAAACATGGGGCATAACGGATAAATACAAGCATGTCTTAGATTAACACGTTTGTTTAAGTAGCCAAATCTAAGCACCTTTAATAATGCTGTCTTTAATGTACGCTAATCCATCTTCAGAAACTGTATTTTGTAAACAGTCCCATGCTAGGGAGGTTCCACTGATTTTGAGGGAGGTTTAACTAATCTTTTTTTACATGTTAATATACTGGCCCTGTAACTTGCTTGTGGCTTGTGCTAGTGCCAGCTGAGAAAACCGAGAGTAGCAATTATAGGGATACTGAATGCATGGTATCTCTTAAAAGCTGTGACATGGTTATGTAGATAACCATAACTGGTAAGACATTTTTTGGGGGGTTTAAATAAGGCATACAAATGTAACAGGGCTGGCTTTTACACAGACAGCATCGGTTTTGAGATCCATATTTCATGGTAGCAACTAATCAACTACCTTGAGTCTAATGAACTCTTGGACACCACCCAAACCGACTTTCGTGCACTGAAACTACTCTTCTGGCAGTACTAGATAAAAACAGGTGTGTAGTCGACCAGGGTAGAGCCGCCGACTTGATCCTGTTAGACTTGGCGGTGGCTTTCGACACCGTCTGACACAACCACCTGCTGAAAACCCTGCATGAGAAAGGTGTTAGTTCCAAAGCTCTTCAGTGGCTCTCCTCCTTTTTAACAATCAAACACAGACTATACAGTTGGGCGCCTCCTCTTCAACCCCAGTACCAATAAATACGGTATACCACAGGGATCCTCCCTGAACTCCACCCTTTTTAATGTTTACGAGTCCTCATTAGCTAAAATCAGCGGAAAATGGGGCATCTTATGTCTTATGCATATAACACCCAACTGATGTTTGCTCTTGGCGGACACGATGACACAAGGATCAGTCCCACTAGCTGTCTTTCTGAAATCGCTGCTTGGATGTCCTATCACTGTCTGAAGTTAAATGCAGACTAGTCGGAAATTCTTCATTTTGGTGGAGCACATTCAATTTGGAATGGAACGCCACTTGGTGGCCCTTTTCACTGGGCTATGCCCCTGCCCCCAAACAAGTTGCAAAAAACTTGGGCATTCTTGTAGTCACTGCACTCATCATGCAGGATCATCTACATGCACTCTGTGGGAAGAGCTTTGCAACACTCAGGTTGTTGAAAAGACTCTTCCAATTTATCCCCATAGAGTGCAGAAGAACCATTGTCCAAGCCCTACTCATAAGTAGGGCTCCCGGTTTTATGGTATTTATTTTTTTGTCATTTCCATTTGTACTTATCCATATATATATTTTGCCAACTTTATCTGTAGTTATCCATATTTATTATGGGTAATGTGAAAAAAATAAAGCTGAAACTGGTGTATTTCCACATTTATTTACCCAATAACTATCCAGTAATGTTTGAATGACTGTCAGGTTTTAGTGATATGAACAACCACAGAAGATAAATCAATGCACTTATATAACGATATGCACATTTCAGTATCAGCCTTGTGCATATTTCCTGCTGTTTAAGCTTCTTTACTAAAATATATTTCATTTTCAACACCCTCACCTATCAATCTACACATTTATTGGCCTGACAGTCATGACAAAGTGTATTTAGAATCACTCAAAAAGCACCCAATTTCCTTATTTTATTCACATTTGAAAATAAATACAGACAACAAAATAAATAATTTCTGTCTGTATTTAACTGTGAAAATCTGTAAAAACGGAAAACAGGGAGCCTTACTCATAAGTAGGATGGATTATGGGAATGCTCTTTTTGTTGGCATGGCTGACTATCTTTTCTCTCGACTGAAGCTGGTTCAGAATGCGGCTGCTAAATTGGTATGCAAAAAAAATAAGTATAGCTCAACTTCTGAGTGTATGAGGACACTCCACTGGCTCCGAGTCAGACAAAGAGCTACATTTAAGATGCTGGTCCGCATATACAAGGCCTTACTTCATCTTGGACCCAGAATCCTACAGGACAGATTAAATTCTATGCACCCTCTCGAAACTTGAGGTCACACCACCAGGTTCGGGCAGTAACCAAACGTATTAGGAAGTCCAGAGTGGGGGGTCTTTTCTTCTCCCATCTTGCTGCCACGCTCTGGAACGAACTTCCTCCTGAACTTCAAATCATGGACAACTAACAAAAAACACATCTTTTCCCCAAGGAATAATAATTCATAGCACAGTCTCTTCCAAAGAACTGACTCATTAACTGGGTACATTCCCTTGGAACCTTCCCGTGTAGGATGTGCTCTCCTTAGTGCCGTGGTAAAGGATTTCCTTGGAATAAATGTTGTGCTTTATAAATAAATATATAAATAAATGTAACACTTGTGAATTATTTATGCAAGGATGATATCATCTCCGGCTATTATGTTATGTTATGTTATGTTATGTTATGTTATTATTCATTTATAAAGCGCTATATCACCCCGAGGTATCTAAGCGCTTGAATTTCAAACAATGCTCAGCCTAGAATTTACTAAAGTTTATTAAAAGATGCAATAGTAAAAAGTAACAGTGCTTCTGCACCCCACACAATTTCCTGTAATATGAATATTTCTAAATAGCTAAACTATTTTGGGTTTCTGATGGCAATAACACAATTTTCAGTCTCATGGTTTATCATGTCATCATTAACTCTTAATGCTGTTATAAGATCATACTGAACAATTGGGGTAGGGACAGAATATTGAAAATATATTGTCATACTGTTGTGAATGTATCTAGGACCCTAATTAGATATTCCCGATGTATGTAGTGGAGAAGTGTGGCTCACTGGTTAGAGGAGGCAGACCTGGAAGCAGAGGTCAGCCCGGGACCAGGGTTCAATTCCCGGCTCGGCGGGGTCTTGAGTCCTAAAATGTCCATGGACTTGACAATTCTCGCTCCGGTGCCTACTCGATTCATGGGTTCACACTCTGCGACTCTGGGCAATAGCTTGCTTAATCTCCACAACGGCCCCATGCGGCGGGATGCCTGGCTTTCACCTTGCGGATACCCTGCCGGGGTTATCTCACAGGGGAATACTAGGACGGGTTCCCTAAGCAAGCGCTTAGAAACCGCTTGGTGATTTGCGCTATATAAATTCCTGCACATTTATGCCCTCATGTGGTTATAACAAGTCATATCCTTATAAAGGCATACGAATCATATCCATATTAAGTCATAGCCAATGCAGTCCAAATACGGCAAGGCTACTCCCATAGACTCCTAGAAAGTACAACGCGTTCTTAAACAAACCAAGCCTCCAGCAGCCCGGGAATTCCCCCTGCTTCTGTTTTGATTTGTCCTAAAACTCCTGAGAGCCCTGAAAGAACTGCCAGTTCTTAGTGATGTCTACTGTCCAACCTTACGTCAAACTCGGCACCTTCCAGGTATAAATATACCAGCATCTGCCTTAAGCAACACACGGTGGTTTGGAGCAGATCGGCTATCTACTTGCCCGACGCCCTGCTGATACGAGTGCCGAAGGAAGCCGACCCTCCCTGCTGACGCACTGAGAGAGACGCTGTCTTTTCTCTTGTCGAGAAATCCAACTCCAGTGTTTTCCGGTCACCCTTGCGGGTTTCTGGGAGATCGAGTCCTGAGAGAGAGATACAAGACCTACTTCATTCTATACCTAAGGTACGGAGCTGATTAGACCCATAGAGAATTCTTGATTCAGATTCTTGGCAAAAAACTGTAACTCATCTACTCCTTCCCACGTACTAGGCTTAGGTTAGGTGCACTGGGGTAGGCGTATCTTAGAAACACCAGTTGAGTACGGTTAGTCATTATTTTATCATTGTATGTGTTTTATACATTTTAAGTATCTTATGGCTCAGAAACCATATAAATGCTTTTACAGTATTATTTCATAATATTCCTTTTACTGTACGCACTTTACTTTACGACAAGTATTGCAATTGCGGCAATTCATTTCTCTTGCATGAGAAAGAAGACTGCTCAATAAATAACCCTTTTATTGAAAACGCCCGTCTCTCTATTTCTCTGCATTTCTGGTGAAACGAAGCATGCACGATTGACTAGGTAAAATGGCTATCTATTGTTTCCGCGACTCTGGAGATATTCCTTATTGCAGGGGGAACAAAGTTGTCATGTGATATGGTTGTCAGAAGCTAATCCCTTCTTGTCTATCCAGGAAAGTTAACGCCTTCTTGTTTATTTGAGAAAGTTTCTAGTGACCTCTGAGCTAGCTGGCACACACAATTAAGTCTAACATATTCAATAGAGACCTAGTCGACCTCAGTCCTACGTCTAAACTATCGTTTATGTTATTCCAATGCGCAGAGCCTATTGGGAATATAGGAACTACACTACATGGCTCCCAACGTTTGGTAAGGCGATAATTTAACGCTAGATACTAGAGTAACTCAGTCGTGCTTTTCACACAGACCCCTTTTCCAGTAAAAACTCCAATAGACGTCTGGATTGGGTAAAAGGTTAATATCTGCCAAAACTTAGTAGGAACAGATTCCTATGTATTAGTTTTTGGTTTAGTCAACGTTGAAGGATACAGTGTTCCAAAATATTGTGCACCTAATCTTTGTTTCCTTGAAACTTGCTCTGCAAACTTTCAGTCAGCAAAATGACAGAGAGTGACGACGAAAGGGAGAGAGCTAGATTAGCTACTCAACTTTTAGGGGAAGACACAAGTCTCCAACAAAATGACCCAGATGCAATACTCATCCCGGTAAATGTAAGGAAAACCTTAACTATAAAAGTTATAGAAAATGGAGTATCATCAAGAGGTGGTACAGTCATATTTGTTGTCGAGGCACATGAATATCGGCAGACAGAGGTATTCTATTCAAGAATAACTTTTCCAGCAGCAAATGCTGTGACACGCGAGTTCCACTACTACAAAATAGAGGAATCTCCAGAGGAATACACTCCTTTCGAGGAAGTTGAAATTCCAATAACTTACCAGGAGCATGAGCTCTGGGTTTAATGGCGCCCTAAAACTTTAAAATCACATTACCAGGCTTGGTCCACTAGGTAGACCAGGAGCCACATGGCCGGTACTAGCCAGCTATACATCACATCCTGACATTGAAAAAATGTCAAGCGGGGAACTTTTAGTTCAACTAAAATAATTAATTAAAATACATAGACACTTGGTACAATATGTCATGCAGACTTTAACAGTCCAACCAGCAATAAAAATTCCCCAGCACACCCCTCACCAGGGGAACACAAATAAAATTACACCACAAACTAATTAATCAGTCATTGGTAAAATACCTGCAAAACGGGAACAAATTCCGTTCTGGTTAGCTCAAAAAATTACTCAGATAGAGGCAGTTTTTCCTGATACTACCCCTCACGAAAAACACAGAATTCTGACAATCTGTCTACCAATGGGGATTGCACCACATGTGGAGGGCTGTGACACTTGGGGAACAGTCTTTGCTTCAATCTACACAAAAACACATGGTGTTCAGTCTATGGCAGTTATACCAGATGTACTAAGACGGATTCAAAATGAATATGGTCCAGAACCTGCTTTAACTCTAGGTATGAAATTACTGAAAGACTTTAAGCAAGTCTCGGCTATACTACTAGCCAACATAAAAGGAGAAGCAGCATCCGTGGCAATCCACCAAAAACTAAAAGAAACAGATATAGCAGACCAACCTTTTAAACGTGCCAGAATAATTGAAAAATCCTATGAAGAATTAGGTAGAGACAGTTTGGGTGGGAAACCACTAAAACCACAATTAACTAAAAATCCTGAAAAGACTTTCATTAAAAAATAATCTCAATTCTCAAAAGAAGAAGTGGGAGGGTAATAAGCAAACTACTCCCAGAGAAAAACATTACTAGTCCAGAGGAAAGTCGCCCCAACGGAGAGATAGATCTCCAGAAGGGGGGGGGGCAAGTCTCCACAACGGGAGCCTTCTGAAAAAAGATATAACCTTAGAAATAGGGATAATTTGAGAAAACCTGACAGATATCAAGATATTAATACACGTCCCTCTCGATATTTTCAGACTTCCTCACAGAAATCGGAAAGAAAAGGACGGTCTGAACATAAAGAAGAGCGAGTCAAGTCCAAAGACAAAGAACCTGCTCATCAAAGTAAAAAATTATAATTTCCCAGAAAGAAGGTAGCCAGTATTAAAATAAAACATGGCGAGGATCCTGAGGACACAACTCAAGAATGGAGAGTGGGCCCAAACAATGCTAGACAGCGCAGCAGAAGTGACCATAGCTCGCAAGATCCTGATGAATCTTCTGGAGAAAGTGGACACGAATGAATACATTCAAGTGGAAACTGCAGACACCAGAGTTAGCGTGCCCCATAAACTATATGAAATAACATTACGTATAGAGGGGGACAAAACTAGGAAAATAAAAGTCTCTTTTGGGAGAATCTTTCTAAAGGCTATGATATCCTTCTAGCAGAGAAAGACTGGCCACCAGAGTTTGTCAGGGAGTGTCCACAAGGCGACAAAATGATTATGCCTGCCTTCTCAAATCACATTCCAATTCATAAAAAATACACATATGCAAGACAATGGGCAGTGGGCCAAGCCCCTGCATTATATAAAAATCATGTAGGATGGGATGAGGATTCTCCTCACCATAAAATCCAGTTAAAAAATCAACCTACTGCACAAAGGCAGTATTCTGTTAAGCAATAAGCTAAAAAACAAGTCAGGGAGATCTTAGATCAACTTGAGTACCAGGGGGTGATTGAAACCAGACAATTCATATTGTCTAGTATTGGACTACAGAAACTTAAACACTTGTTGCAAAACATTTGCAGTACAAAACTCACACAGTGCAGCACTAATGAATAATATTGTGCGCAAAAAATATAAAACAACATTAGATATTTCAAAAGTTTTTTCTGTCAAAACATTGCACCAGAAAGCAGGTATTTGACCGATTTCTCCAGCATGGGGGCCCAAAAGCAATTTTGTTGTCTCCCACAGGGATTCAAGAACAGCCCAGGAATATTTTCAGCTAGGGTAACAGAGTTACTACAAATGTATGATGATGAGGTATTATCTTATGTCGATGACATCTATCTTACAGACAATGACCTGGAGACACACTTGAAAAGAATGAACACCATCATACTTGGGTTCCAATCTGAAGGGTACAAATTTAACTTTAAAAAGTCACGAATTGCCCACCAGACTGTCCTATTTTTAGGATATGAAATATCAAGTGAAGGCAAAAGCCTAGCAGACAACTTCTTAGAGAAGTGTGCAGTACTCCAAGCTCCAAAAACGCAAAAAAATTTACAATCAATTCTAGGTTTCCTGAACTTTGTAAGAACTTACATTCTAAATTATGCAGAGAGGGTTTAACCACCCTACGAATTAATAAAACCTGATTTTAAACCAATTAATTGGACTCAAAAACACACAGAAATTTTACGATCATTACAAACAGACATGTTAACTAAAACAAAACTGCAAACACGCACAAACGAACGCAACCTTGTAATCCGAGTCATCCCAGGAAGATGTGGATTTACATACCTGACCTCTAATGAGGGAGAAACTGTACCAATAGCTTACAAATCACACTTGTACACACAAGCTGAAATGAATTTTAGTTATACTGATAAAATTCTAACTGCGGTTGAAACGGCTGTAGCAAAAGAAAAAGCTCTAGCTCATGGGAAGAGGATATCTGTTTTAACAGCAGTATCAGCCCTTGAAGCAGTAACAAGACCGAGTATTCCAAATGCTATGGCATTAGATCCAAAATGGATACAATGGGTTAATTCTCTTGATACAACTGACGTGATACACGCATTTGATCCCAGAATGAAAAAGCTAGAACATCTAGAATATGAACAAGAATGTCCTCTGTCGATCGAAATTCTACCTCTGGAACAGTACACCAGTGTAATCTACACAGATAGATTTGCACAACACTACATTGTGGATTAAAATGTTTACAATTCAGCGTGTGCGATTGGTAAAGGTCACTGGTGCTTAGGTAAATTCAGGCCAATGGTCACTAAAACTGAATCAATCGAAAACTGTACAGCTCAGCGAGCTGAACTATGAACTTTGAACATGGCGCTTGAAAATGCAGATCGCGAATTCCCCACACTAATAGTGTGCGATTCGCATTACTGCGTCGAATCTTACTATAATTCCATGCAGACCTGGATTAAAAACGGTTACAAAGATGAGACAGGTGGCACACTAAAATATAAAAAACTATGGGAACAAATAGTTCTTTTACAGAAAGAACTACGAAAGACTCACGTGATACATACTCAGAGTATTCAAGGTGATGGCGTTCACGTTGCAGGGAATTCATTGGCTAACAGAGCCACAGCGGCAGCTGGTCAACCGACTTCCGTAGCTACAAAAAAGCGTTCTAAAAAACAAATAGATGGAGAAATGCTACTAGCAGTAAAAGCCTCAATGGAAGGCAATTATGCGGCGTTACCTCTAAACTATCCACTCGGAAATACATACATAATTGATGCGAACTCCGTTCCGTTTGCTCAAATCCCTGGAGTGGGCGATAGAGTAATTCCAAACACGAACCGGAGAGTCTTCTTGATTCAAGAAGCACACATGGGAATGGGTCTGAGGCACCAAGAGATCCTGAAATCTCTAATAGAATTGGAATCAAAATACTGGTGGCCGGGAATGAGTGTGCAAGTTTATAACTTTGCAATGGATTGTCAAGACTGCAATAGAGATCACAGTTATGAACCGGACCAGATATCTGATTCTAGCACAGTAAGCCCAGCCCAGACACCTCTATTAGACAGCATTAGACTATCTACACGCAGGCGTCCGACCGGAAAAATGCGATCCCATAAATATTAAGATGAGATTCATTTGGATGTGGCCCCAGCGCTTGGCTGACGCCAGAACTGTTATAAAAGATTTGCTAGTCTTTATCGGCACATACGCAATTGGCATGCTACATTCTGACCAGAGTCCTGCGTTTAGTTCTCGAGCTTGCAATGGCCAGCATGGGCTTTGCATTGCGGTACTCTAGTCCATTCCATCCTGAGGGAAATGCGGTAGTGGAGAGAAAAAACCGTGACATAAAGCAATCTATAACAGCGAGGGTATTAGGTTCGGGTGATGGGTTGGTCAAACATCTAATAAGTGTCCAACATAGTCTTAACAATCTGCCAAGAAATTCTCTGGGTGGAATCACTCCGTATGAACTTTTGTTTGGTACAAGAATGATAATCGAAGACCTCGATTGTCAGACTTCAGTGGTGGAACAAAAAGCTTTTGATATCAAAGAACGTTTGGCTGTTTTACAGGACTTGAATGAAACGAGAAGTCTAAGTAACACAAAGCTAAAGCCAACGGCCACTGAAGAGAAACCACCTGTCCCAGCAAGACCTGTCTGGATTCCAAAGATTGGGGATCTGGTCGGAGAAAAGATCGCGGTGAAGAAGGAATTTGGGCCTTCTTACAGAAAAGCAGTACCTGTCTTAGCTATTAGCGGAACAAGATCATTAGTACTACCGCCCCTTGCTGGTAAAAAGGAGAACCGAGTTGTATCAATCGACCTGGTAAAACCACAACCATGTGGCCAATAATAAGTAGTAGGCCCAGTGGACTCCCAAGAAGTAGCAGAAGACCAAACCTTGCTACAATCCAAGAGGTTCAAACTGAGAGACTAATCACATTTGATAAACCCGCAGTGAATTAAAAAAGACTATGCAACAAAGCCATGGAACTTGTGCCTCTTGAAACCCAAATTGCAACAGTTCGTCAAGAAACGCCTGTCTACAATGATGTAGCCTCGGACTATACCAATATGAAAAAGGACAAAGCAACTACAAAGATTAATAACAATCCTGAAGACATCCAAACAATTGACAGAACTGCATCTGGCTACTTTATCAACTTTGATGACTTTTCTGATGATCTAAGTGAAAATGGAGAAAAGCCAGCAAACAAGACTTTCAAAGACAAAATTACAGAACTCTTTCATCAACTTGCAGAAACATATTTGATTTCATCATGGATTGAACTGTGGATTGTGTTAGGTGTACTTTTCCTCCTGATCTGGCTCATCTTAGTTTTAAGCTTGGGAAGAAAGATTGATGGAAAATACAGTACAATGGACACAGCAAGTCAGAACATCAACTTGGTTCTAAAACCTTACAGATAATCTCACATTGAAAAAAGAGAACTATCAACAGTGAACATCACAGCCATTCCTATACCTGGTGGTGTAGCATGGGAAAATACTGATTACGAAATCTATGGCCCGGTTGAACTCTTGAAATATCCACACCAGTTCAAGATTTCTTTAAGTGACTTTGTATCACCTAGTACTTTCTCTGATAATTGGGACTTTGAAAATATTAATAATATGATGTCAGATTTAGAAATGTCAGCAAAGTTTACAGAACATGATTATTTACAGGGTTCATCGAATTATGAAGAAATGTATTGCTTCAATCATTTTGGGCATCATTATTTGCATAAATTTGCTAATCCTAGAAATGTGTTCAGTTATAATCAGTGGGAACATTGTCCAACTCCACCAAAATGCAGTTCGAAAACATTTTATGAGAAATTCCCATACTTCTCAGGGTTTAATGTCACTGATCCAGAAATGTTTTATTTAAAATTATGAATAAGACAGGAATGAAAAACATGTTGACAAATACTAAACTGATTTATTCTGAAAAGTTTTATGAAAAAATGTCTACATTTGGTTTTGAATTTTGGAAAAACAACATTGAGACAAAAACTATTTGGGGTACAAAAGATTGGCAGGTACAAGGTTTAGAATCATTATTTAGAGCCTGCATGATCCCAGAACAAATAATGTTCCTGAATGATACCATTCAACAAACAATCTGTCTTGGCTTAGCCAAGATAAAAGATTTAAACAACCCGTCTATACCAAAGCCTATGCCTGATAGAAATAACACTACAGATGAGGGGTTAGACGTGTCCTATATTTTAAAACAAAACAGAACAAATCCTAATTGGAGAAAATGGTTGATCTGGCCCACAGACACTAATAACTGTCAAGATAGATTCCTAAACAAAATACAGGGGTTCAAACAGAATAGGCCAGACCCAAGATATTCCCAGAGACAACATCCAGGAATAATTACAACATACAGTGTAGGAAAACTTTGTCTCGAATGGCTACAGAAATCCACACTACCCGAAATTAAGCAACACTTAACTTTACTTAAAAAAGGTGCTGACTTGCGAGATTTCTTACTGGGACCTCGCAAACAGCGTCAAAAACGTTTCATATACGCCGGTATATACGCAGCTTACAACGAAGCTTAGAAAGTAACACAAATTGAAACTGCTGAAAAAATACGAGAAATTGATCGTATTAATTTGGAAAAATCACTTTCTGTAGTGGACAATGGGTTAACGACTCTGTCCTCCAGAATTTATTCACTGGACAGCATTGTATCATCTGCTATTGATATAATAGAACAGGATATGCTAATGTTACAACATGGCCAGTCCCAATAACGTTCTATTGTACAGTTAGGCTGGACGTTACAAAATTTGCGTTCAGGCAACGTGCCATGGCGTCTAATCAACACAACGTCATTATTTACGATCTATAACCTTACTGATAAACAAATCTCTTTGGCACAAAGAGGGGCAGATTATACGGTGCTGAGCATTGAAAAACTCGAAAAATTGCCATTGACAATGTCAGAAAGACCTGTCATTGAATGGATAATACATGGCACCATTACAATCCCGATAACAACTTTTCAGTTTCAATTTTGCCAAAAGTATATACCAGCAGGCCTGTATGAAAGGTTGGGTAAAAGATACATCAAGTCAACCCGGAATTTGCCTTATACACATAGATGTTGAAGTGGGGGCAAGAAAGAGGTATTTCTTACTGGTGACAACTGTAAAAAATCACTAAGCAGTACACTTCTGTGTCAAGGAATTAACTTGCATGGAGCCTGCGAAGGTTCTTCAAATAGCCTTTCATGTCACCTGCACGGCACCCCTGCTACGCAGATAGAGCCTTTTTTCAGACAGCTTTCCAACCGCAGCTAAGTTCTAATAAGTGACCACAGCTGTTGTGGCATGGTGCCAGGAAAAGCCTATCTCGTGAGCGTTACTTCCATGGTCACTTGTTGTATGCAAGTATTATATCCAAACAGCAAACCAGACATGGAGGCGGCAATATGGCCTTCTTTGAATATCTCTTCTATTCGAATTGATACTTTAAGCAGAAGAAAGTCTATTCTTTTACAAACAACTGTGCCTTTAACCTCGTCTAGAGAAATGTATGATCTGCAAGTTGCAAGGACAGCAGCAGAGATACATGCATTATTATCAACAAATTGCCCCGTACATTTCGTAGAACTGTTAAGTCAAATCTTAAACATGTCCGATACCAGTGGCATCACACATGTATTAATGACAATTTTTTCGGGACTGCTAGCACCCTTTGAAGCAGTTCTTGGCATCTTCCCGAATTTTGTGCATTCTGTGTTCGGCGGCCTGCCTCTCATCTTGGGACTCTTATTTTTGTTCCTTCTGCTCCGATATGGCAAGTCAAGTCACAGACAAAACTCAGGCTACAATGGAAGACACGATCCTAGCAATGCAATACCGAGAGCGGATCACTAAAGTCCTCGGCTTGGCTCGGCTAAGAGATCTGAATACTACCTGGTTTCTTTCATTCAGACCAATCTGGCAAGATATCATCCTACCTGTTCTACGATGCTTGCTTTGCGGAGAAGAATGCGTGTTAGACGTCTGTCTCACACTCCCATCAGCAGTACCTATGGATGTCGATACTTTGCTTGGTTTGGTAACGGCTCATGCAATGTGTTGTCCCCAGCGGCTACCCATTCTGATGACGGCATTCGTTGAGACCTCACCATTACGATTCGGTGGCGGTGAGGTACGAGATGAAAGCGGCACACAGGTATAACCTTCCGTGACCATTGCTGATCTAAACACTGATGATGGCAATGCATCGCACATATGCACTATTTCCACTTTTTCGGATTTGGCCCAACTTTCACCTACTGTTGTAGAAATTTTTCACCAGCCTATCTGAGTTAATGTTCTCTCCTAACAACGAGAATAATTTTTGAAATAGCGAGCACACAGCGTTCCCTGAACTTTGAATTCGGCCTTCAGTTTTGATAAACTATTTTTCTTCCCGAAAAGCGAAATTATTTTTTCTCCAGTTCCCAAAATATTTACCCTTTTTTTTGGCACATGATACTCTGCTTAAAGTAGAACTAGTCTTAGAGAACAAGATTTCTATTTTTAAAATATCTAGAGACAATATTTTGACTTAGCCTCTAGCACATGTACAGTATTGTATAAATATGTGATGAAATGGTCTCGACCTTCTCTTCTGTATTAAGAGCCATTTCATAAATGTAAATTTTGTGATTCATTCAGTCAACATTCTAAATGTACAAAATATGCATTTTCCTAATCATACCGCTTCTTACTAAAAGCGTACAGTATTAAACAAATTTTTCGTGTATTTACCATTTCAAATGCTAACTATGTATTTTGGGGTGGGCTGAAAAACACATGCATCGTTATATGTTTAGTATTGCTTAGTATTTAGTAATGATGGACATTATACGTGGAGTGGGTGTTGTGAATGTATCTAGGACCCTAATTAGATATTCCCAATTTATGCCCTTATGTGGTTATAACAAATCATATCTTTATAAAGGCATAAGAATCATATCCATATTAAGTCAATGCCAATGCAGTCCAAATACGGCAAGGCTACTCCCATAGACTCCTAGAAAGTACAACGCGTTCTTAAACAAACCAAGCCTCCAGCAGCCTGGGAATTCCCCCTGCTTCTGTTTTGATTTGTCCTAGAACTCCTGAGAGTCCTGAAAGAACTGCCAGTTCTTAGTGACGTCTTATGTCCAACCTTACGTCAAACTCGGCACCTTCCAGGTATAAATATACCAGCATCTGCCTTAAGCAACGCACGGTGGTTTGGAGCAGATCGGCTATCTACTTGCCCGACCCCCTGCTGATACGAGTGCCGAAGGAAGCCGGCCCTCCCTGCTGACGCACTGAGAGAGACGCTGTCCTTTCACCTGCCGAGAAATCCAGCTCCAGTGTTTTCCGGTCATCCTTGCGGGTTTCTGGGAGATCGAGTCCTGAGAGAGAGATACAAGACCTACTTCATTCTATACCTAAGGTACGGATCTGATTAGACTCATACAGAATTCCTGATTCAGATTCTTGGAAAAAAACTGTAACTCATCTACTCCTTCCCATGTACTAGGCTTAGGTTAGGTACACTGGGGTAGGCATATCTTAGAAACACCAGTTGAGTACGTTTAGTCATTATTTTATCATTGTATGTATTTTATCCATTTTAGGTATCTTATGGCTCAGAAACCATATAAATGCTTTACTGTACGCACTTTACTTTATGACAAGTATTGCAATTGTGGCAAATAATTTCTCTTGCATGAGAAAGAAGACTGCTCAATAAATAACCCTTTTATTGAAAACGCCTGTCTCTCTATTTCCATGCATTTCTGGTGAAACGAAGCATGCACGATTGACTAAGCAAAATAGCTATCTATTGTTTCCGCGACTCTGGAGATATTCCTTATTGCAGGGGGAACAAAGTTGTCATTTGATATGGTTGTCAGAAGCTAATCCCTACTTGTCTATCCAGGAAAGTTAACGCCTTCTTGTTTATTCGAGAAAGTTTCTAGTGACCTCTGAGCTAGCTGGCACACACTAGTCGACCTCAGTCCTACGTCTAAACTATTGTTTATGTTATTCCAATGTGCAGAGCCTATTGGGAATATAGGAGCTACCCTACAATACCAAAATATTGTTTAACGAATATTGTTATGTCAAAAATATCATGGACATAAACATCGAAGATATAGTGTGTCAAGCCTTGTTTTTAATATTTTTAATATTTTTGTAAAATATATTGTTTACTAAAATATTATTTGATGTAATATTGATTTTGATGGTATTAATGTTAAATAGTTGTGGTAATTGTCAAATTTATTTTATGATTTACATTTTTGGAACAGTTTAATAATATGGTCCAAATTATGAGTCTGGTGGTACGAGGTCTGTCAGATTCAAGGGGGGTGCATGAGCACACCATAGGCACACCAGTAGTTCGACCACCCCATAATGAGTTGGGAGGTCGGACCAGCATTACACTGCCATAGCTGCCAGGAAACTGCTGTATCTTTATCTTATCTTATCTTATCCAGAATTTGTACAGCGCACGTACACCCGAGGGTTTCATGGCGCTAACCAACAATGCTAGAAGCTAAACCCAGCGAGGAAAAAGGGGAGTTACGCCAGCGTCTGCAGAAAGAGCCACGCTTTGAGTTGCTGCCTAAACTGGAGAAGAGTGGTAGAGGAACGAATCTCCAGGGTGAGGGTGTTCCATAGCTTGGCGGCAAGCGTGGCAAACCTACGTCCTCCCTTTTGTTGTAATTTGAAGCGGGGAACAATCAAGAGGGTTTGAGAGGCAGACCGAAGATTGCGTGAAGGGATGTATTTAGGCAAAAGGTTCTGAATGAACCTGGGGCTACGAACATTAAGGGTTTTGAACGTCATGCAGGCAGCTTTGAAGAGAGTGCGTTGTACAAAAGGAAGCCAATGGAGTTGCTTAAGCAGCGGTCTAGCGTATCCTGGCAGTGGTATGGCGGTCAGGGCCTCACTAATATTCTGGCGGTGCCACAGTGGCACTGCTGTGCATATTTGAGTTTCAGGGCCGCCAGTGCTGTCATGAAGGTCATTCCTCCATGAAAAGGTTGGTGTTCCTGAAACAAAGGGGAACCTGTTGTCCATTCGCATGAGGATGCATGTAGGGGGGCACAAGATGTGCCCCTCTGTGTCCATGCACCTCAGTTTCAGTACGACATAAGCTTTAAAGTCCATGCCATGCAGACCTGTCTTTGGCGTTCCAATTGCAGTGCTCATTTTCATAGGCACCAACATGGGAATGCCAAAAACAGCCCACCAGAAATGAAGAAACTCGCAATCTGCCGGGCAGTGTAATCACAGGTCTGGCAATGCAGGAGCAGGCCACCGGCATGGCAGCCTGCTCCCGCACAGAAAAACCTGTATTTAGGCTCTACGTATATTTATTATAATTTTTAAAATATTTATTGAATTTTGTTTCATAATGTATTTATTTTTTAATTTTCAATTAAAAAAAATATATAAATTTAAAAGCAGTTTGGTAAAAGGATCTTTGATTTATAGGGGAAAGGGTGGAGAGATTTTTAAAGTATGTTTGTGCAAAGAATTGAGTTATCTTACATATATTGTTTACATTTTTTTTAAAGTTTTTATTGTTCATCAACATCAGGCTTATAGTTTCATTATATTATTCATCAAGATCAGATAATTAACAAAAAATATTCCTTTCGGTAAATTAGTCCTTATGCAAAGTTCTCATACAAATTCAGCCTTCCTTTTTTCTTCCTAGCTCAAAATGATACAAACTGTTAAATATCTTGCTACAAACTTAAGTCTCCCCCAATTTTCGTTTCCATTCTATTATTGGAGCCCATATCCGTCTCGCAACTTCTTTTTTTGCCCTTCCTTTTTTCTCAAATAGGGCCTGTTCCAACGTAAACATCGCCAAAGCCCTGGAGACCCATTGTTGTAATGTCGGTGGTCTTTCCAAAGCGACGCTATGCATAGTCTGCTTAATACCATGGCTATATACAAAAACTCATAGTGAGGTATTTCCAAACCATGCTTTGTTACTCCTAAAATCATTACTTCGTCACTTAATGCTAGGTTCATTCCCAGCGAGTTCTTAAAGAATTGTTCCAACTCTTGTTTATATATATATCTAAAGCGGGGCATGAAGCAAACACATGAATAGTATCGGCTTGATTAGACTGACACCTCGGACAGGTTATGCCTCTATTTCCACCCCACTGTGCCACCCTGTGGGGAGTGTGGTATAGTTCGAACAGGGTTTTATATTGCTGGGTTTGCAGATTTGTTGCCCTCAGCACAGTGTTTAACATGTTTAATGATTTCTCAGCCTCATTCCCTGCCAACCCCAATTTTGTTCCCCATTTCTCATACATTTTATTAGAGTTGTCTTCCTTATATTTACAGATTTCGCCATATAATTGAGATATGGAGGTACCAGTTTCTTTTCTTATATCTTCCATTATATCTATTTTTTGCATATCGGCGCCCCCACCACGCTTTTTGGATATAACTGACCTAACTTGTAGATATTTATAAAATTCTCTATGACTTAGATTATATAGCCTTTGCTCACTCTCATAGGTGATTATTACCCCTGCCGCCCCTATCAAATCTCCTATAGTTTTAACCCCTTGCCTATCCCAGCCTTTCATTACAGTGTCATGGTATATTGCTGGGAGCGATGGATTCCCATATAGTGGTGTATAATAGCTCATTCTGCCTAATTTTATCTTCTTTTTAATAGTAGACTATATTGTTATAGCGGCCCCCAGGGTTTTAAAGCGTACCTTCTTATAATAGCTTTTATCCGTATATTTGAGAAGCCATCTATCCGAGTCTTTAACCAAAAGTTCATATACATCTGGAATCACATTCCTCCCTCTCCATTTATCCGTTATATCTCCCCCCAGCATCCTTCTTATGTACTGCAAAACTGCAGCCCAATAATAGGCTTTAAAATCCGGAAGCATTAACCCACCACGTTCCCGAGGTAGCGATAACATTTTTTGACTGCGGCGTGTTCTTCCTCCTGCCCATATAAAACTGTTTGTTACTCCTTCTAACTCCCTAAACCATTTATTGTCAAATAGCAGGGGAATAGTCCTAAAGAGGTATAATACTTTAGGTAAAAATGACATTTTTATCATATTACACCGGCCAATTGTGGTCAAATGAAGATTGTTTAATCTGTTAAACTCAAGCTTGGCTTTGCTGATTATAGGTTCTATATTTTTTGCCACCACTGTTGATATATCAGAGGTAATTAAAACCCCTAGATACGTCGCTGTTCCAGTGATTCTTTGGTCCACCAGCGTTATTTTTTGGTTTACTACAACCTGTGTTTTATCAGCATTTAACTTGTATCCTGATAGTTTTCCATATATAGCTGCCTCGCTTTCTATTGCTCGCAGTGCCGATTCGGGATCGCTTGATGTAACCGCCAAATCGTCCGCGTACCCCCAAATTTTTGTTTCGTAACCATTCAAAACAATTGGTCGAATATCTATATTCTGTTCTATTTTTCGTATAAATGCGTCTATGTATAGGGCAAAAAGGAGCGGAGAGCACGGCCACCCCTGTCTGGTTCCCCGCCCAATCGTTATTATATTGCTCATTTCGCCCATAATCCTAAGTTTTATTTTTGGATTAGAGTATAATGCTCTTACCGCATTTATATATGGGCTCCCTAGATTCACTTTTTCTAGCACTGCCCAGAGGAATCCCCACGAGACCCTATCAAATGCTTTCTCCGCATCTAATAATATTAATGACATAGGGTCTCGTGAGGCTGCTGTTCCATCAAACAGGGTCAACACTCTCCTAATATGCTCTGCAGTGCCTCTCCCAGGTATGAACCCATGTTGTCTGGGGGATACGATCTTGCCTATTACGCTCCCTAATCGATTTGCCAGAATTTTCGAATAAATTTTGGCATCGCTGTTCATTAAGCTAATAGGTCTATATGACCCGGGATTAGTCGGTGGTTTATTTTTTTTAATGGACACAATAATAACTGCTTCGCTCCAAGACTCTGGGGGGAGAATACCATTTTGGATATTAGTTATTAAATTAAAAAAGTCCCCTTCTATTTCAGGCAAAAAGGTTTTATAGAATTCTAGCGGGATGGAGTCTGGGCCAACAGCTTTTCCGGCTGGGAGATCAGAAATTGCTTTCTGCATTTCCCCTCGATTAAATATTGTTTCAAGAGCCCCTTTATCGGCCTCATCCAGCCTTTCTAGATTTGCACCTTCTAGAAACTCCTCTATATCTCTTATCTCAGCCCCTTGATCCGGACTGTAAAGTAGCTGATAAAATTCTTGAAATCTTGTGCATATATCCCTAGGTGTAGTTACTTTGCTTCCATCTTGTAGCGTAATCTCCGCAATATCACCCTTTGTGGTTGCCTGCCTTGTTCGAATAGCTAATATGCGGCCGATCTGTTCGCTATATTCGTATTGTTCCTTCCTCCATGCCAGGTACTTCCCTGCTGCTTTAGATGCGAATATTTCCCCCACTGCAGCTTTAGCGATTGTTAATTTCTGCAATATTGTTGTAATATCTTCCTTAGACCTGATGGCCGCAACAAGTTCTTCCTCAATATTAGCCACCATTCTTATTTTCTCTGCCATCTCCTCCCTTTCTGTCTTATTTCGTCTTATTGAATAGCTAAGTGTCTCTCCCCTTATGCCTGCTTTCATTGTGTCCCAGACTGTAGCAAGTGATGCTGTTCCTCGGTTTACCTCTAAAAACTCTTTCAGCCATTCTCTCATATACTCTATATACTTAGCATCTTGGAGTAGGGCCCTCTCGAAAGACCAGTTTGAGGTTTGTTTATGTTGCGTTGGGATTGAGATATCTAAAATCAGCGGATTGTGGTCTGAAATGACCCTTGGAAGCCTATACACTTTTCCTATAGCTGCTATTGTAGGGGAAACCAAAAAGTAGTCCAGTCTTGCTAATGTTTTGTGGGGTGCCGAAAAATACGTACTTCCCCCACCAACATTATGTTGCTGTTCCCACATATCTATTAAGCCATTATCTTCCATAAGCCTTATCAAAGCTGCGTGACTTCTCATTTTCCTCCCTACAAATTTTTTGGGATCATTCTTCCATAGCCCATTCAGACCGTTAATATTTAGATCCCCACATATCACCAGGAGCTGAGGCCAGTTAGCCAATTGTGTATTCATCCCATTAATCATTTCAGGATCATCGACTGTCGGAGCGTACAGGGAACAAAGAGTAAAATTAAACCCCTTCATCTGGCATTCCATGAGCACCCAATGCCCATATGGATCTACCTTCTGTCTTTTAACAACCACACCGCCATGTTGTGCTAATACAGCCACCCCTCGAGTCTTTGTCCCTTGTGTCGTGTAGGAGAGCAGTTGGAACCCTAGCTGGCCCAGTAATCCCTTTTGGGCCACCTCTATATGCGTCTCTTGTAGACAGAGCACATCAACATGCATGGTTTTTAAGTACTCCCACACCTCCCTTCTCTTCCTTCCATCATTTAATCCACAAACATTCAATGTGCCTATCCGCATTGATATTCTTGTTTTATACTCATGTCAACGTTCAGCATTCCTTCAATTCTTTCATCTTTTATAATCTGATTTTTCTGATCCTCTTCTTGTCTTATCTTATCCTGATGTGATGATTTTTTTGTTTTTTCCCCCCTCCCTCCCCCTCCACCCCTCCCCCCTCACCTGTTAGAGCAAGCAGGCCGCTGGCCTCTGTGATGGAGTCTGGCTATCGACTCCCCTTTGCCGACCTTTAAAATTGCATTAAATCTCCTGAATAGATTACTACAGTTTGATATCTTCACATCCCCTTTACCCATATCACCATAGCTTTACCATTATCTTCATCATTATGTACCATTGTCCTTATTTTGTCCCCAGCCAATATTCCCAACCCCTTTGTCCCTAATCCTCTCTCATCCATATATTATCTCTTTATATGTTATGGACAAGTTACATCAATCTTAGACCCACATGTGCTTTGTCTGAATACGTGAGTAAATTAGAAAATACATCATCAGAGAAGTCTTCAAGGTTTGTCCCTCGCCTCATTGCTGTTCTCTCCACTAACTCGTATTGTGTCCATATATTCCTTTGCTTGAATTTCGGAAAAGAAAACCCTGGTGGAGTTCTTATATATTATTTTAAGTTTTGCCGGGTTCATTAGATATGCTTGCAAGCCCATCTTGTGACATGGATCCAGTAGTTCCCTGAGTCTCCATCTTCTTTCGACTGTGCTATGACAATAATCTGGGGTTGAAAAAAAGGACTGGCTTTCGAACATCCGTTTAGCATTGGGGCGAGCTTTTGCATATACTTCCTCCCTCAGTGAGAAGTTGCCAAAATATACTAATATAGCTCTTGATATTGGTACCTTGTTTACATTTTTATGTAGTAATCTAAACTTTTTTAAATTAAAATATGAAAAAATATATGTAATGGTACAAAATGTTTTATTTTGGAAAATGTTTGCATTTTAATACTTTTTTAAAGTGTAGGTTATATATTTGTATCATTTATTCCTAAAAATCCTTCAATGTTGTTAATATTTATTTCATTTTATGTTCATGTTCCTTAGCATTCTGTATATTTTGTGTTTATCATATCTAAATATAAAATATTTTTAAAATATATTATTTTAATGGTTTTTACTGTTTAACATAAAAGTATGAATTTGTTTTAATTTGTTTTAGGTTATATTTTATGTATATTCATTTGGTAACAAAAATGTACATTTTACTATATATTTTATGAAAAGTTATATTTCTTTTAAATACAATTATTAAAAACATTTTTATTAGGGAAATGTTACGTTTATATGGGAATCAATCAAACCACATTTGGAAAGTGCAACACTGTCACCCAAAGGGGTATCTGAGCGTTGAATTTGGGAATAGGGCGGGGAGAATTGTATTTAGATTCAGAATTAATTTAATGTTTTATTTTTAGATTATTGCATTTCTAATGTTTTTTAAGTTTAATTATAATTGTAAATGCATTATTATAAAAATATAAATTATACATTAATTTAAAATGTTTGATTTATGTATTTAAAATATAGTTTACTTTTTTGCATATGTGTATATATTGTAATATTGTCAATTAAATAATTTTATTTTTATAATGTATATATGCATTTTTAACTGTATAATTTATTTTAAGTTATAGAAATATTATATTCACATTCTTATGATAGTCGTACTGTTTGGTAATGGTGTTATAGAGAATTAAAATGTTGTAAAATGCTATGTTTTGTTCAGGGCCACTGGAATTATGCAGCAGGGTTGACTAAATTATGCAGTAAGTAAGGGCAAATTATGCTGCATATTTATTAAAGTATTACTTCATAATTTTGTAATTTTTACACATGGTAATACTGTCTCGGAAAAGATTTCATCTCATTATTACAGGTTTAGAAACACATAAATAAGCATACCTTTGCGAAGGGTCTTCCTCTGTGCACATATACATATTGGCATGTTTTTAGTAACTGTTAATTTGTTTGTGCTTGGCACAATTTTTTTGGTTAAAATCTGCAGATTATGCCTTAGATGATGGATTATGTGGTAAATAGCGCAAATTAACTACTTACTTACAACAAAAAAAGAAGAATCGCATAATTATAGTGGCCCTGGTTATGTTATGTTATATTTTGTTATGTTATGTTATATGCATTTATATAGCACACAGTACGCCCAGGAGGATATCATTGTGCTGAACCAAGAACAATACAGGCTGAGCCAGGGTTGGAGCTTGGTTAAGTGCCAAGTTCTGATGCGCAGGGACAGGTCATTCTAGGTTTTGGAGGGAGGCAAGAGAAGGCACAACCACCTGATCCGGTTGTGCTTATGTGGTTTGTGTGGGAGCAGAAGTCTGACTGAGCAGAAATGTCTGGTAGATTTGTGCAAGTTTATGCAGTTGAGATACATGGGTCCAAATTCATGTAAGGCTTTGTATGTGTACCTGAGGAGTTTGAAGAGAGCTTATTCGTGGATTGTGAACCAGTGGAGGTATTTGAGGTGCACTGTATTGTGAGTGCAGGGTGGGAGGTTGAGGGTGAGCCAGGATGCCGAGTTTTGTAGGATCTGGAGTTCTCTGCTCAATTAAGCATTGATTCTAACATAGAGTCAGCTTGTGGGTGATGAGGCCTGGATGACAGTTCTGTGAGTGTTGGTGGGAAGCTACTTGAGCATCTTCTTCTAGAGTATCTTGAACATGTGGCAGCAGAGGACCGAAACTGCATTCAATTTGGCGTGGTGAGTTGGTTACTATTCCGAGGTTCTCTGCATTGTTTGCTGGAAGGGGTGTAGGTGTGTGTTCGGCAGCCCACCAGGTGGAGATCCAGAGTGTGGTATCGTTGCCAAAGATTACTACTTCTGTCCAGTCTGTGTTAAGCTTGAAGCCATTGTTTTTCCTCCATCTAGTGACTTTGGTCATGGCAGCTGAGAAATTGGTCCTGGTGTTTTAGGTCTTATCGGAGAGGGAGAGTATGAGCAGCATATGGTCAGCATAGGATATAACGTTGAATCAATGGGTGCGGATGATATTGGTGAGTGGGGTTATGTAGGCATTGAACAGAGTTGGGCCGAGTGAGGATCCTTGTGGAACTCCAGAGAGGAGGTTGACGGCATCCGAGGTGAAGATGGCCAGGCTGACCAACTGGGTTTGTCCTGTCAGGAAGGAGCAAAACCATCAAAGTGTGGGACTTCGCATGCTGGCTTTGTGCAGTCATTGGATAAGGGTGGTGTGGGAGACTGTGTCCAAGGCTGAGGACACATTCAATAGAATGAGAACTTCAGTCATCTTGATGTCATCGTGGAGGCAATGAGGGTGTCCTGTTTACCATGTTTGTACTGAATATGGATTAAGTGATGTAGAAGAGGTGGTTGTCAGAGAGATAGGTAGCTAGGCATTTGTTTATCATCTTTTCCATTTCTTTTGCCAAGTAAGGTAAGAGGGAGAATATCCAGCTGGTGGCTAGGGTCCTTTGGTCTCCGGAGGGTTTATCGAGGAAAGGCAGTACTGTGGCATATTTTCAGGCATATGGGTAGGTGGCTGTGATAATTGAGTCATTTTGAATTGGGCCCACTGATGAGCTACGATCCTTTGATAAAGACATGGTGATGACAGAGGTTGCTGGAGTGAATGGCCTGCATGGCATTGCTGTTTTTTGGGTGTTGGTAGAGATGAGTGTTTTCCGAGGTGGTGGAGCATTGGAAGGACTTCAATTACTCCTCCAGGTCTCTTTGTTGTGTTCTTTCTTGCGATACTGTATTTGGGTAGAATTGCTTTGGTAAAGACAGGGGCTAATGATATTGTCAGTCAGGCTTTGTCAGGAAGAGCAGCTACAGTGAGGGGTTGTGTAGCAGATCCCAAATTTTTGTGGCATGTTTAGTGAGGAAGTGAGTGTTGAGGAGTGTACCGGACAGGAGGGGATATGGTGCAGTGCAGGTTGAGTGTATGTGGTCTTATGTTTTGAGTGTGTTGTGTTTATGAGGTGCATGGGATGAGTGAGAAAGTGTGTGAGGGTGCATATGAGATGACAGGTGGCACGGGAGAATGCACCTTCGGTGTCGGGCAGTGTGACACAGCAGCAGGGCAGAGAGATACAATCAGGGCGCAGACGGGGAAGTGGTAAAGTAGTGATAGTGGAGAGGTGGGTGGATGGAGTACTAGGGAGGGGCACAACTAGGGCACAACTAGGCTAGTCTTTGGAGCACATACAATGTGCCAGTTGTGCACCTGCTAAGTCACCCACTACACATCTGCACTGCAACCTCCATAAGTGAAGACAGTTTTTGCAGGAAAGTGATGTCACTTCCTTTGAAGATGAATGATGAAAATTCAGTGATGTCAATTCCCCTGCTGATTGAAGATGGGTAATCTATTGATGTCAATTCCTGTGCCAAAGAATGATGGAAAATGAGTTCTCATTTGTGACTTTTTCTTTTAAAGACAGTTTTGGTGAGGAACACTTGATGTCACTTCATGTGCAGATGAATGAGAGGAAATCAGACATCTTGCATGGCCTCGACTTTAAAAGATCTTTTTTTGCCAGGAAAAGAGTGATATAATTTTCTGTGAAGATGGATGATGATAAATCCAGTTACATCAAATATTATCATTTTTATATTTAAGTATATTATTGTAAAATGTATTTTGTTTATTTGTAAATGTTGTTCAAGTTTTTATGTTTTATTTTACTTTGTTTATTGTTTATTTTTTGGAAAATGTATGCAACTTGCAAATGTGTGTTGTAAGTTATATTTACTTTATGTTTATTGTTGGTTATGTTCTTAAAAAAGTTAGCATTTTCATATTGTGATATTAAACGTAACCACTGATGTGCACACCGCCTTCTCCCAAATTGTTTAGATTGTCCAGCACATTCCTGAAAATGGATGAGGAATAGTAAATTGAACAACTTTATTATCCAATACCTTCCCCAAAATTGTTTAGATTGTCATGGGAATAGTAATCTAACCCCTTTGGTGTCCAACATCTAGTGCTTAATTTGTGAATGAAAAGTGTCAGGGCTCCTGTCAGGAGGCCACTGTAGCTTGCACCACCCATTGCCCTTGTCTGCTCTGCCAACTATAGTACTAATACAACCATTAGCCTCACCTTCATACAAATGCAATTGAGACTTTTCCATGCCAGCTAAAGCTAAAAGATTGGCTTGGGTAGCAGGTATTAGTCATTTTTGATCTATAGTAAATATTAAACAACTGTTGTTGTATACCTTTCACAATTAGACAAACAGTGCCACCATGTTGTAGACGGTTATAGGTGCCACTGTTGACAGTAAAGTGCTGGTGCTGAGCACCTAAAACCACTGGTTCATATTAAGCACTGCCAACACCTTCCCCAAAATAGTTTAAAATGGAGTGAGGACTCTCAAAATAAATCTAGCCCCTTTAGTATCCAACACTTTACACAAAATGGTTACCTTGCAGTGCAAATGTTAAATTTAACACCTATATTATCCAACATCTAACTCAAAATGGTTTAGAATGGAATGGATCTGACAAATGTAACCACTTTAGTGTACAATACCTTCTCCAAAATGCTTTAAATTGCAGTGGGAATATTGCATTTAATCCCTTCAGTGTCCAACACCTTCTCCAAAATGGTTATATTGGAGTCCGAATAGCAAATCAAAACGCATTAGTGTCCAACACCTTCTGCAAAAATGTTTTAGACTAGAGTGTGAATATCGCATTTAACTTCATTACTGCCCAACACCTCTATCAAAATTGTTTAGGTTGCAATGGGAATGGTGGTAAGCCATTAGTGTCCAACACCTGCCCCAAATTGGTATAAGTTGGAGTGCTGATAATAAATGTACCCTCTTTAGTGTTCAAACCTTCCCCAAAATGTTTTAGGTTGGAGTGAGAATAGTCAATCTAACTCCTTCAGTGTGCATAACGTACCCAAAAAGGGCTTAAATTGGAGTTGGAATGGCAAATGTTACTTAGGGCTTGATTTTGATCTCGTTTGTAAAACCCTCCGTACGACTCAGATCCGTAGGGCTTTATGAGCGATTTGTGCAACTAGAATTCGAACGAGCGAGTACGATGCATTTTAATGCTTTATTGTTCGCTCGGACTCCCATTGAACTCTATGGGAGCCTGTGTACTGGACTCGTGGACAGGTTCCGATAGCAAAAAGGGGTGAGTGGGAAAAAGCGTACACCTTTTGGTGGGCACCCCATGGTGCCCTCCACACTGTGAATTCATGGGAAGGGCGGACCCATAGGTACCCCCACGGGTCTGAATCGGAGGGCTCCAGGTGATGGGGCCTGCTATGGGCCCCAAAACAATGATTCAGGCAGCTTTTTTGGTCCAGACATACCGAATTGTGAAGGCTGTCCAGATTGTGCATCGTACATGCTCGCTCAGGAACAAAATCCATAGAGCTGTACGAAGCGTCTTCGTACGAGTTGTACAGACTGGATCAGGTTGAGAGAGGATTCGCTTGACGCGTACGTGAACTTTGCATCGTACTTGGTCGTTTGGACCAGTGTATAAATCGGTCGGGAAAAAGGGCTACGAATCGGACCCATTAAAGCCAAATCCGATTCGTAGATCTTCCGGGCGAGATCGGAATCGACCCTGTAGTTTGGACACCTTCCTCACACTGGTTCATAGTTTGTATTTTTGTATAGCAATTTATTTCTTCCAATAATAATCAATATGTGTCAATGTTTTTGCATATTTTACTTCATCTATTTTATTTATTTTATTGAATTTGCAATTTAAATTGTATTTTTGATAATACTTTGCAAAGAAAAAATATTTTCACATTACAACGGCACAAAGGTTTCTTGCTGTAATATTTCATGTATTGTATTTTTTTTGTTAACTTTATTTTATTGAGTTTCAGACAAGGAGAAAAGCACAGTACACGCATTTTATATCTGTAGAGGAAAAGAGACCCACCACCGTCCCCCACCCGCTCACTAAGCAAATTAGCGTTGGTAACGTCCGCCTGTGTCGCAATTGTCCAGGAAAGTCCAACAGGGCAAGGGCCCCAGCTAGGTACTCCAAGCATGAACTCATTTTTACTAAAGAACGGAATCCCAACTACCCCGATGTATTGTATTTTTACACAGTTTTTAAACATGGATCTTTTAAAACATTCATACAGACATGGTACATAATCATTTTTTCACACATATATGTTTTATATATTTGTTGTACTATTTAATAGAGAGCTTTATTTTTAAAGTATTATTCAATTTATACTGTTTTTGTTCAGTACATTGCTTCCCATTTATAAAAATTTTAATAAACTTTATATGTATTTTTAACACTTTTTACTAACATTTTAATTGATTTGTATAGGAAGATATTCTTTTTTATTTTCATATAGTGAACACTTTTTTTTGCCACAGTAAGATTGACTGTAACTTGATTAAATCTGTAAAGAACAGAGCACCCAATTTGTGTGGCATATATACACTGATGTACTTTTTGAGGTTGCTATAAGATATCTAAAAAAATAATTTTCTATCAGTTGCATATTTGCACATTTCTTATATCCCCATACGCCCACCCCCTAAAGTGCTATACTAAGGCATTTAGCTTTATAGATCGACATCATTATCTAAGGTAGGTTGGAGCCCAATCGCCTCGCAAAGCTTTTGAGGGCAACACAGCCTTGCTTAATTGTTGCTTCCTATTATCAATAGTACAGAACATACAGGCTTTAATCAAGTGATAATAGGGAAGTGCCTCAAATCAAATTATATTTAAGTATTCGTGGTTGGCCTACATACAGCGATTCCTTCATGACACGGGCCACTCTGAATACTTTGAGAACCCTGAAAAGCTACAGTCTATCAGTAGAAATACACTAAAAAGGGAAGGAATGACACATTTGCAAAGTATTAGATTGATAATTGAAGCCCCTAAATCCAGCGTTTAAAAAAATCAATTTATCTTAACTACTTTTAATATGCAACTTTATCTTAGAACTGATTTAAATTCACAGCACAGGTTTGTTTTAACTCATTTAATATTGCATGTATCTCATCGATTTACCAGTTTCCCAAATATGAATGATTGGTCAATAAAATGGACAAACTGCCCATTCAACGTAGCGATATCCCAGAATACCATGCATGTGGAAATAATATGTATTACTGATGATTAGACCATTAGGTTTTACACAGTGCCACCCTGCATATCTATTTCTGCAATCATTGCCTACGTTGGAGATTTGTTGTGGGATGTCATCCTTTTTATGGACTGTTTTTTTATGCAAGGAAGGGAATGTCATCAGATAGAGTCTAAAAGAGGGCAAAAGGCATTTATATCTAATGTGTCTTACTAGAATGATCCATATGACTAAGAGAACGTGGTACACAATGTGTAACATTTTGCATCATTGCACTAGTGCACTTTAATAACTGTAATACTTTTTTATACAAATTTCTAACTTGGACTGAAAATTGGTAATAATTATTTGTTTAATAATTTTAGCCTGTGTCGATAATCTATCTCTGCTTATGCTTATATCTTCTTCTAAAGTTATTAACTGAATACTTATGTGTGTTTTGTACAAATGCTTTTATGGATGTCTCTTACGCTTCCGAATTAAGTTATTAAAGACAAAGAGAAAAGACTCCCCAATTTTCTTAGTTAGCTTTGTTTTCTCTTGAGCCACATCCATCTCCTGGAGGACAGAAAATTCATAACTCTGACACTCTCTGCTGCTCAAAGGTAACCATAAGAAATGTATTATATATAAATATGTTAATCCAGATCTGCTGTTCTGTTTCTATATATAAGATATATATTACATGAACACATGTGTATACTATTATTGATTACCCACCAAAGAATGATTCAGAATTTGCCTCTCTTCTTAATAGTGAATTCTGTTCAATATTTATATATGTTTGTATGGATCTCCTTATCATTGGTTGAAAATAACAATCTTCCATTTCTTTTTTGTTCAAGGAGCAAGAGAACAAGGAAACTCCTCAAAGGAACTAAAAACATTACTAGATGGGTATCTTTCTTATTTTAGCTTTTTCCTTATACTCCTCTCCATCATAATCTAACATTTCTTTTACAGATATCATTGCCCAAAATCGCAAATACATTTTCACTGTGCTCTAGATTTGAGGTCGTCTCTGGAGAAGTTCAGCGGTTTGGAGGAAGTCTCAAGTCTTGAAGGATCGTCCGAATTCACTGCAAAATAAAAATAGGCAACCTAAAATTAGACACTGCTCCGCCATTGAAGAAGGTGAATTTTGAGACACTGCTCACATTGATGTGTCTGCTCTGTGATGAGACGCTGCTCTCCACAGTTTTACTATAGTTGATGGAGATTTCACGTGAACACGACAAGAAAGAATAGGACTAAGGAGTAAACACTGTTCTGGCTAAGCGGAAGTTCGGAATCGAGATGCAAATCTCCTTTCACTTAATACCCAGAGAAAACTACTCATGAAGAAACTAAACCCATGCCCCATACAACACCTCTACCTTAAATCTTACTAACATGATGAGGGAACTAGAATTCCTTCCTCACAGAGAAAACTCCTTGATGCAGTGGGCAACAAAGAATTAGTGCCAGCTGGACATTCCTTTCCGGACCTTACTGGAATTCTCTTCAAAACTAGAATGGTGTTCCATTAAAGGCACATCATCAGCCATCTTGGAGTTCCTCAAACTCCACTTCAATCTCCAATCATTACTTTCTGCACCATTCTTATAGGATAACCGCATAGAGCAAAGGAATACATTAATCATCTTAGCCTTAAATCTAGGTACCCTGGGAATGGTCCTGACAGAGGCACAACTGTCAGTATGACATATTAATTTATTTTTGGATGGGAAATGTTATATTTTAATATGTGTGTGTATTTTGATTTTACTACAGCTTAAGAGGTTTATTCTGTATATGTTTTTTAATTCTTGAGGTCCTCTGAACATTTGTATGTTGTATATTTTTTCATTCACCTGCAAATATTTTTAATTAAACATTAAAAAGCTTTGTTCTTGTATGAGGGCTTCTATAAGTTTGTAGCGTGTTGGCTGCATTCTTCCTTGTTTTCAATCCTTTTACTATGTCGCTAGTTTTGGATTGTTGCGCGATGGTGCTCTCATAGACATTCAACCATGATATTTGGAGTTTCAATATGAATGGGGGTCTGTGTCCAGAGCAGTACAGTCTGTTAGCCCAAGAGTGTTCAAAGCAGCCCTTTAGTGGACATATTTTTTGTTCTTTTCTTTGGTAAAGTGGGGATACTATTAGCCTGTTTTAGTGGCGAGCTACATCTACCACAGGTACATACTCCAGCGCTATTAACCTTTTAATTTTAAAGTAAACTGGCTATTTGTATATTCTACAGTTAGTGCAGATTTTTGCAGATGTCGGCAAAAACTTTGGTTAAAGTGGTACTAGCAGCCTTGTATGGCTGTGTGGGGGTATAATTTGGGTACCATTACCTGTTCAAAGTCTATTATAATTGTGTGTGGAGAGTAGTTGTTTGTTTTTACTTTGACATGGTTTAAAGGTTAATAGTAACTTTCACTTTGTTAAAGAAGTTTGAGATATGGCTCAATCATGTTGACAGAGCCATCCATTAAACTTTCAATGCGTTTACATGAACCAGTATGACATTGGTGCCTGTAAATGCAAGCAATGCCTGCTGGGTTGGCAGAAGGGTACTTTCACAGGACAACAAACTCCTTTACTCTGTCACCCTGACAGGGCAAATTCTCATCTGCCAAATTTTGAATCAGGACCTAGGTGTTAGGAGATTACTTTAAGTTGCAAATATAAACATTCCTCTTTCATTATTGTGGTTGTCTTGAAGGAGGAAGGGTTCTTCGTTATGTGTAGTTGGTTACGTGCTCTGGAATCCCTATGACTTGGTATTATTTAGGGGCAGCAGGGGTTTGACTTGTGGCATTTTATAACATTATATTATTGGATTTACAGTAGGGTTTGCAGGTAGCTGACATGTAACGTGCTCAGGTACTGGATGGAGTGCGTCTTTTAAAATGCTAGTAGTGGGTTCTAGGAAACAAGTATTTGACTCTTTTTAAGCGTGTAGTACGAGTCTTATTTCCATCTCTGGTATATGTGGGGGACTGGTTGTGTTTCCTGACATTAATTACAATATAGTTTTTCATTATACCCCTCCATAACAAGTATTTGCATAATATTTAGTATGTTTCCAATTCACATTCTCAATGGTTGTGCCTTCCTAGCTGTTTGTAGATCCCATTAGCTAATGCAATTGTTTACCTTTCTATAATATGACATATGTGGCTCTTTCTGTCATTCTGTCTAAAAGTAGCATGCATTTAAAATGTATTATTATTTTATATTGTTATTTTGTGAAGTGTGGCTATTCAGAATGAAGTGTTTTGTTTTTGCTTGTTATTTTTGGTATCTAAGCATTAATATATAGATGAAAATAGGCAGTTAATGTATTTCTAGATGTGAGAAATATATTTATGTTAAGCTAAATTGTTGCTTATGATGGCGGATGGACCTGCGTCCGTCCGCCACCCCCGAGGTGGCGTCCGCAGGGGCAGCGGCGTGCCCTCCATTGCGATTAGGATGTGACCGCCACCCTGGCGGGCACATCCCATATATGTTTAAAGTGCATGTCGTGCATTTGCATGCACAAAGCGGCAGGCACCGCGCGGTGCGTGCCGCATTGTGCATGCAACTGCAGGTAGGTACCATAGGTACCCCCCATGTGCACCCCCCACCCCCCAAACACCCTGGGGCCCGCAAGGGGCCCCCAGAACCAAAGGTCCACATGCTTTTCCACGGTGGAAAAGCCGCAGCGGAAAAGTATGTTTCTGCACACATCCTAATGTGGCTTGCAGACACCGCCACCATATTGCGGTCCACACCCCGCGGATCAGCGGTGGACAGACCTGCTGTCTGCCGCTGTTCCCACCGCCATCATAATATGGAGGTGGGTATTTTCTGTGCCGCGGTGGTGAATCCGCATCCTCCGGGCCGGCGGTGGCTTCCACCGGCCCGGAGGATACGGATTTACCGCCATCGTAATCGACCCTTTAATTTTTTTAATTTATGTGAAAATGTGTCTTGTTAATTTTTGTGAAGCCTTCCTTCTGGATTTGTTTGTGCAGCCTGACAGAGAGTTTTTTATTGGAGTTGTTAGGTTTTGTTCTGTTGATAATAGTGACGTTTTCCGCTCTTTTAATAGTCTTGAGATAATTATGTTGATATTTTTGGTTAGTAGATCTTACTGTAAATATCATTGGGACCTTTATGTGTTGTTTCAATTTTTTTATTTCAGTTATTGACTTTTTTGGTGGACGCCAATTAATATTTCTGTCTGACTTTAAATTATGTGTACTTGTTTCATTGTTGTATTACTAATATGTTTTACATGTGAAATGTATCTTATTTATCTTTAATATGTCCTGTATTATTTATGTTAGTGTAATGTTTACTTTAATAAAATGTGTTTATTTTTAATAGCTAATGTATGGTTAATATATATGATTATGTATGCACACAGTTTTATCTTTTTTTGTTTTAATGTATTTTTATTTTGTGTGTACTTTGTATATTTTTTATTGTTTTTTACATAATTCATTGAAAAAAGAAGCTTATGATGTAAAGTACTTTAACGATATTTTTAGCAATATTATTGCAGTCGATAAAATGTTTGATATTTCTGATATTGTGAATGTGTTTAAATAAAAGAAAATATTTTTTTGTTTTAACCTCATGCGCGCGGGCCGTTTTCCTGCTGTGCGCTGAGTTTTTAAAAAACCTGCGTTACATGACGAGCTCAGCTCGTTATGAGCGTACGACAGGCGTAACTCATGACGAGCTGAGCTCGTCATGAGCGTCGAAGGGGTTAACATTTGTATGTTCACTATTATTACAATTAGATATTATTGACAGACATTTTTGTCATCGATATTTGTTTTATTTTTGGATAAGTATAGTATATGATATTTTTGTAAATAATATTATTTTGGCAATACTTTTGGAAGTCGATAATGTTTCCATAATATTCTGTGAGGAAAACAAACTGATAGGATGCACATATCTGCTATGTTTAGTAGCTCCACTGCGGTTATGGTTCCCATGCATTTTCTGTAGTAAATTCAAGATACATATATTGGCTGTAACTTTCGACATATTTCACTATAGATCCCTAAATATTTGATAACATTGTTGAATGAACATTAGCAAACTGAATTATGGGGAACTGTAAATAAGAACTGCATTTCTTAAATATGTTTCTAAAGTATATGTAATAACTACTTTAAAAGAAGGGGGGTGGTTGCGCACAAGCTTGGGTTTGAAACAACGTTGGTATTTTTTCTAATTTTGTGAGGTGCCTCCAGAGTTCTCACTTTGTTGACCATAAAGTGTTCAAATACATAAAACAAGATGCGAACTCTAATAATAGTGTTCGGCCCTCTGGGCACACTGTAAGCATCGCTGTCTCGCGATTTAAATCAATAAAGTTTTTTTGAAAACAACTTGAATAATCCAAAGGTAAACAAAAAGTAGGTGTTCTTCTTTCTTCTAATTTTATTAATTTGTTTGTATATGTTGTAAATGACATATCATTCTTCAAAGGAATATTTCCAGACATCATAGTTTCACATTTATTCCATTTTTCCCAATGCATTTCGTGCCATCATGGCACTTCATCAGGGGAATCTGATAAAAATAATACACATGAATCAATGTGGGTACTAAATAAATAATAGTTGTTGCTTTACTAGTTATGGTCAATGTTCGTGAAATATCCATGAGTTGCTGTTAGTGAGTGAAATCAGGAAAAATCACTTGTAAAAGGTATGTTGACTTTCAAACTGGTCCGTGTTTTTTTTTTTTTTTTTTTAAAACCTTTATTCAAAAAAGAAGGAGATACATGCGCAGGCCCACAACCATCATGGCCGGCCGCAAAGACAATCAATGAAAACAGAAAAAACTGAAGCCAAGCAGTACAGGATATATCAAAGTATACCAAAGTGGTTGTGGGGCTCGCAAACAGGATGTGAGGTTCTCATTTTAAATTTTAAAGAAAGAGTAGGGGCTGCAACAACAAGGACATCACACCTCACAGAATAGGAGCACAAAGGAGACAGTTGGGAATTACCCCAATTACAGTCGGAGATAGGCTATAACTAAAGCGACTATGCAATCAAGGCAGCCACGGCGATAATACTGGACAATAAACCACATTACAATGATCCACATTTCTAAAGATCACCCCAGAAAGCCTACCCCCCAAGAACAGAAAAACAGAGGCTTGTCGAGAAGCCGAAAAAGAAAAAGGAAAGGTGCAAGACCAAGAGACAGCCAACCCTACGGAAGAGGAAAGAACCCTCCCAAAACCGGAAAAGAGCGAAAGGGACCATAGAATAAAACAAACTAAAATAACAAACCCCCCCGCACCCGCCACCCTGCACCCCTGTAATGGCTACGGCCTAACCCACTAACAGCGTGCCTGTCGCCCCGGAACTGCCCCACAGAAGGGAAATTATATATGAAGAAGTGGAGGAGGAGAAAAACAAAACAAGCCCCCGGACACCTGATACCCCCCGCCGGCGGTGACCCCCCATAGCACAATCATCATCAATAAAGCAAAGAACAGTCAGCATTATCACGGGGAGGACAGTCACCAGGAAACCCCCCCCCCTCCCACCCCCAGCCCGGTGAGATATTCTGTGCAGTCCCGGCAAAAATAAACGGAGCAACCCCAGGGAAATAGAAGCAACCCTGCAAGCCTCACGAGGAGATCTATCGCCAGTCATAACAGTTGCAAACCAAAGGAGCGTCTCAGATGGTCCAAAGCAGTGGCGAGGAGCAAGAAAACCTCAAAGTCAAAGTCAGCCCTGGCCAGTGCGAATCCGTACCGGAGCACATCCCGTCCCAGCCACATCCGACCAGAGGCAGTCAAAGCGTCCATGGCGGACCAAGGCAGTGAAGGTGGAACAAAGTCCGGTCTCAAAATGGCGGCATCCGTTATGTAGACGGGCCGGAACAAAGGAAAATGGCGATCCTCTTCGACGAGACCCTGAGACTCGGTAATGAAGAACAGGACATCCAGCGACGACACACCATCGGATAGGAGACTTAGAGGGAAGACCATGTACTGCAGCAGATGAAGGGAAGGTGAGGTCGACTCTCCGAGGAGCAAAGTCGGGCCGCCGCTCGGGCCCCTGCAGATAGCGGGTCAAATCGCTCGTCTGGATCACAGACTTCTGTGCAGGCGCTGCAGCGTCTGTGGCTGGTCGCGAGCAGGCATCATCAAGTTTCGCCGCCAGGGAGACACATGCGCCTGTGAATTGCGAGCGGAGCGCCCCAATCGCCGCCATTACGGATCTCAATGAATGTGCGCCATCAATCCCCTCCATCCCGGGGTCGAGAGGACGGAGGGGGACATAGTCTCCAGCCCACATCGTCGGGCTCCGGGCACACATTCGGCGATCGCAACAACAAGGGCGCCCCGCACTGGCAAACTCAGGACAAACACCGGCCGTGGGTGCAGCTCGTTAGCCCCCGGACCGGGAAACGAGAGTCAGGCACACAACCCACAGCCACGGTGCAGGAGGATCGCAGCACGTCACAGTGTCTCTTCTCCGTCACCATCCAGCAACGAGGACAAGAGTCAAGGGCGGAAAGAATTATCCAGGCCTGGAAGACCGGCCACAATCGCGGTCCCACAGCCGATGTTGATCAGGGCCCTCTCGGGTGATTCAAAAATCGAGGTCCCGGCGGCAGCCCGGGAGCAGGCCAGAAATGGGACACGACATAACTTTGTCGCTGAATAGGGTAGGAAATCCGGGAAAGCACCGCTGGCATCAGGCAACCTTCAGACATCCAGGCACAGGGCGTGGGTAGAGGATAAACGACAGGATAGACGAGCCGCCGGCGGAGGTCGGCGGAGCCGGGAGCTTATGCGGCCATCTTGGTTCACGGCGTAGCTCCTCCCCTGGTCCGTGTTTTTAAACAAAAAAAAGTGCTTGTGTTTGAGTTAATGGTACTGCGCACAAAAGATGTGAGGAGCGAAATAAACAAACATGGTAACTGTGGGCACGCAATTGAAACGGAAAGCCTTAGGGTCTAAGACGTGAACAAGGGATTAGTCTAGGTGAAAGGGAACTGGAAGCGCTGTCTCAAGTCTCCCAATAAGCGTTGAAACAGTGGTATAGACGGAGATTTCTTACCGGACTATAAAGGTGGCGATGTTCTGGTATCAGTTTCTTCCACGGTATTCACGCGTTCAAAGTTTGTGAGTGCCGTCAATATGAAGGGCATTTATATATAGTAGAAATTGAAAAAGGCGGAGTGTTTCCGCATCACGTGATGTTACTCGAAATGAAGCCGCCATCTTAGAGTGGTGTAATCCTCTGTGTTAAGTGTATCTCGTAATGCGACTAATCGCCGATGAAACAAAACGTGGTTAAATGAAATATCCCTTGTGTTGAAATAGTGTTGGTGTTAGTGTAAAATGTAATGGTGTGAACCTAGTATAGGGTGATTGCAGAAGAAAAAAATAAAAGGATAAAAGTATGAGATAAAATATTAAACTCAAAAGATAATAACTGAATGGTAAAAATTTGCAAACATTTTCAGTGGCTTACAGAGTTCAATATGCAAATAATCACAGATAGCAAGAAAGTTCCAAGCGGTCATTTAGCCCCAAGAGCTTCATAGTTTCCAGTCTATATACCCATGCATTTTCTTTTTCCAATAGAACTTTTTTTATGTCTTGACCTTCTATTTGTTTTATAGTTTCCAAAATGGTAAACTGAAGTTGTGATATATTGTGTCGTCTCTCATTAAAGTGAACTGCCACTGCAGATTTTTCATTCTTCATTCTGATGTTGCTTTTATGTTCCTACAGTCTTATTTTGATTTTTCTGATTTATTTTGCCTATGTAAACTAGGCCACACGGGCATTTCAACATGTAAACAACATGAGAGGTATCACAGGTTGCTGTAACTTTCAACTTGATAGGTGTGCCTTTCCTGGGATGCATAATGGTGTTACAATTGTGACAAGGTAATGTACCTTTATGAATAATTTGTTCCTGTTGTTCTTTGGGCTTTAACATCTCTTGTATATTTTTGCTCCTCGTGTAAGCAAATATAGGTTTGTTTTGAAAAATACCATTGAAATCTGACTAATTTGTAAGGATTTGCCAATGTTTTAATATTGAATATTTAAATTGATAGCTTTTTGTTGAATATTTTGAAACTATCACTACTCGTGTCTGATTGGTTCTTACTGCGCTTTTCAGTAGTTCCGTTCTTGTTTTTGAAGAGCATTTGTTTTTGGCTTCTTGTAAGATTCTATCTGGATACAGCCACGGCCCGTGGAGGAAGTTTCGGTGGGGCGGAGAGGCGGGGCCGTGGAGGGGCAGGGTGGGGGGTGCTAAAAACTGGAGTATGGATAATTGAAGGTAAGCAAACAATTTAATTAATAAAATACATTTCTTAGCGAGCCCTGCATCGCAAAATGTGATGCAGGGTGCGCTACAAAATTTGTTTTATTAATTAAATTGTTTACTTACCTTCAATTATCCATACTCCGGTTTTTAGCAGCTCCATCCCTGCCCCTCCCCCGCCCGCCGCTCCGCCCCACCGAAACTCACTCCACGGGCCGTGGCTGTCTGGATATCCTCTTTCTTTGAAGCGGTTCATCATATTGTCAATTTGTATATCCGATTCGGTGGTATTTGACACGATCCTTTTAACTCTATATAGTTGTGATAGTGGTAAGTTATTTTTGAGCGGTATTTGGTGAAAACTTCTATAGTGAAGAAAGTTATTCCGATCTGGTGGTTTTTTAAAAAGAGCAGTTTCAATTCTGTTTTCCTTAATGTACAAAAGGACATCAAGGTACGGAATAGATTTGTTATCAATTTGATGAGTAAATTGTATCCGATCGTTTATTGTATTCAATTGTTCCAGCGCTTGAATCAGTGTAGTTTGTGGGCCTAACCATGATACAAAGATGTCATCTATATAACGTAGAAAGATTTTGGCATATCTTTTCCATGTTTCTTGACTCAGGATGTATTTACATACAAATTTGTTCATAAAGATATTCGCATAGCAAGGTGCTGCTGGATTGCCCAAAGATGTTCCTGTGAGCTGTAAATAGTGTTCGTTCTCCCATTTGTAATAGCTCTGGTATAGAGTGAAGGCTAAAAGTTCCATCCAAAATATTTGAAAGTTGAAATTCAAATTAGAATATAACAGTGTTTCTTCAAATCCCTCTATCTCTAGGTTATGGGGGATAGAGGTGTAGAGTTCTTTTACATCGATGGTACACATCCATGCCTCATCCGTGTCCAGTAGTGTGATCTTTTGGAGTTTGTTTAAAAAATCAGTTGTGTCTTTTACATAGGTTTGAGATGTTGTCACAAAATTCTGTAAATGTACATCCAGAAAGTGGAACATTAAAACCACAACCATCTACAAGCGGGCTTTTTTTAGAGGAAGGACACAAAGACAACGACCATTCATACCATTCAGTTATTATCTTTTGAGTTTATTATTTTATCTCATACTTTTATCCTTTTAATGTTTTCTTCTACAATCACCCTATACTAGGTTCACACCATTACATTTTACACTAACACCAACACTATTTCAACACAAGGGATATTTCATTTAACCACGTTTTGTTTCATCGGTGATTAGTCGCATTACGAGATACACTTAACACAGAGGATTACACCACTCTAAGATGGTGGCTTCATTTCGAGTAACATCACGTGATGCGGAAACACTCCACCTTTTTCAATATCTACTATATTTAAATGCCGTTCATATTGACGTCACTCACAAACTTTGAACTCGTGAATACCGTGGAAGAATCCGATACCAGAACATCGCCACCTTTATAGTCCGGTAAGAAATCTCCGTCTATACCACTGTTTTACCGCTTATTGGGAGACTTGAGACAACGCGTCCAGTTCCCTTTCACCTAGACTAATCCCTTGTTCACGTCTTAGACCCTAAGGCTTTCCGTTTCAATTGCATGCCCAGAGTTACCATGTTTGTTTATTTAGCTCCTTACATCTTTTGTGCACAGTACCATTAACTCAAACACAAGCACTTTTTTTGTTTAAAAACACGGACCAGATTGAAAGTCAACATACCTTTCACGAGTGATTTTTCCCGATTTTACTCACTAACAGCACTCATGGATATTTCACGAACATTGACCATAATTAGTAAAGCAACAACTATTATTTATTTAGTACCCTCATTGATTCATGTGTATTATTTTTATCAGATTCCCCTGATGAAGTGCCATGATGGCACAAAATGCATTGGGAAAAATTGAATAAATGTGTAACTATGATGTCTGGAAATATTCCTTTGAAGAATGATATGTGATTTACAACATATACGAACAAATTAATAAAATTAGAAGAAAGAAGAACACCTACTTTTTGTTTACCTTTGGATTATTCAAGTTGTTTTCAAAAAAACTTTATTGATTTAAATCGCGAGACAGCGACATTTAGAGTGTGCCCAGAGGGTCAAACACTATTATTAGAGTTTGCATCTTGTTTAATAACTACTTTAACATATCCTTTTACACAGGACGCCACAAAGCACAAAACTCAATAAACTTTCCCAACTAACATGGGCATATAATGTTTAAAATACATGCATCTGAATATATAATAAGAAATGCATAAACAGGACGAGAAAAATGCTTTAAACTGTTGCATACATTATCTATGGTTTGACAAAGCATTGCAAGAACAACATCATATTCAGCAAGTATCTGAAAAATAGGAAAAGTGCAGTATTTCAGAAAGCCATTAAAATGAAATGAGCCTTACATAACAAAGCTGATACTAAGTATACTTGATTCACTAGCTGAATCATACAGAACTGAGGTTAAGCAAATGTACTTTTTCTCTCTAATGAATGAGAACTTGATAAAAAATATAGAGAATAAGTAAACTCAATGTACGCTTGCCTGAAGAAAGTACATTCAGGCTTTCAAAAACATAGCCACATCAAAAAGTGCACAAGAAGAACAAGGGAAGTACATTACCAGAAGTAAATTCTGTACATATTCACTTTCCTTCATAATAAAAGGGCTAAAATAAAGGTGTACCGTGCTAAGGGCCATAAAGGAGCCATGCTCATTTATGAAATGAACATTATTATAACCATACTAACTCCACTAAGGAACTATGCAAAAAAATTCATATATGGACTAGATGAATCAGTACAGTTCATTGAAGTATTGACATTCACTGTTCAATAACAAAAAGCATTGCTATCCAAAATGCTTATTACATTACCAACCATCAATTATACAACCGATTACTCAACATAACTCCACACAGGATTCATGTTGGATTAGGAATTTATATAGAATAATTGTGCTTTGAATTACTATTTATCAATTGTAGTGATGGAAACAGCACAAGTGTGGTGGTGGCAGCATATTGTTTATTTTATTTTATTTGCAGAGTTTTATATAGCGCTGGCTAGACCCAGAGGTATCAGAGCGCTTTACATGAGGAATCAGCGAATTACAGGTTACAACAGTGTATCAGTTATAGTATAAACATTGGAGAAAAACAGTGATTACACAAAAACAAGAGTTATTAGCGCATAGCATAGCCAGGACACATGTCTGATGGTAAAAGGAAGGTAGAGGGGGGAAAGGTAAAAAGGGGTAAGTAAATCAGATAGTGTCAGGCAGATTGGCAAGGGGAAAGTACTTCAGGTGGACAAAGAAGTCAAAGTGAGAGATAGACTAACCAGCTGGGGACCAACGATCCAAAAAAAAAACATCCAGTATACGGGGAAAGTATACGATGAGAGGAGTGTGGGAGACCTAAGGGGGGGGTTAGACTAGAGGAAAAATGTCAGTCAGGCGAACAAGCAGCCGCAGCCGGTAGTGGGAGTACCTGTCGGGCGGTGACATGGGGGTGGGAGGGGCAGGGTCTTGGGTAGTAATGTATGGATTACGGACCTTAACAGGTAGGTAAACATATAAATTAAAAAAAGGAATTTTGTTGCGCGCACTGCATCGCATTTGGTGATGCAGTGCACCCAACGAAATTCGGCTGCGAACAAGGAGTAGTCCAGCAGCAATGAGGATAGGTAAAAAAAGCCAAGATAAGAGAATCCGCTGGAGCCGAAAGGATTATCAAAAAAAATGCTGGGATATTCAAAGATCAATCAAAAAACCATAAAGGTAGCTGACTAAAACGGCTCCATGCGGATATGAAAAGGGGAGACAGCCACAGGATCACGGCGGGAAGAGGTAGGGGAGGGAAGGAAAAACACAAAGGAGGGAAGGAAAAACACAATGGGGAGACGAGAAAAAACAATGTCAAACGCCCGGCTGGGTAGGTGACAGCCAAGAGGGTGAACCAGAGACAGACTCCTCTATAGCTGCCTGAAAAGCTCCACCGGCCATGTTGATCGAGCTCCGCGGCAAGTACAACATTCAAGTTTTCCACCTAGGGGGCAACGTCATAGTTCCATCTGCAGCATAAGTCCCTGTGATATTCTGAAGCGCCGCCCACCACACCCTCCAGCTTGCCCTGATAGTGCACATGACATGCCACTACATTATCTACTTTGATGACTCAGATTCTGGAGGACTAGTTAAAAGATTCCTAACAGAACATCATGTGGCTGCTGTGCTGTAAGATTATCAACATGAAACTTTTTCAAATGCTCCGGGGTGTGTAATTGGCAGTGACAGGAAGATCTGGTATCGATATCTCAGTGCTTGTTTCTTGCATTCTTTTTTTGTCCAGTTTCCCTTTTTTTGCCCTTTGCAGAAAGCACAGAGCTTGTTGTGTAGCATTTTAGAATCCAAGCATAAGTTACTGATTCATGCCCTTATATAGGTATAATTCACATTACCCTTATATTGGCATAGAAATCATTCCCATATTTAGACAAAACCCATGCAGTCCAAATACAGGCATGGCTACTTCCACTTGTTCAAAAAAGCCACAACGATTTCTTGGAAAACTCAGCTTCAGCAGTCAGGGACATCCCCTTGCTTGAATATTGATTTGTCCAAGAAATCATTGAGTTTTCAAAGAACTACCATTCCCTTGCGGTTCTTTGATGACGGTATTATGTCTGACTGTACGTCAAACTAGGCACTTTCAAGTATAAATATGCCTACACATGCCCTAGCAAACACACGGTGGTTCGGAGCAACTCGACTATCTACTTGCCCGATGCAACTCGCTACTGCAAGTGCCGAAGGAAGCCGACCCGCCAACTGACGCACTGATCGAGATGCTGTCCTTTTTCTCTCTGAGAATCCAGCTCCAGTGTTTCCAAGCTCCCCTCGCGGGGTGTTGGGAAATCAGGTCCCAAAACAGAGATACCAGACCGCCTTCATTCTAAAACTAAGGTGCAGAGCTGATTAGACCCTAAGAGAAATCTTGGTTAGATTCTTGGCAAAGAAAACTAAACCTATGCTACATCTCACTTACTTCTTCCCACGTACTAGACTTAGGTTAGGTACATTAGGGTAGGCGTATTTTAGAAGCACCAGTTGAGTACTTTTAGCCTTCGTTATTTATGTACGTATTTATCTATGGTTTAGAAACCATACAATGCTTTTACAATATTATTTTATAAAACTCTTCTTACTGTACGCATTATACTTTATTACGATTGTAGCAGTTCATTTTACTTGCTTGAGAAAGAAGACTGTTCAATAACCCCTTTTATTGAAAACGCCTGTCTCTCTATTTCTCTACACCTCTGATGAAATGAAGCATGCACGATTGACTGAGTAAAATATCTATCTATTGTTTCCACGACTCTGAAGATCAGTTTTATTTTTGGGGAAACAAAGTTTTCATGTTTATACGGTTGTCAGAAACTAATCTCCTCTTGTGTATTCGAGAAAGTTTCTAGTGACCTCTGAGCTAGCTGGCACTCACAATTAAGTCTAATATATTCGATAGAGACCTAGTCGACCTAAGTCCTACGTCAAATCTATAGGATGTATCATTCCAATGTGCAGAGCCTATTGGGAATATAGGAACTACACTACAAGCTGTTGTCGCTACAAGTCGGTCTTTGTAAAAACAAAGTGAGTGATGGGTTGCTATGCACTCGGCGGCAAAGCTTCCAGGGATGAGGCAAGGACAGCCTTCTTAAGGTCAGGCAGAACAGAAAGTGCATATTGTGTAATGAACAGTATTAGTGACCAGGTCCTTTTTACTCTATATCATTGGAGTGAGGTCTCCAGACTCAGTCACCTTTTTAGGGGTTCCACTGCTGTGTGATTAACTTTCCCCTGGCCTACATCAGGTTGATATTTAAGTGCATGGGTGCTGAAAACATGTGCTGAGTGCATGTAAGCATACAAGAAAGACACTACACAGAGGGTGCAGTGTGGAACAATGTGTACATGGTAAATATGTGTGTGCAGGCAGAGGGTGGTTAAAGAGACACACTCTAATGCAGTAAAGAGAGACAGTAGTAATGAATCACTTGAATCACATACAACAGTGAGGGAAGAGGAAAGACTCCTACATTAACCTCCACTACAAATATCTAAACACACAAAAAAGAGTTAGGAGTATTTGCAATCACGCTGTTATGTTAGGTGGCACGCATTGTTTGTTTAAAAACTGCCTTCACCCACATATTTGTGGCATACTTCATCATAGGGCTTGCTACACAACACTCATGCGCAGACCAATGCCTGGGGTGGAGCAAAAGGGAGGGGGAAGGCAATACAAACATAACATTATAGGGATAGAATAAGAAATATAAGTGCAGAATGTTGAATTGAAAACTGGTTCAGGAATATCCACCTAAATACTTTATTCCCAGACTCCCCGTTCAGGAATAAAAAGAATATAGGATGGTGGTAACAGGCATATTTAGTAACCCTTCACCTCTCCTAACTGCATATCTGTCAACATGTTTCAGCCGGTTTCAATGTAGCCCTTAATGGGTCTTTACAGCTTTCATAAGGATATGATCCCCTTTATATTACCCTCCTTTTCAACCTTACTTTAGTAGGTTGAGCATAGACCCATTCCGGTTTAGAACTTCTTAGACACACTGCAGTAGTACCGAGTTTCACAGATGTTGAAGCTTGAAAAAGCGCTGAAGTGATGGCAGCTCCCTGTAGTCAAACCTTCATCAAGGTGAGGCCTAGTACTTCTCTCCGCGCACCCCTTCCTTTTGTTCCAACCCATGCATTGGTCTGCACGGGGGCGTAGTGTAGCATGCCCTATGATGAAGCAAGCCACAAATGTGTGGGTGAGGGTAGTTTTTAAACAAATAAAACGTGTCACTGAACATAATAGCGTGATTGCAAAAAGTCCTACCTCTTTTTTGTGTGTTTAGAAACTGTAGTATTGAACAGTGTGCACAGATCTACTGCATGTGCTGCATGTGGAAATGCTGGTGGTAGCATGGTACAAGGACAAAACAATACTAGAGAGTGAAGTATCCTCTGAATGTATGCTGAGTGCAGAAGTACCTGCACTGGTGCATTACAAGGAAGACCATGGGCTCCATATTGGGAAGCACAGGCCTGCCTAGATGAAAACATGAGGAGTAGAGGAATCTCCCCCAGACAGAATTGTATATTGCTGCATTCCTGCATGCTGGGTGGGACAAGCACTGTGTGAGGGCGAGCTAGGCTCTGCCTGTGAATTTCAAAAAGCTCTTTGATACAGTGATATATCACAAGGAAATGGCCTTGACACATCTCAGGAAGAGGAAGATGGGTTTGATAAAAGAATCATAAAGGGTAGGGCTGAGGGCCCAGGATTAACCTTTGATGCACATATCACTGGGGCTGAAATCCTGTTGTAAACTCTGGTCACTCCCACGAATCTTGTTGGGAGTTAATCAGCTTCAGAGTCCTGCCTGCTCTGACAGACATCCTGTCATGCAGCCCCACCTGCAGCCTTGCTCACAGTCCCACCTACAGCTTTGCATACAAGCCCTGGTTGCCAACACGTCAGCAGGCAATGTCAGCGCTTAGGGCACTTAAAAGGGGGTGGTCTACGAAAGGGAAAACGCGCTTTGTGTTCTGTCACAGATCCCTACTTAGCTTCCCTCATTTCCCTGTAATTTACCCAGCACTTACCTGCAGTTCTAGTAATGCGTCGGAGAACAGGAATGTCCTTGCCGTTTCTTCTTGACGACTTCCCATGTTCTTCTCTTCTAGGGATCAGCACTTCTTCCGGGGGCATGCTGCGATATTGATGTTCCCTCGCCAGCTGCCTCGTTTCTATGCATTTCCTTCTGGTCATGCTGCCTTTCCTGTTTCTGCATGGGAGGAACAGAGAGAATTTATTTTAAAGAATCCTAGCCTCCAGCCTATGGTGGGATTAAATATACCTAAGCATCCAGAAATTATACTTATCTGATTAGCTAGTTCTCTACCATGATTGACTGCTGCATTTTCTCTTATGCTGTGAAATATGAGAATGGAATCAGTTATTTATTTTTGAATTACTTGATTATCCTATCCTGTCCCAGCACCATTTTGTGCAAAATTTTCTTTCTTTTTATCCTGTCTAGGAAAATACTTATTTTTTTCCCCCTAGATGTTTAGGATAGTACTTGTTTTTTCTTGGGTCTAGTAAATCCAGATGGTGGTCTCCGTTGAGGTTAGATTTGTTCACGCTTGTCATGATTGAATGCCTAATTATGCAGTCCTAATGTTAATATGTTCATTTCTACCTTTTTTCGACACACCAGTATTAGCCATAGGTCCTACTTGTCTATATCTTCATTTGTGATAGAAGAGAGATGTCCGTGAGGTATCTTTCCTACATTTAAACACGTTGGTAATAATATTACTAACGTTCAAAGGGACGTTACTTACCTCCTGTTATTTTATTTTTACCTACTAGGAAATTCAACCCATAGGAACATCACACCAGACGTGCCATCGAGTTCTACTCCTTCTCCCTTTCTTTGTTTTGTTCCACCTCTTCTCCCCATCTCCTCTTTGGCTTTAACTTTGTTGGGCTGAAGTAGTGGGTAAGGGAAGTTGGAATTCAGCATCTGTTTTCCATAGTAAAGAAGCAGAACCCGAACATAAAACTTCAAAGGTCCAGACCATAAATCACATTTTGTGTCTGGAAAAGAACTTTAAGTAGGGTAGTCAGAGAATCCATATTTTGTCGTCTGCCTAGCAGTCAGCCGGGCTGAATGAGAAGGGTAAGCTCTGGAAGGGTTCTGCCAGTACCCAGGACTAGCCTAGTCCTAATCCTCACCCTGTTGGGTCAGGGAACATCACCCAGGGAAACCAACACCACCTGCCCTAGAGACTGGGGCACTAGTAACTGCCTGCTTGCCGAGACCATTGTACCCATGAGGAAAGGGAGCATGTTAGATGGAGCAAGATACAGAGAGGTGCACAGACGTGTGGACCTCCTAAGCAAGCTGTACCACACTGATTGGGCTGTTGCCCATGTGCCACGTTGTGGCAAGAAACTGTCGCAACAATAGGTGTGTGGCAGGAGCAGGGCAACTCCAATATTCAGGATGTCTGTAAGCGTGGCTCAGGAGAGAGAAAGTTGGCACCTGCCAGGAGCTGCATGTGTGAAGATTCAGGCATCATGAATACAATTTTGATGCTGCATTCCAGTGACAATAGCTAGAAATGTTTTCATGTGTTTTCAGAAAATACCTTGGGGTTAGAATGGTTAGAATTTTCTATACAACCACAAATATAAGTTGAGCAGAGTGGAATTTCTCTGGAGAAAATTGCTCTCCTTAATCTTGAGTGAGCAACTATTCCCACACCGAGATTTACTGAGTGCAGGAAGAAGGGACACAATTTTACCAGCCAGAAAATTCAGCCAGTAAACTAGTCATGGGAAAGTGCTGCATTGCAGACCGGACCCATTCCCTGGCCTCTGTCTCACCTCCAGAAAAGGAACAGAAAAGCATATAATGCTCCCCCTGCCAGCATGCCAACATTCTCTTCCTTCACACTCCCCACAACCTGCCTCATACACATTTTACACCTCCTTAAAGGAGATGTAAATGTGTATGTTCAACCCAACTGCCAGTATTTCTGGTTCTGAAGTTGTTCTCTATTCTGAGGGTTTTAACCAGTGCTTAATTTGAGCTGGTGGTTGCAGGTTGGGCCCTGCAGCACTAATTATTTAGACTGTAACTTATTTATCCTTATCAGACTTTGACCCAGAGCAAGAAAGGGGAAAAATACACAAGGAGGAAAGAAGAAGGAAGAGAATAACTGTATCAAAAGGAGAAAGCAAGAACCTGAATGAGTGAGATAAAGGGGCAGTGAGTATCTGTTCGTGGATTGGAGCAACATGGGGTGGAACTAAGACTATGCAGACTCTATATTTGGTACCCTGGCCTTCAATAACGCTGGCCATGGTTTTCCGAGCAAGACTTTTTGCCCCAGCATTCATTCTTTTACAAATTATGGGGTCGATTAGGATCGCGGACGGACTTGAGTCCGTCCGCGACCCCAGAGTAGGAGGGAACGTCCGCATGGGCTGCGGCGTTCCCTCCGTGTAGATTAGGATGTGACCGCCAGGGTGGCGGTCACATCCTCTATTTTTAACATTGCGGTGGGTGCAGCTTCAAGCTGCACCCGCCGCAAAGTTAAAAATGCATGCACCGCATTTGCGTGCACAAAGCGGCAGGTACCGCGCGGTGCCTGCTGCTTTGTTCACACAAATGCAGGGGGGTACCATAGGTACCCCCCATGTGCACCCCCCACCCTCCAGGGGGCCCGCAACGGGCCCCCGAAGTGAAGGTCCGTATGCTTTTCCACGGCAGAGAAGCCGCCACGGAAAAGCATACATTCTACAACATCCTAATATGGCTGGCGGTGTCTGATAGACACCGCCAGTCATGTTAAAGCTATTCCACCGCGGTCGGAAGGCGCCCGCGGCGGAAAAGCTGCAGACAGATTTCAAGACCCACCACCATCCTAATATGGCGGTGGGTCTTTTGTGGCTCAGCAGCGGTTTTCCCGCATCCTCCTGGCTGGCGGTGGCTTCCGCCGCCCCGGAGGATGTGGGAAAACCGTGATCCTAATCTACCCCTAAGTACTAGATTTAACTCATAAATCCAGCAATTATCTATGTAGAAATTCAAGTTAGTAGCTATAATTCTGGCTGCACACAATTTTTTATTGCATATTATAATCTGGACCAAAATTTGGTAAATGGGTGTGAGTTTTCTAGCTTTTTCTGGAGGATTTTACTTTAGTTTTTAATTTCAAGGGCCATACGATTCTTGCTGGTGGTGCTGTCTTATAGTCACACATTCTTCAAAGATCGAGCACTGTGGGATTACCTTAGTACTTTGTATGCAGAGGGCTGGAGGAAAATTCTCCAGAAAAAGATCAAGACAGGTGAGAGCATTAGGCCTCACGAATGTGCATGGTGTGTGCAGGAGAGAGCAGGGATATACGAAGGCTCCAGACCCGATCGGATTCTTGGAGTGGCCTGAAACATGCTGGCAAGAAGGGTATAATTGAACAACTATATTCAATAGAATCCTAAAAATTCACGATTTTACAAATACCCCAGGTACTCTCAAAATGAAGAAGAATTTTAGGGTATACCTAGAGGTATTTTTAACAAATCACTCTTCTGGATCCCTACAAGTCCAGCTTGACTTTATCCAAGAACTCCCATTCCATTTATGGTTGAGTCCACCCTTGTGGTACCATCTTACCAAGGTGTGGATAGGCGCCGATGATGAAGCATGTCACGATAAGTGAGTGAGGCCTCTATTCCAATATCTCTGGATATCCCAACACCTTTGGATACAGCAGAGGTGAATACCATCATCCTGATAAGAAGGGAATCTTTTTTCTTCCCCATTTAGAATTCTTATCAATCAGTAGCTATTGTGTGAGAGTATCGACAGTGGGAGAGTGCAACTGTTTCAATTGTTCCTCGCTCTCCATTGTGATAACATTGCACCAACCTCACCAGCCTTTAAGAGATACTGGTTTCTTACGGCCCTCAGAAAAAAAGCTAATTTATTAAGTAAATCCAGATGTAGTCAGAAATTAGAAATATAAGAACTATTTGCCAGCTATATTGTTTTGACTAAATACAGACCCAAAGACACACTTGAGGTGTTATTGAGAGCTGGACTGAGTTTTCAGTGGAGATGTCAAGCGCTGAAATCAGTTTACTGGCTGGTAACTCCACTTCAAAGTCCGGCCATTACAAGTTGTTTTTAAAAAAAATGGAACAACTGCTTGCAACTGGATTCATCTGGTGCTTTCCTGAGCACTTTGTCACCATTTTGTTGAAAAAAATGTGACATTTACTGCCTGCTCCAAGCAGGTGGCAAATGTCAGCATAGCTGCTGGTGAAGAGTTGGGTGCTGAATGGGGTTTGAGTGTTGCACATGCATGTGCCTATCTGGGGAAAGCATTACTTATTCTCCTCCATCTGCAACAGTCAGTGGGTGGAGCTGAGCAATGCAGCTGTTACCATGGAAATCTCTCAAAGATTTCCACAAAAGATACCACTTTGACCGTACGCAGATCTCTGATAGTTCTGCGCCTTTCTCGACAAATCGGTCTTTGCAACCATTTTCGAGTGGAGCATTACATGTCAAAAGATATCAATAATTACATTTGATGTTCAGTCAATAAAGAGAGAGTTGGTGAAGTTTTAAACGTTTATTTTCTCATTTCTGTAGATTAGTCTGGTATTTTTCTCCTTTATTTAAATTAGTGGAAAGTCGGCTACAGAAAAAATAATAGATCAAATTGATTAGAACAAGCCTAGGAAAAGAATTAGTGTGTTCCATTCTGACTATCGTCCTTATTCTAAACTAAAAGGCCTATTCTACACTAACAAGAACCTATAAAGAGTTCTTTCTGGAGAAGACAAAGTAGATTTTGGAGCCGATTCAAACAGCTAAGAGGAAGAACGAAATCCCCAAAAATGGTTGTTCTGGAGACTGAGCTTTCTCCTAACAATTGCAGTAGCAACAATCTATAAAGAGAGAGAGAGAAAGAAGGAATCACAGCAGTGCAAAGGGGCATGGCAGGGTAGGGATGCATGGAAATAGTCTTGGGTCTCTCTAGCTAGGAACACATACTAAATGGAAAGCAGATAAACATGTTGAAAAAAACAGGTGAATGTCATTATCGTCATCCTATGGTAAGAAGTGTTCCAATGATTCGTCGTCTTCGCCCTCAGGTCCCACGGTAAACGTCCACGCCAGCATGAAGTCAGTTAGAAACGGTTACAATTATTACAAAAAGTTACATCTAAGAAGGTTTTCATGAGATCCTTGTGCAAGCCTACTCTGTTAGCTGTCTTGTTTCTCACTGTTTAACAATAAGCTAATCTATCAAATGAAACATTCAAATTCTGATATGTGCTGGTTAGATCAAGTAATGCAAGATATAGCAAGCATTTTCTTTTCACGAATACACCTGTCCATTATGTATATGTGGCAAAGAAAACAATCCAAATACAGTGAAGTCATATGGTGCTAGAAAAGAAGGAATACAGGGGCATATTATCAAGGGGGTTTATCTCCGCTTTTTTGGCTTTAAAAGCCAAGAAAGCGGAGATAAAATTATCTCCCTATTACCTAGCTGTCGCTAACACCAGTTAGCGACAGCTATTAGGAGATAGCGACCATCTTGGGCCCCACTTTGCATGTCAGTGATATTTATCACTAATGACATGCAAAGTGGGCGTGCCAAGATGTTGGCGACTGGAAACAGTCACTAACATCGCTATCGGCTATTACCAACTTTTGGAGATATTTGCGCTAAGCGCGAATATCTCCAAAAGCTAACACCTGTCCTGAGCAGTTCTTAGCCATGTTATCCAATGGGAGGTGGATAACATGGCTAAGAGCATTAGCTCGGTAATGCATGAATATCGCGGACTTTTCGGCAATATTCGTGCATTGAGGCGATTTTTATCGCATTTGCGATAAACCTTGGTAATACCAAGGTTTATTTGTGGTAAAAATCGCCGCAGCTCAGCGGTAAATTTTTGTCTCTAACCAAGCAATAGCGATAATTATCGCTATTGCTTGGTAATATGCCCCACAGTTTTCCAGGACCTAGCGTATTTCACAAAAAGTCAAGCCCTAGAGTTCGATTTTAACATTAAATCACTATTTTATTGAAAGCAGTATTTTCTTAATGGGATAGAGCAGAATAAATTAATAGTGCAACCTAGCAAATGAAGAACAATAGAAATGAAAGCTATCTGCAAATAAAGGCACATTTTTCAAACGTTTAACTTATTATGCATTTTTAGGTTATATATCTAGTGCGTTTCTATATTATTGTGTGGAAAAATTTGCGTAAAGCTTTTCAGTTTTATCAATTTAAGTATCGCTTACCACCATCCCAGTCCCTGCAGCCTCTCAGATGAGCCCATTGTCTGCTGTCCCAGAAAAATCTGGTCTGGAGATTTAAGATGTAATAATTCTGGGCCTTGAAATACTCATAATTGTAAATTGAATTACCTCACCCAGAGTAACCATTCCAGGTAAAATGATTTAACTCACAACGAGGGCTTTGATGAGCACTGAAGGAAACAGAAGAATGGCTGGGAGAGAGGGAGGTCAAGAGAAATAAAGGTACGGGGGTGGAACGAACAGGTGAAAGTAGGAGCAAAGAATGTAGGAGGAAAAGAAAGGAGGACAAAAAAATTGAGCTAAGAGAGAAAAATAAAAAGAGCGAGAAGGAGAATATAAGAAAAAAGAAAGAGAAAGAAAAAGAGAAAGGTGTGCCCCCAAAATATTGGATCAACAAAATTACGGGGACAGAATATTGAAAATAAAATATAGACAGATAAATAAGTCTTGATTTTCTATTCCTAAATCCATATATATGTACCTACATTGTACATATATATTCAAGGTATGTAGATGTCGATCTAGGAATAGCAAAACCATATTTCCCTATATGCATTTATCTTTCTTTATTTTGTCCTTTCATATTCTGTCCTCGATATAAATAAGTCCACGATATTGTTACTGTCAACATTCAATAGTACTTTCAAAAACATATCACAAAGAGAAGGGCAGAAAAGTAACAGAATGCAGGGCGTGGGTGAAAATGAATTTGAGAGCTAGACAATGTGATGAAGAGAAAAGGGGGAGAAAGAGGGAATATTATAAGAGACTTAATGCATCACTTAGTCTGAGGACAGCTTGCAATATGTTCTCAGCTTCAGGTTTTGAATGCTAAGAATGTACACCAAAATGCCCCTGATGGGGACAGAAAGATAGACTGTCTGCTTCAAAATCACTGCTGAGATCTCTGGTGCAGCAAAATCAAATTGTGTGTTTTGTGCTCACCAGAATGCAAGTCTGGAAGTACTGTGGACTGAAATGCTTCATGTGCCCACGGTACAGGCAGTAACAGGACAGGTATCCTCTGAGGGAAATCACGCTCAGAAGCGGGGGCAGCCTGGCCCTGCCGTCATACCATCAAGGGCCTCTCCAGGGGTCAAAGAACGAGCAAGCTAGCCCTCAAAATGGGCACAGCTGGCACCGTGCCAGGTACTGCAGATCCAGTAACAGAGTGACTGGCAGAAATCTGCTTATTTTGTCATTTTAATTAGTCAAGCACATCTTAAAGATTTGGGGGGGCTCGGGCCAAACAGTATTTGGGGACTCCTTTTCGGACCAACTCTGAAATTATTATCCATTTTCAGTTTATTCCTGCCCTCAGCAATTATGTCCTGATCATTGACAATCCTTTTCGTTGGCTCCCAAACCTTTAAGAACACCCCAGTCCTCAGGAGCCCCCCCCCGTCAGTGCAAAGCTTTTGAATATTTATGGGATATTAGAGACCTGGGAGCCCCTATTCATATTATGCAGGGATCCCCGTCATTTTTAGGTCTCGCCTCCCGATGCGCTTGCGCATTCGAGCTAGCGAGAGAAATAGGGGCTTATCCAGAGTTTAACCAAACTGGCGATTTGATGCAGTGCCCATGATAAGCGCGTGCACGCATCAAAGCCATCTGCTTCCCTCCCACAGCTTCCCCCAGCGTGCGCTCTGCCCTCAGGCATTTCTCCTCCCCTAATTATTCATGGCCGGCCGGACGTACTTTCACTTTCACGGCCGCTAGGCCGTGTCTCGCGTTTCTCCTCCCCCCTTCCAGTGTACTTTTGTGCTTTCACTTTGTCTCTGTCTCTCGCGTCTCTCCTCCCCCCAGTGTACTTTTAATCGGGCACCAGTATGCTTGTTTTCGAAGTGTTGATATTTGTTATATCGGGCAGTTCAGCCTCATCTTTTCGCATTACGACACATTGCCATTATAGTGTATTTCTTGAAACTTATGCGCTGTAAAAAAAGCTCACGCTCTAAGGATGCCTGAAGATCAACTCCGCCGTCAGTTTTCAGACTCCATTTGCCCCTTCTCGTCTTTAATTACACTGGTGCTGCTGTCGGCAAGCGTGCTTGAGCACTCACTTTTCTCTTCCCCAATATCTTTTTGGCCGCCTCACATCTTCTCGCATTACGACACATTGCCATTATAGTGTATTTCTTGAAACGTACGCGCTGTAAAACACACTCACGCTCTAAGGATGTCTGAAGATCAACTCCGCCGTCAGTTTTCAGACTCCATTTGCCCCTTTTCGTCTTTAATTACACTGGTGCTGCTGTCGGCAAGCGTGCTTGAGCACTCACCCGTGGTATTTGTTCAGGCGTCTCAGTTCCGCAACTCCATTGTTGCTGGTGCCAGGATTGCGGGTCCGTGCTGCCCTGTCCTTCTCGAGTACAGGGGTGGGCAGAGGTTACTCTTTACTCAATCCAACAATTCTGTTGCAAAGAAACCCATGCCGCTTGCAATGGCGGGCCATGGCGGGGTTGCGAGCCCCTACGTATCCAAACAGTGTTGTCATCCCAAATCAATGAAAACAACACACCGTGGCCATACGATATCCTTATGTGTGATTCTTTATTGCAGTCACTCTACGCATTTCGGAGCGGCTGCTCCTTGAAACCGAGTAATGTGAATGCACAAAAACAAAATGTTTAAATTAATCAAGTGACACACCTCGGTGTCAACAGTGAAGACAGACTTCATAATGGTACAAACTTAACAATCGTAACAGTGGACACAGACGTATTTACAAATAATATTCTGCCATAATACATCGGATACAGATGTCTCAGTTAGTACATTGTTGAGTATTCATTTTGCATGGGGTATTGCAAGTGCGGTATACTGCGGGTCAAATAAGACTAACACGTGCAGTCCTAGTTTCATGCCCATTGCAGACTGCTTGTAATCAATTGACTGCTGTAAAGCTTTAGATCTTGAACAAAAAAATGTATTAGGAACTTGCTAGTTCGCAAGACACGTAATACGTGTGTTAATCATGCCGCCCCCATGGGCTTATATTCACACACCCTCACACACACCCTCACACACTCTCGCACCCCTGACCCTCTCTTACCCTCTCACACTCACTTACCCCCACCCACCCTCTCACCCTCACTTACCCCCTCACCCTCACACACCCTCTCACCCACACACACCCTCTCACCCTCACACACCCTCTCACCCTCACACACCCTCACACCCCCTCTCACCCTCATACACCCTCTCACCCCCTCACCCTCACACACCCCACTCTCACATGCCCTCACCCTCACACACCCTCACTCACCCCCTCACCCTCACACACCCTCTCACCCTCACACCCTCACACACCCCACTCTCACACACCCTCACCCTCACACACCCTCACCCTCAAACCCCCTCAACCTCACACCCCTTCATCCTCCCTCACTCACCCTCAAACACCCTCACTCCCCCTAACACCCACTCTCACCCTTACCCCCCTCTCACCCCCTCACCCTCACACCCCCTCTCACCCTCACACACACCCTCACCCTCGCACCCCTGACCCTCTCTCACCCTCTCACCTTCACTAACCCCCACCCACCCTCTCACCCTCACTTACCCCCTCACCCTCACACACCCTCTCACCCTCACACACCCTCTCACCCTCACACACCCTCTCACCCCCTCACCCTCACACACCCTCTCACACCCTCACTCACCCTCTCCCCGTAGCCCTCACACACACTCACTCACCCTCACAGACCCCACTCTAACACACCCTCACCCTAAAACCCACTCAACCTCACACCCCCTCATCCTCCCTCACTCACCTCCAAACACCCTCACTCACCCTTACACCCCCTTTCACCCTTAGACCCCCTCTCACCCTCACACCCCCTCTCACCCTCACACACCCTCTCACCCCCTCACACACCCTCACTCACCCTCACCCCCCTCACCCTCACACACCCTCACTCACCCTCACACCCTCACACACCCCACTCTCACACACCCTCACCCTAAAACCCACTCAACCTCACAACCCCTCATCCTCCCTCACTCACCCTCAAACACCCTCTCTCACCCTTACACCCCCTCTCACCCTTAGACCCCCTCTCACCCTTAGACCCCCTCTCACCCTCACACCTCCTCACCCTCACACACCCTCACACCCCTGACCCTCTCTCACCATCACTTACCCCCACACACCCTCTCATCCTCACTTACCACCTCACCCTCACACACCCTCACTCACCCTCACACCCTCACACACCCCACTCTCACACACCCTCACCCTGAAACCCCCTCAACCTCACACCCCCTCATCCTCACATACCCTCACCGTCACACCCCCACACCCCCTTACATACCCCCTCACCCTTCCTAACCCTCCTTCACACTTACCCTCACAACCCCCACCCTCACACACCCTCATTCACCCTCTCTCACCATCTCACCTTCACACACACTCTCACCCACTCAGCACCACCACATTATCACTCAGCACCACCACAGAACCACTCAGCACCACCACAGCACCACTCAGCACCACCACAGCACCACTCCGCACCACCGCAGCACCACTCAGCACCACCACAACACCACTCAGCACCACTCACCATCACCACATCATCACTCAGCACCACCACAGCATCACTCAGCACCACCACAGCACCACTCACCACCACCACAGCACCACTACAGCACCACTCAGCACCGCTCAGCCCCACCACAGCACCACTCAACACCACCACAGCATCACTCAGCACCACCACAGCATCATTCAGCGCAACCACAGCATCACTCAGCGTAACGACAGCAACACTCAGCGCAACCACAGCATCACTCAGCACCACCACAGCATCAGTGGTTCAAAAATGTTCTTTCAATGTTTCAAGCAGTTTTCAAGCTTACAAGCTTTATTACAAATCACAAAAAGATCTTAATTTTTCACTTCTGTTCTTGGATTTTCTAAACAATAAAAAACACTGAACATAATCTTCACAAAAGTTATTTACAAAACTTAAAGCTATTGACATTACAAATTAAATAAATTATTTAAGTATTAATTATTAAAAAAAATTAAAAGCCATTGTTATTTGTAATATCAATACATCTAAATCACGTAAATACAAAACATGTTGCATTACAAATGCTATAGGTGTCACATTTGCGAAAGTTATAACTATTGGCATTGTAAATGACAAAGCTATAATTTTAGCTATTTTAAAAAACAACACATACATTTTAAAAAAGTCATTTATAAGACCAATAGCTCAAACTTTCCTAATGCGAGACCTATTGCATTGTAAATGTGTAAATATATTTGAGCTTATATAGCGCACAGCTACCCACAAAGGGTTTCCCGGCGCTTGCTTAGGGAACCCGTCCTGGTATTCCCCTGTGAGATAACCCCAACAGGGTATCCACAAGGTGAAAACCAGGCATCCCGCCGCGAGGGGCCGTTGTGGAGATTAAGCAAGCTATTGCCCAGAGTCGCAGAGTGTGAACCCGTGAGTTGAGAAGGCACCGGAGCGAGAATTATCGAGTCCGTGGAATTTTTGAGCCCAAGACCCGCCGAGGCGGGGAATTGAACCCTGGTCCAGGGCCAATCTCAGCTTCCGGGTCTGCCGCCTCTAACCCCTCTGAGCCACACTTCTCCACTTTTCCAATGCTTGTTTGTGTTAAGCCACTGCCTGGGACAGTCTTGAAAGTTTAATGATGGAGGTCCTAGAAACGTGGGGGTCCAGGGCCAGAGCTCACTTTGTGCAAGCCTTAAAACTTTTCTGTACTTAGAATATCTACAAAAGTATTTTCGCTGCATTAGAGCGCGTTCAGGCAAGGTGCACAAGTTTTTGAGAAGGAGTCAAAGATGTAGTCATGTGCCCATTAGCCACTGAGTCTACCACAAGCTTTTGGTGGGGCGCGGGTATAGGAGTGCAAAGTTTCACCAGCTCTCTAGAGGGTTTTGGGAAGTTTTTCATTTGCGTCCTTTGCGTGGGCGGAAAGTTTCCTTGGTTTCTTTTCATCCTTTTCCGTAGCGGCCCATGCAGGTAAGAGTGGTGAGGCGGGAGGGGGGTGGATTGGGGAGGATTCAACATACGATGACGAGGGAAACAAATAAAAAATAGAAGAAAACTTGGGAGCATGTTAGCAAGAACCTGGTTAAAATTATCGCTGTTTTAGCGGCAAGAAACTGCCGCTTAAGTGGCGATAATGGGCTTGCTAATATGCGTTATAGAATTCCAATAGAAGCCCAGGTTAGATGTGCAGGACATCTAACCTGGGCTTCTATTGGAATTCTATAACGCATATTAGCAAGCCCATTATCGCCGTTTTAGCGGCAGTTTCTTGCCGCTAAAACGATGATAATTTTAACGAGGTTCTTGCTAATATGACCCAACGTTTTTTTTATTTTTTTATATTAGTTTCCCACATTGTATTACACTGATTCCCTTCACCCCTCCTCCCCCCTCTCCTTTTCACCCCACCCCCACCCCCACCCCCCTCCCCTCCTGTCACCGCTCTTACCTGCACAGGCCGTGCTTATCCTTATGCTTTTTTTCCTTCACATCATGGGATAATATTCACTCTTAAAAGCTTCGCCAAGTCAAAAGCAACCCACGGAGTGTGATTAGCTTTACTTGGAAATTTGCTTCATAATTCCATCCTGATAAATGTGTGCAGAACAATTCTCTGCACGTTCATAATCTGCAGAGTTTTTCAAATGAACGGTGGCATTGCGCACGGAAAAGTAATTTTCGGTTGTTAAGTGCATCTTCTGCAGGATATAGGCATCATAAATTCGAATTATTTTTAAGTCGACTCCCGGAAGTGAAAAACTTTCAACTACCTCATGCAGCTTAGGCCTCAGCGTCATGCCTTCATCACAGCGAGTTGTGGCCGTTCCCCAAATGAGATAGTGGACAGTGACACCCTGAAATGAAGACGGCCCTCAAGATGTGGATAATGTGGTTGTAGAGACCTGAACTTCCCAGTAATGACTGGTGATCTTTGAAAGTGGTGTGACACAAATACTAGAATTTCAGCGAGCGAAGTGAGTTTGACTTCTTTGAAGGAAATTCAGGCGATTAGACCCAAGTAAAATATTTTCATGGGATGAAATGATGTTACAGCAAGGATTTCACATGCAGAGGCTAAAAAGTCACAGATTCTTTATGGCTACTTGCAAAAATTACACATAGTTTGTAAAGCAAACCCAACCCTCGCACAAGAGGTTGAGGGTTCATCATCTATTCGAAAACGTTGAACATTGTGGAAACACAGTGCATGGTGGAACACAATTTCCTATACGTTGACTAGAAAGCCATAGGAATTATAGACAGGTGAGAAAGTGAGTGGTTTTGCAATTTCAAATGACCTATCACGTTTAAACATATAAATATATATATGTACCAACTTTCTTTACTTCCTGTTTCCACCTCCCTTTATTTCAATTATGTTTTCAGTCAGGAAACGAGGATCTACTTGAAGTGGACAGTTCAAGAAAATTAAAAGATGAAGAGGTCTCTTAGGCAAAGACAGCATGGCTCATGAGATCTTGCAGACTTATAGAGCAAGCTTTGGCTCAGGTTATTATTTCCCTACAGTTAAGACAGCAGATTGAGTATACCAATGTTAAGGGCATATTCCTCAGGTAGCTGCACCAATTCTGTTGTTACAACTTTATCAATATTGATGTGAAAATTCCTCCATATGAGTCATGAACCAGAAGCCATAGCAACTATAGCAGCAAATCCTCTTTGAACCCAACACCATAATATCTACCGTAGGTCTCCCTCACTCTGCTTGAATTATCACTCAAATATAAGATTTAAGAATAATTTGGAAATTAAATGATATTGTACCCAAGCATCAGTGTCTCAGCATCTGAAAGTACATCCATTTTACTACCAAATTCAGGCAGATCAATAGTGCCATGAGGCCCAGTCCAAGTAAGGAAAGTGGGCCTCTTGAATGATGATAAGGAAGTAAAATATAGAAGTAACCAGGGTTCCATGGGTATCTCAGTTGTCTTGGCCTGGTAGCACTGCACCTGTTGCACCGCTGTTAACTGTCCCCCAATATGCCCTTCTTGTCAAAACAATACCTAAAAACAAAAGTGTACCATAGCAGCTTTCTTTTTTTAGAGCAGTATATCTTTGTTCTCTTGTCGTTTTCATTAAGTAATCGCGTCTTATTACCTCCTTGAGCAAAATCTGCCTCACCTATCCACTTGTCTATGCTCAAAGGCTTAGACACTGATGAACTGGACAAGGAACAACCTGATCTGTGCATGCTCAGGAGGAGGAAGAGTTGGTGATGGACACAGAGGAAATTGAGTTAAGGTGGTCGATCAATCAAGCAAAGCAGAGTCCGAGGAAGCAAGCAGCAGCCAACGCAGAGGTGGGGAGCAGAGCAGGACCGAGACTAAGTGTGGCATGGCCGAATACCTGTGCTGTGTGCCAGTGGCGGAGAGTCAGTGAAGGATCAGAGTGAAACTGAATCTGGAGTGAAACTGGTACGTATAACCCCCCCCCATATTACCGTCCTCTGCTACCAACTATTAGCCTCACTGGCCGCATCACCAGGTCCCTCCACCACCTTCCCCATGAAACGCAGCAGAGCCTCAGCCACTTTCAACCACCAAAACCCGAGAAGGGGAGTAGAGGAGTGGAGGTGGACAACGGGGTGAGGCAGGCAGCCGACAGTAGGCTAGGCCCTGAGCCGACTCTCCATCTTGGACTTAAATGGCCGGCACTATGCTGCTGTGTGCTGTGAATGGGATTTAGTCTGCCAGTTAACCCCCCACAGACTAGTGCAAGACTGCCGCAAGCCTGCCGTTCTACAGCTGGGCCTCACATGGGTCTCATTAGAATTCCCCAGCAAGCCTCTGGGTCCAGCACAGCTCTTCTACACACACAGCCAGTACACGGTAAGCAGAAAGGCCAACAAGGCAGGCGAAAGCTGTCGGAAGGTCCCACCAGGCCCTTCACCACATGCACAAGAGCTTAAAGGGGCTGGGCAGGAGACAGGAGCCAGAATCAAGAGTTCAGAGGACCAAAAGGATCAAAGGGGGATTAAGGAGGCAACGCAGAGGTTGTTAGGAAGGTCGCTACACTCCTCCTGTGGAGCTCCCTCTACTAGAGCCTCCCATCCAAAAAGACCAGCGCGCCGCATGGAAAGTCCAGGGGCTATACCAAAAAGGAAATTATTGCCACCAAGAAAGGGCACCACTCTTCGAGTTGGAACTTCACTGGTACCACCCGTGGCCAATCCTTGGTGGAGGAAGCAGAACCCCATCCCTCTGTAACATCAGGTGGCCAGACAGCCAAAAAATTCAGGAGCTGATTAGTGACTACTTTAGTAAGGCAACAACTCAGACTGGCACTACAATATTTCTATATTTCAATCCCCACCTACACCCCCGCAAAGCCATCAAATCTAGTCGGGAAGGTAATAGCTTCCATAAATATACCTACGGCTGAGCCACCACCTAAATCACCTTGCCCTCACTCATGCCAATTACAGGCAGACTCTGAGCCCCTCCAACATCCTCATTCCATCCCTGAGAGTCCGAGAACGACCTATGATCAAGCATCAGCAATCACATCTACCAAAGGGGATCATTCCCTCAGCTCAGGAGCCTCCAGGGTCACAGAGGTCATACCATGAACCCCAAATACAAATCCGTGCCCACTCACATCAGAGCAGGTTCAAATTCCTGTAAATAGCTCCCTTGCCTCATCGAGTCTCCATGAGATATGGACAGACCCCAACCCGGACAGTAACTTACTCAAGCCCTTTGCTACTTCAACGGGTCCCCAACTGGACAACAACTCACCTGAGCTATCTTACACTTCGACGCCAACAAAGAGGTAAAGGAGAGGAACCTATCAGACCAGTTCCTAGCCTCACTGGAAGCCAAAATTGAAGCCTCCCTAGCACAAACACCAGGACTCTCCACGAATCCTCATATCAGCAACTGCAGTTCAACACAAGCAGATACAGAACCGTCCATAGTACTCTGACCCCTCAGTCCTTCCTCAGTCTCACTGACCTCCCTTCACATAAAACAAGACTCTATTGCCACCCTTCTTTAATGGGAATCACAGAAGATGGAGCTTCTGAATGACCTAATTAAACTTTGGTCGCAATTTCAGTGGACTTGGGCTGTAGGCTAAGTATCATGTGAAAGTCCAAACAAAACACAGTTGATTAGGACCAAGGGGAATTTTAAAGACCATGCTACAACATGTTCCCTATACACATATCACTACCATTATATTGGAGGGTCTAGCACACAATGTGTTCTCACAGTGTACCCAAAAGAAACAGCTTCAAACCAAATGTATCAGAGACAAAAGAGTCATCCCTACAGTGATCAACGAGGGATGCCCATCAGTCACCACAAGGAACCGCCCTTCATCATTTGGGATTCCACCAAGGCCATTGCTGGGATAGCCCATCAACTATCACGGTCGGGGGTCCTGATGTTAGGAGGAGCTCCACCGCCGGGCAGTAGGGTCTAGCTGGGGTCTTGCTTCTCAAATTATGAGGATGAAAATATCAAACCCTGGGGACTGATGTTGCAGTGCTCAAAAGGTGTGAAAAAAAGAAAAAAACTAGTGAATGTAAAATAGGATATGGGGGTACTTATAACTTTATTCTGGTGTTACCCTACCTTCCAATGTTAAAATGTAGTAGTTAAGTGACAGTCAGAAAAGATATAAAGACCGTCTAGATGTAAGGCGTGGTCGACATGTTTCAGCAAATAATAGACGTGTTTGTCATTGCTTTCTTCAGGACCATATTAATAATAGCTACTGCAAGCAAAGTGATAGTGAATATAATAAGTGCTCAAAATCAAAATAAGATACAGAGATCACCTGATATCACTAGGTGTTCTGCTCCCTCTTAATATGGTTTCATTTCTGTAAGAGGTATAGACCTCACCCCACCTGGCCACGGCTCAGGAAAGAGGAGAAGCACCGCTCTGTCCGTCGGTACTACAGCGTCGGCATCCAAGCGTCTTTCCTGAGCCGTGGCCAGGTGGGGTGAGGTCTATACCTCTTACAGAAATGAAACCATGTTAAGAGGGAGCAGAACACCTAGTGATATCAGGTGATCTCTGTATCTTATTTTGATTTTGAGCACTTATTATATTCACTATCACTTTGCTTGCAGTAGCTATTATTAATATGGTCCTGAAGAAAGCAATGACAAACACGTCTATTATTTGCTGAAACATGTCGACCACGCCTTACATCTAGACGGTCTTTATATCTTTTCTGACTGTCACTTAATTACTACATTTTAACATTGGAAGGTAGGGTAACACCAGAATAAAGTTATAAGTACCCCCCTATCCTATTTTACATTCACTAGTTTTTTTTTTTTTTTCACACCTTTTGAGCACTGCAACATCAGTCCCCAGGGTTTGATATTTTCATCCTCATAATTTGAGAAGCAAGACCCCAGCTAGACCCTACTGCCCGGCGGTGGAGTTCCTCCTAACATCAGGACCCCCGACCGTGATAGTTGATGGGCTATCCCAGCAATGGCCTTGGTGGAATCCCAAATGATGAAGGGCGGTTCCGTGTGGTGACTGATAGGCATCCCTCCTTGATCACTGTAGGGATGACTCTTTTGTCTCTGATACATTTGGTTTGAAGCTGTTTCTTTTGGGTACACTGTGAGAACACATTGTGTGCTAGACCCTCCAATATATTGGTAGTGTCATGTGAAAGTCCATCATGCTAATGCAAGTCAATAACTCATGCCATTTCTCCCCACTGCTCAATAAACGTTTGTCCCTTCCCGAATTATTACGATCAGTAGTAGACATTGACAAGAATAACACCCAACGCTTCAGAAACCCCACTCAAAACCCACAAAATTGGAACTCCCCTTCTTTGTCACCATCCACTACAAACAGTGCCATGCCGTCCCCACACAGGGGTGTCAGCCCCAATTGAGAACAGGATCTTAACACTGCTCCTAACAAGGTAATCCTTCCTGCTGGTCAGACAGTAGGATCCCCTTTCTGGGAATTAACAGCTGTATGCACACTAACGTACTCACAGCCAGGTGGGCGACGTACTCACAGCCAGGTGGGCTTATCGCCCTCAAGCCTGCCCTGGATAGACGATATAGCTCCAAGAAGGGACCACCCAACTCCCTCCCACCCCCCAATAGTAACAATATCCTCCAAAGGAGAAAAAAATAAACTTGAAAATTAGTCAAAACAACAGCGACTTGAAAAATCGGGATCTTGTCTCACAGGGGTGAGGGCCCTCACCAAGGCAACACAGGAACATAGGGGGACAAACCACTTCCCCATCTTCAATCAAATACCAAAACCAAAAACAGAAATCATCAAAACTACTGAATGTAAGAGAGAGAGACAATATCACTACATTTGCTATCACAAACATTTTTACTCTATGAACAAGATGTGTCCAAGGCCCATGATACTGGTTCCACTGCCACATAAATACATATCCTCACAGCTGGGGCAAGTGTCTTGCACACCCAACCCTTGAGGGACATTCAGCGGACTAAAGAACCGGTTAACCAAGACTCCAAAATACCCCCTCCAAGCTGCTCCCCATGTGCAGGCTTGGGGTTAGATAACCAAACAATAAACAAAAGCACTAATACTGAAATACCACATTTCTTCTTAGAAAGCGACTTGCCAGGTTTGAATACACCACCTCTGACCTACTGAATCGCTAATGCTCCCTGGGTCCAACTCATTATACCCAACCCCCTCCAGGGAGCCCCAAAACCAGGCAACTGAGGGTCAAAGGTGGACCGAGGAGAGCAGCCTTCTACTTGAACCCATAGCCAACCCCCACAAGGTTCCTTATCTCCACCTCGCAGTCTCAGGGAGCCATACTCCCTAAACACCCATGATGAATCAGAAATTGCTCTTTTCCCACATTATACCCACAAGGAACAGCATGCCATTCTCAACAGGAATAACCTCCAGTGCTTATTTAAACACATCCCAGCCATCAGGGGGATAACCTCCTCTGGTCTAACATCAGTGAAGTTTGTGTGAATACTGGACAAAGGGTCCTCCCACGGCACTGTTAGAAATAGGATTTCTTGTTGGCTAGGGCTTGCGCCTAAGCTAGGCAGAAACTACCACTCTAGTCAGGGCAAGGGAGTTACATGCTGAAGGTAACCTGGCGCCCTACCAACCCAACACCGACCCTCTGGCCACAATGCCTTCTCAGAGGGCTCAAAATGCCCTATGTCCCAAAATTTTAGGGCTGGCTGCCATTGCAGAAGAATCCAAAGTGCGCAATTGCGCTAGCCTAAATGTTGCAGCTGCACTAATTGCGGTGCAGCTGTGAAGAAAAATGTGGGCACTGTACTCACTGTGCCCTCTGGGCCCCCACTGGGTCTTCACCAACAAATATGCGGCCCAACATTGCAGCTGCCTGCTCTGGTGCGGCGCAGCTGGGAAACAAACTGGGCCCTGGCACCAATTGTGCCACTGAAACCCCACTGGGATTTCTAATACAAGAGAATGCCCCCAAGATGGAGCGGCCCGCTCTCCTGCGGGCCCGCTCGGAAAATAGGCACCAGCAATGTGCCACATGAAGCCCCACTAATCTGTTGGGCTCCACGCCTTCCTCTGGTCTCCCTCAGTTGTGGGACTGGTGCCGGGGATCATTCTTACTTCACCCAGTCACCAGGAACATGTGGGGTTCTCTTCTCCAGACACGAGGGCCCGCGTGCAAACACCGGCTGCACCTCCTCTGATCCTCCACTCCGGGGGCGGAAGGGGCAGAAACGGAGCCTGTGAGGCTCCTGCGCTCATCAGCAGGCCCTGTCCACAGTCAGGCAGGCAGACACATTGCACACAGAAATGCCAACTTCTAAAAGTGGCATTTCTAAAATAGTTATAATAAATCTGCGTACATCATTGTGCAGCATTTATTATTACCATTCTAAATATACTAAACTTGACCACGCTGCTCCTCTCATAACAGGAATTACCATTGAAACACTTATCAGGGAATCCCCAATGTATTCCTACGGGAGGGCAGCCCTAGGGTAGTTAGAAACCAAAATGGCTGTTTGTCACTACCAGGACATGTCACACACTTAAGGTACATGTCCTATCTTTTACCTACAATGCACCATGCCCATAGGGCTAGCTAGAACCTACCTTAGGGGTGACTGACATGCAGTAAAAGAGGCGTCACAGACATGGCACACACTTTAGGTTCCACGTCACAGCAGCAGTGACACTGCGCGCACAGGCCCTGCAATGGCAGGGGCCTGAGATAGGTTTGACAGGCTGCTTTGGTGAGTGGTGCAATCAGCAAAGCAAGCACACCAGTAGCATTTAATTTACCCGCCCTGGGTATCTGAGATACCACTTTACAAGGGACTGACAGGTAAATTAAATAGGCCAAACAGGTGTAGACCAATCTTACCAACAACACAGTGACTCGATTATGGAAGTTAAGGTTTTCTGCATAGACTTCTCTCCCCAAATGAGCTGGAAGGGGGCTCTTGTTTATCAACCCCCTGGCCCTTTAACTGAATTTTCTCTTCAACTCACTGAACTAATCGCTCCTCTCTTGATTGCGAGCATAATAATATAAACAGTGAGTGTGATTACAATGTGGACGCAGGGTCACTCCTGATGGACTTAGCTGCATTGGGGTTAACCAAGATCAACGAGAGCCCTAAACACATAGCTGGTCACACATTGGACATTATTTTTTCAAACTCTTCCAATGTCTCATATAGACCCCCACAGCCATTGCCATGGTCTGACCATGCGTCAATCGAATGTTCTATCCAGGCCCATAGGAAGACAATCAACCCTAACCAAGCCACTCATTATCGTTTTAGACAATGGAAGAAAGTTACTCCGGAGGGCTTTATAGCCTCTTTTGTAGAGCCACAGATTTCAGAATCAGACAATATAGAGGAGGTACTCGCGAAGTGCAATCGGGCAGTCTCTAGTGCTATTGATCAGTTGGCACCACTGAAATCTCATCCTAGCACTCCTAAACACCCCAGAATGCCTGGTATTCCCCCCTACTTCATGCTCAGAAACAAATTTGTAGGAATCATGAAAAATGGTGGTGTCTCACCCATGATGAGGAACACAGAGATCGGTTTTATGTATCTCTGGCCGATTACCATTGGAAAATCAGGGAAGGACCTAAAGCCCATATAGCACTACAATTAGATCAGGCTCATAATGACCCTAAAGTGCTATACCGTGTTTTACAGTCCTTCACTAACCCTAAAGCCTGTGAGAACCCAGCGGCTCCACACAAAAATTGTGTGATGACATTGGAACTTTCTTTACACAAAAAATAGAGATCATTTATGACAAAATAGTTCTGTCAGGGAGGCATTCTACAACCATTAGTCCTCCTGAAGCGCTGGTGCAGACAGCTACCCAACTGCTGGAAAGTTTTCCCCTGGTCACACAGACAGAGGTAGAGTCCCTGATTCACACTGTAAAATCAGGGTCACCTCTGGATAACATCCCGGCTAAGATCACCACTTCCCTCGCTTGTCATCTCTCTCCCTCCATTGTTTATCTTCTCAATCTCTCGTTGAAAAAGGACCATGTCCCTTTGGAATGGAAAGCAGCACAGGTTATGCCTATCCGTAAGAACATCAAGGCCCCACTGACTGAGATCTCCTATCTCTCTCCTCCCTTTCCTGAGCAAGTTATTGGAGAAGTACATAAACAAACATCTCTCCAACCATGTCGAACGGACGGGTAGTCTTGATCCTTCTCAATCAGGCTTTCGGCCTAAATACAGCACAGAATCAGCCCTACTAGCGGTCACCGATAACATAAGGATGACCCTGGATAGAGGCCACTCTACGATTCTGGTGCTGTTGGACCTATCCACCGCGTTCGACTCGGTTTCCCATCAGATACTGCTCAGGAGTTTGGAGGAGATTGGGCTTAGGCATTTGGCTCTTCAGTGGTTGATGAGTTTTCTATCATCTCGTTCGCAGGAGGTTAACCTCCGCTCATTTCGCTTTGCCTCAACAGAACTGACCAAGGGAGTACCACAAGGGTCCTCTTTAAGTCCAACTTTTTTTATCTATGTGGCTCCATTGGCCAACCTTTTAAGGAGTTGTGGGTTCACCCCCATCTCCTACGCTGATGATATCCAGTTTCTCTTTCCATTTGCAAAGTTTACTCCATCGGGACAGGCTACCTTCTCTTCAGGAATGAGAAGCATCTCACAATGGATAAGGAGTAATTTTCTTCAGTGCAACGTGGAAAAGACGGAGATCATGCTTTTTGGTGAGACCCAATTATTATGGACCACTAACTAGTGGCCAACAGATCTGGGTACTCCTCCCGTTCCAAAAACATGTGCTAAAAATGTAGGCGTTCACCTTGAACAGGCTTTTACTGTGAAGGAGCATATCGCCCAGACAGCTAGCTCCTGTTTTCATGTTCTGGGTCTGTTGCATCGCATCCTCCCTTTGCTCCCTGATTCGACCGGGAAGACGCTGACCCAGGCACTTGCTTTAAGTCGCCTGGAGTACTGTAATGGTTTGTTGGTTTCCACCAACGAGGCTGCTCTCGACAGACTACAGGTTGTCCAGAATATGGCGGCACGCCTGATTCTTAATGCCGCCCCCAGGACTGCCTCTGGATCTTTGTTTTATCAGCTCCACTGGCTCCCCATACAGGAACAAGTGCAGTTCAAGGTCTGTTGCACTATACATAAGGCCTTGTCTAAATCTGACCCCTCCTACCTGGCTGATAAATTCATCCCTTATACACCTCGGAGGCCCCTCCGCTGAGGATCTAAATTCCTACTTGAGGTACCAGGAATTAAAAGGGCCAGACAGGGCGGGAAGTCTTTATCCTACCTGGGCCCCAGCTACTGGAATAAGCTCCCTTTACAACTAAGACAGTGCACGGACAATCTCCATTTTAGGAAACAGCTCAAGACCTTTCTTTTTGTTTCTGATTCTCAGTAGACAGTTCTTCACACGCTGTCCGTCCGAGCGCAGAGATACCCCTTCGGGGGTCGATTCTGGTGCTTTACAAATAAATAAATAAATAAATGCCATATGTAACACAGAGAAGACACCCACTTTACACTGGACAGCAGTGCTAAAGTGCCCAGAGTCCTAAAACCACCAACACCATGTCAGAGAGAAGGCTGGGAGAAAGGCAAAAAGTTTAGGGATGACCCTGCAAACGGGCCAAGTCCAACAGCCACAATTACAACATGGTCCAGAGTGACATTAAGGGACGCCATCCTCCGAAGGCAAGGCCTTTTGAGGACTGGGGGATTTAACACAACCAATCACCATGTAACAGCAACTCGTAGTGACACACACTGTCAGACCCACTGTGTGTGTGTCAGTTTTACTAGTGGTTAGCTAGCCTTTGAGCACAAGCGTTCCTTGCCACCGTGTTTTCTTTTAGACAAAAAGTCAACGGGAGACACAGAACAGACAGAACGTGGATAGGAGTCTTTTATAGTTTTCTATCACTCGGTGCTTTGCCCACTCAGCTCTTACCACCAGCTATAACAGTTCAACCTGCATTTGTCTGGAAGTTTTAGCCACTTGTTAAAGACACAATGCGGCTGGTGTTGAGTATGTGTGTTATTATGGCCAGTGTTAAGCTGTTCTGAGAATGGCCTGCATAACTCAGACTGTTGTCTGTGTTTTTTTATTTACTTTACCTTGATGGTAGATGCCTATCTTGGAGTGGTAAATAAAAACAATGAAGTGAATGCGTGAAAGTGCACATTAAGAAAGGGGCAGCCGGGCAGAAAATTACAGCTGCAGGGTCCTCCATAAAAATAAATAAATAAAACAAATGTGATGAGATTGGTGAGGGAGCAACAGAGGAGCTGGTGGAAGGAAATAAGAAGGAAATAAGAGAAGCATGCGCAGCAGGGGACAAAAGAAAAACTGTGAGCGGAAAGGTGGGTAAAAAAAATAGTGGTGGAAGTGAGACAGAAAACAAGGGCGTTTGGAAAGGAAGCAGCACACGAATGAAGGAGTAAGAAGTTGCATGCACTTCGATGAAATGCTACAAGAATGAAGCAGCAGGAGTACACAAGCAATTCAATCAGAAAAGAGTAAACAGTAAAGAAGACAAGCTCTAGAGGGGGACAAAGAATAAATAGGGAGGGAAGTCAATGAATAGGAATAGGAAGAGATAGATAAGAAAGCCGTCCAATCCAAATGTATATATTTTTATGAATTAGGGACAGTAGGGCCTTGATAATACTGTAGGTAACACCTAAAAATTAAATTCGGTAATGAAGCACCTGTCCTTTACAGCGGTTTATAATGTGCCAGTGGCTCCTAAGAGCTGTAGGGGTCTGAGTCAGTTATTCATTATATCAGAACGTGAGGGAGTATTATGACAATGAGTGCGATGTGAGTCATTCAGGATGTCTTTGAGTGAGTAGATCTGTTACTCAGTGAAGGAATGCAATTGTGAATGTGCGAACATTAGTTGAGTAAGCAGCATTTGAGGATGCTAAACATATCAGACTACTTTATTAGACCCAGGTGTGGATTAGGTGCACCCAGTTTTTTTACTTTAATCCTGAAGGAGCAGTCAGCTTCCATTGGTCCTGGGGCACCAAGCTCACATGATATTGTGTGCTGACTAGCGGTTCAGGACTATAGCAATGATGCTCACTTTATGACACAGTTTGGAATATGGCGAGCAGATTGGAAGAAGGTGTCTTACTCACCATTAATTCTTTGTTGTGTATAAAAAGCCTTTCATTTTTGCTGCATTTGTCCTGGGGATGGTGTCTGTCGCCTGAGAAAATGTGCCCAAAGAAGGTGCTTTGCACAATGTGCCTAAATAATCTCTCCTTATGCAGCCTCTTCTGTACTGCCTTTATAGACTTTACGCTAATAGAAACCTTGACATTTCTCACAAGTGGAACAGCAAATCAGTGGTTATTGTTAAGTTTCACTAACATTTAAAAATGCATTTTTTTTTGCTTTGCCAAAAACTTTAGCACCATTTTTTTGAATCAGCACTACACTAGGCACACAATTAGAAGATCTTGCCAAGTTTTGAGTGTGAAATCTCATGCAAATCCATTTAAGGGCCTGATTATGAGTCAGAAGGAGCGGAATTACCTAATGGAATTCTGCCCAGTCTGATTTCGAGCAGTCATGTTTTTCTACAAAAACTGACTTGATTTTTCCAGATGGTAAATCGCATTAAACTTTGGCTGCAACATCCAAGTCTCATTCCCATTTTCTCCATACTCTTTTCCCCATGCTTGAAATATTTACCCCTACCCTGCCCTACCTCACCAAACTCCATCAAACTCCACCGAACCACCAGCCGCAGCTTGTGCAGGTAAAAGCGGTGGGGCCGGGTTGAGGGGGAATTTGACAGATGACCACAAAGGAAAATTAAATAAAGTATTCATTTTTCCTCATCTGTGGAAATCGCCCAAACTCGGTCCCACTGCTCTTACCTGCACGGGCCATGGCTGCAAACCACCCACCCACAGGCTCGAGCAAAGATTTAGCCTCTGCTGCGAGCAGGTGATACATTAGTGTTGCACACCTCCATGGAATGGGAAATTGCATGTGGTTTTATGGCCAGAAAATTAGGTTCCACACTGTAATTCCAGTTTACCTGGTATTTTATTCTTAATTGCACAGTACTGGTGCAAAAGTACTGCATGATAACTGTAAAATCGCATTAAAAACAGCCATTTGCATTGCCTCGAAACAGATCTGTAAATGAGTATTAGAACTGGGGGTCGCTAGTTGGCTGATGTGTACCTTAGGCCAAATAAGGACCCTTGCTTCCAAGTCAAAGAAAGGAAGGACACCTTTTCAGGTAGACCCTGCTCATGCCGTCGGTAGCTTGGCACTAGTAGCCAGGCTTATCTTCAAGGCAAGTGTGTAAAGTATTTGCAACCACGCTCTCAGTAACCCAATGATGACACCACAATTGGACTTCACACGAGCTTTATAAAAACAAGTATAAATGTATATAAAAAAAATATACGATGAGACCACACAATATAAATCCAACGTATGAGTATTTGTAATATTCCTTCTGGAACTAGGCCAACCAGCCCTGGTAGGTTCTGGCGATATTAATGAGTAATTCTAGATGATCCGCTGCAGTCCTAAAGCAATGCTATGCAGTTCGTAATGCAAAATCAGGCACTTCGCAATGTAAAAATAATGCAGTTCAGTATGCAACAATCAAGCAGTACGTAATGCCAAAATAATGCAATGTGTAACGCAACAATCAGGCAGTTCATTATGCAAACTAATGCAATGCATAATGCAACAATCAGGCAGTTCGTAATGCAGAAATAATGCAATGCATAATGCAACAGTCAGGCAGTTCGTAATGCAGAAATAATGCAATGCATAATGCACTCCAGCACCGATCATGATGCATTAGACGGTCTCTCTGCCACTAGTACTGACTTGCGGTCAGTTTCTGCCAACAGATGCCCCCAACACGGGTATGGTGTAAACCAAAGTGCAGCTCCGCACTCCGGCCCCAGTTCTGCCACTCCTTGGAGGCTCACACTCCAAGAATGGGGGAGGATGAAAGTGTCTCCCTCCAATAACCCCCCCCCCAACCCCAGGTGTCGACACACATTACCTGGGAGGTGCGACCTCCCTCGCCTCTCCTCTTCCCCCAACTTGGGCCTCTGATGCGACTTTGTGGATTCCGGACAGTGGGACTCGGGCCCTCCCTGAAGGGGTTGGTTTGAAGTCCCATTCTGGCAGTGGCAGGCTTGGGCCGGTGGCACAGCTCCTCTAGGGATGCCGGTCTAGGCAGCTGGTGATAATGAAGATCTCAGGCTGCACGAAGCACACGCACACATCGTCGCTGAGACTCACTTGAGTTCTGGGTGCACACGATAACAGGGCAATCCTCACGAAGGTCTCAGGCTGCAAGAAGCACACGCACGCAGCGTCGCTGAGACTCACTTGGATTCCGGATGTGCACGATACAAGATAACAGGGCAATCATCACGATGGTCTCAGGCTGCACAAAGCACATGCACACAGCATCGCTGAGACTCCCTTGGACTCCGGGTGTGCACGATAATAGTGCAATCCGCACGAAGGTCTCAGACTGCACAAAGCACATGCACACAGCGTCGCTGAGACTCACTTGGATTCCAGGTACAAACGATCACAGTACAATCCACATGAAAGGCTCAGGCTGCATGAACCACATGCACACAGCATCGCTGAGACTTGCTTGGACTCCAGGTGCCCAAGATTACAGTGCATTCTTACGTGGTTCTCAGGCTGCAAAAAACACACACGCATACAGCATCTCTGAGACACACCTGGAAACTTTTGTGTTCCTGAGTTTCCACAACAGGAACCCAGCTCTCCTCTGGCCCTTGGGGACAAGTTACTTCAGGACACAGCACACAGCAAAGTCATTTCAAGCAGGGGGACACAGCGCACAGAAAAGTCACTTACCCTCCCCTAGGTTAAATCAGCAAACTGCAGGCCAGCCCCAGAACACACAGCAAAGGTCAATCCGTTCCTTCAGTCTCTTCAGCTGTTTCTTCCTTGGCAGAGGTTCCTCTTGACCACAATGTAGTTTCAATCCGTTTCAGCATTGAACAATCCAATTCCATTTCATCCCAATGTTCAGGGGAGTCCGCTCTCATAGCTATACCCCTTAATGTCTTTGAAATATTTGTATTCAGGGGGGCACTTACCCTTGTCCAAACCAGGTCTGGGTGTCTCCCTGCCAGTGACACCTTCTTCCTTTGATAGTGGGGGTCTGGATCTTTAATCACTCAGCAGGAGATGGAGCCATTGTTTTATGGCAACAACCCAGGCCTCTTCACCTCCAGGGGCTACTCCTCCCCCCTACACTCCAGATGCAGGACAGCCTGTTGCTGTTTCACCTCCTCCCCTGGGCCAAGACATTCCCAATGTCCTATCACTTTCAGATCCAGACCTTTAATCCACAACTAGGCTGAAACACACAGAAACGTTAGAGCACAAAAACCCAGCCACTTCTAAAAGAGTGGTTTCTAAACACCCAATGCAATAACCACCTTCACAAAAAGATGTGTTTTCGAATTGTGACTTCAGGCACACTAAACTTCACCTCTCCATCTTACGCCTTTTGGAAGATAGGCTGGAAAACATACTACACAGCCTCCCCATTCTGTCTTATGGGCAAGATGGCCTTTCAACAGTGAAAAACGACATGGAGGGTATTTCACTGTCAGGACATGGTACACACCTCAGTACATGTCCTACCTTTCACATAGACTGCACCCTGGCCAGAGGGTACCTTGGACCTACCATAGGGGTGTCTGATGTGCATAGAAAGGGAAGGGTAAGGCCTGGTAAGTGGTTGCACTGGTCAGGACAACATGGCAGTTTAACAAACTGCGCGCAGGCACTGCAGTGTCAGGCCTGAGATCTCTCTTTAAGGCTACTTATGTGGGTGGCACAATTAGTGCTGCAGTCCCACTAGTGGCATTTGCAGTAGCAGCCCTGGCACACATAGTGCACTTTACTAGTAAGGTAAACATACCAATCATGGACAACCAATTACAATTACACTTTACACAGGGAGCACTTGCACTTTGATAATGATCAGCAGTGGCAAAGTGCCCAGAGCATCCAAGTTGGTCAAACGAAATCCATCAGAGCATCAAAAATAAAGGAGGTAGAGGCAAAAAGTATGGGGTAATCACACCAAGAAATGCCAGGTCTAATGAGCAATTGTTAAGTGCTAAAGTTATGGCATTATTGATATAAACGTTATGTTTCCTACAATTATGTAATTGGTGATGCAATTTATAATGTCATCAGTGAGTATGTAAAAGAAAGGGTGTGTAATTCAACTGACTAGCAATATAGGCTTCAATCTAGGTTGAATGCACTGTGCCACTCTCAAGTTACGGATACCCTGCAATGGGCGTAAATAGAAGGCTGTATTTATAATCCCGACAAACAGATCTAGCAAGGAATTATTCTGTGCTATTAGAGTGATAAAGTGAATTTTGTTCTGAGTTGTAATATAACCCATGCCGTCATTGATGATGTAATTTATGATGTCATTGGTGTATATATGAAACAAACGCTGCTGTTATTCAGCTTGCCAATAATTCATATCCTTATGGGCATTCATTGCAGTGGTAGGGTGTCCATTGCTTTCCATATTTCTGTGCAGTGAAAACATGGAGAAACACATTTGAATTGAAACAGTCACCAAGCCGGTATGCCCAAAGTCAATCATTTATGGATTCCACTGGGGCTTCCTATTCTATAAATGTTCCTGTTCTCTATGAGAGATCGGATTATTATTATTGTTATTGTTATTATTGTTATTATTATTATTGTTATTATTATTATTATTATTATTATCATCATCATTAACGGAGCACATCCCTAGGGAGGTATTTCATTCCACTCATGGAGAAAGACAATACTCTGTGGGTGCTGGCTTTTAAAAAAATTCGGGTTTTTTCTGTAGAAACCAGCTTGTGTCTGTCCCAGAGGACCCGGTCAGCTGATAAATCTTCTGGCATCTCAATATGACAGGGAGAAATTGTGCTTAATATGTCATTGTTAACTTCCTCTGTGGTGAGTTCCTGCACTTTATGGATGGAGGCTGTGCCCAGAAAACTTTGGAGGTATGCGTGAGGGGGTATGCGTATGGCATCCAGTTTCGGCGCACCTGTTTATGAACCTAGAGCTGAATGAAAAATGTGTTGAGTTTTACTGGTAAAGGGGCATTTAGTTCTCCTCTGGGAATTGCCCTACACTCGTTGGGGCTGGGTATGGGTCCTACCAAAAAAGCTGCGAATTCTAAAATGATGCAGTTTTGTTGCCCTGATTCAGAGTTCAGATTTTAATGTATTTCCTAACTTCATGAACCCAACTGCCCATATTTTTCTAAATTTTTGTTTTATCTCTTAAAAGCTACTGAGCGAATTTACAGCACAATAATCAGGGTAACTAAATTGGAAAAGATGCTAATTTTTGTTTTCTATAAATCCTTTAACCTTTTTTTGCTGTGTAGTTAAGCAGAAATTGTGATTGGAGTTTGAGGTCAAGTTAAACTATTGAGACCAATCCTAGCTATTCCCTCTTGAATCAGTGTGTATTAAACTTTCTTAGATCTCTCTCTCTCTCTCTCTCACACACACACACACACACACGCACACACAGATACACACAGACACACCCACCTCTTCTCTTATAATCACACAAGGACACTGACACAAACTTGCATTTATTTGGCGTACACACCCCCTAACATCAGGAAATTCCTGGGGGCTTATTTATAAGCCCCTGTGTCACTTTTGCGCCATTGGTGCGTCACTTTTTGTGACGCACCAGTGGTGCAAAAAATGCACCATGTTGCGCCATATTTACGAAGTGACGCATCTATGTAGATGCGTCACTTAGTAAACCCCTGCGGTACATTATAACTGCGCCAGGTATAATGTGTGTAGGGTGAGCGTACCCCTGCAAGAAAGTGTTGTAGGAGTGGCGCAGAGAAATCTATGGGATTTCACTGCACCACTTCTAGGATGCCAATGCGTCAAAACCTTACGCATGCCTCATGGCAGGCGTAAGGGTGATGCAGGCCATTTCACATGGGGCATGCCCCATGTGAAAGGAACATTGCTGGAGATGTGTCAGGCTTCCGACACAACTCCAGCAATGCGCCACTTTTTGCGCTGGCCAATACGTCAGTTATACTGACGTATCTGGCCTTCCTTGCGACATGATGCGTCATATTATAAATATGATCCATCATTGGTGTGCACTGAGAAGTGGCGCATTGCTGCTTTCACCCAGCAATGCGCCACTTCTCGTAAAGGAGGCCCCCAGCCTTTTGATCCCTGCAACTACTGCAAATACATACACCAATAACATCACCAAGAATTTCCTCAGTCCCAAGTGATGTTCAAACTGCATATTTCTCGCTACGTTCAGTGTTGTGACACACTGAGGCCTAATTTCCTGCATACACACTTGCCTCATCCTCCGTAAACCATCCAGTCAGTACAACAGCACTACTGGAGGGAATTGCTGGATAACGACTAGCAAATAGATGCAAATAATTCAGTGGCTCTGACCCAAATGAGGGAGCTGTCTGGCTCAAGGGCCCGATCCAGTGAAGCGGCAGAACATGCATAGCCCAGCTCGGCGTATCCAGCCCCCGCCCATCTCTGACTGCTAACTCTGCCTGCCCATGCAGACACAGGACAAAGGGACGCGGGAGGAAGAGCCGGCCAAAAGTAAGTGGAGCAGAAGACTGAGTGATGGAGACGTAATTGGCTGCAAGTGCGAAGAGTTCACGTCAGGCTGTGTCCCTCAATGCAGCACGGTGGAGAACTCTGTTCAGGTGTGTTTGTTTGCAAGCCTTCCTGCCTGCAATGCCAGGGGAGGTGGTGGTGGTCATAGATGGAAGACGGTGATTTTTTTATCTTTCTTACATGTGCTTCCTCTAACTATGCAAGCTTCCATTTGTGTTGGTAGATGTTCATCCCTTTAATGCTGGACTGGGGGGATTGGATTCATTTAGCAGCACTAGAGTCTGTAGTGATCTTTTAACCCTATACTGAAACTGAGAGTGCATAGTCATACACCAAAATTAATTAACTAAAGGTTAACGATGTGCATTTCCTCTCATAAACTACGATGCCACCGTGTTCTTTCTGGTAGTCAAAACAAATTCAAAATGGATTGAAGCAAATCGTTTGCTTAATTGTCCTCCAGAATTTTCACACATAAGCAGGAAGTCCCTATAGCACACAGAAGAATGGATACATCTAATGTGCACTGCTTTAAACCCGATTCTTCTTTGTGTGTGCCTGCTAAGGTAATGGAATGACTTTGAATACCTTAGAGTGCTATAAACTTAGTGAAAATTCCGTCTTGCAGGGGTTGATGATGGGAGAAGGTGGATCAAGCATTTATCCTACGTATACATCTCAACTAATTATTTGACCCATAGATCGAGTGTGCGAACGCAAAAAAACACAACGTCACCCGCGGAGGATGCTCTTGATACTCCCAAAATTAAACACCGCACACAAACCATTTCAACACAATCATACCATCTTATTTGTACCTTTGTTGTCAAGCTTTCATTGCATTGTTTTTTAATTCACACAAACTTTATGAAGAGAGCAAATCTCTATGGGAAAATGCTATAAAATGATACCATATCCACATGCACTCTTCTATTTGCACCTTTGGCCGTAAACAAGATACTATAAACCTCTTACTTTGAAATGCAAAAGAAGTTCTCTGATGGTAAAACTATGCTACGTACATTTGAGATTCAACTGAACAAACAGCGTAAGCCTGCATTCATAACGAAAATATACGCTAAATTCAAACCTCTTTCCTTTGTCCGGTTATGTCCAATCTGCTTTAATGAACTGGATATTTAAACAATGGTTATCAATAATAATTCATAAGAAAACCTATCGATTTGCGCTGCTTCCCTCGATGTGCCACCAGTTTGCTCCTACGAAAACTGTCTGTTCCTACATTTTACCTCCTACGTAAACATGACCCACTCTCACCGTCTCACTTTCACCACCCAAATCACTTTTAAGTCATAGTTAAGCTGTTGCCACTATCCAGAATTAAGACAAATCACACATTTAGAATGTTGCAATGGTGTCATGTAGACTTGAAAGCAGAGTACCAAGTTGTCAATCTAGTTTTCAAAGTCTGAGAAAGAAAGCCATCATTCTATTGGCTGATTGCACTGGAACATACTTGCAATGCAAGAGAATGGAATGATGGAAGTCAGAATGAGTTTCTGAATTTGTCATTGGACTATGTGAAATGCTTATTTTCTTACCTACCAAACACGCCCAATGGGTAGGCGGCAAAACTCTATCAGGCCAGAGGAGCTTCACCAAAGCAGCCAAATAGATAACTTCAGTTGAGGGCCTGATCTCTGGAATCTAGAATCAGAAGTCCTGGAATCTAGAAGCTAGCTGAGTGCCGGGGCCTTCAGCATCCCTAGGAGCGCTCCTCCTAGAATCCTAACACCACTCCATTGGAAGTCAGTGCACCATGGGAAATAAAAGAGAGTGCATTTAAGAGTGCCCCATACCTATAGCTCTTGCTTACCCTTCTTCAACTTGTGGGCCCCTATGGTAGATGCATTCAACTGGGGAGGCATTCAGTTGTGGTCTGAGCACATGCGCAATGAAGGGGGGAGTTGTTGTCAGTATTCTAATAATCCTATTAAGGTTTATATGTCTTCGACAAGGTAACATGATGTTTTATCATCTGAAAGGATTCCATTCTCTCCCAGGAGGGAAAGGCTCACATACACTAATTCACACCTGAGCCCCCGCATGCAAGCCCCCTGCTTTAATTTCCTGCCATCGCTCACCCCTCACGGCTTCCCTGACCATCTCTCCTTTCATTCTCTCTCTTCCCACCAGAATATTTGCTCTCTGACAGATCCTGATTCCTCTCTCAGGCACTACTCCCCATAAAGCATTTTTCTCCTATTTTCAGCCACTCTGTAACTGATGATGGCTTTTGGATGTTCTCTTACTGCCACTGCCCCATCTCGCCTCTACTGCCCGACTCTACCTTCCTGTTCCGTCAACCAGGCACCAAAGTCAGAGTCAGGGCTGCATTACGCTCTTTACAGAAACCAACATAACATAACATACCATACTATACCGTAACATAATATACCATAAGATAGCATACCATACTATACCATAACTTACCATATCGCCAAGACACCTCTGGGTATTTGTGCGCTTAACAAGTCTCTTTAACATTAACATAACATACCATACTATACCATAACATACCATACTGTACCATAACATACCATACCATAAGATAACATACCATACTGTCCCATAACATAACATAATATACCATAACATACCTTACTATACATTATCATAACATACCAAACCATACCATACCATACCATGCCATACCATACCATACCATACCATACCATACTTAACTAACATAACATACTATAACATACCATACTATAAAATACCATACCATACCATTCCATACCATACCATAACAAACATAACATAACATACCATACCATAACATAACCTATCTATATCAAAGTATAACACTAAGAGCACACAACTCATAAACCTGTCTATTTTACAGGTACTTCCACGGGCAAAACATATCTGTCTTCCCTCCTCTCGCAGTCGGGTGTTGTTATATGCCAGTGACGTGGTAGATGTGCGATGCGTAAACGGAGAGCTCCGTGCCTATAGGCGCAACCAGTGAAAATACGGGTGAGTTGCACAGAAATGACATATTGCAGTTCTGAGTTAATAAAGACTGTTAAGTGGATGCGCGGTGACGCATTCCTTTAGTTTTAACTAATGTTTCCGAGCACGAGGCATTCGGTTGGAATTTGCAGCCAGTGACGTCCCCCGGCTAGCCCCAGGGAGCCCTGGGAATGTTTCTCTTGGGTGTCAGTGGCACCTCCAGAAGAAGTCTCTCCCCCCTCCCCCCACCCATCAGTGCTCCCTGATAACCTGCTGCGAAAACCCAATGTTTAAAGGTCAGCCCGAGCCAGCACTGCATAAACTGAAAGGCTCTTGTTTTCCCCCTGCCTGCAGACGAACAGGAAAGGCTTATTTTTTTAATATACTTTTATTGGGCTCTCCATTCTGCCTCTATCCCCTCCGGCTCGGATCGATGTGTATGTACAGCTCACCTGCGCGCCGGATAGACAGATTAAATTCTGTCTGTTAGAGCCGGCCTCTTTCTGTCTTCGACTCTCCTGGAAAAACACCGACAATTGAAGGAAAGAGGGCACCGCGAAAGAGTACAGGGAGAGTAGACCGTTTCCCTTCACCTCCACTCTTACAAACCACTTTATAATGGCCTCTGCCAACCGTGAGGGCACGCACCCCCTGGCACTGCGGCCCCTCCATTATTTTAAGCAAAAAGAAATGATACTAATGATGAGACAAAGCAAAATCTAATAAAATTGCTTCAGCCTCAGTAGCCAATTAGGACAAGCAGAGCGGCTAATAAAATGACCCAGAACTGCCAGTCCCTCGCCTCGTGGAGGGGGCGTCGCCTCCCGGGCCTTCGTCCCATTGGTACTAGGGAATGCAGACGCACTTCCCTGATGCGCGTCGGATCCGGCAGGACGGTAGCCCTAGGGCCACGAGCCCAGGCATTGAGAAGATTGAATTTGCTCGCCTGCTTGGGTTAGGGGAGGCAGGGGGAGGCTGGGAAGAACGTGGCAGGAAGGAATCAAGGGAGTGGCACAATTGAAGAAGTGAGATTTTGAGCGGGGCTGGGGTATGGTGACCATATTTTGGTCACTTCACGGGTTCTCTACCCTTTTCTTCCTCGGGCCCCGGCGTGCACTGAGTAAAAGATAAGAGACTTTTTAGGTCTCGCCTGTCGATGCGCATGCGCATCGAGCAAGCGAGACTATGGGGGCTCATCGACTCTTTATCCAACTTGCAAGGAATCGTGGCGATTCCTTGCAGTGCACGAGAAATTTAAGCTCAATGCGCATGCGCATTGAGCTTAAATGCGCGTGCACATGCCCCCAGCCGCCTGCCTTGCCTACTCTCTCTCACAGCCTCCCCCAGCTCCGCCCCCTCACTACTTGATTGCACGGCCGCTAGGCCGTGCCTCCCCTACTCTCCTCCCCCCTCCCCTCTCCTCCGTCCGTCCGTCTTGTTTGTTTGTTTAATTTAACCCGCTCCGCCCCCTCCCCTTCCCGCCGTGTCGCATTTCTCCTCCCCCCTCCCCTCTCTTCCGTCCGTCCGTCTTGTTTTCTTTCTCTCCTGCCTCTTGTTAATTAAATCTTTAGTTTTGTTTGTCAAATGAGGAAAAAGTTGTGGATTTACAGCTTCATGCACAATAGGAGACACTTACAACCCGTGCATGTTCTCACGTCACTCTATGAACTCACGGAAGAATATCATGTATGTATGGTGGTGATTTCTCCTATTTTTCTTTCCACTTTTCGGTCGGGACCGTACGAGCTACGGTATTATTACTGGTTGGCTCACTCTAGCCTTTTAAGTTGTAATTTTCACCTTTTTAAGGTGACGTATGGTCTTCAGCTACAATATGCTAACTCAGTTACTTCACATATGGATTTGCTTCACACGGGATTTCTTCCAAACGTGCCCGGAATGGAATTCGAAATACTCACTTCCTCATTGGACTACCTCAAACGTAGAATTCGCTCTAGTCTTTTTTTTCACGACTCCCGGATAGAAGCACACGTATTTAAGGAGGCAGTACTTCCAGGTCACGTGTCCATTACCAGGAACACGATGACCCAGGAGCTGCACATCAGCGTTGCTAACGCATATACACTGGTAAGTGTTAGACGTCGAGACAGTTTTAGGGCTAAGGTCTGGGGTTTGGTAATTGTTTCATGACTTATTAGGAACTGCAGTTCCTGAAGTCAGCCATATCTTTTGTGTCGTTTTAGCTTAGGACATACTGAGGGGATTCGGAGACAATTCTTTCCTTCCCTCCGTCTTAACTCACATACCGAGGTGAGTGCACAAATATACGAGGGCTTTGAGAATCACAATGTGACTTTTTTGTCTCCAGCAGTACTACTCATTATCGTTACTCTCGACAGGTCACCTCTCAGTTTGGACTTTAGTTTATTTCTTTTATCATTTACAGAATACGATGTCCATAGAGTTACTCGCTCAACCCTCAACCCCTCACCCTCCACCCTCACTCACCCTCAACCCCTCACCCTCCACCCTAACTCACCCTCACTCACCCTCAACCCCTCACCCTCACTCACCCTCACCCTCAACTCCTCACCCTCACTCACCCTCACCCTCACCCTCACTCACACTCACCCTCCCTCAACCCCTCACCCTCACTCACCCTCAACCCCTCACCCTCACCCTCAAACCTTCACCCTCAACCCCTCACTCACCCTCACTCTCACTCACCCTCACTCAGCCTCAACTACTCTCACTCACCCTCAACCCCTCACCCTAACTCACCCTCACCCTCACCCTCACTCACCCTCAACACCTCACTCACCCTCACTCACCCTCAACACCTCACCCTCAACCTCAACCCCTCACCCTCACCCTCACTCACCCTCACCCTCACTCACCCTCAACACCTCACCCTCAACCTCAACCCCTCACCCTCACTCTCACTCACCCTCACTCACCCTCACTCACCCTCACCCTCACTCACCCTCACCCTCACTCACCCTCACCCTCACTCACCCTCACCCTCACTCACCCTCACTCACCCTCACCCTCACTCACCCTCACCCTCACCCTCACTCACCCTCACCCTCACTCACCCTCACCCTCACTCACTCACCCTCACTCACTCACCCTCAACCACTCACCCTCAACCACTCACCCTCAACCACTCACCCTCAACCACTCACCCTCAACCACTCACCCTCACTCACCCTCACTCACCCTCACTCACCCTCACCCTCACTCACCCTCACCCTCCCTCACCCTCACCCTCCCTCACCCTCCCCCTCACCCTCACTCACCCTCAACCCCTCACCCTCACTCACCCTCACCCACCCTCACCCTCAACCACCCTCACTCACCCTCAACCCCTCACCCTCACTCACCCTCACTCACCCTCACTCACCCTCACTCTCACTCACCCTCAACCCCTCACCCTCACTCACCCTCAACCCCTCACCCTCACTCACCCTCACTCACCCTCAACCCCTCACCCTCACTCACCCTCACTCACCCTCACTCACCCTCAACCCCTCACCCTCACTCACCCTCAACCCCTCGCCCTCACTCACCCTCAACCCCTCACCCTCACACAGTGCAATAGGTCTCAGACCATTTCAGTTACAGCTTTAAGAAATGTTTATGGAATACGATGTCCATAGAGTTACTCGCTCAACCCTCAACCCCTCACCCTCCACCCTCACTCACCCTCAACCCCTCACCCTCCACCCTAACTCACCCTCAACCCTTCGCCCTCAACCTCTCACTCACCCTCACTCACCCTCAACACCTCAGCCTCACCCTCACTCACCCTCACTCACCCTCAATTCCTCACCCTCACTCACCCTCACCCTCAACTCCTCACCCTCACTCATCCTCACCCTCACCCTCACTCACACTCACCCTCCCTCAACCCCTCACCCTCACTCACCCTCAACCCCTCACCCTCACCCTCAAACCTTCACCCTCAACCCCTCACTCACCCTCACTCTCACTCACCCTCACTCAGCCTCAACTACTCTCACTCACCCTCAACCCCTCACCCTAACTCACCCTCACCCTCACTCACCCTCAACACCTCACTCACCCTCACTCACCCTCAACACCTCACCCTCAACCTCAACCCCTCACCCTCACCCTCACTCACCCTCACCCTCACTCACCCTCAACACCTCACCCTCAACCTCAACCCCTCACCCTCACCCTCACTCACCCTCACTCACCCTCACTCACCCTCACCCTCACTCACCCTCACCCTCACCCTCACTCACCCTCACTCACCCTCACTCACCCTCACCCTCACTCACCCTCACCCTCACTCACCCTCACTCACCCTCACCCTCACTCACCCTCACCCTCACTCACCCTCACTCACCCTCACCCTCACCCTCACTCACCCTCACCCTCACTCACCCTCACCCTCACTCACTCACCCTCACTCACTCACCCTCAACCACTCACCCTCAACCACTCACCCTCAACCACTCACCCTCACTCACCCTCACTCACCCTCACTCACCCTCACCCTCACTCACCCTCACCCTCCCTCACCCTCACCCTCCCTCCCCCTCCCCCTCACCCTCCCTCCCCCTCCCCCTCACCCTCACTCACCCTCACTCACCCTCCCCCTCACCCTCACTCACCCTCAACCCCTCACCCTCACTCACCCTCACCCACCCTCACCCTCACCCACCCTCACCCACCCTCACTCACCCTCAACCCCTCACCCTCACTCACCCTCACTCACCCTCACTCTCACTCACCCTCAACCCCTCACTCACCCTCAACCCCTCACCCTCACTCACCCTCACTCACCCTCAACCCCTCACCCTCACTCACCCTCACTCACCCTCACTCACCCTCAACCCCTCACCCTCACTCACCCTCAACCCCTCGCCCTCACTCACCCTCAACCCCTCACCCTCACAAAGTGCAATAGGTCTCAGACCATTTCAGTTACAGCTTTAAGAAATGTTTATGGCTTTTTTTATTTGTAATTCTTTAGCATTGGCTACAGGAAACAAAAATGCTAAACATTTACAAAAAAAACCCATAAACAATTCTAAGAGCACTAACTCTAATGGTGCGAGACCTATTGCATTTCCAATGCTTGTTAAACCTTAGATTTTTTTTTACTTTAAGAAACTATTTTTTTTTGTAGTTTTCGATTTTCACCATTATTTCACATAGTATTGACTGGGACTGGTTCTTCAGTAGTCACTTGGCGAGTAAAATTCTCACATGGTTCTTGGCACCTCTGCGCGGTCTTGCAACATTAGTAGCCTGATTCAGACTTACTGAATCACAGTAATGTCTCTGGGTATTTCAATTCATAGGCATGAATTAACTACCAGGCACTTTGTCTTGTATGTACACTAGCACTAGTTCAAAAGTACCTTATTATTATTCACCCTAATGGACTTATCATTTAATGACTCACAAATGATAAGTAGCTCATGTTAACCCAACTGGGTTTTACACCTGTAGTCCCCATAATGCCATGCCACATGTCGAATATAGACCTAGGCACCCTCCAGTAGGTTCCTCGTTTTGGGTTACACATCCGTAGAACCATGTACGTTCATATACACTTGATCCCGCAAACTTGCCTAATTAGTTCTGCCCTGGAGCATTTTTGATTGTACCAAACATCTACAGCACAATACCAGTGTGCTGCTTTTGTGTACTAACATATGCATGAATTTGTACATTACAAAATTGCTGCTACTGTTGACTACCAATGTGAATGGCACATATTTGAAGTTCTATGTTCATGTCTTTTATTTATTTATGCACGTACTTCCGCAATGCTCTTCATGTGATCAAAAAACTTAATTTGTTGAAACGCGTAATCTGTGAGCAATAAAGAGCAATCTGCTTTATGGACCAGGACCTTCGAGAGTGCGCTTCATTTGAATGACTTATTGGATATATATATATTCAGTGGATAAAACATAGGTTTCAGGGACGTTATAGTTAGTTGAAAATTTCACTCATACAAAACCTGAGAAAATTGGCCATTATAGTTAGTTGAGCTAACTATAACTCGCGCCCCCACAATGCACTGATGATGATGTCATATATTACATCATTCATGACATGGTCAGTGACATCACTGACGACATCACTGATGACATCATCCAGTGACTGAGTGTTTCTGTAAAGTTTAAATATGTTTTCTATCCAAGAGCGCCCTCCAGCGAAAGTCGTTGTATTTCCTGCGTTGTAATGGCAGTGCGGGGTAATCCCCGATTTGTCATGGCTGTTCACCATATAGACACTCAGACACTCAAAAAAACAACTAATAACCTATGTAGACACGCATGTAGCTACTCACCAACCCATGCAGCCACCTATACACAAAGTGAGAAACTGATACAGATATTTACAAATTAAAACATATTAAAACATTAGTCGCTAATACATTCTTTCACAAGATAATGTCATCAGTGATGTCATCAGTGATGTCATTTGAGATGTCATCAGTGATGTCATTAGTGATGTCACTGACCATGTCATGAGTGATGTAATATGTGACGTCATCAGCAGTGCATTGCGGGCGTGCGAGTTATAGTTAGCAGAACTAACTATAACGGGGTATTTCAATGGTTTTGTATGAGTGAAATGTCTAGCTAACTATAACATGTGTGAAACCTATGTTTTTTCAGTGAATTTCTAAGGTTTTTTAAATGCTGATTCCTAACTATAACGTGGCTGAAACCTATGTTTTTTTCTGTGAATTTCTAAGGTTTTTTAAATGCTAATTCCTAACTATAATGTGGCTGAAACCTATGGTTTTTCAGTGAATTTCAAAGATTTAGTAAATGATCATTTTTAAATGTATTAATTGTTATTTTTTATACTGATTTACTATATTGTTTTAAAGTATTTATTTTCAGATATTTTATTTTTAAAATTACATTACATAGTTTTAATATAACATTTAAAAAAAAGTTTTTAAAAATATTGAAATTGTAATTTTTTTTATTTTTATTTTATATATTTTTTAATTTATATATATTTTATATAGCAGGCAATGATATCCTATTGAAGGAAATTCAAGTTACTGTAAGTATGGGTAGAATTACTATTCAGGATCAGTAGTGGGCTGAAAGATGCAGCACTGAGGTCTCTCCTAATTACAGGGGAGTAAATCGGAATTCGTAGTTCTGCTGATTTTAGAGGAAATTTTTCAAAGTTCCAAAACTCCACACTTAGAAGAATTTCCAAGTGAAACCAGTCAATGTTAGCCTATGGAAGGAAATTCAAGTTACTGTATGTATGGTTAGAATTACTTTTCAGAATCAGTAGTGGGCTGAAAGATGCAGCACTGAGGTCTCTCCTGATAACAGGTGAGTAAATCGAAATTCGTACTTCGGCTGATTTTGAGGAATTTTTTTAAGTTCCAAAACTCCACACTTAGAAGAATTTCCAAGTGAAACCAGTCAATGTTAGCCTGTGGAAGGAAATTCAAGTTACTGTAAGTATGGTTGGAATTACTTTTCAGGATCAGTAGTGGGCTGAAAGATGCAGCACTGAGGTCTCTCCTGATAACAGGTGAGTAAATCGGAATTCGTACTTCGGCTGATTTTGAGAATTGTTTTTAAGTTCCAAAACTCCACACTTAGAAGAATTTCCAAGTGAAACCAGTCAATGTTAGCCTATGGAAGGAAATTCAAGTTACTGTAAGTATGGTTAGAATTACCTTTCAGGATCAGTAGTGGGCTGAAAGATGCAGCACTCAGGTCGCTCCTGATAACAGGTGAGTAAATCGGAATTCGTAGTTTGGCTGATTTTAGAGGAATTTTTTGCTCAATAGTGAAGGAAGGGGGCTGGGCCTGAGGTGACATTTGTGCAAACACGCCCTGTGGCACGTTTTAAGTTGGAGAATTAATTCCTCTTCAATCCAGAGGTCCCCTAGGGGCCAACTAGCCCACCAGGTACCTCCAGTATGTGCCAGGGAGCTGCGTTGCAGAGAGGTGTTCAGAGACCAAGACCCTTTTTACAACACTCTGCAATGCGATTCCGTGGCGCTTACTGGAGGTACCTGATGGGCTAGTTGGTCCCTAAAGGACCTCTGGATTGAAGAGGTATTAATTCGCCAACTTAAAACGCGCCACAGGGCGTGTTTGTACACACATCATCTCAAGCCCCGCCCAACCCTTCATCACTGTGCAAACGCACCCCGTGGCATGTTCTAAGTTGGGGGTTTAAGTCCCCTTGAATACTGGGGGTCCCTGGGGGCCAAGTAGCCCACCAGGAACCTCCAGTATGCACCAGGGGGCTGCGTTGCAGAGAGGTGTAATGAGGCCATGCCCCTTTTTCCACCTCTCTGCAACGCAGCCCCCTGGTGCATAGTGGAGGTTCCTGGTGGGCTGGTAGGCCCCCAGGGACCCCCAGTATTCAAGGGGACTTACTCCCCCAATTTAGAACGCTCCACAGGGCGCATTTGCAGAGTGTTGTAATCCGTCACCTCAAGCCCCGCTTCCTACCTTCACCACTGTGCAAACGCTGATTGCCCCCCAGGGACCCCCAGTATTCAAGGGGAATTACTTCCCCCTCTGCAAACTCACCAGGGGGCGCGTTTGCAGAGTGGTGCAGGTATGGGGCGTGGCCTCCTCCCCGATCCCATTTTTTTGCAAAACAAATTTAAGAAGAGGGGCTGTGTAGCCCCCCTTCTTTATCTTTTTTTGGGGCCCTGGGGACCCCATACCCCAGGGCCTGACCCCAAAATATATAATTTTTTTATTTTTTTAGCGGGAAGGGGCCCACGTGGTCCCCCTCCCTTGACTAATTCCAGTCCCCGGGGACCCCATCCCCTGGGGCATGCAACATTTTTTATATATTTTTAAGGAGGGGGGCTGCATAGCCCCCTTCTCAGGCCACTTAAGGCCCCAGGGACCCCATCCCCTTGGGCCGGCCTGCCTCCTTTTTAAAATTTTGGGGGGGGGATTATTTGGGGAGGGGGGCCGCGTGGCCCCATTCCTGGGCCAGTTCTGGCCCAAGGGACCCAATCCCCCGGGGCCTGGCCCCCTCCGTTCGGGACCATGGGGGTTCCCCAAGCCCCCCACGGTCCCTGCCGCCTCCCCGCATCTTGCGGGAACGGACATTGCTTTTCTGCATGGGGAGCAGCTAACATGCTGCTCCCCATATAGAAAAGCAATTGGGTTTGGTTTTTTGGAAGAGAGAGCAGTTTGCTATGGTAGGGCGGGAGCCGCGAGGCTTCCGCCCTACCATAGCAAACTACAGTGTCCTGGGGGTGGGAACCCTGGGACACTTTAGGAGCCGGCCCTGGGGAGGCGGTCCCCAGGGCCACCGCAAGGCTCCAGGAAGGGGGATGCACAGCACTCCTCCTAGCATTTAAAAGCCCCGGGGTGGTGGTCCCTGGGGCTGAGGGGTCTGTGAAGGACCTCCCAATTTAAATTTGTAGTGCCCCAGGGAGGTGGCGGTCCCTGGGGCATGTGGGGGGGGGGGTTGAGCCCCTCCACACAGGTTTATTATTATTATCTTTTTCTAAAAGGGGGGTGACGGTCCCCGGGGCTGCGGTGAGGCCGTGAGCCCCCCGCTATAATACATACTTTGCCCTGGGAGGTGGCAGTCCCCGGGGCAGTGTGGGGGGGAATTGGGCCCCCCACACTTCATTTTTATAAAGCCCCTGGGATTTGCCCCCCCCCGGGCTAATTAACATTAAAGCCTTGTGGGACCCCATAAGCAGGCCTAGGGGGTCAGGGTGTTTCCATCCTGCCCCCTTTTCTTGTTTTTCGTGTTTCTTTTTCTGTTTTCTTGTGCCTCGGTTCTAACGAGGCACAAGAAAACAGGCACAAGATGGCTGCCAACACTTCCTGGTTTGGAGTGTTAACAGCCAATTAGCAAGCATCTCGTGCTCGTAAGGGTATGCGTATAATCCTCAGACGGTACTTCGTCTATAGATATATCTATGAATTTACTTTTGATTTTCTCAGGAACTACTGAACAGATTTACACCATTTAACAAAAAGCGTGATCTGCGAACCAAACTCTACCTTTTTGCCAAATTTGGTGTAATTCCGTTCAGCAGTTCGAGCTGTAGCCCGTCTTAAAGGTCCCTATGGAAAATTGCATGGGGAAAACACGTTTTGGGACCCCCGCTTCACGAATCACCCCCAAACTTTAAGGGAAGGAGCAGGCCATATTCTTGGAGAATTTCGTGAAGATTTGTCCACCGGCGTCAAAGTTATTCCAAATAGAATGTTGCGGATTTCCTATGGTAGTTCCTAACTATACCTACTGGCGACCGCCAGTAGGTAATATATAAATATTTATGTCATGTGATCAAGTCCCCTGGGAGGGACAAAACGCGTAATGGCTGTCGCTGTTGTTTGGCAGCAAGAATAAACTTTGCCTTTTAACAATATTCTAGTGGTCTGTGCTCTTTTTTCGTGCATCCAGCAAAAGGTGCTATTGAGAAGGAGTATTTGGCGATATATATATGCCAAGGCATTTTGAAGTATGATTGGGTGTATGGGTGTCTGAATAGATGATTTAGTAGGTGCGTGACTGACTCTATAAGTGAGTGATGAAACATGTCTTACTGAATGCATGGGTTAGTAAGTAAACTGTGTAAATATCTTTATCAGTCTGTCAGTTTGTGTGTAAGTAGCTGCATGGGTTGGTGAGTAGCTACATGAGTGTCTATATGGGTTATTGATTGGTTGCCTGAGTATCTGTATGGGTGCCTGGGTGGCTGTGTGGGTGAATGGGGGTGTGTGACTCTGCATAGATGTGTGGGCGGGTAATTAACTGGGTGTATGGGTTCAAGAGTGCATCTGTGAAGGGCTGTATGGTTGGATGAGTGTGTGTATGGGTGTGTTGGCGAGTGAATGGATCTCTCAGTGGTACATGTGTGGGTAACTACATATGTGAAAGACAGTGTATGTGAGTGTTGGAGTATATAAATCACTATATATGAGCGTGAGTGATTGTAAGAGTGTCTGTATGGATGAAAGGTACTTGTATCAGTGATTGTATAAGAGAGTAAGTATGTGTTAGTATCTGTATGACTAAGTGAGGCGGTGTGTGTATAACTGTATAGGTGAGTAAATGGGAGTGTAATAATTATGTGCCTGATTGACTAGGTGTGTGAGTTACTCTATGGATGAGTGGCAATGTGTGAGTGTCTTTATAGGTGTATGAGTGTAAATGATAGTGCTGTATAGATAAGTGACTGCATGTATGACTGACTGTATGGGTGAATGAGTGGACCTGTCTGTAGACCTAGGAATCAGTGAGTGGGTATGTAGTAACTGGTATTGGTGTGTCTATGATTTCAAAAATGGTAGTCTGTATTTTAGAGTGGGTGTATAAAAGGTTATATCAGGGTGTGAGGAAGTGCATCAGATTATCACGCGGATGATGTCATCAGTGATGTCATTTGTGATGTCATCAGTGATGTAATCAGTGATGTCACAGACCATGTCATGAATGATGTAATATGTTATGTCATCAGCAGTGCACTGAGGGGGCGCAAGTTACAGTTAGCTCAACTAACTATAACAGCCAAATTTCTCTGGTTTTGTAAGAGTGAAATATCCAACTACCTATATCATCCCTGAAACCTATGTTTTTTTCCGTGGATTTCTATGGTTTTTTTAAAAGACTAATTTCTAACTATAACATCCCTGAAACCTATGTTTTTTTCAGTGAATTTTAAAGGTTTTTTAAATTATAATTTCTAACTATAACGTCCCTGAAACCTGTGTTTTTTCCAGTGAATTTCAAAGGTTTTTTAAATAATAATTTCTAACTATAACATCCCTGAAACCTATCTTTTTTTCTGAGAATTTCTAAGGTTTTTTAAATGCTAATTTCTAACTATGCCTACAGAGGTAGGACATGTGAAGAAAGAGGAAGAAAGGTGCAGAAGGAAGCAAGAGAAATGCAGAAAGAGGCAACAGAAGTCCAGAAAGACAGAGAAAAGTTCATAAAGAAGTCAGAGATATGCAGAAACAACCAACAGACGAGCAGAAAGAGACCTTGTTTCAAAGTCATCCTGTGCCACCAACTTTTAGCTTACTCTGTCTAACCAGGCCAGGAGCCAGTGCTATGCTGAAAGACACTTAGAATACAGTGAAATCACCTACATACACTAGGGTACACTATGGGCTGGGGTATCCCTGTGATTGGCATGACCTCCCCCGTAAGGCCCTAGTACATAATACGGCAGGGGGATTAATAGTACCTCTAACTCAGAGGTACAGAAAGAGGCAAGAGAGGTACAGAAACAGGCAGGAAAGGTGCAGAAACAGGGAACAGGGGTGCATAAAGAGCCAAGTGAGGTGAAGAAAAAAGTAAGAGCAGTGCAGAAAGAGCCAACAGAGGTGCAAAAAGAGGCAAGAGGGTGCAGGAAAAGGTAGGAGGGGTGCACAAAGAGGCAAGAGTGTTCCAGAAAGAGGCAACAGTGGTGCAGAAGGAGGCACAAGAGGTGCAGAAAGAAGGAAGAGGAGTGCAGAAAGATCCAACTGGTGCTTAAAGATCGCGAGGGGTGTAGAAAGAAGGAAGAGAAGTACAGAAAGAAGTAACATAGGTGCTGAATGAGGCACAAAGGGTACAGAAGGAGGCAAGAGACATGCAGAAAGAAGCAACAGAGGTACAGTAAGAGGCAAGAGTGGTGCAGAAAGAGGGAAGAGCGGTGTAGAAAGAGGCAAGAGATTTGCACATTTAGGGAAGAGGGGTGCAGAAAGAGGCAGGGCGTGCAGAAAGAATTATAAGAGGTGGCGAAAGAGGCAAGAGATGTGAGAAAGAAGCAAGTGAAGTGCAGAAAGAGGCAACAGAGGTGCAGAAAGACACAAGAGAGGTGCAGAAACAAGCAGGAGAAATGCAAAAAGAGGCAAGAGAATTGCTGAAAGAAGCAATAGAGGTTTAGAAAGAAGCAAGAGAAGCACAGAAAGAGGCAAGTGAGGTGCAGAAAGAAGCAAGAGCAGTACAGAAAGGACCAACATAGGTGCAAAAAGAGGCAAGAGGGGTACAAATAGAGGTGGGAGAGGTGCAAAAAGAAGCAAGAGCAGTGCAGAAAGAAACAACAGAGATGCTGAAAGAGGCAACAGAGGGGCAGAAGGAGGCATGGGAGGTGCCGAAAGAAGGAAGAGGAGTACAGAAAGGAGCAACAAAGATACTGAAAGAGTTATGAGGGGTGCAGAAAGAGGGAAGAGAGGTATAGAAAGGCGCAGAAGAGTTGCACAAATAGGAAAGAGGGGTGCAGAAAGAGGCAGGAGGGGTGCAGAAAGAATTAACAGAGGTGGCTAAAGAGGCAAGAGAGGTACAGAAAGAAGCAAGTGAAGTGCAGTAAGAGACAACAGAGATGCAGAAAGACACCAGAGAGGTGCTGCAACAGCAGGAAAAGTGCAGAAAGAGCTAATAGAATTGCTGAAAGAAGCAACAGAGGTTTAGAAAGAAGCAAGAGAAGTGCAGAAAGAGGCATGTGAGGTACAGAAAGAAGCAAGATCAGTGCAAAAAAAACAACAGAGGTGCAAATATATGCAAGAGGGGTGCAGAAAGAGGTAGGAGAGGTGCTGAAAGAGGCAAGAGCGGTACAGAAAGAGGCAGAAGGGGTGCAGGAAAAAGGACGAGAAGTGCAGAAAGAGGCAAGAAAATTGCTGAAAGAGGCAACAGAGGTATAGAAAGAAGTAAGAGAAGTGCAGAAAGAGACAAGTGAAGTGCTGAATGAAGCAACAGAAGTGTAGAAAGAAGAAAGAAGTGCAGAAAGAGGCAAGTGAGGTGCAGAAAGAAGCAACAGCAGTGCAGAAAGAACCAACAGAGGTGCTGAAAGAGGCAAGTGATGTGCAGAAAGAAACAAGAGAGGTGCAGAACGAAGGAAGAGAAGTGCAGAAAGAAGTAACATAGGTGCAGAAAGAGGAAAAAAGGTGCAGAAAGATGTAAGAGGGATAGAGGAAAAGGCTAGAGAGGTGCAGAGGTGAGGAGAGGTGTGGCTCACTGGTTAGAGGCGGCAGACCTGTAAGCAGAGAGCGGCCCAGGACCAGGGTTCAATTCCCGACGCGGCAGGGTCGTGGACCAGGGGTCAACGGACTCGATAATTCTCGCCTCAGTGCCTACTCAAACCAGGGAACACACTCGGTAACTCTGGGTATTAAGCTTGCCTCATCTCTACAACGGCCCCCCACAAACGCCGGGGATGCCTGGTTTCACCCTGGAGATACCCAGAAAGGGACCATCTCACAGGGAAAACCAGGATGGGTTCCCCAGCGGTCTGCAGCGCCAGGACACTCGGTTAGAGTAACAGTGCGCTTTACAAGTACCCCACATTTAGAAAGCGGGAAGAAGGGTGCAGAAAGAGGGCAAGATGGGTACAGAAAGAAGCAAATGAGATGCAGAAAGACGCCACAGACGTGCAGAAAGAGGTAAGAGAGGTGCAGAAAGTAGAATAGATTTGCAGAAAGAGGCAAGAGAAGTGCAGAAAAAGAAAGAAATGTGCAGAAAGAAGCAACAGAAATGCAAAAAGAGGCAAGAGAGGCACAGAAGCAAGAAAGAGTGGCTTGCACACCATTAGTACCACTTTAACACCCACATTTAGCAATAAGTAACATGTGACCATTCTAGGTTTGCAAAGGGCCTTCCACCATGCTGTAACACTTGCCGCTTCATTTTTGGTAACGTTTGAGCCATTTGAGCTAGAAACAAGGCTTTTTTGGGTCAAATCTCCAGATTAGGGCGCAGATGATGAATTATGTGGCTAATGCAGAAAATGTGTAATTGTGCGAAAGTCAGTGCAGCCAAACAGTCGCATAATTCCTGAAGCCCTGCTCGTACCTCTGACTAGTTTCAGAAATGCTCCTCAGTGATTCCTTAATTTTTGTCTCACTTAGTTCATAGTTGAGCTTCTTTTGAAACAAGGAAGACAAACTTAAAGTTACCACTCCACAACACAGACTACCATACCGCATAATTACTCTCCGTAACACATATTCCCAATCTATATAATTCCTATACAGTAAATACCACATACTTTCTATCCATATAATTTCACTGCACAACATACCACATACACATAATTCCACCACACACAACGTACATCCACTCCACTCCAAAAAACATTAGTAAAACACTTTTATATTTACAATACCAATAGCTCAAACTCTTGCAAATGCAAAACCTATTATATTGCAAACATTTCTTTAACTAGTCGCACGTGCAGAGTGGTGGAGAAAGGGTGCTGGGCCTCCGACCAGCTCTCAGGAATTCCGCTGTGTAGGATTTACAGGAAATGCCAGAAGGGCTTCTTGGCCTCCAAAGTCCCTTAGGAGTAAAGTGGACGTCACCCCCATCCTGTAGTCTGCCAGGAGGCGGGTTTGCAGAGTGGTGGAGAAAGGTGGAATGGCCTCCGAAGACGTCTTAGCAATTCTACTTTGTGAGTCTTACTGGAGGTAACAAGAGGAGTACTTGGCCCCAAGAAAATCCTTGGGGGCCTTCTACCCCTCATATTACCTCCAGTAAGTACCACACAGCAGGATTGCTAAGTTCTCATAACAGGTCACTCCCCCTTTGCCCACCATTCTGCAAATGTGCTCCCTGGCGTGCTCTTGGATCGAGATTGAAGTCCCCATCCCTGCTGGGGGTCCTTTATGGACCAACTAGCATACCTCTTACCTCCCGTAAGCCCCACACAGTGAGATTGCTGAGAGGTGGACACAGGCCACACCCTCGTCCACCACTCTGCAAACACACGCCCTGGTGTGTTCTCAGTTGGGGTGTTAAGACCTCTTGAATACTGAGGGTCCCTGGGGGCCACCTAGCCCACTGGGTACCTCCAGTAAGCACCACACAGCTGGATTGCAGAGAGGTGGTCCGAGGACATGCCCCCTTTTTACACCACTATGCAAGCGCCCCTCTTGGCACACTGCTGATTGGGGGATGAAGTCCACCTGTGTCCTGAGGTCCTCAGAACACACGAGAACCTCATTGCCCCATCAGCAGTGTGCCAAGAGGCCCGTTTGCAGAGTGGTGTAAACATGGGCGTGGCCTCGAACCACTTCTTTGCAAACCAGCTATATGGCACTTCCTGAAGTTACCTGGTGGGCTAGTTGGCCCCAGGGACCCTCAGTATTCATGGTCCACTCGGGGGCTTATAGATAAAGAAGCACAGAGCCCCCCCACTTTTTAGGTCTCAGACTGAAGGCTGCGCTTGCGCAGTCTCGCTCCGAGATTTAATGTTTTTGAGTATGGGGGCTTGAACCCGCCCCTCTTCTCCTTTGGCTGGCTTCCTAAATGGTGGCCAGCCATTGGAGTAGAGGGGCGTCACTCCGTTCAAGCCCCGTCTTTTTCAGATTCGGGGGCGTGTTTTTTGCAGTTTTCTCGCCGTGACATCATCCGTCACTCAACAGCAAAAACCACGCCCCGAATGCGAACATTTTGGTGCTTTTCGGATGCCATTTCTACCCGACCAGTGTAAGTGGATTTACTGCTGAAGACCCCTTGAATACTGAGGGTCCCTGGGGGCCACCTAGCCCACTGGGTACCTCCAGTAAGCACCACACAGCTGGATTGCAGAGAGCTGGTCCGAGGAGAAGTGTGGCTCACTGGTTAGAGCAGGCAGACCCTGAAGCAGAGGTCAGACCCGGGACCAGGGTTCAATTCCCGACGCGGCAGGGTCTTGAGCTCAAATGTCCATGGACTTGATAATTCTCGCTTCGGTGCCTGACCTAATCATGGGTTCACACTCTGCAACTCTGGGCATTAAGCTTGCTTAATCTCCACAACGGCCCCCCCGCGGCGAGATGCCTGGCTTTCACCTTGGGGATGCCCTGTAGGGGCTATCTCACAGGGAAAAGCCAGGACGGGTTCCCAAGGCAAGCGCGGAGATACCCCTTCGGGGGTCGATTCAGGCGCTATATAAGAAACATAATAATAATAATAATAATAATAATAACTGCGCAATGAGTGAATAGAAACCCACAATAATAAATTTCCCTTAAGGAATGGGATGTAGGATTCCAAGCCTTGGTTTTCTTGGGAGCTTTGGAAATACCCATAAACATGTATTTCTATAAGCATTCCCAAACTCAGATGCAATCCTTCCTACTCCGAGAATGAATGGGGATGTACACCAGCCAGGGCCATAGTAACTTGCATTCAGTATGAATACAGGATCTGATCACCCCTAGATTTTCTGGGTTGAAGAGGATGGGCATTCTCTAAGGAGAAAAATGTTTTCCCTGCAATGACAAACAAAAATATGCATTTGCCCAGGAGGCTCTATTTAGCCCGTGTGGCAGTCTACGCTATGTAGACTTCTGCACAGTGGGAATACGGTCCTGTGGGAGAGGACATTTCCAGTAGCATGCTTTCAAATTTTTGTATGGTGTACCTCTCCAGGTGTACTAATGGGAATGTTGGTGAACATGAAAAGATAGTAAATCTGAACCCACATGTAGGCATACATCTACTTATGCAGATTTACGTCTTCATTCAAGAATAGGACGCTATGTCTCCATATCTTTGTGCTGCGTTTTCTGTGAACGGCTGTGTTCTGGTGGGTTTAGTTGATTGAGTGACTATGCTTGTGTGGCTGTACGACTATTAGAGATGAGTATTATAAATGTGTGGCTCCATGGGTATTTTTCAGAATTCCTATGTGTGTTTATTGATAAATGCATTAATCAGTTTCTTTTTCTATTTCATTCTGGGGGGATCCAAAGGCCTGTGTAGTCATTATATTTTTAACAGCTGCATTTGAACAGAGCTTGTTGCTGCTAATCTTTATTGTCCCACTACCTGCAAATGTGTTCCAACACATTAGACCACTAGCACCTGAAACCCACAGCTAAGTCCACACAGCAGCACAATGTTACGTGGTTAAACAATGCCATCCTGCCAGTCAGCAGCCAGCTCATCCACCTCCCCGCCACCCTCCCCATCCACCTACGACAGACCCAGGACCTACTGACCTTCAGAAGACTCCTCAAGACCTGGCTGCTCGATCAGTAGCTGCCCCCCCTACTCACGCTACTCACGGGTGAGTAGCGTGCTCGACAAATGTCTGATTGATTGATTGAGCACAAGGCTCATCAGTGCATACCTCGCTGTTGGACCTCCACCTCAAGATCTAAAGGGCTCCACTGAAAACCTCTTTACAGAAAAAAAAACATTGACCGGCTTTGAATAGCCTGGAAAGTTACAGGCCAAACTCCAGCCTCATTCTCATTGGAGAAATCATTGCAAAGTTGGTACCCTCACAGGTCTCAATCAAATAAATTATCGAAGAGACTCTGAGTCAGACGTGGTACTAAGAATGAGTAGCAAGTTGCTCAGTGCCTAGACCCGTGGTCACATATTTGCATTGATCCCCCTCATCCACTCTGCAGCACGTGGACCATTGCATCCTCCTCTACCGACTATATCCATCCTGGTGGAGGTGTAGTGCTGATAGGGGTCATGCCCTTTTGTTATTATGGATTACAAATACATTATCATCCATCTTGCATAGAGACCTTGGTACTGTATTCAACTATACATCTCAAACTGCTCTTTAATTAAGGACTGTACATTTCTGGCTAGCTACAAAACTGTTTTTTTCATTCTCATGTCGCTTGAAAAATCATTATTAATCTTCAAAAAAGAAGTATCTTAGATGATGCGTTTGAGCTATGGAAACATGTATTCTTCCTATCTCCCTTTCATTAATAATTGTATCTTTACAATGATGCAATTTTTACATTCAAAATCAAATTTTATTGAGTTTTCTGACACATTTTTCTTTTGAATGAATGGCAACATATAAAATGGGATTTACTTGTCCCAGTTAATTTAGTACAATCATTGTATGTCTGATTATTACATGGTATAATGCTGGCACTGGTACATGTTGATTTTGTGAACCAAGTTATAATATTGACACTTTATACTCCTGTAATTGTTGATAAACCATGGTGATCCATTGGATAATGTAAGCCTTCCATGGTATAATGCAATCACTGGTCCCAATGTCGTGTTTTTTGTCATATTTGAGCAACTTCAACATGAAGAGTTCCACCCTTAATATACTCCTCGCCCTGGCATGGCAACAATCAATATATTGCAGGCATCCATGGCACGATGATGTCCACCTTGGCTTGTTGGCGTTAATAACTATGCCTCTGTTTAAATCCCATGCCGTCATATGTTGCACCTACGAGTGGGTGGAAGCACATAGTTTCACTTCGTAGAATTACGGGGAGTTACACAAAAACTCTAGGAGATTCCAGAGTTCTGCCAAAGGTCAAAAAATATGCATGTCTCGCTACTCAGACTGCAATTTAGCATCAATAGTGCGAGCAGGCCTGAAAAATCATTGCAAACAGCACCATGCAGTGCACAAGAGTGAGCGGCCATTGGAGTTGATTTTGCTACCGCTCGAGTTGAAAATCTACTTGAGCTGCAGCATAACTACCAGAGAATCTGCCCTCTGACTGTGACCGCTCGTGACTGCCTGCATTAGAAAATGGCACTAGAAGATCACAAATCTCGCTCGCAAGTATGGAGTCTTGTGGTGAAGAATCCCATCATGCTCCAAGTGGCGGAATTTGGTCTGAACTCTTGGAACACAGAGTCGCCAAATTCTGTGAATTCCACTGGTGGAAAGAAACATTCCACACACCCCTATTTGCAACAAGGGCCGAGGTAACTTGCATCAACTAGCAGGGCAGTAGACTCATGGGATGGCACTGGAGGATGTGCATTGTTGAGGAAGATGTTTTCCTTCTTTTCATGGTATCCTGGGTTTCATACATAGTGAGCGAATCTGGCTGTTAGCACCTTGCGCCTTTGTGTGTCTTGGTGGGCTCTCAAGTCATAGTGGCCCTTGGAGCCAGAATGCTTTTTGGGGCCATAGTCAAACATGTGATGTTTTGGTAATGTGCTGTGCAGGCACCATTGTTTTCTTTGGACTTCTGCAGCAGTCCCTGCCCCTCAAGAGGCAGTAGCTACATTTCCATAAACCGAGATTGTGGATTTTCTTTATTACACCTACAGAGCTTTCCCCATTCCCCCAAGGCCTAAGAACTTGCTACATGACACTCTTGTTGGTTTCACACGTACATTCTGTTTTTCCTCATTTGAAGGGGTTTAGACACAATTAACACTGCATCACAATACTGGCAAATGTATTATTGTTGTAATTTTTGCCCACTTGATTTCTTGTTGTGTCACTTTTTGTTTTGGCCTTTGGTTGAAGTCTCCAATTTTACTTGCATTGGCCTTGCTCATCCCTCTCCTACAGTGCAGTTTAGTGGCAGCTCATTCAACACTTCTGCTCTGGAGAATGTATCCTCCCGGATCTTGCCCAGAGGTTTACAATGCCTTTTAGGCTCTTTCTTCTACTGTGTGACCATTCTAGGGAGACGCCTACTGTGTCTGCGTGTATTTGTATTAGTATCAAGGGACATGGCGAACAGTGCAAGGAGTCTCTCCCCTGGAAAGCTAAAGAGAATCCTAGGAGGGACCAATACTTCCAACTCTTTATATTACAATCTGGCCTTATGGGCTATATTGTGATGATCCATGGCATGATGGTGCCTTTTGTCCGTATAATTCAGGCTGTTGCCTAATAGTGGTAATTGTGGCATATTGTGGGCATCCTAGGCGCGCACCCTGCTATATACTACGCCTGGCTTAATGGTAGTAGTTTTTGCCATATTCCAAACACCTATGGTATAGTGATACACAAGACAGGTATAATGTTGGAATTGACAAAATGCTGCTACTTCGTGAGATATCTTTGTATAGTTAGTATAGTGTTGCCCACTCAAGCATAATGTTGGGTTATGATGGATGAAGGGCATTCCTGGCATGAGATGATGATGAGAGAGCGCAAACTGACCTAAATGTATAAGTACACCACACTTACGTAGTAAGCACAAGTCATGAAGAGAAATGAGAAGAGAAATGCCATGAGTGCTGATAGTATCTACATCTATATTCTAAAATGTGTAGTTAATATAGAGATTTAAGTAGAAGTGGAACTAATGAAAAACTGTGTGAACTATATGACTTTAGTAGACGTGATTATTCCTGAATCCATGTTGTGTAGCTGCTAAAATGTAAGATGGCATACGGTTAAACGTAGAACGAGGTAGGCCTCAGGGCCAGAGCTAGAAGGGAGGGGGAAGGTGGTTCAATTTCACAACATGGATTGCACTAATGTTTTAGTAATAACGTTAATAGGCCATGATTTATAGATGTGTTTACCGAATAAATTGAATAAGAGTACTAACATGCTAATAATTAAAGAAGAAGTTGAATGCTATAATCATTATGAGAAATGTTGTAGGGCTGGAATGTTTTAAACGTTGATTTACACATACTGGTCTGGGCCGGGAAATGTTGCAAACTTTTGTTGGAAGTCTATGAGAATTGAGATTTTGGCTGCAGATGTCTGTCTGCAAGAGAAAAGGGGGTATCTAATTATAAATGAAATAAATAGAGGTTTGTTCGGGAGACGGCCCAGACATGGAGGAGGGTTCCGGAATGTTTTGAAGGGTATCAGCGGGCCGGAGAAGAGTCTGAGAAGCAAGGTCGACTCTAACCACAAGGCCTCATCATGGAAAAAGCCAGAAGCTACACCACGTGAGGGGCGTCTCACGAGGGGCGTCCCAAATGTTGTTATGTTCTTTGTATTAGGGACAGCACCCCTGGGTGGAGTTAGAGCAGAAGCCTGAGGACCCTTTAGAGAGCGGATGGGTAGGCAGAGAGGGGTCATGACTGGAGAACTATAGGTTTTCACCAAGAGACTGAGAGTGGGTGACTTCCCTTGGGGGTCATTCACTGCTGACACCTTTTGTTAGGTTGAGACCTGGTTAAGTAGGGATACCATCTAGAGCAGGGTAGGGACAGCCTAACTTGTGTTTTCCCTCCAACTTAAATGACGGAGAGATCGCAGTATGTGTCAATGCTGATAGCTTTATTATTCTTAGAACTTGTGCTGGTAGTTTCCGTTGCTCGTCTGAGGGCTTTCAGAGAGCACATGTATGTAGTTGGGACTGTGTATTTTGTGAATCTCATCTTGAGGTGCCTGTACCTACAACTTATCTTAACCTTATAATAAACCTTTGAAAGCTAGAAGTTGTTTGTGATCTTTTGGAGCGGAGTCCTTTATTGGGTGAACTAACTTGGTAAGAGATGCACTTTCTTCCCTCAATGACAGGCAATAAAGGTTCAGTCGACCAGATCGGGGTTTTAGATCAATAGTGATAAGGTATCGATCAAAATCTCGCCCTTCCAGTTGGTAGCAGAGGATGGTTGCCTTCTTGAGGAAGGTGATCTAGGCCAGGTTAGATTACCCCAAGGCCCCTAGAGATCGATGATCGGAACAACCGCCCGCCGAAGAAGGACCGGATGACGTGAGACAGAAAAAGCAGCAGTATCGGTCGAGAGTGAGTATAAAGGGTCATGCGTGCTAGATTGCGGTGTTTTTGTGTTGTATCTATGTTGTAATGTCTGGCGGAGTTGAATGACTGTAGAGAGACTGTGGAACAGGTTGTGAGCGCGCACAACCGGTGGAAATCTTAAGTTCAAGGAGAGCTTAAGTGGTTCGGGTGTGCCGGACACCCAGAGTAATTGTCAACTAGTGTAAAGGGGGGTCATGAGGTACCATTGATCACCCGAAGGACCGAGATAGGGGGAACGTAAGAGTGAGTGCGTGAGTAACGGACGCTGGACGGAAGTTACTGTGTGTGTAAAGAACCTATCAGAGAGACGATAGACATCTCGTCAGTTGTGTTGACAATTACAGATAGACTGTGGACGTACAGTCGAGGGAAGTGACCGCTTGGTCGGAAGTAGTCATTTTTCCGGGGTATGAATGGGACGCATGCATGACCGCGAGGAGAGCTGAGAAAGGAGGGGTGCTGCTGCGAAGCGGAGACTAGTGACGTCAGAAAGTGCTGTGCTGGGATTGGCCGGCCGGTGAAAGACCGCGCTGCGATAGGCCAGCTAGCAAAGCCGCGCTAGGATTGGTGGATTGTCATCAGGAAGTAAACAGAGTATTCAAGCTGGAAATCGTGCGCGTAATTATGAAGTGTTTTAAATGGTTAAGAGCGCTGTTTAGGAAAGAGCGGCGGGGATCGTATGAAGGGGAAGAAGCCCCGCCGGAGGGTACGCCGGCTTGTTATATGGGGACCCATGTTGGGCTGCATACGATTCTGTGGATCTCAGAGTGGAGTAAGATTACAGACGGAAATGAGGAACTCACGTTCCCGAAGTACGGGACGTTCAGATTAGAGGTGCTACACAGATTAAAAGCAATTATGACCTCAACGAGACCCTTGCCTAGACCGACCCAGTTTGAAGCCCTTAATGCGTGGATTAGGGCAGCGCACGAAAAGAACATGAACAGACGGCAAGAAAGGGTGAAACGTTCGGTAAGGGCAGTACAGGATGCCAAGTGGGATGCGGATGCTAAAAGATGGAGGGTGCATAACTTGGAAGTAAATAAATTTTATCCGGTGTTAGAGATGCCCGGGAACAAAAGCCCCCTAGAAGAAGACGACGAGAGTGAGACAGAGGACAGCCTGATAAACAGATTATTGACAGACAGGCCACCCCCGTATAACAGAGCAGGGGGAGATGTCGAGAATAGTGAGAAAGGGGGGGGCAATGCAGGAGAGCATGGGCCGCTTCCCGGTCCCGATTGGGATCCCGCTGCAAAGAAAGAACTGTCCCAGCCTAGCCAGGTGCAGCAGGTAGTCGGGAGGTTTGTGGTGCAAAGGGCGCCAGAGACGGAGTGTGCCACATCCTACGCATTACCCGATGCACTACAGGTACCTGTTACCATAGGTCCTATAATATCGATATATGACCCAGAGAGGGCTAGAGGGGAGGAACGGGTACGGAGGGACAGAGAAAGAGCAGAGATGGCAAGGGGGAATGATACGATCAACTCCCCAAGCCAGTTGCCGATACCAAGAGAGTGGAGCACCCCAGTACACACAGCAGGATATCCGGGGGGCCATAGATGGCCAGAGGATATGAGGGGATCAGGACGGAAATCCTTTCAGGAGTTAAACGAGTACATGAAGAAGTGGGATGAGGCAGTTGAGGCTCACAAGACCATCATAGCTGCGGAAGCTGGAAGAGAAAGTCAAGATAGCAGAGCCCGGACTCACTGTGGGGCGGAGGAGAGTAGCCCGGAGTGGGACGGAAGGGAAAAGGATAGGAGGGGAGTCACCCATTGGGCCCGGAGTGGAGGTAGATCAGACCTGGAAAACGGGGGCCCAGGAAGCGGGGGGGTGTCTCGCCCAATACGTAGTGATGAAGACAGGAGGGCTCGGGAGTACAGAGACAGCTTTAAGTGTATCCACTGTGTGCCCGGCAACAGAGAACAGAATGAGAGTTGCGAGAGGTCGCACCATAGTCCCTGTGATGATGGACATGAGCGCAGTCCAGGGAATATGGGAAACCAGGAAGGATCGTATCAGATACTGAGTGATACTAGGCCAAGAGAGAATGGAGACCGAAGGGAGAATAGCAGAGAGTCCTACTGTGAAAAGAGAGAAGAGAGAGAGAATGGACAAGGTAAGATAGGGGGTAACAGGCCCGTGTTCCATCACCTTCCAAGATCGGATGGCCGAGCATGGGACCTGGAGAGATGGGAGCAAGGGAGAATACTCCCCAGCTCTTCCGAACCCAAACGTAGGGCTCGGAGTTGGGATGGGAGAGAAACCTGCGAACCTCCCTCGAAGGAGTTATTGCGAGCCGAGATAAAAGCCAAAAGACTCGATGTCTCCAGCTTAAGGTCAGATCTGGATGACATGGTAGACGGTACCCTGCCCTTAGAAAGAATGGAAATGTATGAGCAGGATGAAATTCTGTTCATGGCAAAAGACGTAACTCGAAAGGCGAGGGCAATCCATGAGAAATTGGTAGAACTAGCAGGCAAATATATGGTGGACCTGTCAAGAACCAAAGCATTACAGGGCAACCACAGGCTACATTACTCAGACCGAGACCTAGATGAGAGGAGAACCATCGGATTGAAAACACATATAAGGGAGCTGATCACTGGAATAAGGACATGGAGGGCCCTAGATAAGTGGGAAGAGAGGTGGTCCAAGAAAGGGACCGTCCGGAGAAGCACACTTGGTATGACACCGGGAAGACAGCAGGGAGTAGAGGCATACCCTTTGAGGGAAGTCGCAAATGGGACCTATGTCCACGTCCCTTGGAGTAGGGGAGATTTAGCTGCTTTTACCACCTCCTTCCCCAAACTGCGGGAAAACCCAGTGGAGTGGTATAAGCAAGTTGAGAGATTCGTAAAAATCTCAAAGGTCCTATGGATAGATTTGAACACGCTGTTTGACATTGTAGTGCCAGGAGATTTGTGGACCGCATGCAAGGTTAGCGCTGAGTGGCCCACCACAGAGCCAGAGAGAGATGCTAAGACCAATGGGCCGTCCGAGAGTGTGATGGCAAAATTCGAGAGAGTAATGACTTGGCTGAAAGATAAAGTGCCAATGCAAGACATAGATTGGATCAAAATTGACCGAACAAGACAGGAACCCAAAGAGACGGTTCACGAATACTATGAGAGGTTGCTGAAGGCGTTTAAACAATATAGCGGTCTGGATGTAATGGATCCAAAGGACATAGGGCAATTTGTGTCCAAGTTCGTCTTGGGCCTGAGACCGGATATTAGTTTAATGATACAGCAACACTTGATTTGTTGGCAAAATAAACCCCTAGACGAAATATTGAGGTATGCCAGGTACTGCTGTGATGAGATAGACTCCAAGGCAAAGAAACTAAAGGAGAAACTGATGGTGGTACAGATGCAGGCAGCAGGGAAGGGGGGACAGCAGCAACAGCAACCAGGAACAGGCACTGGAGGAAAGAAACAGTACAGTCAGAACAAGGGCAATGAGGAGAACTCCACCTTTAGACCCAGGATAGATATAGCTGCCTTAAAGAAAACAACTAGGTGCCACCAGTGTAACGAGGTGGGGCATTGGAAACGCGAGTGTCCCTATAATGTTGAGATAGGAGACCAAGAGGTAGAAGAGGAAGAGACCCAGAGTGCGCCTACAAGAGGGGTAACGCCATACCAGGGAAAGGTGCTCAAAGGGGGGGGCCCTCCTCCCCGAGCCCAGTTCCCGCAGCCACCCAGAGTAGGGACTATGGGTAAGACCTATAGACAGATGCCCCTGTTTGTAGGAGGTGAGGAGTGCTATTATGTGGACCCACTAACTGGAGAGAGGGTGGAAAGGGATGACTGCACCCTCGGGGCAGCTTTGGAGGTAGACCAGAGGGGACCCTATGTTGAGGCCGAAGTGGCAGGGTTCCCCACGACATTTCTAGTGGACACAGGAGCCACTCGATCCACGATCAGATCAGCCGCAGTTCCAGGCCTGCCCATGTCTGGAGAGACCATACAAGTGGTGGGGGTCGCTAACAAGAGAATGACCAGTCCTCTGACTGAACCCGTGCAGGTGAAAATAGGGAAGTACAGTGATGAGCACCAGTTTGTGGTTTGCGATTCTAGTCCTGTATGTCTGCTAGGAAGAGACCTCTTGTGCAAACTAAATTGCACCATATACTGCACACCACAGGGAGTGGAGGTATTGACTAATGACGATGATGCTGACTTTAAAGTCGCAAATTCCAGGATGTGTGTGGAGTTGTATCCCACTCTGACAGTAGATGAGCTCCCCTGGGATCTGAGAGAGACAGTAGCTCCAGAAGTGTGGGATTTCACTGGGGAAGAGATTGGGTTGGTGAAAGGGGTGGACCCAGTGAAAATTGTGGTGAAACCGCATGCTGAGTTTCCAAGAACACCTCAATATAAATTGACTCCAGAAACGATTGCAGGCATAAAACCCGTGATCGAGTCCATGATTAAACAGGGAATACTGAAGGAAATCGTGGGTAGTCCATGTAACTCCCCGATTATGGGTTTGCAGAAACCAAATGGGAAATTCCGGATAGTGCAGGACCTCAGAAAGATTAATAACATAGTCGTTTCGTGTTGTCCAGTGGTACCGAATCCATCAGTGATACTGTTTCAGATACCGTTCCAAGCAGAATGGTTCACTGTAATTGATCTTTGCCAGGCTTTCTTTTCGATCCCTTTGGACGAAGAGAGCCATTTTCTTTTCGCATTTAAGCTGGAAGGTCGCGTCCTAACATGGTGTCGTATTCCTCAGGGGTATACAGAGAGCCCATCGATCTTCAACCAGCTTCTAAAGAAAAATCTTGAAAGTCTAGTGCTGCCCCAGAGGTCAGTTCTGGTCCAGTACATAGACGACCTCCTTGTGGTGTCAGAAACAGAGGAAGCTTGCAGGGAAGACTCTATTGCTTTGTTAAATCACCTAGCTGAGAATGGCCACAAGGTGTCCCCGGGAAAATTGCAGTACTGCCTGACAGAGGTGCAGTACTTGGGACACAGAATTGAGAAAGGTAAACGAAAAGTGTCACCAGACAGGATAGAGGCCATCATGAAAATGAATGCGCCTAAAACACAGAGAGAAGTCAGGATGTTCCTAGGGATGGTGGGATATTGCCGACAGTGGATTGCAAACTTTTCACTGAAAGCAAAGCCCTTGCAAAAGCTGACGCACAAGGAGGTGAGTGATCCGGTACCATGGGACAAAGACTGTTTGATGGCGTTCCTACAGCTGAGAGAGGACCTATGTCGTGCTCCGGCTTTGGGAATGCCAGATTACGATAAACCATTCTTGCTTTATTGTTGTGAGAGAGAGGGTTGCGCGCTGTCTGTGTTGGTCCAAATTCATGGGAATGCCCGTAGACCAGTCGCTTACTTCTCGGCTACTTTAGATCCAGTAGCCGCAGCGTTGCCCGGATGTCTCAAATCCGTTGCCGCAACAGGTGTCAGCATTGAAAGATGTGAGAGCATTGTCATGGGGCACCCGTTAGAGGTGCATGTGCCCCACTCTGTTGAATTGTTAATGACCAGGACCAAAACCCAGCATCTGACCAACAGCAGGCTCACGCGCTATGAGCAAGTTATTCTTGCTGCAGAGAACGTGACCCTCAGGAGATGCTCTGTTTTAAATCCTGCCACTTTGATGCCACTCCCAAACGATATTGAGGATGATGATGAATGTACAGACCATGACTGCCTCGATGTGACTGAACTATGCACCAAACCAAGACCCGACATCGTAGATGAGCCACTGACTGACCCAGACGAAATTTTCTTTGTTGATGGCTCATGTGTAAGAGACGAAGTTGGGCAGTTGAGAGCAGCTTACGCTGTTTGTACAATTACTGGAGTTGTGGAAGCTGGATGCCTGAAAGGAGTACACTCCGCACAGGTAGCCGAGATCATTGCCCTGACGCGTGCCTGCCTGGCAAGCAATCAAATCCGAGTCACCATATACACCGACAGCCAATATGGTTACGGGGTAGTTCATGATTACGGGCAGTTGTGGTCTCAAAGAGGTTTCATGACCTCTTCAGGCTCTCCCATTCGCAATGGAGAGTTTGTGCGCCTGTTGTTAGAGGCGTTGCAATGTCCAGCAGGTATCGCAGTTGTGAAGTGCACCGCACATACCAGAAATATGGACTTCGTGTCACAAGGCAATAGATATGCCGACGAAGTCGCGCGGTATTGCGCAGAACAAGGGTACTCTTTCACGGAGGTGGAAGTGGGTGGAATAAATGTAAGGACTGAATTAGCCATGATATTAGAAACTGTTGATACTTGGGACGAACTGAAAAACATGCAAGAAAATGCTCCTGATTTTGAAAAAGAAACGTGGGAAAAGGCAGGATGTGTGGTGGGTGAGGCCCATTTCTGGGTCTCACCAGATGGCAGAGCAGTGTTGCCCAATGAGATGGTGAGCCCAATGGCCAGACAAATACATGGTCCTGTCAACTTAGGAAGAGATGCTATGCTGAGAGTGTTTAGACAGACCTGGTACAACCCTAAGTTCAGAGTAGCAGCCGAAGCAGTGTGCCAGCGTTGTGTGACTTGTCAGCAGTTGAATGTAGGGAAAAAGACACCAGTTGCACTGAGCCACATTGGGAGGTCAGGAGGTCCATTCAATCGAATGCAGATAGATTTTATTGAAATGCCAAGGTGCAACCGCCTCCGCTATGTCTTGGTGGTTGTTTGCGTATTCTCCAGATGGGTTGAGGCATACCCTACACGTAGGTGCGACACCCTCACAGTAGCCAAGTTACTGCTTAGGGAGCTTATTCCGCGCTTCGGGGTGCCGGCCTCTTTGGAATCAGATAGGGGAACGCATTTCAACAGCGAGCTTGTGAAAATGATTTGTGCGGCTTTGAACATAGATCAGAAATTGCATTGCAGTTACCGACCAGAAGCCTCAGGAATTGTGGAGCAGATCAATGGCACGATCAAAGCCAGAATTGCCAAAGTGTGTTCCTCAACGTCCCTAAGTTGGCCTGACGCTCTGCCATTGGTCCTTATGAGCCTTCGTAGTACCCCAGACAGAAGAACGGGGCTGTCACCACATGAGGTGTTAATGGGGAGAGCAATGAGGTTGCCATCTGTCCCAACTACTGCACTGTTAAATATCACAGATGATATGATCCTGGACTATTGTAAGGGGCTGTCTGACGCCATTCATTCTGTGTCCCTTCAGGTGCAGGCTGTCGAGGTTCCATCGTGCCAGGGCCCGTGTCATGACCTGTTTCCTGGGGACTGGGTCCTGGTGAAAAAACACGTGAGAAGAAGCTGCCTGGATGTTCGTTGGCGTGGGCCCTTCCAGATCATCCTGATCACGAACACGGCTGTGAAGGTGGGAGGCCTGCCCAACTGGATCCACGCGTCGCATACGCGGAGGGTTCCAGCACCTCTGGAAGAAACAGCTCCTCTCTCGGATAGACGTCCAGCTGCGGACCGAGAAGCCATAGAGGGGGCCAGCCAAGCTGTAGAGGTGCCAGCGGAAGCAGGGAACGAGTCTGACCAAACTGAGGACGGTCAGTACAACAGCGAAACAGACGACGCTACTGAAGGAGAAAGTAGCTGGGAGTACGAGTCAGACACTGACAGGTCTGACAGAGAGCGTGGACCGGCAAGAAGGAGAAGGAGTAGAAGGGTACGTGGAGAAGCTGATTGGCCGCAAAGAAGAAGCTCTAGTCTGAGGTCAACTCCAGAGAGAACCCTTCCTCCGATATCAGAGGACTCAGACCCGGAAGAAGGTGCTCAGGGCGCTGAAGCACCGAACTTGAGGAGGTCAAGAAGAGTGCGTGTGCCTAACAGAAGATACTCCACCCCTGAGTGGACATATCTGGCGACAAATGTCTTTGAAACCGGAGACCGGGAGGATCCGAGCGGTGGTGGTGTCCAGTTCTGAGCCCATCGTCACCGTGGAAATACGACTGTTAGTACCCGGAGTCGAACAAGAAGGGTCACTGACATTCATGCTCCCCAGACCTCCCCGCCTCAGCAAGTTAAAGCACATGTTTCTCACAGAATTGCAATTCCCCGATTTTGGTACAAAGATAACAGACCAAGAAGAGCACAATCTTCGTATGGAAATATTGAACTTTGCTGTCGAAGCTGCCGGCAATCGGCTGATAGTAGATGCTTAAAAGACTTTGTAAATAAGCGAGAAGAAAAGAAGATTACCTAGCGCCCAGGAAGCAGAGAATCGTAGGGACTTTCCCTTGAGTTGATGGAGAAGGGTTAGGGTTGTCTGTATTGAACTATAAAGAACTTTTGCGAAGAAGGTTGTCAGCTTCCAGTTGTGTGGTTCTAAAGACAAGAGGAGTAAAAGAGACTGTAAAGGAACGAAAAGAAAAGAACTTTGTGCTGAGTTACGAGAGAGCCATACTGTTTGACGAAATGGAAGCCGGCACTCAGAACCGCAGAGCGAAATGTATAATAGGTACACTAATAGTAGGAGTGATAATATTAATAGCTTTAGTGGTAACTGTCTCTTATGTAGAGGGACGTGAGGAAGAGGCAAAGGTAACCGATGTGAAATCTGTAGAGGCGCTTACACCCACCGTTGCTGGGGAGAAAGGGGAAAACACACAAGAAAAAGCGTTATTAGCTGCAGAAGCCCGCAGGTTACATGTAGATGAGTCCCAAGGCGACTTTAGGTCAAATGCTTATGCTAAACTTTTATATGAATACGTGGATGCCATGGAGGTTAAGGACTGCTATGTCTGCATGCAGTTGCCGGCGTCTGTAGATGAAGGCATTCGATATCATCACCTCCCGCTGACATATGGCATTACATGTAGCTTGTTGCTTAGTATATTTTATGGGAGAGATAGTTTTGAATACTATTTCTCCAATTACGATGCAGTGTTACCAGAAGTCCCAAATTATAAAAAGATGAACAAATGGGACTACTGGAAAAGTGAAGACAGGTTGGCAAAGTTTTTCATTCCTTGGATTACCTTAGATACTTCACATGCCCGTAGAAATAACCTGACATGCAAGGTGTCAGAAGTCGAGAAGAAGTTCATAGGGCAGGTGGATGATCGAAATAGGAGACAAAAGATTTTGAAAAAATCAGGACAATGGAAAACAGATTGGACCGAGGAAGAGAAGGCACACAAGAGAAAGGGTAGTAGTGGTCCAATAGCTTTAGATAGAACGCAGAGAGGAAAGTTATGTCTTCATAGAGCCAAAACGTATTATGAAAATGTATACGTGGGAGAAGTTAGCTGTGAGCATGCTTTCAATCTAGAGTACTATACCAAGGACTTCCTGAAGGGAATGCAAGTGATTCCAAATGTATATTTTGTATGTGGAAGAAATGCCTACGTGAGACTACCTGACAACTGGTATGGATCATGTTACTTGGCCATTATCTTCCCTAAAATATATCATGGCCAAGACTTAGAGATCATCGAGGGCAAGACATCATCGAGGGGAAGGAGAGATGTAGGAGATGCAGAAATGGTTGGAGATGTCTTTGGAGCTGTGTTCCCTCTTCTGGGACTAATCCTTAATGATGTTAAAATAAGACGACTGGCAACAGTCGTAGACAGGTTGTCTGCCAGCACTGCTCAGTCCTTAATGCTGGTAGAAGGAGAGATGCAATCGATAAGGGTTATGGTTCTCCAGAACCGTCTTGCATTAGACGTCCTATTAGCAAAAGAGGGCGGAGTCTGTAAGGCTTTGAAGGTCCAAGAATGTTGCACTTACATTCCAGACAATTCAAAGCCCCTTGAGAAAGTTATTAGGAACATAACTAATATTCACAAGGAGATCGAAGACCTGAGTAGAGAAAATGTCTGGGAAAAGGTGGGCCATGGAATGAGTGAAGCTGGAAGTTGGCTCACCACCTTAGGCAAAAGCTTTGTGTGGTCTATCCTAAAACCTATCATCATAATATTGATCTGTGGGATCATGTTGTGGGGATTGGTGAGGGTATTCAAATGGTACAGAGCAAGAAGGTCAGAAAGGGCCCAGAGAGAACAGCTGCAGAGATTGGCTGCCATACAAGATAGTCAGTACAGGAGTCTGAGGGCTCTGGAAACGCAGAAACGAGTTATGCTAGCAATAACTGCAGTTTAAATGTTAATGATGACCCCGAGAGGTCATCAAAGGGGGGAACTGAGAGAGCGCAAACTGACCTAAATGTATAAGTACACCACACTTACACGTAGTAAGCACAAGTCATGAAGAGAAATGCCATGAGTGCTGATAGTATCTACATCTATATTCTAAAATGTGTAGTTAATATAGAGATTTAAGTAGAAGTGGAACTAATGAAAAACTGTGTGAACTATATGACTTTAGTAGACGTGATTATTCCTGAATCCATGTTGTGTAGCTGCTAAAATGTAAGATGGCATACGGTTAAACGTAGAACGAGGTAGGCCTCAGGGCCAGAGCTAGAAGGGAGGGGGGAGGTGGTTCAATTTCACAACATGGATTGCACTAATGTTTTAGTAATAACGTTAATAGGCCATGATTTATAGATGTGTTTACCGAATAAATAGAATAAGAGTACTAACATGCTAATAATTAAAGAAGAAGTTGAATGCTATAATCATTATGAGAAATGTTGTAGGGCTGGAATGTTTTAAACGTTGATTTACACATACTGGTCTGGGCCGGGAAATGTTGCAAACTTTTGTTGGAAGTCTATGAGAATTGGGATTTTGGCTGCAGATGTCTGTCTGCAAGAGAAAAGGGGGTATCTAATTATAAATGAAATAAATAGAGGTTTGTTCGGGAGACGGCCCAGACATGGAGGAGGGTTCCGGAATGTTTTGAGGGGTATCAGCGGGCCGGAGAAGAGTCTGAGAAGCAAGGTCGACTCTAACCACAAGGCCTCATCATGGAAAAAGCCAGAAGCTACACCACGTGAGGGGCGTCTCCCGAGGGGCGTCCCAAATGTTGTTATGTTCTTTGTATTAGGGACAGCACCCCTGGGTGGAGTTAGAGCAGAAGCCTGAGGACCCTTTAGAGAGCGGATGGGTAGGCAGAGAGGGGTCATGACTGGAGAACTATAGGTTTTCACCAAGAGACTGAGAGTGGGTGACTTCCCTTGGGGGTCATTCACTGCTGACACCTTTTGTTAGGTTGAGACCTGGTTAAGTAGGGATACCATCTAGAGCAGGGTAGGGACAGCCTAACTTGTGTTTTCCCTCCAACTTAAATGACGGAGAGATCGCAGTATGTGTCAATGCTGATAGCTTTATTATTCTTAGAACTTGTGCTGGTAGTTTCCGTTGCTCGTCTGAGGGCTTTCAGAGAGCACATGTATGTAGTTGGGCCTGTGTATTTTGTGAATCTCATCTTGAGGTGCCTGTACCTACAACTTATCTTAACCTTATAATAAACCTTTGAAAGCTAGAAGTTGTTTGTGATCTTTTGGAGCGGAGTCCTTTATTGGGTGAACTAACTTGGTAAGAGATGCACTTTCTTCCCTCAATGACAGGCAATAAAGGTTCAGTCGACCAGATCGGGGTTTTAGATCAATAGTGATAAGGTATCGATCAAAATCTCGCCCTTCCAATGATACACAGGCATCCACGAGTGAAAGTGATGTGTGTTCGAGTACTGAATACAAATGACAAGCTATCGTTAGAGACTAAAATAAAAAGCATGGATTTAAGGACACAAGTATTGTTTAGGTTCTAATAAAAAGCAGCCCGGGGAATTAAGTTTATTGCTTCGAAATGAAACGCTTGCATTTGATGGCAAAATCAGTGTATTATCATAAACGGAAACGCTGATGTTTGTGCACAGGATGATTGCATTTCCAAAAATGTATTTCAAACTAATGCTTACAGACTCCCTTTTTGAGACTTGTACTAGCAAGTTTGGTATAACCTGTCCCTTGTCTGAACCTATAATGGTTCTGTAACCTGAGCAATAGCACGCCTGTATGAGTCTGTAAAATCTCGATCGTCTATTTTCAGATTCTCGGAGTTTCATATTGTGTATAATGTTCAAGTGACAAAAGGTAATCTGAAAAAAATAACTAGTCTTGTATAAGTGCAGTTTCTGAATTGTGGTTATTTTCCGGTGGCTGTTTAGGCATTCCTCTGAGAAAATTGTGCTGAAAAATTCACAGTTTTGCCACCAATTTGGTAAATGTTTATTGAAACGTGCTAACTCCCAATTCCTCAGGAGAGGGTCGGGCTTGTTTGGCTCAATACGAAAGTACTGTATGTTGCATACGCAGTTAGAGCAGAGGTAAATGACGAGTGTGCTGTTAAATGTTCTAATTGACCATGGGGCATATTATCAAGAAAGGCGTTAAAATTATTGCCCCTTTAGCGGCAGGAAACTGCAGCTAAAACGGTGATAATGGGCTTGATAATATGCCCTTGAGAATTCCAATAGAAGCCCAGGTTTACACCAGAACATGGGCTTCCATGGGAATTCCCAAGGGCATATCATCAAGCCGATTTTCGCTGCTTTAGCAGCAGTTTCCTGCCGCTAAAGCGGCGATACTTTCAACACTGTTTCTTGATAATATGCCCCCAAGTTTTTTACTCCTCTGATGAAGCCTTGCTCACATTGTTCCCTTACTTGGTGTAATATAAGGCGGGATTTATGCCCCACCACTTTCAACATTCACGCCCAACGCTGCAATCATATCAACCCTCCACTGAAGTCTCTGCACTGATTGCCAGTTAAGAACAGGGTGGCTTGTATTGGTTTTTTAAAAAAAAATCTTCTGAGATTTGCAAACAGGAAAATGACTACTTTTAATTAAAAAATAAAATAGGAAAAAGTGCTGGGGCTCTTTTGCAGCAACAGGAAACGGTTTCAATTGCTGCACAGGGCTTTGCGGGGCAAAAGGAGCAATGTCATCACTTTGGAGCCATCCCCTGTACCCTGTTCTGAGACAACGCCTTTCCTCACCACTCACCACTGCTGCTGAGAATAGTGTGCTGCCATAATCCTTGTCCTGGGGGGTGGCTACTAGCCTGGCCTGAAAGGCACCCCGCCGCTCCTGTACCTGTTGATGTGTGCCCACCTTAACTCTTCTGCTCTGTCCCCTGTGGTCCTCACCAGCCCCTCCTATTTGGTGACTATAAGAGTACTGTGGATCTCCTGCTCCAAGACGTACTACGTCAGAAAATTAAAGAAGGGGTGTGGCCCAGGGTTTTCACTATGGCTTATGGCAAGTCAGGTGAAGTCGGAGAAGTTTTGCTTTGTTACCGAAGGACAAAGAAAATATTCACAATTCCACACGAATTTGTTGGCATAATAAAAATGTTGCACACCCGATATCGAAACCTTGCTAAGTTCACAAAAATGCTTTCAATGTTGCCATATTTGGGGCATCCACGGTATTGCGACACATACTACGCTTATAGTGCGACCCCGACGTAATGGTAGTACTGTGATATTTGTGCATGCTTGGATATAACTGTGCCTGCCTCGAGCATGATGTTGGTATTCATAGTGTATTCTGGGAGCCCCTGTCATGAGCTGATGGCACATCCACCCTTAGATCTAATAATCCCTAAGCTGCAGGCACAAGGAACAGCATGGGCATGCTCCATTCTTGCTCCATGATGCTTCCATATGACTGGTCCAGACACCTATACACAGACTCCCTTTGTTACTCTTGCTCTCCTCTAAAAGATGGGAACAACATTACTGATGATCTAAGCATTCATACTACACTACCTTCATCTGCTACCTTTCTTCCTTGGGACAGATTTCAGGACCTTCTCCTGTGGACTGAAGATTTCAGGACCTTCTCCTGTGGACTGAAGACCTTCCTCTCTTAAAAGACTCACTAATTTCAATATTTCTTAGCTTTGTTATTTTAATATCTGCTATTGTGGCTCCCACCTATGCAGTGAAAGGTATAGAGGTTGTCAAGCTTCTGTGTTAACATTATGCAAAAGTAATAAATGTAACTACACAATTAATATTAATATCAGGCTTTGAGAGGTATTTACTGAGGTGTTGCACAAGGCACAAAGAGACACAAAGCATTGCATCAAATTACTTACTGTTATAAAAGCCTTCCGGCGCAGTTCAAAATAAGTTCCAACTTATCCTATACTCAATAAACTCCTACATTTCTGTGTTTTAGCCATTGTGCTGTTTCAGAGGATGTGCGTGCTTGCCTGTCTCCCTATAAACATCAAAGAAAATGTGCATTTGATTATGGATATTTCCTACATGAGCAAGATGAGCATGTTTTGTTTAAACTCTACATGGCAAATATTGGGTACTTGCACATCGCTGCAACATCTGTGTTTTAGAAACATTGGAATTTCTCGCCAGACAACCATAGTTCCAAAGCTGCAGCTACTTTATGCTTCAGGGGCCATCTACCTTTATAAGTAGACTGTCCCTTCATCCCAGCATCCGTGAGATATCGTCTTAATACCTGATGGTGACCGAGATCCCAACCTGAAGACCCTAGTAGTTTGGGGGAGCCATACATTGTTCAACCTGTTCAGTAGAAACTCAAATACGTGGACATTTATGCAACTTAAAATATTGATATGACCTGATTCCGCTTGGTTAACAAAATGAAATGATAAAGAGTTGAGATTTATGAAGTGATTGCCCCAGGTGTGCCTTTTGGCTTTGAAGGATGCATCTGTCTTCAACATGTCCGTGAGGACTGTTCACAGACCTTCAGCACCCTGGACAGCTCTAAACTGTCCGTTTTATGGAATTATCATTAGATAACTTCGGTCCATGGTTTCCGGTGAGAAGAGTTCTGGCAAACATGACTGCAAAACAATATCTTGCACCAATCTGAGGACCTCAGAACAGGGACTTTGTCAAAAAGTTATATTCAGAAATTTCTTTAGAACACCGATAGTGCTACAATACAATATTCACTGTCCTATAGTTTTAAGGTATGTATTAAGCTGTTATTTCTTTTTAGGCGATTTTAATTGTGCATTCATTTTTTGAGGGTGCCTGTCCCTGTAATGAATGTGCAAAAAAGTGTCTGAATTAACCTTTACCTCACCCCCGTGTTCCAGGCTTCTGGGAATGTGGCTATTAGCACAGGGCCGTGAGGAAGCACCTATTGATCTTCATAGCCCAGTGCATGCGCCAGTTACTAAAGGGCCTGCACAAGCACATGTCCAAATCTTGGTGTAGGTAGTTGTGAGTCAGTGCCATTCCGGCTGCTGAAACGTCTGCACTGGGGTTATTGTCGGACTATTTGTTTCTGAGCTTGTGTCTGAACGGTTCTTCTAGCAGCACTTGGCCATTTCCAAACGTTCTTTTATACCAATCTGTGCATAGGCCAGGGGGGCAGGTGATGAAGTGACCGCACATGTACGACTGTGGGTTTGTGTTTTTGTGTACTTATGGTAGAGTAGCCGTTTATGCAGTCTGCAAATACTCAAATGTTGCTCTCTGTCAGTAGATGGTTGTAGAAGTTCTCAAATAAAGCAGGCTTTGTGTATGCATAGGTAGGTGTATTTCTCTGTTTTTCCAAGATGGCTTTTGAGCACAGACTGCACAAGTGCAACTTCTTGTCTGTGTTGCTCTGTGCGTGTTTCTACGTAACTGTCCATGCAGTGATTGCGTATGCAAGAGTATGGGTTTGTGGCATCCTATGCTTGGTGACGTCTGGCTGGTTACCTCGTATTTGCAAATGCCTGAGTGTGTTGCTTGATTTTGTGCTCATATGTCTGTCGGTTCACCAACTGCACATGTGCGGATGATGGTCTGCGTTGTTAAGTTTTGTTTTGCTTGCATCAGGTCACTCTTCACTTTAGACCATTCAAACCTGCAAGTAGTGAAACTCTGTCTTGTCACTTGGTAGGTTAGAATCACATGGATGACAGAGAGAAGGCACAAAAGCCATAGAGAAGAGTGGAACGCTAACAATGTTAGGGATCATTTCTAAGCAGGAAGGAAAGGTTGGGCACCAGAAGAAAAGAGGTCTGGCAGCACCTGTAACAAGCAAGGAAGGACACACTGCAGAAGATAGGTAGGAAGGAAGAGAAGAAAGAAAAGTATTGTTGGAAAACGAGGCATTAGTTGAGAGGCCTGCACAAGTAATGGGTCTGCATCTGTCCTTCACTAGGAACCAAACACCCCATTGTAGTTATTGACTCTCAGAGGGATGTTTGCAGAGCAGTCCAAGGCCTACTCAAGGGAGCTGGTATGGGCTAGTAATCCCATTAAATACACACAGAAATAACACTCAATAAATTATTGTCCAGTTTCTGCTTTTCTTCATAAAAAGGAAAAGTACATTTATTATATTCACTACTCAATACTACACAACAATTTAAAGATATTTATCAGCTGATGGAAATACTTTTTTATAACATTGCGTAAACATTTCCCCATCTCCTGCAAGACGGGCGTATAGTATCACCACTCACATGTATAAACATCATCTTGCCTCCAAATGCCATGGGTTGACCATAACTTGGAGTTAGGGCGCTTACCACTGGCACCAAGCAAGTTGCTGCCCACCACATAATTTTAACAAGCATTTCATAATGGAAACACCTGCCTAATGGCATATAACTCTGACTGAGAGTACGTAATACTGGTAATAAAGTATACATTCTTAAATCACAGTGGCTGACAGTCTGGTTGTTCAGCCAATGTAGTAGCAAGAATACATGTCTAAGCATCACTTCAGAGCATGGGATACTTAACAGAACTGGTAACCTACATAACACAATTCCATCACAGCCCCTGAAGGGCACCACAGGAATCATAGCAATGCTGTGCATTTATAAGTCCTACACCCGTAAAAGGTGCTTACCACATAGAGAAATCACTTTAAAACATGTTGCATATCAGATACATTAGTTTGCCCTTCCACCCCAAGAAAGTGTCTGACAACATGACATTTCTCCATGGACTAACTCTGGCCTAGCTTTGGCAAAGAACCGTGCCAGCATAATCCTTGTCCCCGGTAGGAAAAATCTTCCCTGCTGTAGAACAAAAGTTCCAGCATCCAGGAAGATTGACAAATTAATGAAGCCCTGGAGGGGTTATTCTTTTGTGAACCCAAGACTAAAGATAGGGACTTTCCCCTTCTTCTGGGGGAGTCTGCGCTGCTCCTGCTGCTCCCCCTGCACTGCTACTTTATGAGGCTAGTGACCCCATCTTCCTACGGTCAGCACAAGCCTAAAATGAGCTGTTCTTTCCCACAAATGCTGCCAGGCCCTGAAGGGCATTGTGGGGAGATACCTCAGGAGTGTGCATCTTTGAGCAGCGGCTCCCCTGCATCTCCGCGGAGAGTAACGCTGTATCTCCTGGCAGCCTCCTGGCGTAATCCAGTTTTTCTTGGGGGCCCGGTCCCCCGTACGCAGGTATGATGCTGGAGAGCAGCTCGGAGAGCCCACCCCTGCTGCTCTTGCCTGCTCCCACCTGGTCAGCACCCTTCTGTGTTACCGCAGGAGCCGGCCCATTATTCAGATCTGCTTGCTCCTGTAGGCAGATGCTGGTGCTGGAGCTGGCCTGGCGGTGCTTCCCCCCTCCTCTCTCCCGCCACGGGGGAGTGCGACTGAAGTCCCCCCTCCTCACTCCGGCCATTGGTGCCCAGGGATAGGGTCCTGGGCCCCTGTCCAGCTTCACGCTCCCCGCCTTCCTCTATGTTGGGGCCTGGGGATGGGATCCTTGGCCCCTGGGGCACCTTCACGGAGGGTGCAATGGGGATCCCTGCTTTCATTTTCGTCGGAGCCCAGGGATGGGATCCTGGGCCCATAAGGCTCCTTCATGTGGTGCCTGACTGCGCTCCCTGACCTTACCTCACTTCTGGGAGGCCCAGGGATGGGATCCTGGGTCCCTCGCCAGTATCTTGGCGAGCACAACGGCACTTCCTGGCTTTATCTTGTCAATGTTTGGCACCTCATCCCACAACATATAGCTCCAGAGTGTCCTAAATCTGCTGAATATGACATTTGACAGTCCTCAGAAGATTAGCATGGGCACTTAGTAAATTGCATATTCTACCATTAGCCTGTATCATTTTTCATGTCTGAAAGTTGCAACTATTATTTCTATTCTGCCCATCATGTTTAAATGTTCTTTAAAAACCTCCCGGGCGTGTATTATATTTGGGGTGCCCTGACCCAGTCTGTGCATTATTAGAGTTAATGCGCTCTCTGCAGCCTAGCAGCAATCTCGTGCCTGCTCTGGATGCTGCACATTAGTGAAAGGTGGACCAGTGGTTTGAAGCCAATAGTCCACCTTTCACCTTGCAGGTGGAAGCTGTCCTGTACAGGTGGAACAGTGTTGCCCCTTCTGTCAGGTGCAGCAACTGACCACCCTCATGCAGAGGGATCCCTGGAGTCCCGGGAGTTCTCCCTTTCAACTCTTTCTGGCATGCAGTTAGAGTGCTCGGTGACAGCTCATTTGCCTCTGCACCCACGTCTATACCATGGTGTAGATGAGACAAATGCCCCCTCATCTGTATAGGGTCTTGTCGCCATGAGAATGAGGAAATGCCCATTAATACAGCACCGAAACACAACCACTGGGTCTGGGCTCCCAACGGCATAGCTTGCCACAAGCTTATAATAAACAAAATAAGTGCAGATGCCGCTATCTATGGAAAGGACAACTGTTTAGTCAAAACATACGGATAAGACAATATGTTTGATAGTTTTTAATCTGATTCATTTATTTCTTTCTTATTTTTGAATTTTTTTACTCTTATTCGAGTGTATGATTTAACAGATTTTTGTGCAAATATTAAAACCTGGTGTACACAACACACAATGTAACATTCAATGTATCAAAAACAATTCTCCTATTTACAGAAATTTACATTCTATTGTACATTCATCCACATTCATTCATCAATCATACCAATACAAACAACACAAAGAAACATCAATGGTGCTATAAATGCTAGAATCTCAGTATTCTCAACAGAAAGCCAATAAGTGTTTAGACACATATATATACACAATTTTCAATTTGTATTCAATTGTTAATTTCGTTATTTTGGCCATAAATGTGTACCCGCATGACCTGTGTAATAGAAAGGGGCCCTACAAGTCCCTGCAGCCTATTCTGTAATACCATGAGTTATCGGGGTGCAAAATGTTCCGCTGAGGGTCTAACTCAGCCACGAGAGACCTTGACTTGAATCTTAAAATAGCCTGCAATGCTGCAACCATTCATCCATTTGGGCTGATCTCAAGCAACTCCACTTGCTCCCTATTAAAGAACGAATCAAGTTCAAGAGTTTTGGTTATCTCATTTTAGGCAACTCACAAAGTCCGGCATTCCTTATGAATAGGTTCTGCATCTACCACCCTTCTAGAGATCTTCGATCTACTAACCTGTGCCTTACACATGTTCCTAGATTCTATGGGCCTCATTTATGAGGCCCCTTGCGCCATCGGAACTTCACTTTTCATGAAGTTCCGTGGCACAGAAGCCTGCGTGGTATTTATCAGGCAGCAGTACGCCAGTTTTTCTGGCGTACTGCTGCCTGATGAATATCAGTCCCTTTAACGCAGTGTTCTGCGTTAAAGGGGCGTGCAATGGGTGTTGCTGGGGGCATTCCCAGCAACATCCATGGCCTTTTGACACTGCCCCAGATTTACGAGAAATCGTAACTCTGAAGCAGTGCCAAAAGCTTACGCCTCCCCAGGGGAGGCGTAAGGGAGGCGCAACAGGGAGAAATGTCTTTATTTCTCCTCGTATTTCCTTTTTCTATGTGTGCTGCATTCTACAGCACACATAGAAAGAGGAAAAGCCTCTTGTGATTATTTTTGTACAGAAAGGTTTCCCTTCCTGTACAAAAATAATCTTCCCCGCAACGCAGGCACCCTTGCACCATTGTGCAAGGGTGCCTGCGCTGGCGCAGGCAGCCCATTGTGCGCCGGCGCAGGGGAAAAGGACAGGAATGCGCCGTATCTTATAGATACGGCGCATTTCTGCGCTTTTCTTTTGCCGTAGGGAAGCGCAGCAGGAAGGCCTGCTGCGCTTCCCTACGGCAAAAAGTCATAAATGAGGCCCTATAAATCCAGGTTCAGAGGTCGTTCCTTCTCAATACTTGCTGCCAAGTTATGGAACAAACTTGTGTACGGAGAATGTTGTATACAGAAACTGTATTTAGAGAAAAGCTAAAGACACTTCTTTTGTGCATAAGGTATATTCAGCAAATCAATTTCTGTGGGCTAGCGCTGGAATGCTTCCTGGTGAAGCTGCTGGGCGCTCTACAAATCCGCAATCAATCAACCAATCATTCTTTCAATTTGTGAACTGATCTAATTCCAGTCCACGTAAAGCTTTTCATTGCAGTAGAGTATTATCTAGAAGTGTGGCTCAAATGGTTAGAGCGGCAGACCTCTAATGCAGATATCTAGTCTGGGACCAGGGTTCAATACCTGCCTCGGGAGGGCTTGGGCTCAATTTCCTCAGACCTGATAATTCTCGCCTCGGTGCCTATTCTAATCATGGTTCCCACTCTGGGCAATAGTTAGTTTAATCTCCACAACGGCCCCACCTTGGGGGTGCCCAGGAGTGGACATTCCACAGGGAAAAACCAGGAAGGGTTCTTAAGTGGTATAGGGACAGCGCTGGGACACCTCCCTTGGAGGTAGCTGTGGGCTTTACAAATGGCATTTACATTACAGTAGTACCAAATGTGTTATTCTGTTTTTTATACATTAATAGAAGACGTACTAATATGTATGTCTATAATGCACTTGTCCTGTTGGTCAAACTGTCGTAATAAAACAAAAAAAATCTCCGAGGTTTCAGAAACGAGCAGTGCTTTCTGAAATATGCGGAATTTAGCTAAATTATGCTCAGTCTTTGAAATACATTTAACAAGCTCTCAACTAACTTCACTTCGAAATGTCATGGGACATACCAACAGGAGAGTGGTTTGAGGAGAACATGTGTTATTCACAGAGAGAATGTCGCTTACTGGATATTTTCTACTTGGACCTATCTCCTGTAGGCAACAATCGCATACAATTTTGCAGTAGGCAAAAGGGCGAATATATTGCACATTTATTGTAATGTGAAATCCAGAAATTGAACCACGTAGGAAACGTTTACACAGGCTTGTGCGGTGTCATTCTGTGTTATTTTGTACCAGTGTGAGTCTTGTTGCACAAACTGCACAGAATGAACTATGTTCCTCTGCCAACCTTGCGTTATGTGCCAACCTGAGCCGGTGTAAGTGCGCCATCTGCCTGTGGGGCATGCAACCGACAGGACACGTTGAGGAATGCTAAAAGTAATTGATCGACACCACGGGGAGGTGCCATGTTTCAATAACTGATTATCACTCATTATATTACACCGCGCTTTATTGCCAGTCTGATGATAACTTTGTATCAACACCGGCCCAGGCAGCGGCTGCTACAATATCCACATCTCATGACATGCTTCATAACAGCTTGCGCCATCATCATCCGTTACCGGGGAAGCTTTCATTACTAACCTCTTCTATAACTGGGGTTTTTAATGCGCTATTAAAACACTGAGCTCCATCTACAGTACTTAGCACTTCATCCATCTTCAAGAAAGCTTTTACAAATTGAATTTTAACGAATAACCCGCACCCGGGTGACCCTCCCCCAATCTTTCCCGACAGAATGGAATATTCATTAGGCATTACCAACAAAATGGATTCATTTTTTTCAGAGGGGATTCCCGCACGTGCACATTTTTTCTCTGGTAGTAGTGGATTCCTAGTTGAAGGAGTCTGGTGGTCCTGCTTGGGCTGCCCAGCAGTCACGAGCAAAGAGCGGACTTGGGATGCGACTGGCATTGGCTGAAGTTGTGAAACTGGTCCCTCTGGGCATTCAAAAGCAGCCCGGGCAAGAATCCCCAAACCAGCTCTGCTGCTTCCCTCGGTTTTTGTTTAGTTTTATATAGCTCACACCCGACCCGAAGGTATCAGAGCGCTTTACATGAGCATCAGTTGCATAGCAGACCGACACATTTATTTTTAGGCAGGGGAGATGGAGTGATTTGCCCAGAATCACAGGATGATTGAGCCTCATGCCAAGGCTCAATCCCGGGTATCCAGCTTCAAAGTTGGCCGCTCTAGCCTCTTAAGCCAAATATTTCATCCATTACATATCTCTCTCTCTCTCTCTCTCTCCCTTTCTCTTCTCTCTCTCTTTTGCCTTCTTTCCTCTCCCTCCCTTTAAGCCTCGCGTACACGCAGCCATTAACCCCAGAGAGCTGCGGAAAGTGACCAAGGATCCAAGAGGTCCTCCTGCCCTTAAAACCGTTGGCCAGGGGATCCTGCCCACTGGAGAAATGTCCTTTGAACACCACAACCACATTGCATTAAAAATGTGAGAACATTTCTGTGGAAATACCACACATGATGTGAAAGCTATTAAGAGAGAAGAAAAATAGCAATCAGTAAGAGCGAATGAAAATGGAAAATAAAGCAAATAAAATGGAATAACGTTACATGCGAACTATTCATCAATGCGAGTGACATAAACAAAGAATAGGAAGAATAACGCAAACTGAGACAGAAAAAAACCTGATAGTAAGGACTGTATGCTGCAAAATATAGGGAAGAAAAATCAGAAGAAGAAAGTAAAAATAAGAGAAAGAAACAGTGAAAAGAAAAAAAAGAAAGAAAGAAACGAAAGAAAGAAAGAAAGAAAGAAAGAAAGAAAGAAAGAAAGAAAGAAAGAAAGAAAGAAAGAAAGAAAGAAAGAAAGAAAAGGAAAACATGAAAGAAAAACAACAAATATAGAATCATGAAGTCAAATTATTGAAATATAGAAATAATTAAATAATAACAACATCTATAACAAAAGGTATCCAAGATCAGAAAAAAAGGACATTCACATAAAATCCAAGGCAAAAGCAAGGGGCTCAATAAAGAAGTGAGAATGCAAGGGAGTTACAGAAAGCAAACACACTAATTTAAAAGTGAACAAATGAGAAATAACGCGGAGATGTGGAATGGACAGCAAAGGCGAATATAAAACAAATAAATGGAACAAAATAAAAAAAGTATTGGAAAAGGAAGCAAAGAAACATGAGAGCAAAAACTAGAACTAGCAAGGATGCTAGTGAATATAGCATGCTAATATAAATAGAACATGGGAAAAATACAAATGAAATGAAAGAACAAAAAAAGAAATTTGTGGTAATGCATAAGAAAAAATGTATCTGAGAGACGAAGATCCCTTGATGTCTCTTATTATAACCCATTGAGGGCTGACCACTACATCGACTTGTCTAACTTCACATGGAGCAGCAAGTGCCCACATAATCTCAGAAGAGCACTGAGAGATATGCACTGGTGCTTTAATTTTCCATAGGTACTTATCAAAGAAAAATATATTTTGGTGCCTAAAGAGTTAATGCTATGCACTTCGTGGATGGAGTCGCTTTTTTACAATATCCCACAGGATTTAATTCAACACTACTAAAAAATTAAAACACTGAGGGGCATACTCTCAAGGAATTATCGCAGAGTTATCGGCACTTTATCAGAGCCAAAGTGGTGATAAATGTATCGCCCCATTCACAAGCTGGTGCTAACAGCCGATATCACCAGTTTACCTGCGATAGCAGCCGCAAAAAAGATCGCCACAGATGACCTGAGCAACTATCGCTAATGAGATGCAGAGTAGGCGTTTCTGTGCAAAAAGCCACGATAACACCACTTCGCAACATTCTCAACGACCAGCCAGTTCGGCGATAAGATCCCCAAACCAGGCAATAAGGCGCGTTAGCAGCAGGAATTTAACACCTGTTCTGACCTGGTGTAAAGTCGGAAAAAAACCTGCACCACAAACGGAGCCCAGCCCATAGCCACACCGGAAGAACAACAGATGAACATGTAGCCCGGAGCCCTAAGAGGGCCACAACACAGACCGCCCCCAACCCTAGTCCACCCCCTACCCCCGGACAGAGATATGTTACATCAACTTCACAAAATCATGCACAAAACAATTCGCCTGATGTCGCACAATTACAACAATCAACATGCATGTGTGTTCCGAAAAAAGAGAATCACTTGTTCATCTTTGAATTACCAAACAAAACATTCTATAAAAAAAAACCTCAATAAAACTATTTTGAAGAGTCATGGCGGGTCTTCTCAGGACAATCTATAGGTCACAGCCTGCAAGACAAAAATCTAGATAACAAGCTGTGTCCTGCAATTATCAAAAAACAGAAAGAGTGAGCACAAGAGAGAGAGAAAGAGAGGGAGAGAGAGACAGAAAGAGAGGGAGTGACAGAGGGAAAGAGAGGGAGAGAGAGTGAAAGAGAGGGGGAGAGAGAGAAAGAGGGAAAGAGAGGGAGAAAGAGAGACAGTGAAAAGAAGAGAGGGATGGAGAGAGAGAGTGCCAACACTGCGGACTCAGGCCTCACTGCTCACCTGCTGCCACTGGTGTGTCTCCAATCACGTGCCTGTATGTACTGCAGTTCACCAGGTCCCTTATCTGAAACAGAGTCCTGATTCATGAATGGCAGAGTCCATACTATTGCACACGCCATCATCGCTTGTGCGCCCCTGCGCACACAGGCTGCTGCACCCCAGCCCCTCCCGCCGCCCAGCGGTGATTGCCCAACCCTGCACACCCAGGCCTCACTGCTCACCTTCCGTCACCTGTGTGTCTCCAAGAGGGCCCACTACGTGCTGGTGCAAGCTCCAATCCCAGGGCCCACAACCATAGCAGCATCAATATCATTCAGCCCTGCTCCGGGGGCCACCGGGACACACACTTGATTCTGGGTCTTGATTTCGCTATGGCAGAGATCAGATCATTGCACATAGCATCATTGAGGGCTGCACATCTGTGTCAACACCACGTGGCGGAAGGCCAGCACTGCCCGCTGGCTCCAGCCTACACAGCGGTCCAGCAGGGCTCACACTAATCCTCACCATTCCGGACCGCCAGGACAGGGCATCATCGCAGGCTGCACACCCGCTCAGCACCTAAGTTGCCCCTACCTCAGTGCACTGAAAGTCACCGTCCCGTGGCGGTGTGCCTGTGCCAGCCGCAGTGTATCCGTTGCCACCAAGTCTGTGCCCCGCAAATAATGGACCCTTTATGATTGAGTCTCGTGGTGCGGACGCCATCATGTCACCTCCGGCACTGGGGAATATGAAGCTGGAGGGTCCTAGGCCCTCATGCATAAATGATAACCACACTGACACACCCAGATAGAGAGTGGAAATGGCATTCAGCACATGCGCCGGCCCTTTTTATAGGCAAGGTCACATGATCCTGTGATGCGTGTGCTGGTTAGGTGTGGTGTGGGTGTAAACCAGCCATGAGGGAGTGGCTGTGGCATGCTGACAACTAGACCTGTGATCAGCAGATCACCACAGGGAAGACCAGGGACATGTAGAGTTGTCGTCCCCCTTGTGAACATAAGCGGATTGGGCTGGCATGGTGTATGCCAGTCCAACATAAGGATGTGAACAATGTAAGGGGGAATCACTGACCGTACATTCATCCGTACGTCCCTACTTGAAAGATCAGAGACATGACATATCTGTGTGAATATGAATATTTAATGCACATTAGGTGGAGTGTCGTAGCTGGAGCAGTACAGGGCCATGCAAACCACACTTTACATTGTTTGTCCGTGGAGGGCCAGCCAGAGTCCTTTAGGGAATGACAAGTTCATCAGTAGAGTAAGAGTACAGTCCGCAGTCTGAATGCTGTGTCATTGGTGAACAAACAGAATATAGCAGTCCATGTCGAGGTCCAAGATGAGTGTCGCAGGGTGTATTGGGGGACAGTGGAAGGTGATGATGCATAGGGCTGAATCAAGCAGAAACAGGCCATATGGCGGAGATGGTTGTATGGTGTTTACACCGCACTACCATTACAATGCTGTAGGGTGCTGGCCTTAGGAATAGTAAGATTAACTATTCCAACACCAGCCTACGTACAGTAGGAAAGGTGTTGGAATAGTAAATCTACTATTCCTTAGCCTAGAGCGCCCTCCAGCGCAAGTCATGGTAACGACTTGCGTTGTAAAACCAGCGGTGTAATGGTAGTGCGGTGTAAACACTGCGTCGTAATGGATGTTCCCCGGCGGAGATGAATGCTACAGCTTTCTTCTTACCAATAAGGTAGATTCATCCTCATATTCATCCTCTGCTGTTTCATGTGCCTCATATGTGGGTGGTGGTGTTCTGTCTCCAGCACTGTGTGGCAGTGACACCTCAAGGGCCGGAGGTGGAATGTCTGCCACACTGTGTGGCACTGACACTTCAGGGGCGGAGGTGTGGATGGAGTGGTAGCAGCAGCATTCAGCAGCGCCAGGCCTTGTGGCAGCAATGCCATGAGGAGGGTCTTTAGGGCATTGAGAGAGCCAGCTACCTCTCACTGGTGTGCAGCCGTGGTAGCCGCTCTTTCCAACTACGTCCGCTCCATGGTCTCCATAATCCTCGGTATGTGTCCCAACTCCCGGGTGACATCGCTGGAGCCACTCTGACTAGACAGTTGTTCTTGTCTCTGAGTCAGGACTTCAGCAATGTCAGCCATGGTTCATTGGAGAGCATGGAGTGGACTGTGGGAGTCCGTTAGTGACTGTGAGTGGTCCCTTATGGGACTTAGACACCCACATATGGCGTCTAGTTAGTCTACCATGTGGTCAAACCCCACCCATACCTGTTCAACCAGCTTCTCCTGGCACCCCAACACACGGCGTGGGAAGGCCATGTGTTCTTCGTGGGCATCGTGGGAGGCAGTCGTGGTGGTGGGTGCTGCCTGCTGTGTGTTCTGTGCAGGGGGTGGCATCTCCTCATAGCATCTGGGCATCCCTGCTCCTGGAGGTGGGGTGCAGAGGCTCTTCACGAGCTGTTGGAGGGCATCGGAGTCGAAGGTGTGGTAGTCCTCTTCGTCATCAGAGAAGAGAGGTTCGGCCTGCTCTGCAGGAGGTGTTGGATTTCCATCTGCAATGTGAAGGAGAGATGCAGTTTAACATGTTGTTGACATGTATGTTGATGCATTGTACATGTTTACATTCAGACTGCATGACAGTGTACATTGGACTGTTTGTGAGGAGCTGCCTGTTTGATGCTGGACAGTGAAAATTTTGACACCATCATGGTTGTGTGTTTGTACTTGTACATTGTCAACTCACATTTCCCTGCAATGCCAAATGTGATTGGCCAGTTTCTACACACAAGCGGCACCAGTTGTGTCCTCTGTTCTGTTGGGGATGTGTTGCAATTTGCACCACATCGTTGTCAATGTTGATGTACTCTGCATGTTATGTGTGTGTGTGCTGCATTTTGGGGAGTCACCGCTGCAGCTCTGCTCTTGCTGCCCCTTATCCCTATCATGCGGTGTGCCTTTGACTTCTGTGCTTATACAGGGCTGAGATGTTGCATACTTGGGTACATTGGTCTCTTGGTAGAAGTTGGGACTCTGCGGCATGGTTTGTCCGCAGATGTGCTCTACTTCGTCTCTGCACGACTCGCCCTGGACATCCCCCGACACAGCCGCATCTCCGGCCACCTGAAAGACCTACACTGGCTCCCCATCAGCAAGAGGATCACGTTCAGACTCCTCACCCACGCACACAAAGCCCTCCACAACCTGGGCCCCAAGTACCTCAACAACCGACTGACGTTCTACACGCCCAACCGCCAGCTGCGATCAACCAACCTCGCCCTCGCCACCGTTCCACGCATCCGCAGAGCCACCGCCGGAGGAAGATCCTTCTCCTACCTGGCAGCCAAGTCATGGACCTCCCTCCCCACCCACCTTCGGTCCCTCAACTCATGCCACCGTCTTCCCACTGATGACTGTGGACACAATTTCCTTCATCTCATCCAGGTCCTCCTGTGGCGTTGGACTACCAGCTCCAGTCTGCAATGCTGCCTTCTGGTTGTTGGCGAGTTTCTGCTTGGTTTTTCGCTTCACATCATTCCAGCGCATCTTGACCTCTTCCATTGTCCTCTTCAGCACTCTGAATGCATTCGCCTTTTCCACAATGGACTGCCATATTCCATTTTTTGTTGCCAATGACACCTTGGAGGTGAAGTACAGTAGTTGATGGTATTCGACCACCTCCGTTATTAGGATCCTGTTTTCCTGCGGATTGAACCGCTTATTCCTAGTCTTCTTGTCCTTGCCCTTCCCTGACTCCGAGGTCCCGGGTTGGTCCTCCGTGGGGCTTGTGGGGTGTTGATTGTCCTCTGTACGTGCTCCGGCTACCTCCATTGTGCTTCGCTGTTGTTTTGAATTTGTTTGTATGTTTTTTTCTACTTTTATAGTGCACTTTCCCACATGACGCGTGGGAATTGCAGACCCGTCAGTGGTTATCGCTGATTTTTGTGTCGCAATTGGCCTCATCACTACTATTTTTGCGATTGCGTTTCACATTTATTTGGCGTCGTGTTGGTTTTAACACGATCATTTGATGAGTTATCGTTAGACTATCGCATGCTACCGCCGTGTTGAGAATATAACGTTAACACAATGTTATTTTCCAGCAATAGACTGCGATGTGAAGGTTTGCGTTAAGCTAATTTTGTGAAAATTATCACACATTCTTGAGAATATCCCCCTGATATTTTACAGTTATTGTGAACAATGCAATCATAACTACCCCTCTGAACTGATCATTACTTAATTTACATTACTGATAGCTTTGCTGTGTGTAAAATCGATGTCCAGCATACAACTCACGTCAGCGGAGAACACCGTTCTCTTGTCACCAAGACTGACCTATGGCCAGCATTGGACTGGCTACTTTCTGTTTTGGTGGGTTGCCGTGGGGCCAATTTTGTTGCTGTGAACCTGCTGGCAACGTTCCTACTTGCAGCATTTATAAATAAACAATTAAAACTGAAAGTTTTAAAGCATGCTTGAAGTATACCTTAAAAACATTTGTTTTTGACAGAGCGAAGTAGTGTGGCTCACTGGTTAGAGGCGGCAGACCCGAGAGCAGAGGACGGCCCGGGACCAGGGTTCGATTCCCGGCGCGGCAAGTTTCTGGACCAGGGTCAGCGGACTCGATAATTCTCTCGCCTTGGTGCCCACTCTGATCAGCGATCACACTCGGCAACTCTGGGCATTAGCTTGCCTCATCTTCACTAACGGCCCCACCAGACCGCCGGGGATGCCTGGTCTCACCCTGGAGATACCCATTAAGGGACCATCTCTCAGGGAAGCCAGGAAGGGTTTCGCAGTGGTCGAAGCGCCTTGGGACCCTACGGGTAAGTAGAGCGCTATATAAATGCCTATACATTTACATTTACATTTACAGCCATGCGCTCAACATTCCTACTTCTAGAGATGTGACCAGTGTGCTCTACTATGTGATGTCAAAAGCAGTGGATAAGTGAGTAATTATGACTGGATTACTAACCATAACTGGTGAATTTTGATGAATTTTAAGTTCCATGTCTTAAACATAAAATTCCTTTCCAGTGACGTTTTTGAGGGCATTTGTAATTTTTAGGTCTCGCCTGTCGATGCGCATGCGCATAGAGCAAGCGAGACTATAGGGGCTCATCGACTCTTTATCTAACTTGCAAGGAATCGTGGCGATTCCTTGTTTTAAATATTTACCATTATTCCATGTCTGAGTAAAGACCCATATAACTTTCCTTTAACAAAGGTTTTTCAGTGAAGTTTTGTTTTCGGAAGTATATATGTTGTACCCTGTCCAGAGCTAGAAATGGATTTATATGGACATCTGTCTTGATTAGCCAGATATACGGGCATAGCCCTCTTATCACGTCATACTCACAGACACTACACCTCCTGAACCCACTGTGCTTAGTCTTTGGTTGTGCAAAGCAGAAGTTGGATGCAAGTATGGCCTCGGTTCATGCTCAGCATTTAATCCCCATACCACCCAGAAACTGTTGCAATGGCCTTTGGTCAGTCAAAGCAGGTTGTAGGCATAGATCATACCCATCATCCATATATCCACATCATCAATATATAGAATGGCAAGAGTGCTAGAGAGCCCATGGCAAGATGGCTGCATTTTAGTGCTTTTCTGCCGGTTGGGCGAAGAATACAACCTATATCCTGCCATCCAATACCGCAGGTGACATCAACTGACTCTGGTGTGCAGGGGCTGTGCAGGCAGCCCTCCCGGGAACCATGGGTTCAGGTGGATTGGACCGAGACACGAAGAAACTGGCAAAAAAGGCACAACATTTGTCGTGGAAAATTTGATAATAGATGACCAGGAAAGATAAGCTATACTCTAAGCCTGTTTATACAGCACACTAAGTACACTTTTGAATGTCTATGGTCCTAATATAGATGACCTGGATTTTTATATGGGTGTTTTGAATGTGCTCCGCTCCTTGCCACTGTCCGAAATTGTATGGGGAGGGCACCTTACTACATATCTTGATCCAGTCAATGATAAGTTGACATCATGCAGGGAACAAGGCAAGCAAGCAAATCAAACAATAAAAGAGGGTCTAGAAGAATTCGATATGGTAAATACATGGAGAATCCGTAACCCAGAAAGGCTGGAAGGTACGCATGCATCTGCCGCCCACAGAATATGGCCCTGGCTAGACCACTGGCTAGTGGCAGGGTAGATGAATGCATGTGTTTCAGATGTAAAACACCTAGGAAGAACACTGCCTGATCACAATCCAGTAGCACTCGAAGTACAGATACCATCATACACATCTAGACAATTTACATCAAGGTTTAGGGCACCTGCATTATTAGACCCGGTATATAAAAGCACAATAAGGCAGGTTATCATAATCTACTGTGAAATAAACAAAGTTTTAATCAAAGATGAGAATACATTATGGGAGGCATTTAAGGCCACGATAAGGGGGATATGTATCAGTACGAGTCTGGATATATTAAAAGATATGCAGTCAACTGAGTAAGTTAGAAGAAGCTATAAAGTCACTGGAAAATGAGTACGGTAGTGAACCAGGCCCAGAGATCCTAGCAGCAATAAGAGTACAGGTAACGGAATATAATGACCTAGCGCAAAGGGAGGTAAAGTACCTAGCACAACGTCATGTTGCAAGGGTGTATGGAGAAGGTGGAAGACCAGGCCATAACCCGGTCACCAGAATAAAATTGCCTAAAAGACAAAACCCCATGATTAAGATGACAGATCGGGACGGGGTGGACCATTATAATGCCCTTGGAATATTGGTAAAATTTAGGACACTTTATGAACAATTGTATGCTTACTGGGGGAAAATGGATGAGGAGGAGCTGGAAGATTATCTCTCAGGCATAGCACTGCCATGGCTCTCGAAAGGGCAAAGGGAACATCTAAACCAACCTATAGAAGAAGCAGAGGGCTAAGAGGCCATACACACCCTACCGAAAAAGAAAGCACCAGGTTTGAATGGATTGGCCTCCGAATTCTATAAAGAGTTTGCTGAATTTTTAATACCGCACATCACTGAGATGTACAAGGAGTCTTTCAAGAAGGGCGTGCTCCCCACCACACTGCATGAGGCATTAATAATAACCTTACAATAACTCAACAAGGCGCCAAGGTACTGTGAATTATACACCGCTGTCCCTCATTAACATCGATGCAAATATACTAGCAAAAACTTTAGCCATTAGATTACATTCCTTATTGACAACTATGATCCTACCGGGCCAATCATGGTTTATCCCCACTAGGTCCACCACAGATAATCTACGCATGATATTTGCACTATTTCACCAAATACATTTGGAAATCAAGGCCACGGTGGTGTATTAGATGTCACCAAGTCCTTTGAATCCATAGAATAATAATACATGTTCCGGATCTTACAACACGTGGGGTTCCCTGAAAATTTTCCGAAAATGGATAGGCCTACTTTACGCTTCTCCTGAGGTGAGAATGCGCATTAAAGGGTGTACATCGGAAAGGTTGACTGTCCACAGAGGAACCAGGAAGGATGACCCATGTCCCCACTATTGTTCTCCATAGTTCTAGGACCAATGAAGTGTAGTGTAAGACAAAGACATACAATATTAGCACTGCGCTTTCGGCAGGGACCAGTTAATATTTCAATATTCTTGGATGACATGGTCCTATATGGGCGTGATCCCTCAACACAGCTCGCCTCCCCTATTAAGGGAATATATACATTTTGAATAACACTCAGGCTCACTATAAATTGGCCAATAACTACAGTTGTACCACTAACAGAAAAGATAGACCATATGCATTAGATCGCCCATTAGTATGGTCCCAGGAGCTGTAAACTATTTAGGAATATGGGTACATAGAGAACCAGAGCTAGTAGTAAGGGAAAACAATGGAAGTGCAGTCACATAACTGGAGGCCCAAATCACAGGATGGGTTAAGCTGCCAGGGCCATTAGTGGACAGGATAGACCGCATACAAATAATTGTACTCCCATGCTTTTTATATCTGTTTACCAATATACCTATTGCATTGCCAAAGGCCTTCTTTACAAAGATACGTCCACAATTACTGAAGTTGATGTTGGCTGGAAAGCAACCACACATCACATAGGAGGCGAGGACGATGCCCTATCTTCAAAAAGGCTTCATGGTGGCAGACCTATATTCATACTAGCTGTGCGCAGAGGCACAATTTGCGCATTTTTTGTATAACCCCCACATACACACACCGGGAGGTGGAGGAAGAGGATGTTTCCACCATCCCCACTGAGATATACATTATCACACAATAGAGTAGCAATAGAGCATACCGAAATAAACATGATACACTGCAGCACGACAGCATGGCAAAAGATAGGGGCGAAAGCTAACAAACTCCCATTATATGCTCAGTCTCTCCCCCTGGGACATCACCCAGTCCTATCGGGGACACAGGAGCGAGGCCCACTGAGGGTACAACAACAGGCAGAATTGGACTAAATGAGTGACATATACCCAAAATGAAAATTCTTAACACTTGAGGATTTAAATTATATACAAAATAAAATGCCATTATTTATATTTCAAGCGACTATCCAGAGGAACGGCTTGCACTCAATACATTGCAGACACTCCTGACAAGTCCCCTGGGATGCCAGTTAGTAACTAACCTATATAAGGCAGTGCTTGAAGTGTGTCAACGTATGAACATAAGAGCTATTGAACATTGAGATGAGGGCCTAACACCTCAAATAACACTGGAGGAGTGGAGGGTCTGTTGGGGCATACTCTGTAGGGACTGTGCTCTTTCTATACTCCCACGCGCGCACTCCGCTCAGCGGACCTCTCACTTGCCTGTACTGTCAGAATTCGGAGGAGCAGAGCCGGTGGCCGCTCCTTCAGGTATTTGGCCCCTAAGCTCTGGAATTCTATCCCCCCTAAAGCTCGGGCCACTCCAAATCACCTGCAATTCCGAATACTTATAAAAACCTGGCTGTTTGCATCCATCTAGCACCTCCTTTACCATACTAGGATCTGGCATGTCTGCAAGCGCTGGGACGCCCCGTCGCTGGGGTAGCCATGCGCTGTACAAGACCACATAACACATAACATAACATAACAGAGCTGTTAACATTTAACTGTAACTTGTGTATTATTCATTTTAAATATGTTCAGCAAATGTACTGCTCACCAGTTAGACTGCACAAATATGGTCTGAGAGACACTGCAGCAACGCTCCTCTGTCATTACAGAGGAGCCACCACTGCTATCCCCTGTCCTCTTCAACCTCTACATGGAACCTCTTGCACAGATCCGGAAGTAAGCCAATATTGCCTAAACCTAGTCCTAACTTGAATGCTCCATTAGTACCAGTTTATACTGCACAGAGGGGCATACTTTGCCCACTGCAGCTGATGGTACTAGTATATGCTGGTATTTTGAGCGGTCTTAGAAAGGCAGCTTAGATTATTTTAGGGGGTTTTCTGAGGTTTATCCTCTAAAGTAGGAGAAGTTAGGGTTGACAGGATATGTAATACTTTGTGGAATATAAAAGGGTGCTTTGATGCAAAGTGTACCCTACATGATACTGAAGAACATGGATACCTGCCTTGATCATGTGTCTGAGATATAGGTCCACTGTGGTCTGGATGGGCTCACCATATGCAACATGTATGTCATCGTCTCAGTGGGCTGTGGATGGCTGATTCGTGGCAGTAACTGGTTACAGTGGGAATCAGCCCTTTTTACATGTCCCCCGGCAGCCAGAGTTTCCTACTGGCTTCTCCTGTTTTAAATTGCTTTGTCTGCCCCCTGCAATCACATTCCATACTCCATCCATGTGAAACATGAATGGCACATGCATGATTGATTACCAGCTGCATTTGCAGTTGGATTTGTGTTGTGCGTGTGTTCCCTGCATAGCTGTGGAAGCCAAGAATTCGTTTTGAATTCATCCAAATAAATGCTGCATACGGTGAAAGTTGTTTAGAGCATGCCAGGTATCAATGCCAATTGCAGGGCTTTTCCATTGAATTCTGTGTGTCCTTTGGAGTGTCTAGACTCTAAGGTGTAAGAAAATGTCTTTCGTGACATGTTTTCTGCTCAAATCTCTATCCAACGACACATGTTCTGCGCGCCCCGGCAAAAAAATTAAGTGAAACTGCACTAGTGTTATTTTCAATATTTCTTACATTTCAAATAGCGTGAAATTGTGGACATTACACAAGCGTAAAAGAAAATCTGTCACTAGCCTGGGCAGGCGCTGCCTGAACCTGGTCCAAGAGTTTCAGTTGTGGAATACCCAAATTATGGGCCTGATATAAACTCTGGAGAACTGCTGCCCACTACAGTTAAAGAGACACCTCTGCATCAGGCGAGCCACCATCACTGCGGCAAAAGGAACTGTAGCAAAGTGTTTTTTTGTATTAAGAATATAACCTCCCAAAGCAGAAGTTTGATTTTGCAAAACAAAAACAATTGTCGGTAACACGTCAGGAGCTTTTTCCGGGTGTCTGGGGGTCATTGAATCTAAATGAGCTAAGCTTCTTGGACTTTCCATCTAGAGGCAATGATGCTGCACTAATTGGAGCCTCTCTATCTGTTAAAATCCCTTCGAAACCAACAATGCGCACTGCGGGTACACATTACTTCTCCCTAGGGGAGTGCGGGGCTTACTGAGGGAGGCAGCACCATTGATGTGATAGCAAGGAGTCGAGACCCAATGGAGTGGTCAACTTCAGCAGACCCGGAGCTGCCTGCGCGGGTGCTCTTACGCTCCTGCTGATATTAGAATAAAGGTTCTATGATATGATCCTGCTAATATTTCAATCCTCTGTTATTTTAATTGTCCAATAATGAGTTCTCTGTAGTAGTTGTTGTATTTATTAAAGTGTATCTACTGTGGTAGTAGTTTATCAAGGCCTGGCCCATGATCTTGCCACTTGCTACCAATGGCGGATCCTTCTTCAGAACTTAGTAGCTATTAGGGAAAGCTTAGAAATGCCCATTAGGAATATGCATAAATCCCCTAGAGTCCTCAATGTTAACTCCCATGAATAGAAGAGATTTGGAGAGAACTTTAGCTTTCTTGCCAAATTGAGGGAATAGCTCTTGATCAGTCAAGAAGTAAGTAATGGAGGAGGTGGTTAGAGGGCTGATGTTGGATTTAGTAAAACACATACATTACTAAAGTCAGTACATTTGAATAGTAAGTCGAAGTTCCTTACGCTAAAAACAAAATCGTTCTTTTATAACATGACAAAAGTGAAAAAAAGGAAAAAACAGATATAAAGGCCCTCATTAAAAGTGGGTAGTGATTGTCGCAATATTTATCGCATCCGATAAAAAAAGACATAACTGAGGCAGTCAGTTCTAACCAAAGGCACATTGTCATTCTCCTTTGCTTCAACACCATGGATAACAAAAGCACTAACTGTAGTGCTGAGATCTTTCCTCAATGGTATCTTATTGGGAATGAACTGTGCAGGGAATTCAGTATCCTGTGGATTTGTGAGTGCAAGGAACCTCAACATTGTTAGTTCTAAAGCTTTCACTGAACTCGACTTCCCACAATCTATAAATCACAGATAAATGTGGGCACTGTTCCTCCTTTGCAAGACCACCGCCCAACTGCGCAAAAAATAACCTAGTGATCAAGGATTGGAACACAGCCTGGTGAATTAGGATGGTGAATGTGCCCAAGATGGTAGGTCTGTCTGGCTAAATCTGAAATGTCACCTGAGGACTGCCGCAGTCACTGATGAATCTTGCACAATTTGCATATGCTCCGCCTCTTCAGACTCAGGCCACGGGTTACTGCAACTGCACAGTTCTGAGTGTTTTACCTAGTGTTAACTGAGTTGTACTGCATTAATGCCCTCTTGGTGTCTACTGACACCGTGATGGTGTAAGGCACACCTAGTAAGCACTGCTCACCTAAGAATTGACCTCTGTCATTGTAAGGGGTTAAGCACAGAGGCGTTATCTGTTTCTTTGTAAATATTCTATCTGCTATCACATGTTAGTATGCCCCTCTGGGCTACAACATGTTTACACATTGGATTTGGATAACTGGGATCATTGTTGCCCAGAGACCACAAGGGCTCCCTTTGCGGTTGATGGTTAGGCCGCACTCGGTAGGAGCTTGAAACATGCAACCACATGGCCACAACTCAAGTTCACAAGCATTTTCCTCTGACTGTGGCTCATCCATGGTATAAAATCAGATGAAGAATTTAGCATGAAGACTACAGTAGGATAACACTGTGTTTGACTGAAAACTGAATCCCGTTCAATAACATTAGTCTATTGCTTTTCTGCACCACGCGCACTATTAGCTCATAGTGTGGGCTGAGAAAGAGCAAATGTTATGTTATGTTAATAATTTCTTGTAGAGCGCACATTCACCGGGAGGTTTCATGGCGCTAGCTCTAGCAAATATTCTGGATCTCCCTCTTGTAGGCTTTCTGGGCAATACAAGGGACTTTGAGCTTGACTTTGGTGTCCACTTGGATCAGGCAAATTCCGGCTGCCTTACTTTGCACCTTTGGAGCCTGTGAACGAGTTTCATCGGGTAGCTCTCTAAGGCACAGAAATAGAACTAGGGCCCAATGTCTTTGATTTGTCTGCAAATACTCCGTTATTTGAGTAGATTGACATCTATGGAGATGTGGAGACATTTGTAGTCTGCCCGCCGAGAAGTGGCGAGAGTTCTCCCGTACGTGCCTTAAACACACATTAATCCGATTACTTCTAGCTTATATTAAGCCTCCTGTCCTCAATTCAGTAATATGAGTCTCCTTGAGAGCCGCGGGTCTTCAACCCCTGGGCCACGTTTCTGAAATACCAAAACATTTCTCTTGATTGACTAAATCTCAATATTTGATCTATTCCTCTGCACGGAATAGCATGCACCAGTCTCACTAATAAGATACCGCGCTCTGCACTGAACGTTATCAATGAGCTGGAATGTGATTTAATTTAGAGAGTTGCACTATTTTGATCTCGTAAATAAGTATGTACATATATCTTGCACTAAATGTTCAGTGTATTACTATGCTTGTAACAGGCGAGCCTTTGTCAGTATCAGACCCCCGGGAGCTTGGATGTCTGTCTGTGGAGCCAGATTGATCAAAAAGGTAGACAAGGTATTGACCAAGCGAAACCAATGGTAGACTGGCCTATGAGGGGATTTCAGGAAAGCTGCTGCTTCTGAGGATACCGAAGGGCTTGGGCAGAGCCAATCCCATGTCCGAAAGTAAAGAATAGCATGAGTCTGATTCTGATTAATATGACCGGTGAAATAAAGTGTTCCCTTGAACGTAAATAAATGGGAGAAGCCAGAGGGTCAAGGAGAAAAATAATTACAAAACAGTTTTTTCTGTCCTTGTGATTCTATCTTGCTGGCCAAAATTGAATGTTAAAAAAAACTTTTTATTGTTTTATCTGTGTTGAGTGGGTTCCACTTTGGACCACTCTCCTTTTAACATTTGTATTTTCAAATAAATTGTAAGAATTATTTATATATACTTGTATTTTGTAATTATTTTTTTCCTTGACCCTCTGGCTTCTCCCATTTATTTACGTTCAAGGGAACACTTTATTTCACCGGTTAGTTAACCCTATTTCCCTTGACTCTAGTTAAGGGGCACCTCTCATATTTACCCTCTCTGATTAATATGAGACTGACTCTGCTCCAGCCCGACCGGACTTCCAGGGGCACATGCTTCTTGGGAGATCTCCTATTTACCTGTAGGCCAGCCTCTGCTGCTAGGGGAAGCCTGGCTTTGAGGTTACCTGTGGAATATTTCTGTCTCTCAGCTTCTCAGTATAAACACCCCCCGCCTGTCAGGTAGTCCTCCATCAGCTGTCAGATCACTTATTGAGTAGAAGAGGCCGTGCACAGAAGGAGGGAGGCAGGTCTGGGGCCATGACAGAGATGAGGCCTCCTCACCTGAATGGGGCTGATTGATAGCACTGAGTCAGACAGAGCCTCGGGGCTTTCAATCCGACAGGCCCACTTAGTGAAATAGTGGAAATACAGCGCCATTTTGCCCGACAACATGCCAGATCTATTTGGGCTGACAGGCTAGGTCCTTGTTAGTATACACGGTAGGAAAGAATGCCTGTGCAGAGATGGAAGGGCGAGGAAGGGAAGGTTAGTGGTATGGGCAGGAATGCCTGAAGGCTCCATAGAAAATGGTTTCTACTTGAAACTGTGCAGGTCTTCTAGCAGTAAATGGACCATTTCCCGAAATCTGAGTTTCCAAGGAATGGAAGCAAAAGGAAAGATCATTTTCCCCTTTCGATTTTCAGAAATTGAGGTACTGGTTCACTGGGGTGTGAGCGCTGGTCAAGCAGCAACCACAATCCTAGTCAGGGTAAGGCACAAGCAAATGCAAAATGAACCTGTGCTCTCCGCATGGCAGCTTGGCACAGAGCAGTCAGGATTAACTTAGAGGCAATGTGTAAAGTATTTGTACAATATTTCAAATGATAAAGCAGTGAAAACACCACACAAATAGCTCTCACAACAAGCTAGAAAAAGAGAGTTAATTTAATAAGTAAAACAAGGCCAAAATTACAAAAATACAATCAGTAGATCCGGAGTTTTTAATTTCTAAAGAATAAACTGCAAAATATCCTAAAAGCATAAAGCGTCAACTGCAGCTATCTGATTGCGCCGGACCGGGTCAAATTCAAAAGTTTAGGTCTACCACGATGGAGCACGGGTTGGATACAGCCCCAGATTAGTTCTGCTGAAAGTTTACCTTCATTAAGTTTTGTGCCCGGAGTTCGGTTCATACTTGAGTGGGCCGCAGGGAGCAATGGGAGTGTCACTGGCGGTGGTTGGCGTGGTACGAGGAGCAGGCAGGGTGTTGTGGACAGGTGGGCTGGAGCCTTGCGTTGGCAGTCCTCCACAGTGAATAATGCTTGTTGTGAGAGGAGACCGGCTGGAGGTTGCTTGCGCTTATTTTCAGTGTGAGCCTTGCGGTTTTGATGTGAACTGGCCCGTTCGCTGTCGAAAAGAGCCCAGAAGCTTGATTTAGCAGCCCAGTGAGCCTCATCAAGGGTCCAGGACTTGAGGTGCACCACTTGGGAGTCAGAACCCCACTGAAGACCGATCCAGGAGCTGATGGGGAGCCTCTTATGTCCCTGTGGCTCAGATCAAGAGCAACAAGACTAGGCCTGAGTCACTCTGGGGCCCTTTGTTCAGGATGAGTTGCAGGTCCAGTTCTTCCCCCCCAAACAAAAGGGCAGCTGGCAACAGGTCAGCACAGAAAGACAGCTAAATATGCAATTTATTGAGTAAAGGCCGTGTGTCAGAATAGTTAAGCTGTCTGTCATATTTTTTCCTGATGATGACTGGTTGTAATTTTTTTTTATTATATATTTTACTGGACAATTGTTTTGTAAGTTATGCTGAAGAAACAATTGTTATGCCTGATTACATTCTGACAAAAATATTCGGCACAATAATTTAGTGACACCCACTATTTAGCCTTATGGTTTGGGGCGGCTGCTGCCTTTGGGCGCGGGGGCAGTGCCCTTCCAAGTTTGCTGGCTTATTTATCACAAATCAGTTCGGATGGCACATAAAGCCTTCGTGTAATTTATTATGTACCATCCACATTTGTTATTATCAATACATTGCAACATCGTATTGCAAAGTTAACTCAACTGTTTTTCCTTTGTCTTGCTGTCACGCTCCGATCATTGCTCAGTGAGGGTCAGGCAATAACCCGGGACTTTTACACAGACGTGTGCTAGAGCGCATGTGCCAACCATCGCAGAGGCCGGCGGGCTTACCGTACACCAGCCCTGGCCTTCCGCGATCAGGGGTCTCGGGGTCCAACTCCACCCCCATATGACGCACGCAAGCCATACTTTTTAAAGCATCCCCGGTCGTTTTCAGAAACAGCCCGGAAACGCCTCTGGCTGCTTGTCAATCACCGCTGCCTGTCTACCACCCTTTCCTAAGTAAATCCCAGGGTGGGTGCGTGGGTAGGGTCAGGTGTTAAACCAAACATCACTGACCCCACCCTGTGACGCATTGCGAAAAGGTGGGATTACTGTGTCTGCTTGGAGGCTAAATATGTAGAGATGGTAGGCAGAGACAAGTGAACAAATCGAACGGGAGGCAAAGCAGGAGCAAGTATCTTTAAAATTAAATGACAAAGCTTCCGCTTTGAAATGAAGAAATATCCGACGAGGAGCCGCACTGTAAGAAAACAAGCCCTCCTGGGTGAAGATGTGTGGTGTAACGCTAGAGCTGCAGATCTGGAGCAGAGCAATCAGGTTTGAATCTCGGCGCCCCCTCAACATCTTGTGATTCCTGGCACATGAGGTAATCTCCCCAGGCTTATAAAACAAAAAATTGTATGTGGCTTGTGCTATGTAACTGGTGCCCCAATACCTTTGTGTCAAGTTTGCACTACATAAACATTTTCAGACTCAAATGTGAGCACCTGTTAAGTAAACACATTTTCAGTGCAAAGCAAGCATCCAAGCGGAATTTCTCAGATTGTTGACCAAAATGTAAACATGCACAATATTTCTGAAAATGGGTAATCAACAAAAATGTTTGTGCAAACACAGTGGGCAATATGTTGTACTTAATACATTTTTACTTTCTCACAATGAATGTCACTTTAAAAAAAAGGCAATCATCAGTTCCTTTTATTTTGTTTCAAGAATGTACTTTAAAGTGGTTGCTAACATGAAAGCAAATACCAAAGTGAAAATACCAGCAGATACATTTACAAAAAACTAAAGGTAGGCAAGCTACTGAAAGCCCCAGCCAGATGCGTTGCTCAACTCAAGGCCCTCTCAGAAAAATACTCCCAAATTAATCCGTGCTTTCATGGGGGGATGTGGCCTAGTGGCAAGAGTGAATTCCAGCCTCAGTCACTCAACATCATATGATTGACCCTATCTATGTGCCGAAAAACTGTGTAAGGTAGTATGTTGTGAAGAGCCCTTGTACCAGCTTTCTGCTATGCAAAACTGTCAAAAATGTGGGTTCTGCCTGTCACCTTATACCCCATGAATTGAAACTAAAGCATTAACCTTTGATGACGACATACACTTCTACGAGCTGTATTGCACAATGTTGAACCTGAAAACCTGGACTCAATTCCACCTTTCCTGCTTTAACAAATTGTTGGTCCTAAGCGAATACTTTATTTCACTGCACCTCTTTTTTTCATTTTCACGTATGACATTACCTTGTAATAAGATACACTGTGCATGCTTCCATGAGCAAAAACGTGAATCTGTTTAGAGAAGTTGATATTGAGCAGGTTCAAGTTTCAGATTGATCTGCAAATAATTTATCGAGGTGTCCGTTGGACCCCTAGCATCAATGTCACCCAACCAGGTTGCATCAGTGAGCCATCAACCCCTCAACATGGGAAAGAGATGACACAAGACTTGGAGCCAAAGACTGCCATTGCCTGGCGTCGGCTTGACTTACTTCTTCTTAGGGAAGGGATGAGTGGCAAGCTCCTCCAGCCACTCACATTGAGGTACATTCAAATAGTATATGGGAGGTCTTAGTAAGAACAGGACTGGGCCCGAAATTCTTGAGATGGGTATGACTGCTTTATACGGACATATCTGGACAGGTGAGAGTGAACAACTTCACGTCTAGGCAGTTTTCTCTCCGTAGGGATACCAGACAGGGCTGCCCCTTGTCACCGTTATTATTTGCGCTGATGTTGGAACCCCTAGCGACATGGGTGCGAAAAGACGTCATGACAAGAGGGCTGAGATGGTCCCCTGACTGTGAGGACAGAATATCACTCTATGCAGACGACATAGTGTTATATCTGGCATACCCATATAGATCCATTCGGGTGGTTTTAGACCTCTTTATCAACTTTGGAAAGTATTCTGGCTACGCTATCAATTGGGACAAGTCAGTACTGTATATGCTCCATGGACAGGTCCCACATCTCCCAAAAGATTGCGCTCTGATGGTCGCAAAGGAGGGTTTAAAATACCTGGGGATCTTTGTCACGCCAGATCCGGCTCTTTTCTACAGGAGCAACTTGGCGCCTTTGCTCGCGCGGTTGCGAGCAGACGTCCAACACTGGAGGTCCCTGCCATTGTCATTGATTGGCCGTGCTGCCCTCTTTAAAATGCTTGCTCTTCCTCGTTTTTATATATCCTACAGAATTGTCCAAATAAAGTTCCTGATGCCTTTTTTGCAGCGGTGGAAGGGGAGGTAAGTACACTACTGTGGGACGGAAGGGCTTCTAGAATAGCGCTTCAAAAATTAACGAAGGGGTGGTATGATGGAGGCATCGCACTGCCTGATATTCGATTGTATTATTGGGCCTCGCAACTGGTTACAGTGAATAGATGGAAGTATACCCCACCGGATGATCCGGCGTGTGCCTTAGATAGATATCAAAAGGACAGGGCTGGCTATCTTGGGGCGCTTTATTCACCCCCACTGAGAAAAAAGCTTGTAGGACCCACCCAGCACATGCTGCAAATATGGAGGCTGGCTAATTCCCGCCTGGGTTGGACAAATAGACTCACTAATATGACGCCGCTATGGTATACACCAAAGTTGGGCATGCTCTGTCACCATCCAGGGTTTGACAAATGGGACATGATTGGTATCTCAACAGTAGGAGATCTGATTAAGAAGGGTAGGATCCTTCGGTTTGAAGAGCTACAGAAAACGTATCAGTTGGCACCCAGCGAAGTTTTTCGATATTTATAAATTAGACATACTTTGATGGCGGTGTTTCCTAACTGTGAGGATATACCAGACTACTCCCCCTTGGAAGATCTTCTATTAGATGGACAACTGCACGCCAAGGCAATTTCCCTCACAGTTTAGTAACAATATGCCGGACTCCTTCGGCCAGCTTAGAGAGAAATGGGAAAGAGACTTGAGACCTATGGAGGAGGAGGACTGGAGGCAAGCATTGATGTCTCCAAGAGAGGCTGCCATCACACTTAGATATCGCCTTATTCAACTCCGTATATTACATCGTTCATACTTGACTGGGATCACTCTGGCAAAGATTGGGTCTTCGTCAGATGATTTATGTTTTAAGGGATGCAGACAGTCAGCCAGTTTCTATCATATGATTTGGGAATGTCCGTTGGTGCAAAACCGATGGGACAGGATTGTGATGCATATGCGGTCTGCTCTGGGTAAGACAGTTACGTTGACGCCACGGCTAGGTCTGTTAAACATATGGGAGGCTACAGACCTTACGGAGACTGAACAACAGTTTGCAACGCTAGGATTTACTTTATTTGAAAGAGAACTAGCTAGGGGATGGGGGGTGCCAGACCGCCAGGGGTAGCAATATGGAGGAGGGAAATGGATAAATGTATGATAGCTGAGAAAGAAGTATTTATCGCACGTGGGTGTCCAAAGTAATGGGATAGAAAATGGGCCAAGTGGAATATGTACAGAGGAGAGCTATGTGTATCCCCATTGGTAGAACTGGAAGTAAGGAGGAACAGAAACAGAGAGCAAGAACTGTAATATATACATGGATTGAATATATTGGTCTCTGTAAAGGTAAATATGATTTGTAATGTGAAATAGTTGCATCACTGTCAATGGTCTGTCATTTCTTGCAATTTAAAAATAAATATATTTTATTAAAAAAAATAGTATATGGGAACTGTGATCGAGAGTGCAACTTAGGAAGGATAGATCCTTGAGTGAAGGCATTGTATAAATATGGTGATGTTGTCTGAGACGTGATAACAGGACACAACACAATATTCTGCAGCTATTTTGTTAGCCATTCACTTCTAGGTAAAACATTTAAAACAAATACCTAAAACGAAAAATACATGCAACTTAAAAAAAGAACATCGGGAATTGCAGTCTTATGTTATGGCTGCTCTGTCAGGTAATGCGATCAGTGCACATGACTGTACAATCAGCCAGTCTCAGAATCAAATACTGTTTTGCCCAGTGTGGGGAATAAATAGTGACATGCATATATATGGAGCTATGAAGTCCCAGTATGTGACTAAACGTGTGGTGAATATGCAAGTCATTATTTTAAAAATGTAGTATACAAAGTATAATTTAAAGATGACCTTGGGGGGCCTCTTGCTGAAAAGGAAGGGATAGGGGGTCTTCTGTACTGTCAAGTCATAGGACAGCCAAAAAGTGAAAGAAAAACAAGCCACATATACAGTTGACTAATTAGGAAAATCTAAAGGCTACTTGGGAGCCAATATGTATATGGCTTTAATTGATGAAGTCATTTGAAACTACAAGGAGTGAAAGATGTAGAGATACTGCAAGAATGCTACCAGCTGAGTTTTGAAATGTGTCCTAAAAAATAAAGGAAACTTAGAAAAAAGGTGTGCGCCAGGGACAATCTGATTGACTTTTACCAAAATATATATTTTGAAAGCACTTGTTTTATCTTAAACACTAAATCTCTTTACATATCTTCTGGCAGTCTCTCATCCAACCGAATTACACTAATCTGGGGTGAGTTGACTGCACCAGGTTTAGGCATTTCAGTTGAGCCCAACATTATTGTCTGCAGTAAAGGGTGATGACTAATGGTAAGTGGGCTCTATAGGGTGCAAACTCGGTGCTGGACAAGCCAGCAATGTGTCCTGCCTGCTTCCTGTGCTCAAAGACACCAAAAAGCTGAATATAGTGTGGAAGGAGGGCTGCAAGAGGCAGTCTGCGAATTCACCGGGCATGGACCCATCATGCAATGCTCGTCACCTACTGAAGCTACCACAAGAAAACTTACAGGTGTTCTTTGTGTAGTTCTATGCCAGTACTCCATTTGCACCCTAAAGAGGCCAGTTACCACTAGTCTCCCCCCTTCAGACAAACATTTTAGGAGCAGCTTAACCCCTTTGCCGCTGGGCTAATTCCCCCGCGGTTCAGGGGGGAGGGGGGCAGCGCGAGGCACTGCGGTGCTCGTAACGAGCTCGGCTTGTCACGCAGCATGGTGGCGCTGTGCTCATGACGAGTCCGTTTAAATGGAACGCCCAGAACAGCAGGGGAATTATCCCCGCGTGGGTGTTCCACGGAGGTTATGACGAGCTCAGCTCGTCATGAGCACAGCGCTACTGTGCCTCATGACGAGCTGAGCTCGCCGTGAGCATGCAAGAGGTTACGGGGCACATTTACAAGCCCCTTGCGCCTCTTTTACGCTGCTGTTGCATCACTTTTGTGACGCAGCGGCGGCGCAAAAGATGCGCCATGGTGCGGGGTATTTACAACGTGACGCATCTGGGAGATGCGTCACGTTGTAAAGCCCTGCGCCATAAGAAGGCGTTCCGGCACAGGGGGGGGCGTTCGGCGCAGGAACGCCTCCTAAAAGTGGCTTAGTGAAATCTACAAGATTTCACTCAGTCACTTTTAGGCCAATGCTGCGTCAAAACATTGTGCCTGCTTGAAGCAGGCGAAAGGCTTGATGCAGCATTGGACAGAAAGGGCCCCTCAGAGTATTGGTGGAGCTGCATCGCGCTTGCAACTCAACTCCAGCAATGCGCCACTTTTACGGCACAGATGCGCCTTGCATCTGTGCCGTTTTTGCCCAATGGTGCACCGCATTTTGAATGCGGCGCGCCATGGGTGGCGGAGCTGCAGTGCACAATAACTGGCGCATCCCTGGGGATGCGCCAGTTATTGTAAATCTGCCCCTCAGTGTCTAAGTTCGGTCCAATCAATTCCCCACATACCAAATGCCTTGGAGTAGAGGGGTTACTTACAGTTTAATGCAGAAATTGCACTAGGAAATGCATCATTTGACACCAGTTTTTGTTTGTTTTCTCAAGGGAGAACTTCTCAGTACTCCCCTGAGAACTTTTCAGCTCACTCGCTATGCTCGCTCGCATGCCAAAGTTCTTTCATTGGTCTTACTCCCCATCACTTTCAAATTGCACTCGCCGTCACTGGGTTTCACAGAATAGTTCACAACATTCGCATCATCTGACGGTGCCATACATTTAGACAAGACTTTACCAGCCAAAACAGGCATCTATCAGTGAAGTTTAACAATTATTAAGCAAATTTAGGACCTAATGTACTGAACATTTTGTCTGTCGCGGACAGACTGAATTGGAGTTTTCAACCACAAAAATAATTTTTGCAATGCACAAATTCCATTTTAGAAGCTGGTAAAGTTGAATTAACTCCTAAAATAAGATTGTGACTGTATAGCAGTGAAAGGGGCATGTTGTGGGTGACTCGACCAAATATTGAAGTGTTATGGAATATATCAATTGGTTGTGTCTGTAATTGTGGTTGCAAAGCAGTGAATAGCCACTGACCACAAATTTGGGATGATAACCCATTTGTAAAAGGAAAGCATTCCCCTTTGTGAATATGGAAAAAGGTTTAAAGGAGAGTAGGGAGTGATTCAAAGAAAACGTTTTTTTTAAGTAGATCTGTTTTCTCAAGGAAAACTGGGCATTTTTAAAAAAAAACTCTCTTTATTGACCAGCAATCAAAAACATGGTGGTCGGCTGAGACTTGCAGGCCTCCATTTCTGTGGTATTTATTTATTTATAAAGTGCAAACTAATACCAAAGGCGTCAAGGTGCTGGGAAACCTGGATTGAAAACCAAAAACTAACAGCTTCAATCCGAGTGAGTTGATACATGACTTACCTCATGGATTTGAAGGAGGCAGGTTAGATTGACCCATTTGGATTCAGAATTTTGGGAACTGACTTATTGGTACATCAGTCAATATGCTACATTTCACACTGGTTGAAAAAATAATGGTCACAAATTGTGACCATGCATTTGTACATCAGCCCCTTACTCTTTTTTGGGGTGCTGCAAATTGGTTTACTGGTTGAGGGGGTGAAACCCTTCTCAAGCATCAGCCACAATTTCTGTGAGGGTGAATCTACAAGCAACCCCAAATTAACTTTTTCTCAGCCCTATTATAGCTTGGCACAAAAACAGTCAGGCTTGATTTAGAGGCAATGTGTATAGTATTTATGAAGCACTTAAAACAGTAATAAAGTGTAAACACAGCACAAGAAATATCAAACACCAGTTTAGAACAATAGAGTAGAATGAAAAATATTATTCAACACCAAAACGGTCAAACTCCAATCAGCAGAACAGGAGGTATGTAATTTAAAAGATTTCAGGTAACTAAAGTGCCTAAAAGGACAAAGTACCACTTGTGGTTATCTGGTCATGCGAGACTGGGTAAAAGTTGCAAGATCAGGCCAACTGTAATGCAGCATGTGCCAGATTAATCCCGCTGAAAGAGTTACCTCCAAAGTCCAGAGCACAGAGTTCAGTTTGGGGTGGAAGAGGACTTCTCTGCCAGGCCAGCAACGCCTATAACAAGAGAATCCTCAACTCTAAAAAAGAATTCTTCAGAACAGAACTGGATAATGCCAAGAATAGACCTCGCAAATTATTTGAGTTGGTCAAACACCAATCCAACAAACTGGATAAAAAGTCCAAAGAAACCCCATATATCTCCAATCCCATGTAAGTAATTCTCTTCATCCTTCTGTGATGAAATCTCTGCTCTATGAAAGGAACTCATGTCTGCTACCAATTGTCAAACTCTGCCGGCTCTACCTCATGACTCTGCGCCGCTCTCCCAGACTTCCTTCAAAAACCAAGCACTCTGATCCAACTTAAAAGTCTATGAAAAACAATCCATCTCAAAATTCTATCCTCTTTAAACCCCAACAATCACTTCAATGACCCTCTCCCCTCAAACAGCTTAGCTGCTGCCTCTCAGGCTATCATCCCCTCTTGGACTGCAATAATCAGCGCCTACCTCTTACAGGGATCGATACCTGACTCTCTCAAAGCCGGCCAGGTTGTCCCCATTTTAAAAAAAACTATGCTAGATCCCGCTTCAGCTGACAACTACAGACCTATCTCCAATATCCCACTCCTAGCTAAAGTGCTGAAAAAATGTGTACAACAGCAGTTGAGCCATCACATCACCAACTTCTACCTACTTGACGACTTGCAATCCGGGTTCAGATCTGGGCATAGCATGGAAACCACACTCCTCCACATCTTGGATGATGTCCTTACAGCCCTTGACCAAGGCAAAACTGGTCTCCTAATCCTCCTGGACCTACTCATCCTTTGATACGGTTAACCACGAAATTCTCCTCAATTGCCTCCAGCTTAGGATGGGCCAAGATGTCACTGTTCTTGCATGGTTTAGGTCCTCCCTCCAGAAAAATTCACAGAGAGTCCTGATCAATGGCAACCTGTCATCTTCCTCTCCGATCACGGTTGGAGTCCCTCAAGATTCAACCCTGTCACCTACCCTCTTCAATCTTTACCTTGAACCGCACTCAGAGGTGCTGCGCACCGTCAATATCTCCTACCACATGCATGCCGATGACACACAGCTCTACATCAAATTCTCTTCTCCAGAGGACATTCAGTCCCTGAATGAGGCCCTGACTGCTTTTGGCCGCCATAAGTGTGGCAGGGTATGCTCAGACGTGAGTCCCTTGCTCACTTTACCACTGCATTCAAGCAAGCCGTGCTGAAGACGGCTGGAATGCCAGAAACCGGTCCCCGGAAGCTCGTTTCCGGTCCAGGGAAGGCATGGCTTGGCAGTTCTGGCTGGACTGTTCCCATGAGGCACAGGGTCAGGCTGATTTGCATATAGCCATGTCTGAACTGGGGTGGCAGAGTGGGCTAAAGAACGGTGATGGATTAAACCCAGATCTTTTGACTGGGTGTGAGTGTTTGATTGGTTCAGATGCTCTGTCCATTACCACCCCCTTTTGTACCGCTTTTGGCCACCATAAGTGTGGCAGGGTATGCTCAGAAGTGAGTCCCTTGCTCACTTTGCCACTGGATTCAAGCAAGCCGGGCTGAAGACAGCTGGAATGCCAGAAACCGGTCCTCGGAAGCTCGTTTCCGGTCCAGGGAAGGCATGGCTTGGCAGTTCGGGCTGGACTGTTCCCATGAGGCACAGGGTCAGACTGATTTGCATATAGCCATGTCTGAACTGGGGAGGCAGAGTGGGCTAAAGAACGGTGATGGATTAAACCCAGATCTTTTGACTGGGTGTGAGTGTTTGATTGGTTCAGATGCTCCGTCCATTACCACCCCCTTTTGTACAGCTTTTGGCCGCCATAAGTGTGGCAGGGTATGCTCAGACGTGAGTCCCTTTCTCACTTTGCCACTGGGATTCAAGCAACCCGAGCTGAAGATGGCTGGAATGCCAGAAACCGGTCCTCGGAAGCTCGTTTCCGGTCCAGGGAAGGCATGGCTTGGCAGTTCGGGCTGGACTGTTCCCATGAGGCACAGGGTCAGACTGATTTGCATATAGCCATGTCTGAACTGGGGTGGCAGAGTGGGCTAAAGAACGGTGATGGATTAAACCCAGATCTTTTGACTGGGTGTGAGTGTTTGATTGGTTCAGATGCTCCGTCCATTAGCACCCCCTTTTGTACAGCTTTTGGCCGCCATACGTGTGGCAGGGTATGCTCAGACGTGAGTCCCTTGCTCACTTTGCCACTGGATTCAAGCAAGCCGGGCTGAAGACGGCTGGAATGCCAGAAACCGGTCCTCGGAAGCTCGTTTCCAGTCCAGGGAAAGCATGGCTTGGCAGTTCGGGCTGGACTGTACCCATGAAGCACAGGGTCAGACTGATTTGCATATAGCCATGTCTGAACTGGGGTGGCAGAGTGTGCTAACGGTGATGGATTAAACCCAGATCTTTTGACTGGTTGTGAGTGTTTGATTGGTTCAGATGCTCCGTCCATTACCACCCACTTTTGTACCGCATATCAACTCAATGGCCAAAACTGCCAGATTTCATTTGAACTACCTAAGAAACCTGAAACCATTCCTCGACACCCCAGACCCTAAAATCAGCAATTCAGGCTCTAGTCATCTCTAGGCTAGAATATGGTTTCTCCACCCTCGCAGGCCTACCCAAGATCTCTCTAGCACCCTTGAAAGCCTGTCTCAAAGCCATCGACCATATCTCGACCCACCTCTAAGCTCTGAACTGGCTTCATCTTGAGGCCAGAATCCAATTTAAGCTGGCTTGCATCACCCACAAGGCTCTTTACTCCAAGTCCCCTACATTTCTCACCCAGAAACTAGTGATAGCCGGGGAAGCCAAAGACCTTTTGCTCCAACCCGCACGCTTCAGGAACAAAAAGAACGGGCCTTCTCTGGGGCTGCCCCAAGATTATGGAATACACTCCCACCCGCCATCAGAAGAATATCGTCTCTAGCTCACTTCAAAAAGGAGGCCCAAACTTTCCTAATAGGCAAATTCCTCCCCTAACGTTAGAATCACCTCCGTAACCTGGCTTCACCTATCACCACGGCACTATCCCTGGGACTTTTCTCCTTATGATACCCACTCGGCACTTCCGAACAAACCTCCCGGGTGTTGTGACTGCTTTATCTAACTTAATGTATCGATTTGTTCTCACCCCAAAATGTATCTGGGTATTATGATTGCTTGTTTTACCAATATATTGTATCTACCTGTCCCTATCCCTTTGTCTCTCTTTCCCCCTATGTCCTTGTATCTCACCTGTTACTACTGTAAAGCGCTCTGATACCCTCACGGGCCTGGTTCGCGTTCTATAAAACACTAAATAAATAAATAAAATAAATACCAAACAAAATATGTTTTCCTGTTCCCAATCAAAGGTTAGCACTTATTAAAGGTGATAAGGCAACCCAATCTTATTCTACGGGATAAGTAGGCCTTGCTGCAATGAAAAACAAATATGAGTTTTTCCCTTCCGGGACAGATAAAACTTAAAAGTACATTTCAACCTTTTTAAATACACTCACTGCACCCTGCCCTATGGCTGCTTAGCACCTACCCTAGGGGTGACATATACATATTAAAAAGGAAGGTTTAGGCCAAAACTTTTATTTTTGCCAGGTCAGTTTAAAACTTCGCACACCGGCTGCGATGGCAGGCCGGAGACATATTTAAAGGGCAACTTAAGTGGGTGGGAAAATCAGTGTTGCAGGCCCACAACTAGACTTTAACTTACAGGTCCTGGGTACATGCAGTATCACTTTACTAGGCACTTACAAGTAAATTAAATGTGCCAATTTGGTGTAAGCCAATTTCACCATGTTTTAAGAAAGAGAGCACAAGCACTTTCACAATGGTTAGCAGTGGTACCCTAAAAGCCTACAAAAACAGGTCTAGAAAACAGGAGGATGAAGGGAAAAGGTTTGGCATGCCCAGCATCATCCTGCAGAAAGGGCCAAGTTCATTATAATGATACATCTAACATACTTGAAAAGTGGATTGCGAGGCCTGGCAAATACACAAAGTTAATGATAGGAAGAATTAAGAAATTGTGATAAAAAAAATACATTCGAAAAATGCTAGTGTCCTCTCATGCTAAACATCACACAAGCAGAGGCAACAGTACTTTATTAAAAAATGTTACAAAAAGCGATGGCTAAGCTGTAATAGTTGGTTTGTACATTTTCTGCAAGGAAAGATCAACTTTTTAGCTTCAATGATTCCAAGAAAATATCAGAATAATGTATTTTAAAAGGCAGCATCACTGTAAACGATTGTGTCAGCCAAAGACATATAAATCCTTCAAAGATACAGCTGACACCTTTTGAAAATAATGAAGCTCGAAGGGTGGCAAAGGCAAGGCAATCTCTGTGACATGAGAGTAAAATAATGGGAAAAATGCAATGTAATGTGCTGTAAAAAGGCTGCATGGATGGAAGTGACTTTCTGCTGCTCTATTAAAAAACATTCAAAAATCTTCGTCCACTTGTTTGCCGCAATGCATGGGAACAGATTTCCAAATTATTTGAATTTGCAAAAAGTTCCCAAATTATGTCTGCAAATCTATGAAATCGGGATGGTTACAAATCTTTTTTGAATTTGCACTTGCACTTTTCTACATTGCACTACATTAAATCACACAGTACTAACCCTGCTCATTAGTTTCTCAAGATCCTTCACAATACAGCTTCTCTGATTGTCCTCAAACTTATCGCTATCTACAACAACACGAGCAACATTGGGCCAGCCTGTACTCTGCAGATGTACTGATGTAATTAATTAGGACATTCTACAGTTATTACAGAAAAGAAAACATTTGACATGGGAAGGAAAATAGAGGCTCATCCCTTTTTTTGTTTGAATTTAAGTTTCTCCTTTAAATAAAATATGTGACATGAAACAAAATGGCAACCAAATGTTAACCATACTTAACACAAGCCTACATTACCCATGGTCTATCTAAAAGTGAATAATACACAGTAAATAGCATTGTTCACATAATGTTGATACAATGCGAAATGTTTAATATGAAAAAGAAATTCACTCGGGCATCACAAAAAAAATTCTGACTGTGTACAGTTAGGCAAAAATAGTAAACCTCACGCACAGGATGGAGCGTCAAGTGGTGGGGCAAAGTTTGTCTGGACATTTTGTGATTGTGATAGCTCACAAACTTGTTATTTTATGAGCATTCACAAACTCCTCTCAGGCTATTTGCCACCCTAGAAATGCTCAGAAATTGCTCTATCCAAGGGCAGAAATTGCTTCATCCAAGCTTCTACACCCCCAACCATCAGCTCCGCTCTGCGGATCTCACCCTCGCCACAGTCACCCGCATGCGTAGAGCAACCTCCAGCGGCAGATCTTTCTCCCACCTCGCCCCCAAGACCTGGAACACCCTCCCCATCCCCCTACGGCAGACCCAGGACCTGCTAACCTTCAGAAGACTCCTCAAGACCTGGCTATTCGAGCAGTGGCAGAACCCCCTCCCCCCCCCAGCGTCTTGAGACCCTCACAGGTAAGTAGTGCACTTTGCAAATGTTCTGATTGATTGACTGATTGACTTTTCAGAGACCATTTCTATATGGGCGTCTCAGATTTGAAGGGTTGGTCATGCAACAGTGTTGTGTCACTGGGATCTGGCTGGAATCAGATTCCAAAAATTAGAATGTTATGAAGAGGTAGGTCATAGTAACATGTTATTGGGACGGACCCACTGTTCTTTGTACAATATACCTTTTTTGTACAAAACATATTTATAATCTGGACTATGGAGGAATGAACAATTAGCCTCCGAAAGCCCCGTTTCTGGGTATTTGCATAAACCACTGTCAGAACCCTGTAGATTCCCACTTTAAACAGTGGATTTGAACATGGGGAAAATATAAGGAGCTTCTCGAATCGAGAAATAGTATACAGAGAAGTGCAGACAAGTAACATGACATCCGTTCCAATGCATCCCTTCACTCTCCAGCTACGGAAGAATGCCTTGGACAAAGGCAGGATGAGGCTTGAAGACATAAAAAAGACTGACACTATTTACACCTTTGCAAATGTAGGTGATGAGAGTCTGGTTAGAGAGGAACAGCTCTAGTGACGACACTAATCACACTACGCACGATCCTTCTTTGAACACATAAATACCCTGGCAACCTAACAATAGCTAATTTTCTGTTGTTCATCTATTAATACCACCACCCATTTGCATGAATTCTCATACCCACCACACCCACTTGAAGATTAAACCTGGCTCTTAATAATGTAATTGGCCATATAGAAACTGGAGTAAGTGCATGGAATGGTTTCCTTAGGAGCACAAGATTAATCCCAATAAATAACAGTAACCACTGAAAAAGATCAGTAACCTTGGGATCTGGATCAGGGTACTGTCTGCCATAAAGCTCTTTAAGTGCTATATAAATGCTATTACAACACAATATAATACATAACCCTCTTGGTCCGCACTACTACTAATACCATAACACTCAGTTGTTGAGCAGTCCATTGTAATATGTACATGCTGCATAATAATTCCCTGATAGTGCTTGACACTCTTACACCCACATAAGACTGAACCCACTGTGGGTCATGCCCATCACACAGTAGAGTAGCAATCTACAGAATTAAACCACTCATCACCGCTGAACAGTCATGGAATAACTGAAGAGATCAGCCACAGGCCACTGGCAAACGGAGACCCTCTATTTAGTCCACCATTGCAGATGCTGATGAGCTACATATTTTGACTGCTTCTTGACATCCCACAAGAGCAAACGTGAACAAAGATGATTTTAACAAAGACTATTCCAGCAGATCTCTCAATTATTTGTCCCTCCAGCCTATGCCTACTCAAGACCATAAACTTTAAACAAAATATTTCAGAATGGACAACCTACTAAAGTAACTGGTTAAGTGGTCTATGACCATAATAAATTACCATAAAGGGAGATGCAGAGCTGCTCAAAGCTGCCAGCTCACTGAAAACCATAAACTCCGAGTCTCTCTCTCACATCTCTACTTCCATCACACTGCTAAGTGCTGTATCCCATAACACAATAACCACACCTCACGCATGAAATGGAATCACTTCTCACATACGATCAAAGTAAAGATAACACACTACCGACCACATATCCTACACACAGGAGTAGCAAGCATTATAGAAATGTTGCAATGCAATACAATAGCACAAACAATACAAAAAATGGCAGGAAGAACTGAATGCTGCAGTTCCGCTTTGATCTATTAGAGACATGGTTGTGTAACTGGCTGTTATGCGTTATTATTTCCATTAACTGGTGGGTTGTGATGTATGGATATGTATGATATTGTAGACTAGTCAGATCAAACAAATTGACTTGATATTCTGGGTAGATTTACAAGAGCAGTGTTCATAAAAGAACTGCGTACCTCGAGAGAGGATTTCAGGCATGGAAAAGTATATTCAAAAGCAAACGTGATTGCATGTCAGCGCACACCAGTGGTTCCGTTACTCTGCCGTGCCCAGACTCTTGCCTGGGCAGTGCATTAAGTTTGACCTTCTTGACTCTCAGCTGGGATGTGGCAATGGATGTTTTTCACTGATTTACACTCTCTTGTGTGGACCATGAAGTGGAATCGCTTCCATTTTGCACTCTTGAAGAGGGCTTTGAGAAGTAAGATGGCAAACAAGACGCTATCTTTGCAGTGACGAATAGGGTGACTACTGCTACCTTACAATGACAGGGAGAGAGCAGGGTGACTTCCGGTGGTTCTTTCTCCACACTAGCTGAGTTGGAGAGTCTAAGGTGCCTTACTATGTCCCTCATTTTTTGCCCCATTAGATCATTTCTCCTTGCTGGGCCTATCTTACTTTCCCTTACAAAAGTACTGTAGGCCTTTATCTTAGGGGCTGATTAGGATGCTGATGGGACTGCCACTGACAGGCTGTCGGTGGCAGTCCCAATGACAACAATCAGAACTGTTCAACCACCGCATTTTAATGCAGTCACTCAGACCGCATCGGTCAGAGGGACATATTGAAGCTTCCGACGGGCTCAAGGAGCCCATCGGACCATCGGTTGGATCTTATTCCATGCAATAGAGGCAGTGGCTGCTCAGCTTTGTCTCCATTGGCTGCCTGCCAGTCCGCACTGCCGCCTTGCTGCCTCCCCATGCTGGCTGTCTACCTGGATATGCTCCGCATTGTCCCTGACTTCTGAGTCCTGAGAGACCTCTTCCAGGTATGGGGGCGCGGGTTCCACAACCAGCAGATTGCCTTCACCGATGCCCCAGTGGTCCCGAGCCTGCACGCCTCTTTTACCTTCCTCCCGCCTTTGACTTTTGAACTGCGTACCCCCCTTTGACTTCTCTTTCGCACTTTTAATTTCGGCTCCCTGGGTCACATCTATGGACTTTATGACTTTTTGTCTTTCGCCCTGCACGCTGATCTCCACTGATTCCTCCGGACCCGGACCCACCATCTTGTTGATCCTTTGTCCTCTCCCCTGTCCCCTCATTCCCCCTGACGATCCTCAAACGTTTCTCCCTCTTTCTGGTCTGCCGTTCCTCCATCCCTTCTTATCCCCGCTCCCTCTCTCTTAACACAACTTTTGTCCCCCTCTCCCCCCTTTTCTTAAATCTCGCCTACGCAGCGCGCATGCGATGCTTAGGAGACCTTAAGCCGTTGTTCAGCTCTTTTTCGAAGCGCATACTCGTGCTTTTGGCAGCATACACCTTGCGGGAGCACGCAGGGGCGCGCCACAAGCATGAGTATGTGCTTCAAAAAAGAGCAGACGACTCGCACACGCACGCACCACTCCCAGGCCAGCAAACGCATGTGCGCAGCTCTCTTCTCGCCCACTCACTCGCTCTGCCTTCTCCGTCTCCTTTTTGCCTCTCCATTAACGCGCAAGTGCCATCCCCAATCCCTGTCTCTCCCCACAGGCATTCAAGGAATCATTGCTCCTCTAGTCTTCTGTGTTGCTTATTTACTCCCCCCTTCATTCACAGTCCCAGTCTTCCAGTAACTATTATAGATAATCGTCCCTTTGTTCCCACATTTCAAGCTTGTTATTCTTTCCCTTATATTCATACTCCTCACCATTCGTTCCTATCATTGGCTCCAGTACCGCCTCAACCGCCCCATGCCCCAACAAATCCCATGCATTTCTCGTAGTTGTCCCTCCTTATTACAAATATGGCCACTCTTCCCACCGTGGTCATCTACCTCTTCATCTTTGACACTCCCTGTTTTAAACTTTCCTTCAGCATCCAAGTATCTTGTTTGGGGCTAGAAGCCTTCTAATGCCTGCCAACAATCCTCATTCTTGCTGCTGTGGTCTTACAAGATCGTAGTTCTAGAAAGGTAACCCTGTCACTTTTGCTTGCAGTACCCTAATCTTGACACTTTGTTATATGTGTGATATTTTATCCACAGTTAACAGCAATGAGACTCTTACAAAGGCCAGAGTGTCAATATCTTGTTATATCTGGCTTCCAATGCCATGTTGTATGTTAGCAAAATATGAGTGACAATCTTAATTTTTTGTACTCAGATATCCGCTCCAAGTTATCTTATTCTAGACCAGACCTACCAAGTTGGGAGAGGATTCTGAGCTAGTGAACTTGTTCAAAGCAGTACAAAGAGTTGTCAACCAAACACTAATGCAGGAGATTTCTCTAACTTGCTGTCATAACCTAGCACCACTACTTGATCCACAAATGCCCATGTGGCTGACACTTGGGCCTATTCTAGTTACTGGTTTGACATATCAAACGTGTACCTTGTTACTTTTGACAGTAGCTAGATATGCAAATGAGAAATCATGTACACTGCATGGTTTATTTAAAAGGGAAAAGTGATTTGGGTTGCAGTATTTGTTTCCTTCATTTTTAATACAGAGTGGTAGAAACACATTGAACTGTTCATTTCTGTAGAAAGGTGAGGCCATGTCTCCAATAGTGCAGTATTGCTGGTGCCCAACAAAAATAAGTCAAGTGAAACACCATGGTTGGTACTGTCTGATAATTGGTACTTTGTGGCATTTTTAAAGTGCCTTTGACACTTCTGTCTGTGCTCTGTGTGACCCACGTACATAGATATTTCCAATTTATATTTGATTTGTTTTGTTCATCTGAGACCACGTCTCTTGTAAAGGATTTCGAGATAAAGCTTCATTAACCACGCCCCCTTTAAAGACCCTGTGCTTTGACAGCACCGGTGCTTGTGCTATAAAATCTATGCATAGGTTTCGAAGCTAGCATTTTTTGTTTTTTCATGTCAGCTGACGCATTTGAAATCATTCGTTGGTGGAGGAGACTGGAGCTACTGTGTTTTCTCTTTCCCATAACACTTTATTTTTAAACTTCGAAACAGGCGCTTGTGACTTGGGGCCCAGCATAGTTGTTTGTATAGGGGTCCGTAAAAACGGCTGACAGGCCTGGTGCTGCTAGACGCTCCTCATGCTCTGCCTTGCACCCTTCTCCAAGTCTGCCTTACACCCTTCTCCCCCCGCCTTGAAACCTTCTCCCCCTCTGCCTATTCCCCTTCCACCTTGCACCCTTCACTGCCTTGCACCCTTCTCCCCTTCCGCCTTGCACCCTTCTCCCCCTCCGCCTTGCACCATTCTTCCCATCTGACTTGCACCCTTCTCCCCTTCCACCTTCCACCCTTCTCTGACTTGCACCCTTCTCCCCCTCCGCCTTGCACCCTTCTCCCCCTCCGCCTTGCCCTCTTCTCCCCATCCGCCTTGCACTCTTCTCCCCCTCCGCCTTGCACTCTTCTCCACATCTGCCTTGCACCCTTCTCCCCTTCCACCTTGCACTTTTCTCCGCCTTGCACCCTTCCCCCCTATGCCTTGCACCCTTCTCCCCCTCCACCTTGCACCCTTCTCCCCCTCCACCTTGCACCCTTCTCCCCCTCCGCCATGCACCCTTCTCCCCCTCCACCTTGCACCCTTCTCCCTCTCCACCTTGCACCCTTCACCCCTCCACCTTGCACCATTCTCCCCTCTGCCTTTCACCCTTCTACCCTCCGCCTTGCACCCTTCTCCATCTCCACCCTGCACACTTCTCCACCTTACACCCTTCTCCTTCTCCTTCTCCTCCTCCACCTTGCACCCTTCTCCCCCTCTGCCTTGCACCCTTCTCCCCCTCCACCTTGCATCCTTCTCCCCTCCGCCTTTCACCCTTCTCTCCTCCGCCTTGCACCCTTCTCCATCTCCACCCTGCACACTTCTCCACCTTACACCCTTCTCCTTCTCCTCCTCCACCTTGCACCCTTCTCCCCTTCTGCCTTGCACCCTTCTCCCCTTCCGCCTTGCACTCTTCTCCCCTTTTGCCTTGCACCCTTCTCCAAGTCTGCCTTACACCCTTCTCCCCCCGCCTTGAAACCTTCTCCCCCTCTGCCTATTCCCCTTCCACCTTGCACCCTTCACTGCCTTGCACCCTTCTCCCCTTCCGCCTTGCACCCTTCTCCCCCTCCGCCTTGCACCATTCTTCCCATCTGACTTGCACCCTTCTCCCCTTCCACCTTCCACCCTTCTCTGACTTGCACCCTTCTCCCCCTCCGCCTTGCACCCTTCTCCCCCTCCGCCTTGCCCTCTTCTCCCCATCCGCCTTGCACTCTTCTCCCCCTCCGCCTTGCACTCTTCTCCACATCTGCCTTGCACCCTTCTCCCCTTCCACCTTGCACTTTTCTCCGCCTTGCACCCTTCCCCCCTATGCCTTGCACCCTTCTCCCCCTCCACCTTGCACCCTTCTCCCCCTCCACCTTGCACCCTTCTCCCCCTCCACCTTGCACCCTTCTCCCCCTCCGCCATGCACCCTTCTCCCCCTCCACCTTGCACCCTTCTCCCCCTCCACCTTGCACCCTTCACCCCTCCACCTTGCACCATTCTCCCCTCTGCCTTTGACCCTGCTAACCCTCCGCCTTGCACCCTTCTCCATCTCCACCCTGCACACTTCTCCACCTTACACCCTTCTCCTTCTCCTTCTCCTCCTCCACCTTGCACCCTTCTCCCCCTCTGCCTTGCACCCTTCTCCCCCTCCACCTTGCATCCTTCTCCCCTCCGCCTTTCACCCTTCTCCCCCTCCGCCTTGCCCTCTTCTCCCCATCCGCCTTGCACTCTTCTCCCCCTCCGCCTTGCACTCTTCTCCACATCTGCCTTGCACCCTTCTCCCCTTGCACCTTGCACTTTTCTCCGCCTTGCACCCTTCCCCCCTATGCCTTGCACCCTTCTCCCCCTCCACCTTGCACCCTTCTCCCCCTCCACCTTGCACCCTTCTCCCCCTCCACCTTGCACCCTTCTCCCCCTCCGCCATGCACCCTTCTCCCCCTCCACCTTGCACCCTTCTCCCCCTCCACCTTGCACCCTTCACCCCTCCACCTTTCACCATTCTCCCCTCTGCCTTTCACCCTTCTACCCTCCGCCTTGCACCCTTCTCCATCTCCACCCTGCACACTTCTCCACCTTACACCCTTCTCCTTCTCCTTCTACTCCTCCACCTTGCACCCTTCTCCCCCTCTGCCTTGCACCCTTCTCCCCCTCCACCTTGCATCCTTCTCCCCTCCGCCTTTCACCCTTCTCTCCTCCGCCTTGCACCCTTCTCCATCTCCACCCTGCACACTTCTCCACCTTACACCCTTCTCCTTCTCCTCCTCCACCTTGCACCCTTCTCCCCTTCTGCCTTGCACCCTTCTCCCCTTCCGCCTTGCACTCTTCTCCCCTTTTGCCTTGCACCCTTTACCACCTTGAACCCATCTCCCCCTCTGCCTTGCACCGTTCTGTGCCTTGCACCCTTCTCCCCCTTGCACCCACCTCCACCTCCGATTTGCACACTTCTCTACCTTGCACCATTCTCCCCTTTGTCTTGCATCATTCTCCCCTCTGCCTTGCACCCTTCTCACCCTCCCCCTTGCACCCTTCTGCTCCTCCCCTTGCACCCTTCTCCCCCTCCGCCTTGTACCCATCTCCACCTCCGCCTTGGACCCTTCTCTACCTTGCACCCTTCTCCCCTCTGCCTCGCACCCTTCTCCCCTTCGCCTTGCACGCTTCTCCCCTCCGCCTTGCATCCAAAATTTGGCATAGCCAATAGGTCTTGCTTTTGGGACCTTATAAGTATTTAGTTAAGCAGCACAATATCCTTGGTGCAACAACATCAACTGTTGCATGGCTAAACACTTATAAGGTCCCAAAGAGGAGACCTATTGGCTATGCCAATGCTTGTTTGCTTTTCCCACTACCCTTGTTAATGTCCGTGCAACTGTCTTTTATTTACTGCACCTTGACTGTACTTTTGTCCGTATTATGTAAACAGTATGAATCCTATTTAATACTCGTAACTTACAACTTGCTGTGCCTAATGTAAAGCGATCTGATACCTCCGGGTCTCGCCAGTGCTATATAAAACTCATGCTGAATATTAAATAAATACGATGTACCTTTCTGACAGCCTTTCTATGGTGGTCTGACTGCAATGTAAAGAATGTCATAAAGAGACTTTGGGGGCCCCTAGAAGGGATGGGGCTGGGGGCACATGTGGTGCCCCTCAAGCACACATGCAGGCTGTGCAAGGCACCACACGGTGCCTGCGCACGGGGCAGGGTTGTTTGTAAACATGCCTTTTGCCATTGGGACTTGTGCTGTGGCCCTTTTCCGGGCCACAGCACAGGCCTCAGTGGCAAAGGGCCTGTTTCTGACCGCCACACAGCGGTCGGATTGTAATTCGGCGGCGGCTCCACTGACTACCTCTCGGCCGGTCCTGATCCTGCAACCATAGCGGTCAGACGCTCATCCGACCGCCGTCGAAATAAGGCCCTAGAACGAGTGCCCGTCAGACTTTGGTGTCAGAACACGGATCCCAGATAAGAAGTAGAGACAGCGACTAGACAGCTGCGAGTCAGTATACTTTATTATCAGTGAAGAATATATGAGACAAATGGCGTAAAATATATCTAGCTGATCTTGAGTATGGAAGGCATAAGCTCTGTGGGCCTTATTTATGAAGGTCTTGCGCCGCTGGCGCGTCACTTTTAAAATGGGAAAAAGTGACGCACCAGTGGCGCAAGACCTTAATAAATGAGGCCCTGTGTTCTTACACTGTCATCTTCGCGGTGGTAAACCACAAGGGCTGCATTATGAGCCGCTCAGTGTAAACTTGTGCACCTATGATTTTGCATTTGCTACGTCTAAATTTCATACTTTTATCTTCCAATGTCTCTGACTCAAAGCATGGACTGCATACAGCACAGTCGAAAACAGAAAGAGGCAACCTATTAGGGGTGTCTGCAGTTTGTGCATTCCGTCTTGAAAATACTGACGTATATGCATGCACTTTAGACAGTATAAACCAAATAAACCCCCACCAAAAGGTACTCACCTCTGTGCAGAGCTAGCATAGCTGTTCATGATATGGCCCCCAAGTGCCTAGAGGCAAAAATAGCTTGCAGTGTGTGCTTTTTATTTCTTTTCCTTTTGTTCAACTGATGGCAAAAGTGTCATACACAAAATAAATGTCTATATCTCTCCCTGTCCATTAGTCGACCGCTCTCACCCCCTCCTACTTTACAGATCCCTCAGCGCCTTGCGCGCACAATACAAATCCACCACAACGCACCACATCCATCCAGCACCGACTTCCCATAATGTCATCTGTCAATCAGCTGTAAAGGTTAAGGGCGCCTTGGGTTGAAGAACAATTGTGTTTGTGAGATCCCTACCCTTATAGAGTAAATGTCTCCGGGAGGGCTCTTGGTCTCGGGCACCAGTTGCAGCTGCAGTCGTGCTGTGTTCTTGAAGACTGCCTCAGGAGCTGAAGTGAGTTTTTCCCCTATCGATCTTTAAGGTATTGATCGCCTTTTCGCTGGAACAAATTCATTTCCAGATCGTTCTGCTGCTGGGACGGGGGTGGGTGGGAAGAACAGACAGTTTGCTTTTACAAGGTTGTTAGGCGGCACCTTCCCAGGGATGCACCGTGTTGGATGTAAATCCTTTTTACTGTTTCATAAAGCAGTCAGGCCTTCGCCCGAGCACTTACGAGGCTTCCTCTTCTTCCCAGCCCCTTGGAGGTTCCAGAGGAGGCAACCTCCGAACAGCTCGGGTCATGTCATCTGCATCCCTCGGCACTTAACACTGTCTGAATGAGAATGTAGGTATGGACTTATCTTTCTGAGTGCCACACCCCGGACCACGCCTGCCTCGCTTTCACCACCACGAGGGTGTAAATGAGCCTTCCTCACACACAACCAGCCTGAAGACATACAGGGGGAGATTCCCAAACATTTTGCGCTATGCTAGCGTCACAAATGTGAGGCTAACCAGCACAAAATGTTTTTTTCCTGGTTCACTTTTAAGTACAAAACTTGTTTTGCGTTGGAAAGTAACCAAAAGGAACGAAAGCAGCGCCAAAGGCTGCTTTGCATTACTTTGCGTCAAGAGACGTTACATGGGTGGTACATGGGCATCCCCATGCAACCACCCATGCTTTTTTACGCTAAACCCTATCTATTGCGATGAGTGGACAGTGTTTGGCGCCAAAAATTGTTGCCGCTGAAAAGCAGCCGTTAAACGGAAAATGTCTTAATTTCTCCTTTCTTTTCCGACTTTGCATATGTGCAGCACATGTACAAAGCAGGAAAAGGTTGTTCACTTGTCTAGTCATAGTATTTTTGTACAGGAAGGCCCTTCTGTGTAAAACCTATAGACGCAGGCACACACCCTAGCACTATGGCGCTAAGATGTGTGCATGGCACACAGCAGCTAAAATGAGTGCTGCTGGCGCTAGGGAGAAGGAAGAAGAGAGCCATAGCTTTGTGAATATGGAGCTCGCCTGCTCTCTCCGTCATGCAATGCAGTGCAGCATTTTTCACTGCTCCACTGGATTCTGTAACACCTTTCAGAATCTGGGCCATAGAGCGAGACTCAAAAGTACTCAGTGCTGGGTTAGCGTCACCAAAGTGATGCTAATCAGCACAATATGTTTTTTTCCTGATTTACTTTGCAGTGCAAAACGCACTGGATAGTACCCAAAAGTAATGCAAAGCAGAATGAAACACAGCTTTGCATTACTCTGCGTCAAGGGAGTCGTTACAAGGATGGTACATGGGCGTTCCCAAGCAACCACCCATGCTTTTTGATGATAAGCCCTATCTACGAACATTAGTAGACAGGATTTAGCACCAAACATTAATACTGCTGCAAAGCAGGCATTAAAAGGAGAAATGTTTCCAATTGTCCTTTCTTTTCCGACTTTGCATATATGCTGCACTGTACAGTACACCGGCTAAGTAGAAAACGGTTTTTCACTTGTCTAGCAGTAGTAATTTGTACAGGAAAGGAACCCTTTCAGTCCAAAACAGGCACACACTCGAGCATTATGGCACTAATCCATCAATCCATTGTTATTTTGCTCACCAAGCCACCCCAGTTTAGACATGGCTATATGCAAATCAGCCTTGACCCTGTGCCTCATGGGAACAGTCCAGCCAGAACTACCAAGCCATGTCTTTCCAGACCGGAATCAAGCATCCAAGGACCGGTTTCTGGCTATCAGCCTTCTTCAGCCTGGATAGCTTGACTCCAGTGATATGGAGAGCCTGGGACTCACGTCTGAGCATACCCAGCCCACTCGGGGTGAAAATTGCAAAAAACACAGTTGATGGACAGAATGCAGAACAATGTCTTACATTCACCCCAGTACAAAGATCTGGGCCTAAATCCATCGTTTTTTTCCGCTCCACACCACCCTAGGACAGACAATGGCTATATGCAAATCAGCCTTGACCCTGTGCCTCATGGGAACAGTCCAGCCCGAACTACCAAGCCATGTCTTCCCATGAGGCACAGGGTCAAGGCTGATTTGCATATAGCCATTGTCTGACCTAGGGTCGTGTGGAGTGCAACAAAACGATGGATTTAGGCACTGGGGTGAATGTAAGACATTGTTCTGCATTCTATCCAGGCTGAAGAAGGCTGATAGCCAGAAACCGGTCCTTGGATGCTTGATTCCGGTCTAGGAAAGACATGGCTTGGTAGTGGTGGTGGTGGTGGAGGATGTGGTGGTGGATGTGGTGGTGGTGGACGTGGTGATGGTGGATGTGCTGGTGGTGGACACAGTGGTGGACATGGTAGTGGTGGACGTGGTGGTGGTGGATGTGCTGGACGTGGACGTGGTGGTGGTGGTGGATGTGGTGGTGGTGGATGTGGTGGACATGGTGGTGGTGGTGGACGTGGTGGTGGTGGATTTGGTGGTGGTGGACATGGTGGTGTTGGACATGGTAGTGCAGGACATGGTGGTGGTGGACTTGGTGGTGGTGGATGTGGTGGTGGTGGACGTGGTGGTGGATGTGGTGGTGGTGGATGTGGTGATGATGGTGGACATGGAGGTGGTGGATGTGGTGGTGGTGGTAGATGTGGTGGTGGTGGTGGATGTGGTGGACGTGTTGGTGGATTTGGTGGTGGACGTGGCGGTGGACATGGTGGTGGTGGATATGGTGGTGGTAGACGTAGTGGTGGTGGATGCGGTGGTGGTGGTGGTGATCGTGGTGGTGGTGGACGTAGTAGTGAACGTGGTGTTGGACGTGGTGGTGGATGTGGTGGTTGTGGACGGGATTGATGGACTTGGTGGCGGTGATTGACATGGATTCTGTTGGTGGACGTGATGGTGGTGGTGGATGTGGTGGTGGACGTGATGTGGTGGTGGATGTGGTGGTGGACGTGGTGGACGTGGTGGTGGACATGGACGTGGTGGTGGTGGTGGGCGTGTTGGTGGTGGATGTGGTGGTGGTGGACATGTTGGTGGTGGACGTGATGGTGGTGGTGGACGTGATGGTGGTGGTGGATGTGGTGGTGCTGGACGTGGTGGTGGTGCTGGACGTGGTGGTGGTGTTTGTGGTGGTGGTGGTGGTGGACATGGTGGTGGTGGACATGGTGGTTGTGGTGAACGTGATGGTGGTGGATGTGGTGGATGTGATGGTGGAGTTGGTGGTGTTGGACTTGGTGGTGGACTTGGTGGACGTGGACATGGTGGTGGTGCAGGACGTGGTGGTGGTGGACGTGGTGGTGGTGGACGTGGTGGTGGTGGACATGGTGGTGGACGTGATGGTGGATGTGGTGCTGGTGGACGTGGTGGACGTGGTGGTGGAAGTGGTGGTGGACCTGGTGGTGGTGAATGTGGTAGTGGTGCTGGTGGTGATGTTGGACGTGGTGGTGGACGTGGTGGTGGACATGGTGGTGGTGGTAGTGGTGGATGTGATGGTGTTGGAGGTGGTGGTGGTGGATGTGGTGGTGGTGAATATGGTAATGGACGTGGTGGTGGTGGACATGGTGGTGGACATGGTGGTGCTGAACGTGGTGGCGGTTAACATGCTGATGGTGGTGGATATGGTGCTGGTAGACATGGTGGTGGACTTGGTGGTGGTGGACGTGGTGGTGGTGGACATGGTGGTGGACTCGGTGGTGCTGGACGTAAAAAAAACACATCTTGGCTGCAATGAGAGCGGCTCACAAAGAAAAGAATAAATAAATAAAACAAGCATTGTTTGCAAAAGTGAAAGCGACCGTGTTTGGAGCTGAAAGTGCATGCTGTGCTTAATGAGCAATGACGGGGGAGGAAAGCCACGCTCCCGCGGACTATAGACCAGGGCAGAGAGAAGGTGGGACATGCACCCGCATTTGGCCAATTGCATGCTGGCTTTCTTAGAAAGGGCCTGATTTATCAATGTCTTACATTACCCTTGCGACACGTAAGGTGGCGCTTGGCAATGCAGGCCCTTAAGTCAGAGTTACTGTGCCATGCAGAGCCACTTTGAAAAAATCTGGAGTAATGCAAGTGCGAGTCGCTGCCTTGTGTTACTTTGCAGTGGGAAGATGTTTCATGGATGAAGCGTGGTCCACTCATGGCTTTGGTGCATTGCGAGATTCACTAAGACTAGTAAACCTGGGAATGCTTTATAATGCTATGCCTTCCCAAGTGAGGTATAAGGAAGAGAAATATGCGTATTTCCCCATGATTTCCTCTTTCGGTGTGTGAGTAAAATGACTCTGAGGATTGTTTTCATGCAGGAAGATCTACTTTCCTGAACAAACAAAAAATCTTCCGTGTAACGCAGGCACCCTTGCACCATAGTGCCTGCAATTGTGCTTGGCAGCCACAGGTGCACCAGCAGAGAGAGAGAGCAGGAGTGCGCCATATGTTAGTATTTAAGGCACATTCCGGCTGTCTCAGTTTGACACAGCGCAGCGAGTTGTCTGGCTGCATTGTGTTGCATCAAATGTTGATAATTCTGGCCCTGAGTCTGTTTCCTATGGATGTCAAAAAGGTATTTTTTCCAGTTGTGCTGATTATCCCTGCACCGTTCCAGTCTGCAGATTGCAAGTTTATTTCTAGCCAAGGCCTGTTGATAGTCCATATCCCTTAGGCCAGGGAATCCAGTGCTAAAAATTGAGCAACGCAAACACCTGTTACCTTCAGTGATTAAAATGGTAGTAAGATCTATATAACAGGCGTGCTCTTCTTTATTGTTATTATTATTAGTGTTTAGATTTTTATGATTATTAGTATTAGTACTAATATTCATAGTAATCTTAATATTACTACTTCTGCTAATGATAATAATAAATTACTTTTAATAGTTCTATTAATAGTATTCATGAAATTACTACCACTATTACTACAATTGCTACTAATGATAATTGTATTAATACTGCAACCACTAAAAATAATCGTAATCCTAATAATAACAACAGCAATAATGGTGAATACACGTGTGCATGCCTTGCACTATTCCTGTAGTACATTGCAGGGAGGTGGCATTTAATATTCTTGTTCGTGAATGATGCGGCCGGAAGCTCGTGCCCTGTTGTGATATGAAAGGCCTGTCCTGCGTGCAGCCCGCCTGGCGGTCGAATGTCCGCAGGTATCTGCACACAGACACACTGCAGGCCGGGCACACTAAGCCGTGCAGTCCTGGGCCCGCCGGATCTGTGTATGCGCGCGTTATTGGTGTGGCTCCCTCAGAAACGAGAGACGGAGCGAAAATGAAGATGACAAAGTCTGCGCGAGGCCTCTCCTCTCTGAAGCTATACCCACACCTGTCAGGAGAAATGAGGAAAATGTCCACATCTGTTTGCACCCCTGTCTTCATCTTGACATCCTAATCGTCTCTGCTTGCGACTAAAATTATCTGCATACCTGAGAGAGGATAGGAAGGAAATAAACAGCAGAGAGCGTGGGTGTGTGAGGGAACAGAGGGAAGCAGAGCCGGCGACGGTGCAAAGGGAAAGAGTGATGAACGAAGAGACATGGGACAGAGGATGGGAAGGGGGAGGTGGAAGTGGGAGGCATAACTGGGGGGAGGGGTTGGAAAGAACTATGGAAGGAGGATAGAGCGCCAGGGCGGGGGTGGTGGGTGGAGGAAGAGGTTGCTGAGTGAGTGGTGGATAAAAGAGAATGAGTACGCAGGGCTGGAGTGTTTGTATGAGGGGTGAGTGGCGAGGAGTTCGTGACTATGGGAGCGAAGCACAGGGGAGTTCCGATGTGAGCGCTCTGAGATGTGTTGATAGACTGTAGAGGACGACTTGAAGGTGGTGGCATTGAAAGAGACAGAGCCTTGTGAAATGAAGGACGCCTACAGCTCGGATGGTTGTTGTCTCAGTGCTTGAGCATGATTTGAGTTGCGATTGGCAGCAACAATGCACCAGACAGTTGTTTCTTATTTGGTCTTGCATTGGATGGTAACTGCTTTCTTCATTATGTTATGTTAACTTCACCTGTATAGTGCACATTCTGCTCGTGCTATGAACTTATTGTGCTTTTAGCAAGTGAGGGCCTCAATTATGAGGCCCCTTGCGCCGTTGAAACGTCACTTTTTGTGACGTTCCGTGGCGCAGGAGCCTGCTCCGTATTTACAAGCAGCACTAAGCCACTTTTTTGGGCTTAATGCTGCCTCATAAATATTGTTTTACGTTAAAGGGGCGTGCAATGGGTGTTGCTGGGGGCGTTCCCAGCAACATCCACCTCATTTTGACACTGCCCCGGATCTATGATAAATCGTAAATCTGAGGCAGCACCAAAAACGTACTCTTCATCAGGGGAGGTGTAAGGGACGCAGAACGAGGAGAAATATATTTTTTTCTCCTAGTTTTTCCGTTTTCTAAGTGTGCTGCATTCTGCAGCACACATAGAAAAAGGAAAACGCCTCTTGTAATTGTTTTTGTGCAGGAAGGATTGCCTTCCTGCACAAAACAATCATCCCCTCAATGCAGGCATCTATGCACCGTGGTGCTAAGATGCCTTCGTTGGCTCACAGTAGCCTATTGTGCGCCGGAGCAGGGGTAAAGTCCATTAATGCGCCATATCTCAGAGATATTCCTACCCTTTTCTTATGCCGTAGGGCAGCACAGCCGGAAGGCCTGCTTTGCTGCACTATGGCAAAAACACATAAATGGGGCCCTGAGAGACTTCACACATGGTACCAGGGTTACTGTCACTGACTGAATTCCCATTCATTTTGTGATGATATACCACAGCAGCCGCGGCCCGTGGAGGGAGTTCTGTGAGGTGTACAGACGGGGCGGTGGAGGGGCAGGGTGGGGGGTGGTAAACACCGGAATATGGATGATTGCAGGTAAGTAAACAATTAAATTAATAAAACGAATTTCGTAGCTCGTCCTGCATCGCATTTTGCGATGCAGGGCGTGCAACAAAATTAGTTTATTTAATTTAATTGTTTACTTACCTGCAATCATCCATATTCCGGTGTTTTTAAATTGCAAATTTTACAGAAGATGATGCATTATGTGAAAGGCATGGCAAATCAATAATTATGCAAAAAACGCAACAACCGCAGAATTGAATAATTCTAGTAGTCCTAAATATATCCTGTCTGGAACTTTTGAAAGTCTTCTTGGAGTGGGGTATTGCATCATAAAAATTTTGCTTACAGGTAAATTATTTGCTATTGCTGCGTTATTAGCAGTGGCGTAGTAAGGGGAAGGGCGGTCGGCCCTGGGCGGCAGGAGTTTTGGGGGCGGTGACCTCCCCCAGCTCTTAGCTGCCGTTTCGGGGCAGAAAAGTCTCCCCCGTTCTTCAGTGCGGCCGCTGAGGGGGAAGCAAATGCAGGGACCGACTCAGGCGATCTAAGGGCTAGCTACGCCACTGGTCATTAGGTGTACCAAGATGTAAAGGGCTTCAGTTTCGTGGACTGTAATTTCAGTGGGGCGTGATTCTCAAGATCGGATACCAATGTGAGGTTGAAAGTGTCCGTAAGGGTGTTGATATAGGTTGTAAATTAAAATGCCTTCACCAAGGTAGTCAGGTGGTCTTGCTTGAGCGTGTCAAGACTAGGAGTGGTTGGAATTGGAAGAATGTAGCAATTCCGTGTTACTCTTGTTTCGTAGAAATACAAACAAATTCTGCCTCCATGCTGGTGGAATTAATCAGCAGCACTTCTGTAAAGTAAACCCTAGACAAACCCAAAGACTCCAGCCGTCTATCAACCAGTCTTACTAGTCATCTTGCCTGTAGATAATTTTAGGGAACCTAAAGTATCCAGATGAGAAGCATGACTATGACCTGCCCACGTCCACTACCAGGTACTCAGGAGCATGTGATATTGGGTCGTGCCCTCCTTTATTATTATCAGCTCCCATTGGAAGAGTGGGTTGTCTGTCTGGAAGAGCCCAATGGAGTGGATTGACTCATTACCTCCTCGTCCTGTCTCCCCGTCCCATTCCTTATCAGTGAGCAGCTAGTCTGCTCCACAGAAACCCACAACCTAGCTGAGCTGTTTCGCACCTCCCCCAATATGGTGTCACATCCAGGCAACCATAAAGAGGGAAGTGCATCATCGGAACATCCTGTCTTTTTTTTTCTGCACGCAGTGTCTTCGTGCCTGGCTGAGCGGATGGGGTACGTTTTTTTCCTGCCCCTTTCTATTTGTTGCTGGTTGGCGGCCTGCTTTAGTGGCCGCCCCTTTTTGTGTTTGGTTTGCCCCATATGCTGCCTGTGCCTCTGTGGTTTTCGCGGTTTGCTTTAGCAGCCGTTTTTCACTGTTTCATGCTCACCTATTGAGGCCTGCTTTTGCGGACGGTTTTCTTTGCCGGACCCGCGGCGCCCTGCTTTAGCGGGCGGGGGTTGCGGCGGTGGTTTCAGTCGGTACTTGTAGTCCGTCTGGTTTCGGACTGCCTGGGGCGATTTTGGGCCAGGAGGCTGCATTTTATAGCGCCCGCCCCTTTTTTTCCAGTCCCGCGTGAGCTCGGGACCTCAGGACTACCTCTGTACTTAATGGGGTCCTTTTTTGCTTACGCTCGTTCTTCTCAGTGCCTGCTCTCTGGTTTGGTGCTGGTGTTTTTGGACTTGTGATTGAGGCTTGCTCCTGTAGTTCTTCAGTGCTGTCATGTCTTCAGGTGCTTCTTCCTCCGCTCCTCCTCTGGATGCCCTGCGCCTCTTGATCAATGAGGCTGTTTCTGCTGCTTTGCAGGCTCGGGAGTCCACTGGGCCTCCTGCCAAGGCTCTTCGTGGGTCTTCGGATCCTCAGGATGATCCTGATGGCGATTTGGGTCAGGATGATGAGGATTGTGTTCGTGGGCGCTTTGTTCAGGGTGCTGAGCTCTCTGATTTGTTTGCCCATGTCTGTGATAATTTGGGATTCTCTCCTCCTGTGTCAGATGTCCTGGAGGATGACTTCTTCACGCAGTATCACTAGCCGACTCCTGACTCCTTCCCATTGCATGTTGCGGTGCGCAAGGCGCTGGATCATGAATGGAAGGAGGTGGATAAATCTGTGTTCCTGCGCTTTTTGTCCAAGCGCTATCCTTTGGAGGGTTTTTCTACTGAGTTTCCTCAGGCTGTCAAGGTTGACAATTTGATGGCTGGACTTTCCTCTCAGGGACTGGTCCTGTCAGACGACGCCCTTCCTTCAGATGCTGTGGATAAGCGGGTTGAAGGGGCGGTGAAGCGTTCTTATGCTGCTTCTAATTTTTCTGTCAGGGCTACGGCGTATTCAAATTACATGGTCCAGTCGCTCCTCAAGGATTTTCAGGCCCTGCCCTCTCTTTTGCAGGAAGGGGAGGATGCTTCCTCTCTTTTGGCCCTCATGGAGTTGCAGGTGCGTTACTTGTCTGATCTTTCCTTTGACAATTTGAGTGCGGCGGCGGCTGCTTCTGGTGCTTCCATCGCTGCAAGACGGCATATCTGGATGCGTTCCTGGAAGGCGGAGTCTTCCCAGAAATCGGTCCTCCTGAAGTTGCTCTTTGTGGTTTCCAAGGTGTTCGGTCCTCAACTTGAGGAAATGGTCAAGCAATTGGCAGAGAACCGAAAGCTTGTGGCTCTGGTCCGCCCTCCTTCTCGGGGGCGTAAGTTTGGCTACCGTCGCGCCTTTGGGCCTCCTGCTCGGGGCGCTCTGCAGCCCTTTTGTGGCAGGGGTCGTGACCGGGGGCCCTGGAGGTGCCAAGACCCGGGCCCATGCCGGTGTTGCTGCCACCGCCTCCTCCTCTTCCCAATGACTATCTACCTTTGCCAGTTGGTGGTCGCCTCCAGTCCTTCCTGTCCCAATGGTTGTCGGTTCGAGATGCCTGGGCGGTTCAGACTGTGTCAGAGGGTTGCCGGATAGAGTTTTTCTCTCCTCCTCCTCCGTTCTTCCTTCTGACTCCCATGCCCCTTCTTCCTCTGCGGAGGGAGGCGTTGTTGGCTGGTGTGCGGCTCCTGTTGGAGAAGAGCGCTGTTGTGGAGGTTCGTCCTCTGGAAAGGGGCAAGGGTTGCTATTCGATCATCTTTCTGGTCTCCAAGAAGGATACTTCGGCTCTGCGTCCTGTTGGATCTGAAGCGCGCCAATCGCTTCGTTCTCCGTCGCCCTTTCAAAATGGTAATTCTACAGTCTATCCGGCCTCTGGTGCTTCCGGAGGGCTTCCTGGCATCCCTGGATCTAATGGATGCGTATCTGCATGTTCCTGTCCATCCAGCAGACCAGCAATTTCTCAGGTTTTCTGTGGGTTCCCTTCACTACCAGTTCCGGGTGCTCCCATTCGGCCTTTCCTCGGCGCCCAGGATTTTCACCAAACTCTTGGCCCCTCTGGTGGGTATTCTTCATTCCAAGGGGCTACAGGTGTTTCCCTATCTGGATGACTGGTTGATTGTCTCTCCTTCTTTTTCTCAGGCTCTGTCGGATGTGGACCAGGTGTGTCTTCTCCTGGAGTCCTTTGGGTTCCTCATCAACCACCGGCAGTCCTCCCTGGTGCCCTCCTAGTCCCTGAAGTTCCTGGGGGCTCTCTTCCGCATGGATCTGGGCATGGTGTTCCTCTCCCTGGAGCGCCAGTTGACTTTGTTTCGTCACCTTTCTTGGCTTCTGTCCCAGTCCCTGGTGTCCGCCCGTCTGTGGTTGCGGAGTCAAGGGATAATGGCGTCCACTTTGCATATCCTTCCTTGGGCCAGGCTGCATCTGTATGTACTGTTACATCATGTTCTGTCACTCTGGGATCCTGCCTCCCTGGACTACGAGACTCTGGTAACTGTCACTCCGGGGATTCGGACGGATCTCCAGTGGTGGTTGTCCCCTCAGTCTCTTTCCTGAGGGTTCGATCTTCTTCCTCCTCAGTCTGTGGTTGTGTTGTCCACGGATGCCAGTGCCTTGGGTTGGGGTGCCGTGCTGGGTGCCTCCACGGCTCAAGGTCGATGGTCCTGTTTCGAGTCCCTCTAGTTTCGAACTGGAAAGAGTTGAGGGCGGTTTGGTTGGCTCTTCAGTGGTTCACTCCTCTCCTTCAGGATCGGGTGGTCTCAGTGCAGACCGACAACCAGGTGGTTGTGCTTATGTCAATCGCCAAGGGGGCATGTGTCACTCTCTGTTTCTCCTCTCCTGGAAGATCGGGCTTTGGGCCGAGCTGAATCTCTTGTCTCTGACGGCGGTCTATCTTCCGGGGAAGGAGAATGGTCCTGCAGACTCTTTGAGCAGGGTGTTCCCCTCCTTGTGTCTCTGTGTCTGTCCCTAGATCTGTTCGATCAGGTTGTCCTCAGGTTCCGCCGTCCTTGGCTGGATCTCTTAGCCTCGGAGGATTCTGCCCTTCTTCCTCGGTTTTGCAGCCTTGTTCCCTCCCGGTTGGCGTGGGCCACTGATGCTTTTTCGATTCCATGGTCGACGGGGCTGCTGTTTGCCTTCCCTCCATTTGCCTTGATTCCGCGGGTCCTCCTCAAGATTCGGTTGGATCAGGCAGAGGTTCTCCTGGTGGTGCCGGAGTGGTCTTGTCAGTCTTGGTTTCCCCTTCTGCTGACCTTGTCTGTTTACCCGCATTGGAGGTTCCCCTGTGTCCCTCACCTCTGCGGGCTCCTCTTCTCGGGATTGCCTCCCTGCGCCGCCTCCGGCTGTAGGTTTGGCTCTTGAAAGGTTGAGTTTGCTGGGTCAGGGTTGCTCTGTGGGTGTTGCGCAATGTCTCCAGCTGTCTCAGCACCCTTCCACCTTGAAGTCCTATGCATGTCACTGGAAGGATTTCTCCTCCTGGTGTCTTGGGAAGGGTCTCTCTTCTGCCTCCTGTGAGGCTGTGAGGGTGTTGGACTTCTTGAGGGATGGTTTCATTTTGGGGCTTGCAGTTTCTTCCCTGCGGGCGCAGTGGGCTGCCATTCTTGCCTTTCGGGGTTCCTCTGTGTCATCTGTCTCTCCATTGGTGGCTCGCCTTCTGAGGAGGTGGTCCTCCATTTGTTGGATGTGCTGAGGGCTCTCCGCATCTATTTGGACCGTACCTCTGGTTTCCGTGAGGTTGATTCCTTGTTTGTCACCTATGGCCTCTCGGGGCAGCGTCTTTGGCCTTCTTTGTCCTCCTTGTCTCGTTGGGTCAATGGTGCTGTGATTTCTGTGTACGATTCTGCCCGTTGTCCTCTCCTTTCTTCTGTCCAGGGTAGATCGACCAGGAGTGTTTCCTCCTCGGCCATGTTCAAGGGGACGTCCTTGAGGGACATTTGTAATGCTGCCACTTGGGCTGCTCCCATACATTAGTTTCTCATTATCGACTTCAGTTGGGGATGGCGGCCTCTGCTGCCTTTGGGACTCATGTCCTGTCAGCGGTACATGGTTTGTAAAATGTACTGTTTTCTGTTGACTAAAATGGATCTGTTTTTTCTCACACTTTTTGGTCTGTTTTTTTCTTACAATCACCGTGTGCTTGGGTATGGGCTCACTGATAAGGAATGGGACGGGGAATAAGGACGAGGAGGTAATGCCCGGTTACTTACCGGTAATATCCATTAATCCGAGGCCCGGTCTCCCCGTCCCATTCCCGAGCCCTTCCCTCCCTCCCTGTCTTGGGTTTCTTTGGGTGATTGTCTGTTTTCGTTCTGGGTTTTCTTTGGTATTCCCAGGATGTTCCGATGATGCACTTCCCCCTTTATGGTTGCCTGGATGTGATGCCATATTGGGGAAGGTGCAAAACAGCTCAGCCAGGTTGTGGGCTTCTGTGGAGCAGACTAGCTGCTCACTGATAAGGAATGGGACGGGGAGACCAGGACTCAGAGTAATGGATATTACCGGTGAGTAACCGGGCATTTCAGCAGCCTTGGCAAATGCAAGTGTCAAAAGCACTGTACCGTGAATCGCAAAATGCGCATTTAAGGTAACTGAGGTTATTTTCATCCTCAGAAAGATACATGGATATAGGTGACTTATGATAGATCTCTAAATATGTTACCCATAGTTAAATGCAGTTGTATACATTAGTGATGCATGAGTTCCTTATTAACAAAGAAGGTTGAGAAAGATCCTCCCGTTACTACCGGATGACTCTCGAACTACGGGGGTGAGGAGTTTGGTGCTAAGCAGGCTGGATTACTGCAACACCCTGTATTTGGGGGCCCCTCAGTACATCATTCAAGGGCTCCAACGGGTGCAGTCGGCAGCAGCTAAGGTGGCTCTGAATAGACCATGCAGCTCCTCCACAACTTTGGCGCTGAGGGATCTCCATTGGTTGCCAATAAAAGAACGGATCAGTTTTAAGTTATTATGCATCGTCTTTAGGGTGGTCCATGGTAATGGACCATTACCACTACAAGATAAATTCAACTTGTATGAGCCCCTAGACACCTTCGGTCTGCGAACACTGGCCTAATCCAGGTTCCTAGATTTAAATGGTCTAGAATGGGTGGTAGGGGCTCAGTGTGGCAGCCGGACAACTATGGATTGGACTGCCACAGAACCTTAGGGCAGCCAACTGCCTGTCGGAATTCAGAAAGGGCTTGAAGACTCTACTGTTTCCTAGAAGCTAATCCATCTGTTATCGATCTCGAACTGCAGGTACAACTGCCAAATTTTGTCTGAGCTCCAGGATGCCCGTAGGGTGTTAGTAGTGCTATACAAAAACACAATACAATACAATACAATACAACCAGCTTTTCCTGCTCCATAGTTGTTTTTCGTAACCGTGACTCAACCAAACTTTTCATTGGAAAATAGCCCCTATGTTACCACTGTAGAGTCATTACCTCTCCTAAGCTAGTCTGTCTTTTTTCACGTTCTTAGGGGCTTCAACTTCTAGGCAACTTCAACTTTTGTGAATGTCAGACACATGTTGAAAGGTTGAACTGTCGCTTGGTAATACGTGTAAACAGAAGGAAGAGGAATCCAAATGGGAACGAATGGCAGGTGACCCCACAAGTTCTTTGGTGAAGGGCTTATGTCCCTAGATGCTATGAGATTGGCGAGCAACCCAATTCTGAAGAGGGAATAATGCTCATTGGTATCAACAAGGCCACTGTGACAATGCTGGCTTCGGTGGTTTAGACAGTGGCGACTACCACATACACAAAGTGGAGGGGTGGGGGGAGAAGCACAGGATGGAGAAATGGGAGGAGGGATGATAAGAATAAAATATAAAACAAAGATAAACTTACCTGCTGCTGGCGGCTTCCTGCGTCGCTCCTTGGTGCTGGGACTTCCTCGCCCCATCAGTCACTGCAGACTCGTCACAGAGTCCCTGTCCAATCCCCTGCTGCAGAGCAGAATGGGGAATGGCCTGAGCAGGCTAAAAGGACGCCCTGCTCAGACCAGAGAGTCTGTGGGGTTTCTCTAACTCAGCTGTTCAATACAGCCGGGTGAGAGAAGCCTAAGTGCGCATGTGAGTTTTGGTCGGCCTGAAGTGGCCAGCCAAACACACATTAGGAGTTATGGAGTGCACTAGCACTCCTCCTCCCCACTCCCGTGCCTCAGACTGCCCCTCCCTGCACATGCTGGCTGAGCCAGCAGCTTAAAAATAAAATGAGACTGAAATATCATTTTATTTTTCCTGCTGGCTCTGAACCATTGGGGCAACGATCCTCCGTCATTGCGGAGGAGCAACCTCTGTGTCTATGGTGGGCAGAATCTGCGGAATATCGCAAAGTTTTATGTAACTCCACGGATTTCCACAGAGTAGAACTCTGTGAGTTCCACCCACTCCTAGTCAAGACTGAGGCTCTTGATGGGTCATGTGTGTGGATGGTGTGTATTGGGTGAAGATCATGGCAGCAATGTGGCATATCTAGTCTAGAGACAATGATACACAAGGAACAGCATTAATGGGAAGATAAAGTAATGGTGCTGCATTGTGATTGAATAGTTTTGGTGAGAAGTTCGGATTGTAGTGAGGTTTAATTGTGGTTTATTGGTGTGCTTTCTGGAAGCATCTTTTGGGGGATATAAAACCCTTGCAGGATTGCTGATTATATGTGAAAGCGATGAGGTCAGTGATTTTCCTGGTTGACATGCACATCAAGTAGAATGTGGCATTTAGAATCGTGGCACTAGTGAAGTAAGCAATAGAAAGTTGTGGGGCAAGAAGGGTTTTTGGAGTATGGAAGTTGTATGAGGATGCCTATAATTTGTGCAAGCTGTAAGTAAGGCAGGTATCGGTAACAAAATAGCATTTTGTTTGCATGCAGAGATGGTGCCTGAAGCATGAGACACCCTGGAGTGTGCTGTAATGAGCATGCAGCATAGTGTCCATTCAGTGGTTGGTCTGTAAGTTGTGATGAGGAGAATGCTTATCAGTTTTCTGGGGTTGGAGATACATATAAACTTCGTTGAGGTAGGATTGTGTTTGTGCATATGAGAGTTGGGATTGTGCATGAAGTTCGCTAGATCATGTTGGTGACTGGTCTTATGTGTGAGGGGGAAGGGGTTCTGGCTTTTGCCCATTTGTAGGCTGTGTTCGCTTAAGGCCTCTTCACAAAGGGATGAGTATGTCACTTGATATTACACATCTGACCTAAGACTGATCACATTTACGAGAAGGCAATTCCGCGGCTTGTAGTATCAGTTTGAAAACTACAGAGCAGCAAACAAATTAAGATGGATAAACATGGAAGCGAAGCAAGAGACATCAGAGAAGAGAAAGTAAAAACAATCACATTGGAAGTGCACAATAATCTTATGGCATGAGTACAGTGCGTAAGAAAGTAAAAAAAGGAAAAACTATCACCGGTTTTACAAAGTCAACCCTTCTTTATTGGATAAAATATATAGCCCACTTATGCAACAGACAGATAAAATGAACATCATAGTTTAGTCATAGCTTGGGAGAAAACTCAGGACAATAGGAGTAGAATAACCCGAAGTACTAAGAAACAAGGAATGATTTAGACATGTTTAATCTCTGTGAGAAAGGGCTTCACGTTCTCTGAGTCACTATGACCCCAACATTAGAATCAAGAGTCTCAGTGTCCTTTACCAAGAGGCATAAAGAAGGCGTGAGGGTGACTGAAACAAACTTACTATCAAAATACACTGCAGTATGTCAAAACGAATACCCTACTCTCACCCAAAAGCGCAGGGGTGCTATTACTTGGATTCTATTACCACACTTCAACTCAGACCTTTGGGCTATCCCCAGTGGATCCACAGTGATGAGCCTAAACCAGAAAAAAATGTTGTGTTCTTGCTGCTCTCCTGAAACTATGATATTGGGACTACGGACATTTTGTTTTACAGTCACAAACCACTTTGACTCGTAAATTGGTAGCAATAGGCCACCTGGACTCATAGGGTTCATAAGGTAGAGTTGGAGGCCAACTTAATCCATAGCTTACAACCAGCAGTCCAGTTAGATTTGTGGTTGCATGCCCACAGACCACCTAAAGCAATTTCCTGGGTCACTCAGGCCAACTTGACTTGTTACTTGGAACATGCAGCCCATTTCAGTTCAATGCATGAGACTCCCAGACAAACTTGATTGATAACCTTTGATTCAGGCCCCAACTGGAACCCTAATTTGGAGTTCAGCGTTCAACTGGTTCTATAACTTGGGACCCATGAATTGAGTGTCCACTCTCCACAGCCTGGTGCGTATAGAAAGGCATCGCCACAACGTATAGCTCGCATCTCAAATGGATGGGTGTGGCATGTCAGAATCCATACCTTGATTGTATCTTCCTCTAGGACTGTAACTTTTGTCCTGCAGCCACTATATACAGACGCAAACGGTCATAAAAAAAATCATGAATGCACACATCTCTGGAAGTGCTGTACATTTAGCATGCACGGTCCCAAAATGGCACAGCAGAACTATTCCCAGGTTATGCAAACATCATAAAAATGATTTCTTCCTGAAAATTTCTAGTACTTAATAAATGACAGAATGACAGAATGGAAAACTAAAATTTCAGAGTTATATTAATAATATGCCATGTGTGCGCGCAACAATACCGCATTTGTCCAGGTTTTTTGATCCCTTGTAGGATATATATCAAGAAAAACCAGAGAAAGTAATAAAATCATAAAAATGTTTATATAGGATTTCATTACTTACGGAAATAAATATTATTTTGAACCGGTTGACAGTTTATAATGCTCTGTTTTTGCATACGTGGGACAAGGGTATGACTGTCGGCTCAGTCTGAAGTTTCTGGAAGTAGTAAATTCTACAGTTGTAAATCTCCATAATTGTTACTTTGACACTCTGACGATCTACAGAATACTGTTCTACAACATCAGCAGTTATTAATGCAATCCACTAAATTTGGAGAGTTGGATAGAAATCCCAGTTCACATAGAGAAATAATACGAAGGGTCTAGTATTAAAAAAGAAATAATTTCTGTGTATATTAAACTAAATACAATATTCAAGTTACTGTTATTAGAAGTGATATGTTTAAATGATAATTGTGCTCATATCTGAGGGAATCTGTCTCAGACTATTGCTGCAAACAAATTCTCAAGTCTGGAAATTTTCTAACAAATGTGTAATTTCTAAGAGTGCTGCAGAAAAGTTCATGCACGTTCCTGAGGCACTTTTTGTGGCTGCATACGTAGTTTGTGCAGAATATTCTTTATTTCAAGGTTTATGTACTCTTCATTGAGTCCAGTGACTGACTTTTACAAATATCGTAAGCAAAGTTCCTTTTCCAACCCCCACACTGTTTCAGTGAGTTAGATCTCCCAAAACACGAAGTTGCGTTGGACAATTGCATATAGTTTTAATGTTCGGCGAAAAATGTATCACTGGTTCGATTATTTTTCCCTTGTATAATCATTTTGTAAGGGCTGTTGCAGAGCACTCATAGAGAATTAAAATGCCACTGTTATCCATCCATCCATCCATCCATCCATCCATTCATCCATTCATTCATCCATCCATTGTGCTGCTTGCACCAGCTGTAGTAGAAGAATGTTAATGGACCTGTGTTCATGCCACAGGTAGTTTATGAATGAGGATACATCACTGTTGTTGTCAGGACTGACTGAGCAGTGAGAGGTAACAAAGACTAATTCAACCCTCAGATAAAGAAATTATGCCTCCCATCCCTCTCGATTGTTTAATTCCCAGGCTGGGCAGCCAATGACATTCAGAAGACTGCACTGCTGTTTTGAATATCCCTTCCATGGGAACGAGAGAAACATGGGTAAATGAACACCATACTTCAAACAAATAACTTGCACCAATGAATCCCAAATGAAGATGAGTTATGTGGAACAGGCTTCTCCAACAAGTAGATCATGAGCTACTGGTAGCTCTCGAGCTACCTCTGAGTATCTCTCATGTGTGCAGTCCAGCCTACGAAATAGTAAGCTTTTGTTTGGTTTGGTGGAGAAGTGTGGCTCAATGATTAGAGCGGCAGACCCTGATGCAGAGGTCTAGCCCGGGACCAGGGTTCAATTCCCTGCCTCGGTGGGTCTTGGGCTCAAAATTCCACGGACCTGATAATTCTCGCCTCAGTGCCTATTCCAATCATGGAGTCCCACTCTGCAACTCTGGGCAATAGCTTGCTTAATCTCCACAACGGCCCCCACAACGCTAAGGATGCCTGGCCTCCATCTTGGGGGTGCCCAGGAGTGGACGCCTCACAGGGAAAGCCTGTTCCTCAGAGACCACTCAGTTTACCTAGAGTAGACTAAGAATGAATTTCTTCAAATTTTCTTGGTCAACAAGTCACTCTCTTATTGGATGAATAAAATGTGCAAGTACCTCTGACAACAGCCAGAAGAGAGACCAATGCCTAGCTTCTTTGGGAAAGAAGAGGACTCAAAGAAGCCTACTGGCGACAGGAGAGAGGTGGTTTCTTAGGATAATTCTGACTAGTGGCACAAGTCGCAAACTCTAGTTTAGTGGTTGTAATCCAGCCATGTCACATGATGGGCATAGTTACTTTTCTATTGTTTGGATGATCACATTGCCTGGTACATGCAGCCAGTTGTCTGGAATAGGTACAAGATTTGCTCTAGTTATTTGTATGCCACTTCACAAGCCTAAGCTCTGCACTCTGACTCAGCATTCACCATGCTTACCTTGACTCTTTTTATAGTATTGTCATTATCTTTTTGAATCCCACAGGGCTTCTCTTCTACAAAGTACCTCTTTGGCAGTCATGATATGCAGTTCAGCTCAGCAGCCAAGGCAGATGATGCCAGAAGAATACAGATGCAGAATCCATTGCTATACATTTCCCTTTTTATTTGACATGTTTTGTGAATTGTGTGGGTCTTCCAATTTTGCATTTTTTCACCCTGAGGGATGAAAAAGAGAAAGACTTTTTGAATTTGATAACCAAACTGTTATCTTGATTCCGCAACAGATGTGACAAGAAGGGGCATTGCCTGGCAAGGCCACCTAGTTGCAACTATCCATAGCTCCCTCCGCAGAGCCAAAAGTTATTTGGGATCGTGGTCCATCCACTTATTTAAAATGGCAGTGGGCGATAGCAGGGACCCCGCTGTGCAGGCGCGGAGGCACGATGATATGGAGTGTACACAATTGTGATGACAATCCCATTCGGGCCACACTTAGAGGCCAACTTGAGGGAGCTGGTGCACTGAGTGAGCGACCGGAGCTCATGGCCTGGAACCAAAAGTGATTGTGCCCTCGGGAATGGAGTTCAGGAAGATAAACTTTACCTGGCAGCTCGTGGCCCCCGGGATGTCACAGACCTTGGGCGACCCTAAGGGCAGGCCTATTTTGAGGCTGGGGAGAAGATCTGGGCTGGCACCATAGTGGCAATAGGGCGGTTAATGGATGGCACTTCTCCTCCATGGAGTGGAGGGAACCAGCGCAAGGAGAGTGGAGGGCCATAGGCTGTGCGCTGTGCCCCAGGGGCTGCTTGAGATGGGGCTATAATCACCCTTGCCAAAAAAAACAAGCGAATCCTGTGGAGAAGCTACTGGCTTGGCCTGAGCACCATGCTGAAGTGGTTGCGGGGTCAGTGGGCCCGTGTCTGAGGATGAACTGGGAGGCAGCAGGATCTGGGAGAGTAACAGTCTTGACGGGTGCCCTCACCTACATGTGAGAGGAACCTGGAGAAGTGCAGCAGCCTCCTTATGCACAGAAGACCCTGCAGCCTGGAGATAGAGCTGTAGAGGTAGCTTGCTATACCAGAATCTTGGTAAGTCTGGTTCTGGGGAATTTGAAGTGACACAGGCGGCAGGCATGCAGGGACAGCCTTGGGTACCCATCAGGGGAATCAGAGAACACCACTGGTTCAGGATCCTGGGGGCTGGGCCCCGATCCCCATGAGGGACCCTTGCTCCATGCTTGGGAGACAGCCCCCGTTGGCCACTGGAGACTGGTGCTGTTGGATTGAAGAAGGGAGGTTGTGTTGAGCGGTTCCACTGACTGCAGGCTCTGAGGCCCCCTGAGAGGGACCCCAGCAGCAGAGAGGACAGGAACAGGGAAACTTGGCAATAAGTTGCAGGGACTGGCCCCTGCTCTGTCTGTGCCCGGGTAGGGGGGCTTATGGTTGTCCTCGGCACCTGGGGTAACACAAACACTGACTGAATATGATGAACACTGCCAACACGGCAATTGAACGCAACTTATGGTGCACACCCTGGGGGAGATTATCCTGGGACTTCTGGGCTTGGTTTTTGCCCCCACGGGTGAATATAACCCTGCCTGGGTAGGACGTTGTGGAGCTGCCTGCTGCAGAGGGTCACTTCGGTCCGACACAGGCAATGTTGAAAAACAGAGGGACTATACTGGAGCAGGATAATAACATAGACAAATGTACTGTATCAAGGCCAGAGGTGCTGCAATTGGACCATAACCATAAACAGCCTGTTGGTATGCCAGAACAGTTGCCCGCTGCTGCAATGAACATAATCTTGTTACACGACAACTGCAGACACACACAGTAGGCTGGACTACTTCCTCACGCAGTGCAAGAGTGATGGACACAACCTACTTGGCCAGGTACTTTTCTGATCATTAGCCTCCCAGAACCAGAAACTGTCAGTAAATGTAAATGTATCACTAACGTTTCCACTCTAAATATCTCTATAGGGTCTTTGGACACAGGCAAATCATTTTCATGAATTCTAACACAATGAATCTTTTCATAAGTAATTTTGTTACTGCTCCCAGCTTCTCCTGATGGGTCTGTACTGGTATTAATAGCTCCAACTTGCTCATGCATTGCTACATATAGTAATATATTATTCATGTAATTGGTTAGGCTCTGGTCATAATCTTCTGTGACAACACTCACCTTCCCTCTTTTAGCTCTGCACATTTTTCTAAAATGGCCTGTAACACCACATTTATTGCATTCTCTAGAAACAGCTGCACGTTGCTTGTATGAAGCTAAATGTAATTAGGATGGATCCACAGTGATAACAAACATTGCCAGAAGTTGGTAGCCTTCTCAATTTCATCGTTTTAGGTTTGTCAATTGACTTGTTCACAGAAGGTTTGGTACACTTTACTATCATCACTGTATCATCAGCTTTGTTAAGTTCTTTAACTGTTGGCTTTGAATCTTGAATGGAATTGGAAATATGTAGAGTCATCTAAAGGTGGATTCTTGCATTTGAGCAACCTCTCTTGGATCTTCTTATTGAAGCACCTGGTAACTAACTGGTCTCTACTTAATTGGTCTGTAAAATTACCAAATTCACATTTAGCTGCCAGTACACGTAAAGAGGCAACATACTTATCAACAGACTCAGTGGTCGTCTGCTCCCTACACACTAAATTGTGCTTCCTTACTAGTAAATTTGGTGGTTTGGAAAACTGTTTCTCCAATCCCTTAATAGCTCCTTCATAGTCATCCAGTTCTTCACCATCCTGAGGTGAGTAAACTGCTAAATGTGTGAAGATCTCATGACCGTCCATACTAAGTGAATGTTCTAATATCCACCTTCTCCTTTCAGCTTTAAACCTGAAACCATCAATTGCCCCCAAAAATGAGTTAAACGCTCAAAACCACTCCTTCCAAGCAATGGTGTGCCCTCCAGGTGATTGTAAACATGTTGGTGGAGGGTTAAAAGACTGCATGATACAATTGAATTAACCTATGGAATGTCACAGTAAAGAATGCGCAGTAAGTGGAAATTCACAACTGGCTTGGAACCTGGCCAGGCTAAGCTGATGTATGTGTTGTTGTCACCGTAAAATATCCAGGTTCCTCACTCTGGTAGATGACAGGCTGAATAATAGGGGTGTGCCTGTCACTGTAAATTCATTGCTACAATGATTTCAACATAGAAAGACCCACTTGAAATAGAACCCTTTTGATGCAAAAAAGAAACAAGGCCAATTGGAAAAGAAAATGGCCACTGGAGCAAAATGCTCTATTTCCGTGGGAGGTAGGGTTTGTTCCAAATGCCTGACTTTGTCACCAGTCAGATCAAGTACAGAAAGATGGCCGCCACGCATCCGAATAGACAAAGAGTTCCATTAGTAGAGGCAATATCGGATGCACATGGCATCTGATCGTAGGAAAGAAAACTCCTACCAATAATTTCAGAGGCTGCCCGTAACACAGCTCGGCCCGTAATCCGTGAACAGGAGTGTCCGTTCAAGCATCCGTTAATCTGATGACCTACTGCACAGTGTGCCAGACATCGCCAATATTGCATGGAAAATGAAGTTAACACCAGGCGGCTTCTTCAGGTAAGTGATGTTTATTTCAAGTTAAGTATAAAGCAAACGGACAGCCGCTGAGCAGCTCATAGACACTTCGGCTTGATGGGCACACCAACCGCCATCTCGCTCAGGCACAAGATCGAATCCTCAAGCGTGAGCCAGACCATCCATGAGCCCCTGGCCTCACTAATGACAGCTACAGCCTACAGACACAACAAAATCTCCGCCCATGCATTAACTTTTGGAACACTCTGAAACTCTCTCAAAGGGGGGAACATAGCCTTAATTAAATGGTAGTACTCCCTCATTGTTTTTATATATCACAGTGCACAATGCAAGAGAATTGCCCCGCAGTGTCTTTTGGGATCTGGACCAGCTTCCGGCGGATCTGTTGTGGGCAGGGAACTGACACAGTGTGGGACTGGCCACACTAAATTGGAATGGAATAAGGGTTGGTTGGTGGTACCTGACCTTGAAGTGTACTACCTTGTGTCACAGTTACAGCACGCCATCCAATGGTTTGCTGACGAGCCCAATTGGGAGATGTCTCTGATGGAAGGCACCTGTAGGGTGCTGATTTAGGATCTTTACTGTTGTGCAGTAGCTAAACACGAGGGACCCTTGCTGCATGGGATTAGACTGGTATGCAGACTCTAGGAACGAGCAGTGCAGGGTGTGCTTCGTAGAGTGCCTTCTTACATGCCATACCTGGAGATCTGGAAAATACGGCCTTTTGAGCAAATAGCACAGGCAATGACCATAGGCCCCTGCAGGATGGTGGATGTGTCACCCTAGACGCTTTATACTTAGCAGGCTGTTTCATCATATTGCAAGACATAAAAGAGATGTTTAACCTGGGGGCAGTTTCTTTAGTACACTAAGATACATCTACAGCTACAGGTTGGGGTTCCTTGGGTCTCCCGCGCCTACACAGACACTCGCTGCATGGCTGACACGGGTTGGGGGGGTCGAAGACTTATTATGCACGTAAATTGATCCCTACGATCAGATAGGCTTAGGTCCCCCTTCAAGATTGAGGAAACGAGGCAACAGGTGAGGAATGTAATAGAATACCTAAGAGGGTGTGAAAAGTGTTGGATAAAACCAAGATTAAGCCAAGTTTAAACCTATCCAGTATAATATAGTACACATGACATTCCTGTCCCCCAGACACCTGAGTGTAATTTACCCTGCTAGGGGCTCTGGGAATGTACGCTGCCGGGACACATTGCCGACTTCTTTCAAGTGGTGTGGAGCTGTCCTCTGAAAGTACATTATTGGGATAAGGTCCTGATTCACTTGCATAGGGCCACAGGCTGGGAGTTTCCTAGGGAACTAAAACACTGCCTTCTGGGATTGGTGCCTACAATACAAAAACAAGAAACTCAGTAGAAAATGTATGATCCTTGGATTGACGTTGGCCAAATAACATACAGCCATTAAATGGCTTAGCCCACGAACTCCCCAATGGGTGACGGGCTGCAAGATGTGACAGAATGGGCTGGGGTGGAAGAAATTCATATGAAAAAGGTGAGAGAAGACAGCAGGCTGGTGGATTACCTGCTTGCGTTGGAAGCCATGATTTATGACCTGACTGCTGACAGTGCTGTAGCCTCTCCTGTTGTAGTGGATGTGGGTTGTGGGGGGAACCACTGGAACTACTATCTCATGGGCATGGTGAGGGAGCTAAGTGCTGTCTAGACAGCTGACTATTGATATCGGGAGGAGTGGTCAAACCATGAGAAATGCTATGGAGGATAATCTTTATCGCCCTGAGGCTTACGAATAAGGATGTGGACCGCACAGAGCGGAAGTGGGCATAACAGTAAAGCTGATCATTCAATGTTTATTGTGATGTGTTTCAATAATCTCTAAGGCATGAAATCGCTCATCCAAGGTTGATGGTATTAATTGGAAGAGCTGTATCATTGCCTGATTGTATGCTTTATGCAGATCTCACAGGAGGAGCTTACCGAAAGTTTCTTCTAGTGCAGTGGGGGGGACGGGGCAGAGGTGGGCGGACCTCCTTCAGTTGTTCTGGCCTCAGTTAGCCGAGTTGCTGCCTTTTCCTTTGCCCAAGATTTGAGGTTCTGGACCATCTTTTCTGAATCTCCTTGATAGACCTCTGTGTTAATCCCATTGCATTTTTCTGCTTCATTGCCTTCCATATTTATTTGTGAATCGGCAATTGCAAGGGATGCTTTTACGGAAAGTTCATTGAGGTTGAACACACACTCTTCAGTCACTGTCTCCAGTTCCTTTGGAGAAAAAGGAATTTTAATTTTTCTGGCCCAAGCCTTCTTGTCTGTGTTTTTTCGTGACATTTCCACGTAATTTAGGGGTGGATGGCAAACTCTCAGAGATTGAGAAAAGATTCTCACACTTACTTCCACAGCACTCCTCAAAAATGTTCACTGGTGAGCTACTTCCTGGAAATGATGTCATCAAAGTAGAGCATATGTATCATTCGCTGTTTGCGAACAAGTTTACTATTTAGGTAATCTCCATTTGCGATATCCTAAACAGTAACCCACATAAATAGTGAATTGCTAATGCATCCCTGAATATTTTCTTACATTCAAAATAGTGATTACCTTTTTGCGAGTCACAAGAATCGCAATTAGGTAATCACTAATATGATATTTAATACATATGCCCCATTGTCGAAATGAAAGAGAATCAGGTACAGTCTTTCCATATTATAGCTCCAGTCCAGAATAATATGAAAAGGCTCTTTATTGACTTTTGATGGCCCACTTCATGACTGTGCATAAGAGTGTTTAGGCTCTTAGGCTAATAAAAACAACACTTACCACAGATATTGATTAGCAGTTGCAAATGGCATCAGCTTGATCCAATTGCATTTTGGGACTATTGTCCAATACCGTTTATAGGGTTCACTGGGTATTTGTTTAACTAGCTAAACTTCCTTTATTGTTTTTCTTGTGTATACCACCAATGCTCAAAACTCAGATGAGACAACCGGATGGGGTAGAAGCCATTATCAAATATTCACCTGAACTTTTTTTTCCTGGTAGCCATCACAAGTGTTGTCAGAATGGAAAGCTGCACTTCATAAGATCCATATCCAGAAATATTTGTTTTAAAAAGTTCCACAGAAAGTCCTTTGTTGTAAAGATTGTTGGAAGCAAACGGTTATTGCCGCCACATCTTCATAGTCAAAAGATTCAAGCACCATCTACCACACGGGGCATATTAGAGGTCATACATGCCAATTAATACTTCCACAGCTTTGGATTATGAAGTGGTTATTGTAACACTATCAAACTATTTATTATGAGCATCCAGCAGGATGAATTACTTAAGAAGAAAAAAAGAGATGCAAAACATCAAATGCTGGCTAGACAGGAGACTGAGATAAAAACAGAAAGGAAGTGTGTGGCGGTATCTGCAGATCGACTCATATTTTGTCAACGTCTTGTAGCACTAAATGACACATTTAAAAATCTCCTCTGCAATTCTGGAGGTGTTCTGAAGAAAGTTTTTTCCACTCTGCAGAATGTCTGAAACATGTGTTTGAGTCATTTTAAACCGGTCCATTGTAAAAAGGGATGTTTGTTGGCCATTACCAGTGATTGATAATGTGAGTTGTGCTGTCCCCACAGTCCTAGTTACTGTTGTTTGCAACGTGTTAGCAAAGCATTCCTTCTGTGCCCTTGACCCTACAGGACTAACTGTAGTCACGCAATCAATGATTACTCTAGGAGGTGGTTGAAGACTCGAGTGCATTTATATTATACAGATAAAAAAGAACAGTCATATTGCTTCATTTACATAGGCTTTGCAGGATCAGACAGAAGAGAGCTTGCACTGATCATACGCAATTAGGCCTGCCACAGACAGCAGTAGCAATAATATGAGAAAAAGATTTCAATAAAAGATCACGTATCAAACAAATAAAAGAGCACGTATCAAACAAACACAAGTCATGAAAGAAAAGCCAAAATGACAAGCATTTGCTGGTCCTAATAAACATGGACCAGCAACAAGCATCCTGAATCAAGTAGAATTTATCATTGGAATATTAGCTTTAAATTGATTTTGGAATGCGAATAATTTGGTCACCTAGCATCAGGGTGCTAGTTTCTGAGAATGCTCAAATTTTTCTAGAAAATACAGACTTATATTTGTGAATATGCGAGGTCAACAATTTGCAAAGAAAACCTTCTAATTTCGATGAAATAAACATTACTTTTGCCTTAAAGAACCAGCTTTCCATGTTTATTAAATATATTCTTGGGAACCAAACATTGCGTGTCTTTTTTATCAAGTGAGTACCTGTACTATTGAACACAGGGACATACTCTACATTTTAGGACTGTGCATGGGAGGTGAGTCCACTTTCATTATAGCAGTAATAGTCATAAGTGTGTCAAGTTCAGTGTGTTAAGTCTTCGGCATACTAATCCCAAGGCCTAAATTATCCCCTGGCCAGTCACAATGATGTCAACAATACCCACAATATATGAAAGATGAGAACCATTGTGCCAGGGCCATCATTATGCTAGGAGAGTCCAAGATGATGTCAGGAGTGCCCGTCCACAGTGTGTCAAGGTTGGGCAATAATATGGCAGCTATAGCCTCTGGAATACCATTCTACTGTTACACCAGTGATAGCCACAGGTATACCAGGAACGCCCATAGCATATCAAGGATGGACAAAGGTCAACATCATGTCAGGCACAGCAGCAGTGCCAGAAAAATGCCACAATACATCAAAAAGTCATCATTATGCAAGGCCCCGTTATATGAGAGTGAGTGACAATTGTGTCAGGAATGGCCACAAAATGTGAAGGATAGACTTCTTTAGCCACGAGCCACCATTTGGTCATGCATAGCTTTAGTTATTCCAAGAGTGCGCACAATGCATCAAGAATGAGCACTAATAGGACAGACCCACCATTAGAGCAAGTCAAGTCAAGAGATTTATATAGCGCGCTACATACCCGTAGGGTCTCAAGGCGCTTGAAGAAGGGTGGGGAATTACTTGTCGAATATCCAAGTTTTAAGTTGCTTTCTGAATGCTAGGTGGTTCTGAGTAAGGCGAAGGTGAGTGGGAAGTGAGTTCCAGGTTTTAGCTGCCAGGTAGGAGAAGGATCTACCTCCCATGGTGGTTTTGTTGATGCGAGGTACAGTGGCAAGGGCTTGGTTGGAGGATCGTAGCTGGCGGGAGGGGGTGTAGAAGGACAGTCGTGTGTTGAGGCATTCGGGTCCAAGTTCATAAAGTGCTTTGTGTGCGTGGGTTAGGAGGCGGAAAGTAATCCTCTTATTTACGGGGAGCCAGTGGAGGTTTTTCAGGTGACCAGAGATGTGTTCTTTACGCGGGATGTCTAGTATGAGCCTGGCTGAAGCGTTCTGGATGCGTTGGAATTTTTTCTGGAGTTTTGCGGTGGTACCGGCGTATAGGGTGTTTCCGTAGTCCAGGCGGCTCGTGACCAGTGCGTGGGTGACCGTTTTTCTAGTTTCGGTGGGGATCCAGCGAAATGTTTTTTTGAGCATGCGAAGAATGTTGAAGCAAGATGATGAAACGGCGTTGACTTGTCTGGTCATCGAGAGTGAGGAGTCCAGGATGACGCCAAGGTTCCGTGCGTGGTCCGTCGGGATGGGTGCTTTTCCAAGGGCCTCTGGCCACCAAGAGTCATCCCAGGCGGAGGGGGAGGTGCCTAAGAGGAGGACTTCTGTTTTGTCTGAGTTCAGTTTCAGACGGCTGTGCTTCATCCACTCGGCTACTTCTTTCATTCCTTCGTGTAAGTTGGTTTTGGCGGTGTTAGGGTCTTTGGTGAGTGAGAGGATCAGTTGTGTGTCTCTCTGGGTTCTACCGGAGAGGAACGAGGTGATCCATTCCAGTGCTTTTCCTTGGATTCCGACGTTTCTGAGGCGCTGTAAGAGGGTGCTATGACAGACTGTGTCGAAGGCAGCGGAGAGGTCGAGGAGGATGAGGGCGACTGTGTCTCCATTGTCCAGTAGAGTTCGAATGTCGTCTGTTGCTGCGATGAGGGCGGTTTCAGTGCTGTGTTTGGCTCGGAAGCCGGACTGTGAGGAGTCGAGGGATTTGTTGGTTTCGAGGAAGGTGGCGAGCTGGTTGTTGACAGCTTTCTCGATGACTTTGTCCGGGAATGGAAGAAGCGAGATGGGGCGGTAGTTTTTGAGTTCGGTGGGGTCAGCTGTGGGTTTTTTCAGAAGGGCGCTGAGTTCTGCGTGTTTCCAGCTTTCCGGGAAGGTGGCGGAGTTGAGGGAGCAGTTGATGACATCTCGGAGGTGTGGTGCTATGATGGAGTCTGCTTTGTTGAAGATGTGGTGAGGGCATGGGTCAGTTGGGGATCCTGAGTGGATGGAGTTCATCAGGCGGATGGTGTCCTCAGTGGAGATCGGGTTCCAGTCATTAAGGATGTTCAAGGGGGGTGAAGGTCCTGGAAAAGGTTGGGTGGGTTGGTCTCCGGGTCGGTTGTCGAAGCTGTTGTGGATGTCTACGATTTTGTTGTGGAAGAATGAAGCTAGGGAGTCGCAGAAGGCTTGAGAGGGGGTGATGTCGTTGGAGTTGGCTGATGGGTTGGTAAATTCTTTGACGATGTTGAATAATTCCTTGCTGTTGTGGGCGTTGTTATCTAGTCGGTCTTTGAATGCGGCTTTCTTGGCAGATCGGATTAGTTGGTGGTGTATGCGGGTGGCGTTTTTGAAGGCGTCCCTGGTGCTGGTGTTTGGGTCTTTTTTCCAGGCCTTCTCGAGGGAGCGACAGAGTTTCTTGGATTTCTTAAGATCATCGTTGAACCAGGAGGCGTTTTTGCTGCCTAGTTTGATTTGACGTTTTTTCAGCGAGCAGGGACAGGACCATCTACAGTATAAATATCCACACTGTGTGGAAGCTGTTCTCTTACAAAATGGCAAATTAGGGCCTGGGCACCTGTTGAATACCCCAATCGACCTCAGACACCCACCAGCCGATCATACTTCTAGATAGAAAAAAAATCCACGGTTATCCAATGGGTGACAGGAATAAGGGATTTAGGCAGACTCGGCTATTCACCTACGGGACTGGTTGCCATAAAATATGCTCAAGAAAAATGGGAATGTTGGAATCAGGATTGCCAATAATGGAGGTCAAGGGGAGGGACTTCCAGGTTAAAAGGGATAGAAGGATGTTATAAGCAGTCCACTTCCCTAAAGATGGTGGCTGGCAACGTTTATGTATTATATTAGCTCCTTCACTTTTGCTCAGCTTTTTCCTAATTGTCGTGTCCTTCATCTTTATGACTTTTGTTCACTTCTCTGTTCCCTGACCTTCTTGCCTGAATTTTGACTTGCCCTCAGTATTTTATTTGGTACTGTTTTCCTACGTGTTGCAAGAACTCTAACTTGCCTTTGGATTACATATTAGTATTTGGATTACATATTAGTATTTGGATTACATATTGGTATTGGTTGCCGTTCCTGCTCTCTCTTATGCCTCATGAACTCCAGATTCGCTATTGACCCAGCATTCCACTGCTGCAGTTATTGCATTTTTTTTCTGCCTGCCATTACGAATACCTCCCTTTATCAGAGTATTTCAATGTTTATGAAACAAAGTATAACGTTGTTTGTTTTATTTACCATGAGTACAAGTTTGGCATTCACATTTGAAAGCACTTCAATGAATCCCCTGAGGTACAAGAGATGTGTGGGTGAAGAGACTGGATTATTCCAGCTATCTCTTCTATCTCTCACTCCTATTCTCCTCGCCCTCCAGGGTTTATTTATGCTGTTTGCGCTTATTTACCCACAGGAGAAGCTACGATCTGGAGAGTTGGGGGCAGATTGTCTTCATACTCAGTTGAACAAGACACACAACCATATCATTTGCATGGACCACAAGGCTCTGGTTCTGGTCTTTCAATGGTCTGCTTCACAGCCCTTAGCCACGACTGAAACCTTAGTTGACCAGGTTCCTACATCATGCTGACTATTTCTCACAACACACCTGGCTGGCAACTCCAGAGGAGAAAGCACAAGCACAAGACATTGAAAAGTACGTCTGCATAGTGGTGGAACGATCCCATCCACTCCTGATGTCACAGGGTGAAATCAAAAGAGCCACCGACACTGATTGCCTGCAATGTGCCCTCTGAGCCACTCATCAGTGTGAGTACACATTACAAATGTATCCTTCCACACACTGGATGTGTGCCAAATCTTATTGTCCTTATACAATGCCGAGCAAGGGTTGCATTGAAATCAGCAAGCGCTGCAACAAACTGAGTTTCCTGCAGCTGGACAACATGGCAGAGACAGAAGTGAGAGGATGCCCGCTGTATCAGAATTCAGGTAGGCTGGATCTTCCCAGCACTGTTCATCACAGAGGAAATTCCGGGATCACAGTGGATCAGTAAATGCTGATTTCGGAAGACTGACAATTGGTTAGCACGCCTTAGTGGTAACTTAGAGGACGATGACCACTCCAAGTATCCCAAAGTCGAAATGAAGGACTGGACATTAGTGAATGGAATAATTTCCTGTGTAAAGACGATAGCTGCCACTCAGGGAATCATCTGAAAACTCCAGACAGACAACAGGCCCACATTTCAGGAACAAGGATTCACTGCAGTAGCTCGGCATGAAGTATCGGAAGGTAACTTCCTGCTTGCCTCAAGTCAATAGCCAAGTCAAACGCTTCAAGAAAGCTCCTACTAAGATGATCAGGATAGCCCAGTTGGAGAATCTGAACACCGACAAAGCAGTTTGCTCTTTTCACTTTGTGTACCACCTAAAACCACAAACGGTGACTGGAAGAACTCCAGACAGGTGGGGAGTAAGCTTTATTTGATCTCCATATTTGATCTCCAGGATCTTTAAAGCAGCATACAATACATAACAAAACAACAATAAATAGTTATACTTAAAATTATACATGGCAGCATGGTTCAAACTTTATATAAAATTCGAATTACTAGTCCTGTTAGCCATAATTGTCTGAGAGCAGAGAGATATCAACCAAAAAGAACAATCCTTGTCCAAATACTTTTACTCAATTCAGGCTCTCTCTCTTATATGGGTTATCTAGACTACCTTACAAGAATAAAGTAAGAAAAAAAACAAGATATACGACCTGCTTCTTACAACCGTTTAAAAGGATAGCAAACACCGTGTGAGTGCAGATTGAAATTAAAAAGTAATAAGACCCATGTGCAAATAAGCAGAACATGAGCTCCAACACCTAGCATATGGTAGAAAAAAAGACATCCTATTCAGAGTGCTATTGTAATTAAGATGGAGATCACTGAAGGCAACCACTGATGGCTGATTATTTGATATGTAAGGTCATTACAGTAATCAAGAAACAGCAATTGAACAATTTATGCTTTGTTGTTCCTATCCCAGCCAAAAAGTATAACATTTACATATTAAAACATACACTTGAAGAAAAGTCCCTTCTAAAGTGAGGTAGCCATATTCTGAGAACTGGAGCAAAGTTTTTTTAAAGTACGTAAATGTTCACAGTCCGTCACGACCAGAAAGTTGGATAACTGCAAAGTGGTAAGAAAACCTCTAAGCAAATAAAAAATAAATAGCATGTTGCCATCGCAGGGGATTCCAGATGACACTCTGCAGAACAAATCATTGATACACATAGACCGGCACTAATCAGTAGCAGAGATCAGTCTAGGGTCAACTTTTGAGTCTTTCTTTTTAGCCTGGTTCCTTGTGATGAACTTTAATTGGAGGGTGCTAGCTTTATGAATTGATGCAGCAGCTACGTTTTTTTTAGAACCGATTTTTGTGACCACCTGTGGCGGTTACCTTATTTTACAGTGATTTTATTGATACTAATGGATCTCTTAAACTTGCGATATGCCTGATGGCTCCAGGCCAACTATTCTTGAATGTGATCTCTCACCACCAAAACTGTGAGCTCGCCCTGGCTCACAGTGAAGCTGTCACTGCCAAGAAGTGTGACAGAACAAGATCCTTTTTTGAATTGAAACCCCAAAGAATTGTTTGGACACATAGAACCATGGTGACCACCTGGCAATTGACTAAAGAAGTCACTGAAAATGTGTTCTTCTTTATATCGACTTGCATGGGCTGTGAGGGGTGAACCCATCACCAGTTGTGACATGGCCATTTGGTGATGCCTTCTCAGGAGAGCTGTTTAAAAGAACCATCCCTTGAACCGTCAGAAGGGTTTGAAAAAGGCAACTGGTATGTACCTTGCCTGATGTATTTAGAGATGGCCCTATGGTGCCTCCACCAATGACAGTGGGTTTTATATAGAACTTTGTACGTCTGATCCCCTGATAAGGAATTTGAGACCTCGTCCAGCCCCATCTCAGCTTACCAGAACTATGGTATTAGAAAGTAATAGTGAATCATGAATACACTTCTTTACAAAGTTGGAAGCTCTATTGTGTGTTGAAAGAACTGTAGTTTGGTGCCTGCCCAACACTCAGTTTACCGGTGGCTCAGTCTAATGCTGTTTACATCTGCCTTTTGGGGGTAGTTTGATTTGCCCCATAGCCACATAGGCAGTTAGAAATAAACTCTGGATAATTCTTTGAGCAAAAATTATAAGGCAGTTTACCTGATGGTATCTTAGGTATTCTATTCTTTGCCACAGACATAACAAGAGGTACGCCGGGATAAAAACAGGGCCAAGTGTGGGGTCCCTTTAAGTGCTACACTAGTTAGAAAATCGGCATAGTAAGTGAGAAAAGTGGACAGTTATATTGCCATCCATATAGATGATGTTATGCAAGGTAAATGTGTGCAAAATCAAAATGTTCTAAATGAAAAATATGCACACTTTGCATAGAATGAGATTTCTCAGCTGTGCAAAACTGCACATGAAAAAAAATTCCTTCAATACAAATCTGGATTTTTTTAAAAATAGAATTCTAAGGTAAAAGTTGGCTTTTGGTTAACATGTTCACAAACAATTGACTTTTGAAAAAAAAATGTAGTTTGAAATGGGAATTCTCTGTAATTTCACAGACATATTACGTAAACATGGTGTTCATCGCCGTACTCCTAGTTCTTCAGCCCTGCCTCACCTGCTTACTTGCAAGCCAGTGTCGCCATATTTTCTTAATTTTGTTGCTATTTTTGTATGTTTCCAGTGTCTCAATGGGTACCCCGTAATGCGGGTAAGGTACCATGTTGTTGAGTATCAATAGCCCTTAGAAGCCAGATATATGACTTGTCTGTGGTGCACTCACGTTGAACTTTGTCGCACTCCGTTCTGTTCTGGAGCCATGTTCCGCATCCCCGTCTTCCTTGCCAACTCCTTTTACTTCTGCAGACTCCTAACAAGCGCTGGCAGGTTTTGTAGTAGCAGTATGAATTGATGTGCCCGCCATGGCAGTGGGCCTCCGTGTTATTAATATTTGTATAATTACCGTCTCTTTCTAGCTCCTTTAAGGCATTACAAACCATTCTTCATCTGAGAGCGTAAATATTTAACCAGCACATCTAAAAAAAACTCCTTGGGTGGATGTAGAGAGGGGAAGGGGGAAGTTAGAATGTAATAGCACAAAAAAGAACATTTGGTGCAAGTTGTGACTCTGATCTTTATTCATTATGCGTATTATTGACACCGAAAGCCCATTTGGGTTCTCAATCACACCAAGGCACCTGATGTCTAAACCAAGGTTACTCAATGTGGTCTTTCTTGGAGGTATGAGGTTATCAATACACATGAGCCTTGGACTAGATGTACAGATAGCACAAAAGCTGCATTAGAACATTAGAATGTTGAGAAATCTATTGAAAACAATGGAGTGCTCCAGGCTTTTAATGGCTGGTAGAAGCGCAGAGAGCAACATTCCAATTGTTTTTCACAGCAACAGCTGTGAACAAAGGCATCAAGGAGCCCGAGGGAATTTCAACCCCCCTCAGGTTCCGTGAGGCCTTTGTTTTACTAATTAGGCCATTCTGCCCTCTAGGGGTGGAATGTTCTACTAGCCTTAGAGCCCTCCATAGCGGCCTCTACCAGGCATTAAAGACCCGCTACCTTGTTAAAGGCCCCTGCTTTTAACACTGGAGTGGGATTTCAATGGCCAGTAGAGTCCGCCACGGCAGGCTGTAAGGCTACAGTAGAGCTCAGTGACTTTCCATGGCAACAGTAATGCTGCATTGCTTATAAAGCGCGTGAAGTGCCACCGAGTATTAATACAAGTATGGGAAGTTTGAAATATCTCGCTATAAAACTATCGTTGCAAAAGTCTATCAACAACCAATAAATAAACAAAGTATATATTGAAAGTATAATCTTACTATACTTAGTTGCACATATGTATGTTAAAAATATTATAGGATGTATGACGTTACAACGCATACTTTTTCCAAGCATACCATTACAACGCGGTTTTTACAACGCATACCATTACAACGCATATCGCTTTGGGGTGCTGGATAGTGAATAGTTTAATTTACTATTCCAACTCCAGTCCCCGTGGACACTAGGGAAGATGTTGGATAGTAAATTAAACGTATTCCCTATCCTAGAGCGCCCCCCAGAGCAATGCGTTGTAATGGTTTGCGTTGTAATGACTGCGTTGTAATGGTAGTGCGTGGTAAAAGATTTGTTGTAAAGGTTGTATACCAATATTATATCTTGGTTTGTATGACAGAATGTCATTGCCAAACATATTGCACAATATAAATATTGTGTCCTGAATATTGTTTACAAATATGTTGTCCTGTTGGTTGTAGATTGTACATTATTAACTCCGGCCTGGTGATAATTTTGTCAACTATAAATTGGACATAATATTCTTGCCTGATGACAGTTAGTCCCCAATATTTTGGTACGATACCCTAAATCTTCAAGTTATAGAGATGTGGATTTCAGAATATTAAATCTCAATTTACCAAAATATACTTCTGTCAATGATATTTTAGTTACTGATATTTCTGCTACATTAGTCTTGTAGCACAATATTTCTGTATTTGATGCTGTGAAAAACAACCCTACTACATACAATGGGAAAAAGCCAGAGAGAGTTACTTTTCCTAGAGTGCACACTGTGAGTTGAATGTAGCTTAGAATTTAAGATTTTACCAGCAAAAATGGTAACACACTGTGATATCATGAAGCTGAAGTCCTCCGTGATAAAATGTGACATACTCGCACTATCAATATGGACCAAGCTGCTCTCAGTGTCTTTATCCCCCAAACTCCTCACATAGACTGTCATTTACATTGAGCTCTTTGCACTCTCTGGCTATACCCCGAAGTTCCTCACACTCTCTGTCCATATTTCACAAGTACCTAACACTGTCTGTCCTTATCCCCAAATACCTCAATTTGTCCATCTGCACAAAGCAGGTTAGACACTGACACAATATTACAATCTCCCAGTTTGTCTGTGAGCCTCACAATGTTTAGGTACTCGAAGATCTTCACTCTGCCTCCTCATGTACCCAGAGCGTCTAACTGTCTGTTCATTGGTTCTGTGATTCTCAATCTTCAAATACAATGAATGCTCCTAACAGTGTTGGACTGGTTTTTTGAGCAGGCACTGACAGATGGGCCAGTGTTGTCTTCTTGGAACCTGAGAGGGCCAGGATGAGAGTGGAATGGTGAGGGTGGAGTGGATGGAAGGATGGAAGGTTGTGGAGTTTCTAAGACAGTAAGTTGAAAGAATTGAGGGACCTCTGTTGCTGGCAGTGGTTGTGGCTGCTCCTGTAGATGGAGAAATAAACTTGCCTGTGAACGATCCTGTTGGACTGCTTTCTTTCCGACATATTTAGCGACAACTGGGGAGCAGGAGTAGCCACGGGGTGTTCAAAAGTGTCCACCTGCTTGTGAGTATACCACCAGATCAAGGCATTGCGAGGTTTTGCACAGCGTTCTCCCAAGGCATTACAGTTGTTAATCTGACTGCATGCAGGACTGTGATCATAGGAGGAGCTGAGGGGAAAACCTCAACCGAGGTCAGTGGAGTTGTTTATGTCATTTCATCTTGGTAAGGAATACTTCGTTATGGTAGATGCCAGCAATTATGGTTTGGGGGCCACGCTACTAAAGAAAGAGAATTCTGAAGAATATGTTGTAGTGTATGCTTCTTGAGCATTGAGGGAGTCCAAAAGAAACTATTCACTAATAGAACATGGGAATGTTGGGAGCTCCATCGAAAACAATAGAGTACTCTGGGGCTTCTAACAGCTGGTAGAAGCCCAACGCTCCAACATTCCAATGTTGTCCTTCACAGCTGTTGCCATGATCAAAGGTCACAGGAAGCCCGAGCAGATTCTGATCCCCTCTGGCTCAGTGAGGCCTTATTTTATTTCTTAGAACATCCTGCCCTCTAGTGGCAGAATGTTCTAATAGCCTTCTGTAGCTAGGCTATACCAGCATTAATGTCCTACTCCCTTGTTAAAGGCCCACGCCTTCGGCTCAGGGCTTCAACGCTGGAGCAGGACAAAAATGGCCATTATAGTCCCGTTATGGCAGGCTATAGGGCTATAATAGAAAACCAGTTACTGGCATGCACATGGGCAGCAGACCATTTCAGGCAGTTTCGGTGGGGAACACGGTTTGTGATAAGCAGTGATCACAAACCCTTAGTTTATGTTCTTTTCCCAGCAGCGGGCAGGTGTTTAACAGCTAGGCTGGCACGATTGGCTGCAAAATTGCAATCTCATTAATTTAGGATTAAATATGTGCTGGGGAGGTTGAATGTTCATGCTGATTTTTTGTCACAGGCACAATTAAATGCAAAATCAGCTGATAATGAGGCAGGGGATGATTGTGAAGGGTCATATACTATAGAGGACATAAATGGTTGGGATCACTCAAGTAATGAAGTTTCAGGGATATCTAAGGAAGTTTGGGCGAGTCAACTAAGAGAGGATGTTGAAAAGACTCTGGTATGTGAATTCATACTAATATAATAAAGAGAGAGCCCAAACCTTTGAGGCGGGTAATCACAGGAACTACAGCACCAATCACAACACCCAATACAGCGTTGGAAAGGGCAGTTGTAGCAGAAGGACATAGGCTATGCAGACAACCACCATATACATTTAAAAGGTAAAAGAACCGTGCCAGCAAAGTAGCCCCTTGTGGGTGTGTCTGCGTTGTGCTATGGGCGTGTGCTGGGGGTGTGGCAAATGCTGGGGGCGTGTGGTACGTTCCGCCCTTCATGCCATGTCTCATATCATGTACTTATCCCCCCTGCTCCCTTTAAATACCCCTGCACCCCATAATCATAACCCACCCTTACTCCTTAAAATACCCCAACACCCTTAAACACTAACCCATCTTAACCCTATAAATATACCCTGTACCCCAAAACCCAAATCTATCCCTGAACCCTATAAATACCTCTGTACCTCCAAACTCAAACCAACCCCTGAACGCTAAAAATACCCCTGTACCCCAAAACCCAAACCTAGCCCTGAACCCTAAAAATACCACTGTACCCCAAAACCAAAACCTACCCCATAACCCTAAAATACCCCTGTACTCCAAAACCCAAACCTAGCCCTGATCCCTTAAAATACTCCTGTACCCCAAAACCCAAACCTACCCCTGAACCCTAAAAATACCCCTGTACCCCAAACTCCAAACCTAGCCCTGAACCCTAAAAATAACCCTGTACCCCAAAACCCAAACCTACCCCTGAACCCTAAAATACCCCTGTACCCCAAAACCCAAACCTAGCCCTGAACCCTAAAAATACCCCTGTACCCCAAAACCCAAACCTATCCCTGAACCCTTAAAATACCCCTGTACCCCAAAACCCAAACCTACCCCTGAACCCTAAATACACCCCTATACCCCAAAACCCAAACCTAGCCCTGAACCCTAAAAATACCCCTGTACCCCAAAACCCGTACCTATCCCTAAATCCTAAAACTACCCCTGTACCCCATAACCCAAAACTATTTCTGAACCCTTAAAATACCCAAACACCCCAAAACATATACCTCAGTACCCCAAAACATATACCCCTAAACCCATACTTACCTTATCCAAACATTTAAAAAAAACATGCTTTTACCATTCATGCATTTACAACGAATTTCGTTGTAAATGTGTGCGTGGTAAAAGCATATAAAATGTAATGCCATGCGTTATAATGGCATTGCAGAGTCATGGTACTTTCGTAATGGAAGTATGCGGAGTGATGGTATGCGGAAAGAAAGTTGCAGAACAATGGGTGTTTATCCTCCCCCGGTAAGTACATTGGTGGCACGGCGGCCTACATCTCCAGCAACATACTCATATTTTTTCACCACCCATATGAAAAATGCACAGGTCTCTCTCATTGATGGCCAGCACCGACATACACTTTTAGACACACCTCCTGCCACAAGTTCTAGAATTGCGAACTTTAGAGCTGGGGAGCTACGTTCGAATCTCGGCATCAGCTCAACATCCTGGGATTCCAGGCAAATCGCTTTGTCTCCCCGTGCCTACCACAAATGAATGTGTTCTTCTGTAATGTAAATTGTGCTCATGCAATGTTGGCGTGTTCGCGCTATATAATATTGCAAGGAAAAATAAAGTAGGGAAACTCGAGTTCACACAATACTGAACGCGCACTCTTAAGTGCATCAGCAGTGCACTGTGAATCGGAGCGTTTCACAGGCCTGTCAGAGATAAGAAATCCTATCTAAACTAAATCCTACAAAACAATATACTACTGGCTAAGCATGAGCGAATTTTGCGGATCTCGCGTTCGCGAATTTTGCGGATTTGCGGATTCGCAATCCGCAAAATCCGCGAATTCCCGCGAATTTGCGGATTTTTTTTTTTTTTGTGTTCGCCCGTGTTTCTGCCAGTTCGCGAGGGGTTTTTACAATTTCGCAATTTGCGAACTTACCTGTCGGGTCGCAAGTTTTGCGAACTTGTTGTTTCTACGTGTCCAACCTGTTTGGGACACTCTTCTTCATCACTGCCACTCTCTGTCACCACTGCCACTCTCTGACTACTCATGCCACCCTCTGGCCCACCCATGCCACCCTCTGTTTCATCACCACACCCTCTGGTTGTCCAGTGTACATTATTTTCGGCAAAGCAAAGCACACCTTCCCTGCCTCAAGTGACCTGAATTAATTTGGGGCTGATTAATGTGTCACAGAATATTTTTTTAGCTGGCACCTGCTTCCTTAGTGCGCCCTGATTAGTGATCTTTTGCACTTGCTAAGTGCTTTCATTGTTGCAAAATTAGTTACAACACCTGCCCTGCCCCAACTGACAATAATGAATTAGGGGCTGATTAATGGATTTTAACTTCCAGCCTGGCTCCTGCTTGTCTCCCTTAGCTGTAATTCATGACCTTTGTGGCATATGTGTAACTATTCTGAGGTTCAGAGCAGGGTCACATAATAGTTTCAACTGGCAACTGAACTCTGGAGGGGCCCCTCAGGAAGCACTACAGGAAATGGCTACTAATGATGTGCCTGAACTTTTGAACCTGGTAAGTAGTTACTTTCAGTTTTGCTTAGATCGTATTTCTGCAATTTCGCACTTATTCGCGGGGCGCGAACTCACGCGAACAGTGCGAGCAGTGCGAGCAAAATCCGCTGCTCGCGGATTTGCGGATTTTGCAGGAAATTCGCAAATCTCGCGGATTGCGGATTTCCCGAAAATCCGCAAAATCCGCGAGCGGAACGGATTTTCCGCCCATGCCTACTACTGGCCGGCCGCAATTCATACCCGGACAATGTCGGGACGGGCTTCTAGTACACTAATACAGTTTAATAAGATGACCTGAAGTTGAGTGGGGAAACAGCAGTATATCTTAAAGTAAGAAATGAACTTATATATGGTGGATTTTATTTGTTTTACTTTAATAAAGTTGTGCCACCACTAGTTTTAGGAAGATGATTTTTCAGGTGGGGCTTGAAGGACACATTTGTATGTCTGCCATCAAAAGTAGTATTCAGGAATTTTACTGGTGGCCTGGTGTGGATGATATGGTGGAAGATTTAGTAAGAGAGTGCATATTGTGTGCCAACAGTGACTAAACTGTACCACCATGTGTTGCTGAATGTTCTTCCATTGAATTTGCTCCAGGACCATGGAGGAAAATGGGTGTGGATATTGTGGGTCCATTTGTACGGTTCTCAACAAAGTAGCTTTATGCCAGTGTTCTAGTTGATTCTTTTTCAAAATGGCCTGAAGTTAAGATGACCGAGAAAATAACTAGAGAAATCATCATTGAGTTTTTGGAGTATTTTATTTTGCAGTGAAGGGCTACCAGAAGACTAGATTTCTGACAATGGTTCCCAGTTTGACAGCAAGCCTTTTGAATACTACTTGTCTAAGTGTGGTGTGAAACTTCAGAGAACTGCCAACTATAATCCTCAGTCCAATGGTCAGACTGAGAGGTTTGACTGTGCTGTTAGAGAGTCCATTTAGTTGGCCAGTAAAGGAGATTTGCTTTGTAGGCAAGCTTGCAAGCTAAATTATTGTCATATTCTATGACCGGGTGTTTAATATTTGAACTACTATGTGGGTGGAAGCCAGGATCCAAGCAGGCTCCATGGTGGTTGGAGGAGTGTAGCAGAGAATCAGAGGTGTTCATTGTCTTTAAGAAAATCAGGGAGCGTGCAAGAAAGTATCAAGGGAAAATGAAAAAAGATATCAATAAGAACAGAAGGAAGTCCTCTGGTATTAAAATGTGTATAAGTCGCCTAGTACGATAAAAAAAAAAAAAAAAAAATGTGTATAAGCGACTGGGTTCAGGACGGAAACACGAGTGCGTGAGTAAAAGAGTTACAAATAGTGAGATTCTATCAATGTTGTGAAAGTGAATGATAAAGGTGTGAACGTTCAAGGAAGACAAATTTGGAATAGGATTAGGACATCTGTTTGAAGAAGTCGCCTTGTGTGTTAGGTTGAATGGTGTTGAACAGCTTCCTATGAGTGTGGATGAGAGTAATGTTTTAATGGATATGAGGATTTGTTATGGTGGTGTCATTCCAAGTGAACTTGAAAATACTCTATGAAATGCATTGCGTACCAAGGGAGTTGAAGATGTAGTAAGGAAAAGTTGAAGAACAAAACGTTGTCCTGCAAAATTTTCAGGATATGTTAAGTATTAGTTTTTGTGCCATTTTTGGGGAATGTAATGTATTAGTTATGTGTTCATTTCTACTCATAATTTATAGGTTGCATATGTGTACATATATTTGCATTCTCAGTTGTTTATGTTTCATTTAGTTTTAAGAATGACTGCATGTTTTGTTTTATTGTCTCGTTGAATTATTTGCCAAAGAGGGAAGTGTTGCATTCTGTATCTTGGAACCTGGGAGCGCCAGGTTATGGGTGGAATGGTGAGGGTGGAATATCAGCATGGAAGGTTGTGGAGGTTCTAAGACAGGCAGTTCAAAGAAGTGAGAGACATCATTTCTTGCAGTGGTTGTGGCTGCTCCTGTATATGAAAAAAGAAACTTACCAGTGAACCATCCTGTCAGAGTATCTTCTTTCCTACAGCCAGCATGAAACATCCTGTGTGTGGGACATGGCCGGACCCACAACAATGTCCTATGCACTTGCTATTTTAAACTGGACCTTCCAGCGGTGCCAGGGTGATTGACAGGCTGGACCAACATTGGCTCCTGATGCTCCTTCTCCAAGTCTCACCAAGAGCATCATGACTCTTCTTCTTATGTCTAAAGATGCTAAGACACCAAGTTTTCTCTATTTCATTCTTGAACCCTCATTCATCTGTACAAATGCTAGAGGTGGGAACCCTTTTTATCATGCCTACATTGTTGGCTAAATCGAGTCATTTTAGCTTTTGTGAAATCAGCAAAAGATTCAAGATTTTAAAGGCCCAAATCAGGCAGATAAAAAACTATGAAACCTCCGTATTACAATTTCTTTCTGTGGATGTCTCATTGATGGGACATCCTGAGCAGGAATTAGTGAAGCGTTCACCCTCCCATGAAAACCAGTAAGAAATCCTGTGGAGGGTGACTGCAAACAGGCTAATGAATGGAATATAAATTAAAGTTGGTTATATGACTAGTACAAGTAGTCAGAGCAGGGGCATTAGAGCCGGCCAGGCTGGAACATATGTGCACTGGGTCTGGGTGCAGGAGGACCAGACCAATTGGTCACCTTTGCTGAGGCAGTAGGGAGCTCAGAGTAAGGCATGCAGCGACGGCCCGCACAGGCAAACGCAGTAAGGCGGTGAGGCAGAGCACAGTGGGAGAGGTTAAGTAAACAGACGATGGAATAGGTATATTTAAATAAATAAATATTACCTATTTCGTCGTGTGTCAGCTTCCCCTCCTACCACACCCTGCCCTGCCTCGCCACCTCACTGCGCTTACCTGAGCCAGCCGTCGCTGAAGGCACAGAGTGGATCGCTGCAGAGTTGCTCTTCTTAGCAGAGGGAATATTTCTCACTCCTGCAAAGGGGACCTGACACTGTCCCTCATTTTCTTTTTTTTTTATTTGAGAACTTTGTACTTTGCAGAGCTCATCAAATGTTTATAAAAATAGACAGGGTGGCAAGTCCATGTCGCATTTACCTTTCAAATGCTTAAATCTTTAGCCACTTATTGTCTGTGTTCCAAATCTATTTAAATTGTCTGTCTAGGTCATCCAAGCGTCTCACTCTGCCTTTGATTTTTTACAAGCTACTCCCAGTATCTGTCCATGTGAGACAAGAATCCACAGAAGTACAGTGTTTGTGCGCAGGATCTGGAGTGGATGCCTTTCTATTTTCTCCATTATGAAAAATACTTGTTCAGTAGGCCTTTAAGATGGACAACACTTGGTAGGTCCAGCCAAATACACTTGTAAAAATGGTACCCCTAAGCATGCTGAATATCACCTTTAAATCCTGACATCCCAATCACTCTATGTTCTAGTTTTCTACATTTTATGGTTACATGGTTTAAGTAACTTGCCTCTTTAACAAAAGGTGGATGGGTGGATTTTAATGTGAAACCCACTAATGTGTGCCTGTACTGCATCATCAGGTATACTCTCCCACTTCACTCTAATTAAAAGTAGCACACATATACCTCTGGTAATATCCCTCGGTCATCTCACCCAATCCGTGTACAAACCCCAGTGTCTAGCAGCCTTCAATCTGGGCAGTACTGGGTTTCCATAATCCTGAAGAAGAAGGCAGGTGGTAGGTCCAAGCTTCGGGGAAACCAACCATTCTGGTGGCATCAGATGCAGGAGGGGAAGTAAACACTTCCCCCTCCCTGTATTCAGCCCAAGTTTTCTTTATGTTCTGCAGAAATTTCTGAGGACTTTTATACAAATTGCTATATTTTCACTAAAGGTTAGACATTGTATGTTTTTTTTTCAAATTGCAAAATCTCTCCGTGCTTAGTCTTGAGAAGATCCCATCCCCATTTGGGACCACAGAGACTTTCTCACCGACACACCACCAATGCACAAATACCATTTTCTATTATGTTTTGGACAGACTGGCATCTTTCTTTCGAAATGAAATATTTTTTAACTATAGAAAGACCATTTGTTCTAGCCTTGAAAATGAACCAGGCCTGTGCACCGCAGGGGGCCAACCAAGCCTGCTTGTCACAGTTCACATATTTCTGTATCAAGTCAATGATGTCTGAAGAGCACCTAGGGCTTAAGAAATAATATGCACTATGATATCATAAGAATCAATATATATTTATGGATTCAGAATACCCAAATAAGGGTATTTTGCTGTATACACTGTGCATGACTAATCTGTATCTTTGGACTATTTGTGAGGTTTATCTTAGTGGAAACTGTTCTTGGAAGACCCTTGAGAATTTTACAATATTCAAAATATCATAGGCCTCCTATGTCACAAATGAATCCAATTCAAAATCAGCCTACTGTGCAGAGAAACAAAAACAACCACAGGGCCACATTTTTGGGGCACCCCCTAATTCTAAATGACAGTTAGAATATGGATGCTTCCGCTCAGCCAAACACTACTCCCCACCAAAAATGGCTCATTGGTCAAACAACTAGGGTCTTAAAGGTGCACAGAACATATGTTCCATCACAGGAATGACAACTGCAACACCAAAAGGGCAGCCCAAAATAAATCCGCACACATATTCCAAGAAGCTACCCTCTAAATGGCGAAGTGAGAATGCTCCTCTGAGAGTGACATTGAAATAGAAAATAGACATAGAAATGTCGTCTTTAATAGGAATTGGCCACACTACCTCACTGACCCGGAATCTCATGACAGATAGGCTAAAGATCCACTGATTTAATAAGGGACTCACAGAGATTCTCAAAATTACAGAAAATACAATGACTATAGTAGAGAAAATGATATTGCAACAGCACCAAGATCAAACATGCATCAATTTTGGAAACAGCATAGCTGCTAATGAAGAGTTCCAATCAGCACACTCAGTTATTGGTCAACAACTGCCAACAACAGTAACACGTCTCCAAAATCAAAGACAGGGTTAGTGAAGATGGTCCTATCAACCTGAATCTGAAAGGTGCAGAACAAAACAGAAGATCCTGAAAACAGGAAAAGGAAAAATAACCTGAGAGTCCTCGGCATTAAAGAAGGAATCTAGAAAGAGGACCCCCCAAAGGCTTTACAGTATAATTATTAACTAAAGGTTTTCCAGACTTAAAAGAGTACAATTTCACAAAAGAAGTTCAGAGAACACACCATCACTGCTCCAACTGCTGAAGTAGACTTTGAATACAGTTCAATTTATTATTAATATCCAGGACTTCGATCTACACAATCTTTTGCATAGGAAAGCAAGCCCATGCAACTCTGTACTAATGGATAGTGAGAAAAAATCTTCGTCCGATCAGACTTCTACCAGTCTACAATATAGATATATTGGCACTTGAAGGGAATGATTGGCAAGTTACAAGCTAATCATGCAGAGGTATTTAGACAGGAGCCAGCCAGATTAAAAGGGATGTACAACATTCATGTAACTGCCTGCTATACAATAGAGATGGATGTGTCTGAGCTGGAAACAATTTGGAGTGAAAGAAAAAAGGTCATCCTTGGTAGACCAGGGGTCGAGTTACAGAGATCAGAAGAGGTGTGGTTGACAGCTGGTGTCATCCTCAAATTAAGAAAACATAACCTGACTTCTTGCTGCAAGTTTTTTTTTATAAGGTATCTATAAGAGATAGATAAACCGATTTAGATGAAAATTTCTGACAAATCATCCATACTAATATAATAAAGAGAGAGCCCAAACCCTTGAGGCGGGTAATCTCAGGAACCACAGCACCAATCACAACACCCAATACAGCGTTGGAAAGGGCAGTTGTAGCAGAAGGACATAGGCTATGCAGACGCCCACCATATACATTTAAAAGGTAAAAGAACCGTGCCAGCAAAGTAGACCCTTGTGGGCGTGTCTGCGTTGTGCTGGGGGCATGACAAACGCTGGGGGCGTGTGGTACGTTCCGCCCTTCATGCCATGTCTCATATCATGTACTAATCCCACCCTTTTCCCTTTAAATACCCCTGCACCCCATAATCATAACCAACCCTTACTCCTTAAAATACCCCAACACCCTTAAACACTAACCCATCTTAACCCTATAAATATACCCAGTACCCCAAAACCCAAATCTATCCCTAAACCCTAAAAATACCCCTGTACCCCAAAACCCAAACCTAGCCCTGAACTCTATAAACACCCCTGTACCCCAAAACCCGAACCTACCCCTGAACCCTAAAAATACCCCTGTACCCCAAAAATCAAACCTAGCCCTGAACCCTAAAAATACCACTGTACCCCAAAACCCAAACCTACCCCATAATCCTAAAATACCCTTGCACCCCAAAACCCAAACCTAGCCCTGAACCCTTAAAATACTCCTGTACCCCAAACCCCAAACCTAGCCCTGAACCTTAAAAATAACCCTGTACCCCAAAACCCAAACCTACCCCTGAACCCTAAAATACCCCTGTACCCCAAAACCCAAACTTAGCCCGGAACCCTAAAAATAACCCTGTACCCCAAAACCCAAACCTACCCCTGAACCCTAAAATACCCCTGTACCCCAAAACCCAAACCTAGCCATGAACCCTAAAAATAACCCTGTACCCCAAAACCCAAACCTAGCCCTGAACCCTTAAATTACCCCTGTACCCCAAAACCCAAACCTACCCCATAACCCTAAATATACCCCTATACCCCAAAACCCAAACCTAGCCCTGAACCCTAAAAATACCCCTGTACCCCAAAACCCATACCTATCCCTAAACCCTAAAACTAACCCTGTACCCCATAACCCAAAACTATATCTGAACCCTGAAAATACCCAAACACCCCAAAACATATACCTCAGTACCCCAAAACATTTAACCCTATACCCATCCTTACCTTATCCAAACATTTAAAAAAAACATGCTTTTACCATTCATGCATTTACTACGAATTTTGTTGTAAATGTAAGCGTGGTAAAAGCATATAAAATGTAATGCCATGCGTTATACTGGCATTGCGGAGTCATGGTACTTTCGTAATGAAAGTATGCGGAGTGATGGTATGCGGAAAGAAAGTTTCAGAATAATGGGTGTTTACCCTTCCCCGGTAAGTACATTGGTGGCACGGCGGCCCACATCTCCAGCAACATACTCATATTTTTTTACCACCCATATGAAAAATGCACAGGTCTCTCTCATTGATGGCCAGCATCGACATACACTTTTAGACACACCTCCTGCCACAAGTTCTAGAATTGCGAACTTTATAGCTGGGGAGCTACGTTCGAATCTCGGCATCAGCTCAACATCCTGTGATTCCAGGCAAATCGCTTTGTCTCCCTGTGCCTACCACAAATTAATGTGTTCTTCTGTAATGTAAATTGTGCTCATGCCTTGTTGTCGAGTTTGCGCTATATAATATTGCAAGGGAAAATAAAGTAGGGAAACTCGCGTTCACACACTACTGAACGCGCACTCTTAAGTGCATCAGCAGTGCACTGTGAATCCGAGCGTTTCACAGGCCTGTCTCAGATAAGAAATGCTATCAAAACGAAATCCTACAAAACAATATACTACTGCCCGTAAGCAATTCATACCCGGACATCGTCGGGACAGGCTGCTAGTATTTCTATAAAATGATTGAAAATCTGCACAGCATTTTTTTAAAGTATATTGAGAGAATGGTACCACAGTTTTGCTTATTAATCTCAATAGTATGGAAACAGGCTTCAGCACCTGTAGAGCTAATGAACATGAGCTACCAAGGAGGGCAGACAGATTTAAGGAAGGGAAGGTAAGAAATGGTCTTGGGGAGAGGAGGTTAATGGGTGGCTTACAGGGTATACTAGAGGAGAGGAGCATGGAACACAAACAGGGGAGAATAATCCTTGTGAAAAGCCCTGGTTCCACATAATGAAATATGTTTTGAACTGTGTTTACCACAGTTTTAGGACGGTTATAATGAAAACATGCAGAACGTTCAAGTTCAAGCAAATTGTTCCTTTTTCACAAAGAAGTTTTACTGAGTAGATGCGACTTTTATAGGCTTACTCGTAACTTACCCCTGAATTTCCAGGTGTAAGATACACCAAATCATGGATGAAATCTTTGTAGTTCAGGGAAAATGTGCTTCAATTAAAAACAGACAAGATAGAAATAATAGTGCGTGGAAGAAGGAGATTGTGAACTATATAAATGTAATGTCTGGACTAAGACCCGGAGTTAGATGTTGGTAGAAAGGGTACTCTGTCACAGGACAGTACTCTTTCCACCAATCTGAAGGTACGCCCGTGTCATTTAGAGCCAGGCGGACCTTCAGCATGTAGACCTTGGAGACTTCTCAATCTCTGCCGCGTATACACACCTCTGATGGCCCAACGGAGTAAGGGCCATTAGAGTAATGGCCACATGTCCATCTACCCGATTTAGGGTGTGCGTTCTCACTGCCCGTAAGCACATTAAAAAAGTGGCGGTAGGAGCAATAATGTCTTTTACATAACCCCCACGCCATGGAAGCATGATGATGAGGTTGTTGTTCTTTTTTTTTCAAACGGAAAATACCGCTTTGGGATTTTCCTTATGAGAAGAAATTTTAAAAATGTAAGTTTGATGTATGGCTCCGACATATTCGATGAATCCCTCCGTCAAACTTGCAATGCATTTCCAGGAACTACTGGGAAATGCAAGTGCAAAAAACATATCTAAATACAGCAGGCGGAGTACCCTTGCCTTGGTGGGAGGAAAGTACTCCACCATAGAGACAGTAATGACTCCACTAGCCAAAATGTAAATCAGGCAGTACGTTTTAGACAATGAGAAAAAAGACCTTATTGAAGCACTGCTTGGCATGTCTTTGCAAATCTGCCCAATTTGGTGACAGGAAAGTTGCAGTACAATGCTTTAAAGGATAATCAGATTTTTTCTAGAACATTGGTTGTGTATTATAATCCTAGCACTACCATTATTTTGGAAAGGTCCCAATTTGAAATAGGGAAAATAGATGAGGAGAAACAGAGTAACAGTATGTGACAGCAGTACATAAATTACATAAAGCATAAACAGTACATAAATTATCTGTGACATGTGAGCTCTATCAAATGTGGTAATTAACAAATCATGTTAGGTGTCTAGAAGTGGGTACTTGTGAGGTGTAGTTGGAATAATATATTGGACGGAAGAATGTGATTTTAATTACTAATCTTTTGAAAAATGTATTGCAGTGTATTTGAAAAATTTAAGCAAAATGGTTGTATGTCAGAATATTGTCTAAATATTATCAAGCTATCTCAATACCATGGGGAGAATGTCAAAGACTAACATTTTGAGAAGGCAAGTACTTATAGGTAAGTATAGATGTTCTATTCTTAAATCATTATCTGTATACCTCGAAGCTCTAAATATTGCCAGAAACCAGAAAAGGACACACAACGCTGATATCAGACGGTAATCCTATATATTCTACCAGTGGATTCCATATTAGTGGTTGAACACTAACTTGGCATCTCATATGGGGAAAACCTGGAAAATGTACTAGTGGGTAAGGGTTTGGATGTCTGGATTAGCCAGGATACTCTAAACAGACAGTCACTCTTGATAGGTTCTCAAAATCAAGAAATTGAAGAAAATACCATAAATAAAGAATCATAGCAACAATGCACACCACATGTATAGTAAACAACCACCCAGCCACTAAGGTCTTGCAATCCTTTTCGTAGAGAAAAGCACCGACTAGCCTGTGGATTACCAGGAATAATGCCATGTGCCTAGTAAAAGGTCGAGTGCTGTGATATTGAAATATTGATCCAGAGCCAATCAGAGATGGATAACCAATAACCTCACAACAGCCTGCAACGGGCCCTAACAAAAAACTCACGACACAACATAAAGATCTGCTGAATGGCACTGTAAACATAGTTCCAAGACTAAATAAATCAGTATTTCATTATACAGGCTTGTATCTAACACTCTAAAATAACTAACTGAGCCTGCATATTAACTTCTTTCCTCTGGTCGATGGACCTATATTTGAGAAGTTGATGGTAATAATAATATCTATCTATCTATCTATCTATCTATCTTTCTATCTATCTATCTATCTATCTATCTATCTATCTATCTATCTATCTATCTATCTGTCTGTCTGTCTGTCTGTCTGTCTGTCTGTCTGTCTGTCTGTCTGTCTGTCTGTCTGTCTGTCTGTCTGTCTGTCTGTCTGCCTGCCTGCCTGCCTTTCTGTCTGTCTGTCTATCTATCTATCTATCTATCTATCTATCTATCTATCTATCTATCTATCTATCTATCTATCTATCTATCTATCTATCTATCTATCTATCTATCTATCTATCTATCTATCTATCTATCTATCTATCTATCTATCTATCTTTTATCTGTAAATATCTAAATAACCACAAACTCAGTGTAAAGTTAATTCTGTTTATCACCAAGTAATGTAAGAATAAAAGCTCATACATGTACAGGAATCACAAGACAAGCAATACATTATTCACGAGGAGAGAGAGCGAAACATATCAATGCAAATAGTATCAAACTCATATCAAAATAAATAAATGCACTTGAAGGAGTGGATAGGTGAAGAGACAAAAGTTTCAGAGACAAAATACATTTTCAAATGTTTATGCAAAGTATGAATCATTTAGCTAATACTAACCCAAAGAATTTAGAAATACCACCCCCTGGCCTCAGGGATAGCAGGGGGTCCCTTGAGATAGATTTCAAGGAACAAGGATCATCAGCATACCTGACAATAGGACAGGAATAGGAAACGGGTAGGCCTCAGTAAACCGACGGACAGCGACAATCTCCCTCTAAGCTTCTCCCACACCGACCTAACCACACCTCTAAAGGCACCCCAGTTATACCCTGAAACCTATATGTCCAACCCACAGTAGTTGAAACATTTTCTAGACTTCGGTTTCTCATTGGTTGATTTGCGGGGTGTTCTGTTACACCACCATAGTCACGATCACATTTTTTAGTACCTTCTTTGTTTTCTATTCATTCTCATTACACTATTCACACATCTCCTCAGGTCCATAATATATATCTGTTTTTCACATTTTCTATTCAGGAACTGCTGCTTTCGACAGAAGAAGTTTAAACATTTTCTTTCCTTCCCAAGCCATCTTTTCGGCCTCTTGGCAGACACACGGCATTCTTTAGCGAAGGTCAGCTGCTGCCTTTCTCTCCACTCTCTGTCAGTGCTTGTTTCTCCATCAAATGAACCCTTTAACATTCATGCAGAATATATAAGCCTGTATGTTTCTAAAGTAAATAGAACACAAACATTATTCTTTTCACAAATGTACTTTTCACTGTTAACCTCCCACCTTTGTGCTAATCCTAATGTTATTTACCCTAGCAAGAGCATTAATGTACAAAAGCAGCATTATTTGTGTTAGTTTTTAAGAAACAAAATTAAAATGCGGCCTTGTCTTTCATGCATGAGTCTTAACATTAGTGCACGGATGCAAAGCGTTTTTCCCTTGTGTTTCTGTTGGTTCACATTAGTCACACTTCAAACTATTAATAAATGTCACTGGAGGTTAATTCGAGCAGGTTTTGTACTTAAAACCCTGCTCCATCCCTATGAAACAAGGGAAAAACTAGTAGAGAGTAAAGAGCAGCGGTAAATAGTGCATAAAGTATCTCTAGCAGCAGCCTAACTCTCCTGAATCCCAGGAAAATACATAAAAGAGGCGTGGGGAATACAACCAGCGAGCGAACAGAGCAGTGGGGCAGACCTGCAACAGGTCTAGCATTGATAGCCACTTGTGACTCCTCACCGGCACTCTTCTACTTTCCAAAATATGGGAAGTTTTTAGCGAATTCTAACACTCTCTATGCCCCTGCCAATAAGGGCCCGACATTCACTAGCGTGTCCTCTTTCTCGCTGTGCTCAAGCTGCTAGGAGTCGTTGGTCTTCTCATTGTGCTCCAGCCACGAAGAGCTGGTAATACAGCAGGGACCACAGTGACAACCTTTCACCCCAGCTGAAAAGCACGGATTTTCTCTCAGCCTCGCGCATGCGCAATAATAGTACATTTTAACAACAACAAGGGACCCCAATATTAGTCAGCAGGGACCTCGGGGAGCATACTTTTATCAAACAACATTGGTCCCCAACATAGGAAAATTTCTGAACAAAATAAAATATAGACAAAGTCAATCTATATTTAGAGAGACATGTCCAGCCGGACAGTGGTCTTTCAGAGATTTTACTCAGAATTCATGTAATCAAATCACACGAAGTACCTTCCAACAATCAGCCAGTGTGGACCACAAGCCTGTGTCCAGCACTAACATAGCAGGTACATAGGGTTGATTTAGACAGCAAACAAGGGCTTTATAAGGCAAAGCAAGTTACTCTACCAACAATACAATTGTACAGAGTATTACAACTTAAGCACTTCACATCCTATAGTAATCACAGTTTGGTTTCAGTGCTTGTAAAGTCGACGGCATTTCGGACCCCTAGTAAATCACAGGGTCCATCATCAGGACAGTTACAATGAAAAGCCTTAAAGTTATTTAGCCTCTAAATGCCTAAAGGGGGGAAAGGAAAATTTCCACATTAAGTTACACGCACTACGTATACAAGATTAGAAAAGTGACTTGTGGGTGACCAGTGTGTGGCGCAACACTGGTAAGGTGTAAGAGATTAAGTGTGATCTAAAGTGGTGGGCACGACATCCTAAGTGGGGTTGCAGTGCTGTTAAGTACGAGAATTGACGCTATCCCACGTATAGATGTGGAATTGCCAGAGGAAGTAGACATGTCCTTGTGCCAAAACGGTAGTGAATGGTGAAAATGCTAATTAAGGCGGACTACGTGGGCAAGCCCGTCGTGATTTTAAACATTACCGCAGTAGTACCAGGTTTGATGCAGATGAGAGGGCGGAGCGGGGTGAATCGCAAGTGGCAGCTTACAGCTTACCGGAGTAGTGCTGTCCATGTGCCTATACGGTAGTGAATAGTGCTAATTGGGGCGGACTGCTTAACAGCACTGCAACCCCACTTAGGATGTCGTGCCCACCACTTTAGATCACACTTAATCTCTTACACCTTACCAGTGCTGCGCCACACACTGGTCACCCACAAGTCACTTTTCTAATCTTGTATACGTAGTGCGTGTAACTTAATGTGGACATTTTCCTTTCCCCCCTTTAGGCATTTAGAGGCTAAATAACTTTAAGGCTTTTCATTGTAACTGTCCTGATGATGGACCCTGTGATTTACTAGGGGTCCGAAACGCCGTCGACTTTACAAGCACTGAAACCAAACTGTGATTACTATAGGATGTGAAGTGCTTAAGTTGTAATACTCTGTACAATTGTATTGTTGGTAGAGTAACTTGCTTTGTCTTATAAAGCCCTTGTTTGCTGTCTACATCAACCCTATGTACCTGCTATGTTAGTGCTGGACACAGGCTTGTGGTCCACACTGGCTGATTGTTGGAAGGTACTTCGTGTGATTTGATTACATGAATTCTGAGTAGAATCTCTGAAAGACCACTGTCCGGCTGGACATGTCTCTCTAAATATAGATTGACTCTGTCTATATTTTATTTCGATAATAGTACAGCATTCCTTTGACTTATATAGCATCAATATTTCATCAAGGTACATACGTGGGGAGTTAAGTATGGTAAACCTATACTTACCTAAGGATTGTCACCTCTTTAATGTTTTGGTCCTCGATCGTTTGTCCACTATGTTGTCGTATCATTAAAATATTGAGGCAATATTCTGGTGGAAAACCAGCGCATTACAGGGGTGTAGGTAATTATGACCCCAGACTGTGACATTACTACTAGTGTGGCCAAACAAAACAATGAGATCACAAGTGTGGGGGACCTGCTAATGTACAAGGTGTGACTGTCCCTAGAATTGAGCTTCTCTGTGCGCTCATGTCCAATTTAATAATATATAGTGCTTGGGAGAGAAAACACTTCACGTGGTTGTGCAAGGGACAGACCGAGGGTGGAGATAAGTTGATCAGCGTCTGATGGAGGAGATTGCAGCTAAGGATCCAGTAACTGCAGGGTTGGTGTTAAGAGATGGAAGCAATGTAAGAGACGCACTCAAACTAAAGCAGAATTTAAATGAGTAATACCTCTAGAACTTTACCCACACTATGGGGGTTATTAGGTTAGCGGGCAGATCGCCACCGCCAGTATGGCGGTGACGATCCGCCTGCTAAAAACCTCCGCCCGCCTAGAATTTCCCCCCGCCACATTACCATGGTGGGGGGGACCCTGGCATACGGAAAGACCGTCAGCCGGTTTTCCACGCTGTTGAGGAGTTGACCGGGCGGAAAAGCAGCTAACATGGTGGCGGTGTCTGGGAGACACCTCCATCCATATTAGCATTGCAGCGGGGACATGCCTTTCCATGGCAGCATGGCAGGCGGTTTTCGCCATTGGGGGCCCTTAGCGGGCCCCATGGATTCTGGGAGGTGGGAGGTGCACATAGGGGTACCAATGGGACCCCCCTGCGGTTCCATGCACAACATGGGCAGGCACCACGCAGTGCCTGCCACGTTGTGCTTGGAAGTGCACGTCATGCCTTCTTAGCATTGCGGAGGGCAGTGCTGAGAGCATCGCCCGCCGCAATGGCAAGAATGCAGGATGCGTCCGCCAGTGCGACGGGCGCATCCTAATGTCACAAACGGGACCCCTGCACCAATAGCGGGCTGTCCCATTCCACGGTATGCTGGCAGGCGAACAAAGTCCGCCCGCCATCCTAATGACCCCCTATATCTCTAGATAGAGACACAGGGTAGTTCAACATATAATGCAAAAATATTTCAAAACCTCATCAAGCCTTTGTTTGCATTGTCGAAATGACACAAAGAGAATTACTTGAACAACATAACGTGCACATGCTGTACACAGGTGCTGCCAGCTATACACCAGTGACCCTTACACTCAAAACTATCAAAATGGAGGCAGCTGTGTTTATTAGTTCCATCGCAAGCTCTGTGTCAGATTCCTTTACTAGAATGGCATGAAAAGATACTAGAGTATGAGAATCAGGTTGCATGCTCCACTAAGCAGCACAACTTCAAAATCTTTTAAGAAGCCCCAGGATTACACAAGACTCACAACTTTTAAGAACGACCGAGTCTAAGTTGTCAAGTTTATGTGATCACATCAGGACTGCCATTGACGAGTTTTAGAAGCCATAACATGTGGATATCGAATGTCCTACCACCACCACTTACAGAACTACATTTATATGCCACAGGCCCATTCCAACATTCAGTGGGGGGTTAGAAAACACTGATATTTCTCAAAAATACTGACCAGCTGGTAGAAAAGAGCTGTTAATTGTGATGAACCTGCAATATTTCCACTTGACACACAGACTGATAATTCATTTAGGGCAGCTCCTTGTATCTTCGCCAGCTAATTGTGCCATACTTCACAAGTGTGAAAGAGCTACTGATTGTTCCCACATCTCACTGGTCCTTTCAACCTGCAGGAGGTAGTGGTGAAGTGTAATAACATAAGAAAAAAAATGCAGCAAATACTCACCACCTGCATGATAGGTGATGCTCACCCCTGGTTCACTTATTTCTGTGCAGAAATTCTTCAGATCATGAAACCATTATTGTATGAAATATCTTTGTATGATAAACTCTGGAGATATATTGACTGCACAAAACCTACCTGAGGTGCTTTGATTTGTCAGATTCCCCCTTCTGTGACCCAGATGACTGACCATGGTAAATACAATCTTCAATGACGTGCCATACCAGGTAAAATTCCTAAAAGTCTGCATGCCTTTCTGTCCCTCTAGCATGATGTCAATTACAATGCTACAAGTGAGGATATTCGCTAGCAGAAACATTATTGGCGTTTGCAGGGTAGTTTCTGAGCATTAAGTTGTATGATTTATACTTCCTGAGGTGAAATCCTTCATACAGTTGAAAAGTAGGCATAACGCCGAGTGTATTTGAGAAGAATGGAGAGTGACATAGAGGAAACAGTTTATGGAGGTACTGTTGTCTCTTGCACACATTGGCCTATTTGTGATAGTGCCAAGTCCTACAGGGATGAGAAACGCGGAGCCTACTTTGGGGCAAATTTACAAGGACGGAGTTAAAATTATCGCCGCTTTAGCGGCAGGAAACTACCCCTAAAGCGGCGATAATGGGCTTGATAATAGGCCCTTGATATTTCCAGATAATTCCAATAGAAGCCCATGTTCTGGTGTAAACCTGGGCTTCTATTGGAATTCTCAAGAGCCTATTATCAAGCCCATTATCGCCGCTTTAGCTGCAGTTTTCTGCCGCTAAAGCTGCGATAATTTTAACCCTGTCCTTGTAAATATACCCCTTTATTGGTGCCTTTTGTTTGCTGATGGTCATGCTGTGATGAACCAGCTGATAGCACAACAAAAGACATGCCTCGCCACCTACAGTGTCCTCAAGATTTGCGTGCATATTTAGCTACCTCCTTCTTCGGGTTTTGAATTTCAGTTCACATCTTACCCCTGGCACAGACAGAGTTCGATTTGCCACAAGCATCCTCACAGGTGTGCTGCCACGTGCTTAGACAGGCCACCTTCAGGGTTAGTTGCTCCAAGGCAATGGTAATTTGAGCAGATTATGGCCTCTTGACCGGTGAAGATGTAGCTGGCATTAGTGGCGTAGGTTGGCGCTCTTTCAGTGGATCTTCATCTATTAATTTTGGGTGGACACCAGAATAATGGGTGTCCCTACCTTCATCACAATGTTTTCTTCTGATATGATGCTGGGGATGCCCCCAGGTTGCTCCCATTGGATAGTTGATCAGATGTCATTGGTGAGTTGATAGTTATATTTGCCAACAGTGAGCTTGATGTCACTGGCAGCGACTTCTCTACTGTGTCAGATAATTCTGTGTGTTGCGTGCCACCTGCAGAGAGATGATTAGCGTATTGCTCATGGATTCTTATACCATTTCACACGTTATGTTATATTATGTTATAATGTTATGATATGTTATGTTATGTGTACTTGTAAAAGTGTTCAGCTCACCCAGGATGATATTCTGGCACTAATGAGAAGGAGATCTCTACCCTGTCTCAGTCCTATGTGAAGAGCCGCATTTTCAGTTTCTTTCTGAGTTCTAGGTCTGAGATGCAGCCCTAATTAGGAGGTGGAGAGTGTTCTAGGCTTAGGAAACAGATATAAAAAGGCACGTCTGCCTCCTCTGGCTCTTCAGATATGGTTGGCAGTGGCGAGTAGGAGGTTCATTGAGCAGAGGTGTCTGGTAGGGGTGTGGAAGCTGATGCAGTTATTTTGTAGTCCTTTGTTTATTTTATACAATTTATTTATTTATTATATTTCTTAAGCGCACTGTCACCTGACAGGCATCCTGGCGCTAGCACTTTCAGAGACATAGCAAGTATAGGGCCAACACTGCAGACAGCCACCTAAATCTTCGGAAACAGCCGTGTTTTTAGCCTCTTTCTAAAAGAGAGAAGATCACTAACTTGTCTAAGTTCCAGAGGCAAGGCATTCCAAAGCTTCAGAGCTGACACCTCAAAGGATCTGCCACCTGATCTCACTTTCCTGAATCTGGGTACCTTTACTAACTTTGCCCCCGGAGAGCGCAAGGTTCTCATGGGGACATACCATTCAAATTTCTTTTGAAAGGATACAGGCCCAAACCCATTCAGGGCTTTAAACACTAGGCAGAGAGATTTGAACTGGACTCTTTGTCTCAGTGGAAGCAAATGCAATTCCGCCAAAACCAAGGAGGAAGAGGACCTTCCAGGCCAGCCAAGCACTAATTTGGCTGCCGTTGACTGGATCCTCTGCAGCCTATCCAATAAAAAAGTTCAGAGACTCAAGCAGCAAGGCATTGCAGTAATGTAATCTACTGAGAATAGTACTGCGTGCTATTAATGTGCGAGCCAAAGGGGGAAGCAAAGGAAAAATCTTCCTCAATTATCTAATAATGGCCAGACAGCAGCCCACTGTTTTCGTCACCTGCACTTTCAGGGTTAATTTACTGTCAAAAATCACACCCAGGTTACGAATTGTCTTTACAGGCTGAATGGGGGTCGGGGTGTCCATGGGCCAGAAGTTACTGGGCAGCCTGGAGGGAAGCCTTTCCGTAGTACAGTAAAGCACCTCCCTTTTGTCAGCATTGAATTGCCGTGAGTTTTCCCTCAGCCACAACGCCGTGTCACGGAAACAACTGTGAAACACTTCCAATGAAGTTGACTGATCTCCCTCCAGAGAGAAAATCAGCTGTGTGTCATCAGCATAATTTATGATGTTGATATTATGCTTTTTGATGACCATCATTAGTGGTTTCATGTAGATATTAAATAAAATGGGACTGATGGCCAAGCTCTGCGGTACACCATGCGTAATTTTGGTAAATGCAGATTGAAAAGGGGAAAGCGACACTGCTTGCTGTCTGTCCAGTAAAAAGGACTGGAACCATTTCATAGCACACCCTGTTACACCCACCTCTCTCAACCTTCCTAACAAGATTCTGTGGTTGACCGTGTCGAAGGCGGCCGACAGGTCCAGCAGAATAAGTACTGCTGGCTGACGCCTGTCTGATCGCCATCTAAGTTCGTCCATCACGGCCATGGGACGGCCGAAAACCAAACTGGACCTCCTCCAGTAGGTTGTGTTGTTCTAGAAATTTTGAGTGAGTGCTACTAACTACCAGTTCCACAATTTTAGCGGGAAAGGGCAAGAGAGAGATGGGCCTATAATTTGTAGGGCAGTCCGGGTCAGAGGAAGGCTTTTTTAGCAAGGGTGTCACCACCGCTTGCTTCCATTGATATGGAACCACTCCATCAGTAAGTGACTGATTACAAATCTGGTGGAGTGTAGGAAATAGCTCAGCCTTAAAGGAGATCCAGAGGGAATCCCACCCACTAGTCTATAAAAGTCCTCTGCTTCAAGGGGCAGAAATTCAGATAAATAATGAACCAGGCCACCCTCTACAGTAGCCCCCGCCACCTCTACAGCAGGTCCCATATTGCCCACCCTCATGCCGTCTCCCATATCACGTTGAGGAGAGGCCCCACCCAAATCATCAATGATATTTTTGATTTTATCATGGAAGAACCTAGCCAGGTTCTCACATAGCTCTTGGGAAGGGGGTGTCACATTTTTGGCACATTCAGGGTTAGTCAAATTGTTCAGGATGTTAAAAATGCTTCTAGAGCTGTTGGAAGCATTAAGGATCAGAGAGGAAAAATGTTCCACCTTGGCCTTATTAATTGCCTTTTTATAGTCCCCCATCTTGATTTTCCAGGTGTGCTTATCCTCCTCTTTGCAGCCATATCTCCATCTCCTCTCAGCATGTTTACAGTCAAGTTTTAGATTTTTCAAACTTTCATTAAACCACGAGGCTGAGGGTCTGCCCCTCTTACGATGTTTCTTTAAAGGGACTAGAGAGTCCAGGGCCAACTTAATTTTAAAGCAGAGAGCGGAATAATTTTCCTCAACTTGAAGATCAGTAGAGAAACAGTCTTCAACCAAGAACATTGGGTCCAGACCCCTTTTCAAAAAAGAGCCTTCCAATCTCTGCTCATATATTCACACCGAGGGTCAGCTACCCGAGGCACTTGCATAGCACAGTTCACATAAAACTTAATAAGAAAGTGATCCGTGCAGAACAAAGGTAAAACTTCCCCAATGAACAGATGACTAACCTCTGAAAAAATTAGGTCCAAGATATGCCCGCCATTATGAGTGACCTTAGACACTTGCTGAAGGAGACCAAGGCCTTCACAGGACTGAAGGATGTTAGCATAGCCCCCATCCAGAGGGCCATTTAGCCACATGTAAAAATCCCCTAAAACCACCAATCTACGATGGGTAATGGCCATATTAGTAAAGGTCTCCAGCAACAGTTGCTGCTGCTGTATACTAAAGGCCCCTGGGCGTCTATAACAAATGATCCCTGTCAGAGCCTGGCCAGAAACATCGTTAATGACAAAACCTAGAAGTTCAAATCCGGGACCCATATCAATGCCTATAATTGCCACTTTTAAGGTGTCCTTAGAAATCAGCCCAACCTCCCCACCCCTTCCTCTAGCTCTTGGTTTGTGAAAAATCTTGTAGCCAGGGGGGCACGCCAGGCCAAGATCAACCTCACAGTCAGAGCAGGTTCAGGTCTCTGTCATGAACAACACCTCGAGTTCATGGGCTTCCAACATCAATTGAATTTCCACCTTATGCTTCAGTAAAGATCTAACATTTAGGAGCCCACAGGAAAGTCAAGTCAAGTCAAAAAATTTATATAGCGCGCTACATACCCAGAGGGTCTCAAGGCGCTTGAGGAAGGGATGGGAATTACTTGTCGAATATCCAAGTTTTAAGTTGCTTTCTGAATGCTAGGTGGTTCTGAGTGAGGCGAAGGTGAATGGGAAGAGAGTTCCAGGTCTTAGCTGCCAGGTAGGAGAAGGATCTTCCTCCCATGGTGGTTTTGTTGATGCGAGGTAAGGCAGCAAGGGCTTGGTTGGAGGAGCGTAGCTGGCGGGAAGGGGTGTAGAAGGAAAGTCGTGTGTTAAGGCATTCGGGTCCGAGTTCGTAGAGTGCCTTGTGTGCGTGGGTTAAGAGGCGGAATGTTATTCTCTTATTGACCGGGAGCCAGTGGAGGTCTTTCAGGTGGTTAGAAATGTGCTCTTTACGCGGGATGTCTAGTATGAGTCTGGCTGAAGCGTTCTGGATGCTTTGGAGTTTTTTCTGAAGTTTTGCGGTGGTACCAGCGTATAGGGTGTTACCGTAGTCCAGGCGGCTTGTGACCAGTGCGTGGGTGACCATTTTTCTAGTTTCCGTGGGGATCCAGCGAAATGTTTTTTTGAGCATGCGAAGAATGTTGAAGCACGATGATGAGACGGCGTTGACTTGTCTGTTCATCGAGAGTGAGGAGTCCAGGATGATGCCTAGGTTCCGTGCGTGGTCCGTCGGGATGGGTGCTTTTCCAAGTGCCTCTGGCCACCAAGAGTCATCCCAGGCGGAGGGGGAGGTGCCTAGGATAAGGACTTCTGTTTTGTCTGAGTTCAGTTTAAGCCGGCTGTGCTTCATCCACTCGGCTACTTCTTTCATACCTTCATGTAGGTTGGTTTTGGCGGTGTTAGGGTCTTTGGTTAGTGAGAGGATCAGTTGAGTGTCATCAGCGTAGGAGATGATGTTGAGGTTGTGTTGGCGTGCGATGGTCGCGAGGGGGCTCATGTATACGTTGAATAGGGTAGGGCTGAGTGAAGATCCTTGTGGCACGCCGCAAATGACTTCAGTGGCCTCTGACTTGAATGGTGGGAGGCGGACTCTCTGAGTTCTTCCGGTGAGGAACGAGGTGATCCAATCCAGTGCTTTTCCTTGGATTCCGATATTTCTGAGGCGTTGTATAAGGGTGCTATGACAGACTGTGTCGAAGGCTGCGGAGAGGTCAAGGAGGATGAGGGCGACTGTGTCTCCATTGTCAAGTAGTGTTCGAATGTCGTCTGTTGCTGCGATGAGTGCGGTTTCAGTGCTGTGTTTAGCTCGGAAGCCGGACTGTGAGGAGTCGAGGGATTTGTTGGTTTCGAGGAAGGCGGCGAGCTGGTTGTTGACGGCTTTCTCGATGACTTTGGCCGGGAATGGTAGGAGCGAGATGGGGCGGTAGTTTTTGAGTTCGGAGGGGTCAGCTGTGGGTTTTTTCAGAAGGGCGCTGAGTTCGGCGTGTTTCCAGCTTTCCGGGAAGGTGGCGGAGTTGAGGGAGCAGTTGATGACGTCTCGGAGGTGTGGTGCTATGATGGAGTCAGCTTTGTTGAAGATATGGTGAGGGCATGGGTCTGTGGGGGATCCTGAGTGGATGGAGTTCATCAGGCGGATGGTGTCCTCAGTGGAGATTGGGTTCCAGTCATTAAGGATGTTCAAGGGGGGTGAGGGTACGGTAGAAGGTTGGGTGGGTTGGTCTCCGGGTTGGTTGTCGAAGCTGTTGTGGATGTCTGCGATTTTGTTGTGGAAGAACGAGGCTAGGGAGTCGCAGAGGGTTTGAGAGGGAGTGATGTCGTTGGAGTTGGCTGAGGGGTTGGTAAATTCTTTGACGATGTTGAATAATTCCTTGCTGTTGTGGGCGTTGTTGTCTAGACGGTCTTTGAGTTCAGCTTTCTTGGCAGTCCGGATCAGTTGGTGGTGTGTGCGGGTGGCGTTTTTGAAGGCGTCCTTGGTGCTGGTGTTTTGGTCTTTTTTCCAGGCCTTCTCAAGGGAGCGACAGAGTTTCTTGGATGTCTTAAGATCATCGTTGAACCAGGGAGCGTTTTTGCTGCCTACTTTGATTTGACGTTTTTTCAAAGGTGCTAGGTTGTCGGCGCTGTTGGTTAGCCATTGAGTAAGGTTAGTGGCTGCTTGGTTGGGGTTCGAAGAGTGTGCAGGGGGGTTTTGGAGAAGCGATGAGGAGATCTGTTCAATGGTGATTTTGTTCCAGTTTCTTCGCAGAGTGGGTTGAGGAGGGTTGTGGGTTGTGGTCTTTTTGTAGACAAAGTGTACACAGCTGTGGTCCGTCCAATGGAGGACTGTGGTGTGACTGAAGGAGATATGTTTGCTGGAGGTGAATATGGGGTCGAGTGTGTGGCCTGCGTGGTGAGTGGGGGTGTTAACGAGTTGTTTGAGTCCGAGGTTGGCGAGATTGTCCAGAAGGGTGGTGGCGTTGCTGTCGTTGCTCTTTTCCAGGTGAAAATTGAGGTCTCCCAGTAGAATGTAGTCCTCGGAGGGGAGGGCGTGTGGGGTGATAAAGTCAGTGATGTCTTCACTGGATTGTGCACGGGGTCCTGGTGGTCTGTAGAGGAGGGTGCCTCGGAGTGTGGTCTTGGGGTCGGTGTGGATCTCGAAGTGAAGGTGTTCGGCGCTAGCGAGGTTGGCGTCTGAGCTGGTTGAGATGCGGATGGAATTCTTATGGACGATTGCCATGCCTCCTCCTGTTTGCTTGGTGCGGTCCTTACGGATGATCTTGTAGCCTTCTGGGATGGCAATGGTGATGTCTGGGGCTGAGGATGTGTTCATCCATGTTTCTGTTAGAAAGGCGACGTCCGGGGAGATGGTGTCTAGTAGATTCCAAAGGTCGATGGCGTGTCTGTGGACCGAGCGGGTGTTGAGCAGGATGCATTTAAGGTGGTTGGTGTCAGATCTCTGTTTGGAGTTCGAGGAGTTGGTATTGGTGCCGTCATACTTGCAGGAGATGTATGTGAAGGGTCCATGGGTGTGTCCAGGAGCGGCTTGGGCGCAGTTGGGGAGTCGGCCGGGGTTTAGGGCTAAGAGGGTGGAGGCGTCGTATGTAATGCGGGTGGGCTGGGACTTAAGGGAACCAGGGGGTCTGGCGCTGGGCGCGGTCTTGGCGCGGACGGGCGTAGACGGGCTTACCTTTGGCGCACCTTTGGCGCGGCCGTAGCGCGTGGACGCTGCGCGTTGGAACATCTGACATAAATGGAGAGTGGAGGGGGGGCGGAGCGTGGGAGGGTCAGCCGGGAGGCGGGAGTGAGGTGGGGGAAGGGCCAGGGGCTGCTACACAAAATGGCAGAAACAACAACAAGGTATGCAGCAGAGTAAACGGAGGCGCTTTAAATATTTTAAACTCTGTAGCAAGCACAGCCAGGAAGTGCGCGCTAGCGATCTCAAGGACTATGACAATGCAGGCAATATCAATTTTTACACACAGAGCACACAATCGCTACTAGAAGTGAAATAGTTTGCACACAAGCGCTACGATCCGAATTGCAGAGACAGGCGCTACAAAATCAGCGTGATGGTGAAAGGGCAGCAGAGTCAGGCGCTACAATACCACATCTGTGCAGGAGGAGGCAAGGGGAGCGGCCGTTCGTGTCCAGGACAGGACGGTCACAGCTCCAAGGAGGGTGCGAGGCTGGCTTGTGGTTTCCGTGGGTGGGAGGGTCAGCCGGGAGGCGGGAGCGAGGTGGGGGAAGGGCCAGGGGCTGCTACACAAAATGGCAGAAACAACAACAAGGTATGCAGCAGAGTAAACGGAGGCGCTTTAAATATTTTAAACTCTGTAGCAAGCACAGCCAGGAAGTGCGCGCTAGCGATCTCAAGGACTATGACAATGCAGGCAATATCAATTTTTACACACAGAGCACACAATCGCTACTAGAAGTGAAATAGTTTGCACACAAGCGCTACGATCCGAATTGCAGAGACAGGCGCTACAAAATCAGCGTGATGGTGAAAGGGCAGCAGAGTCAGGCGCTACAATACCACGTCTGCACAGGAGGAGGCAAGGGGAGCGGCCGTTCGTGTCCAGGACAGGACGGTCACAGCTCCAAGGAGGGTGCGAGGCTGGCTTGTGGTTTCCGTGGGTGGGAGGGTCAGCCGGGAGGCGGGAGCGAGGTGGGGGAAGGGCCAGGGGCTGCTACACAAAATGGCAGAAACAACAACAAGGTATGCAGCAGAGTAAACGGAGGCGCTTTAAATATTTTAAACTCTGTAGCAAGCACAGCCAGGAAGTGCGCGCTAGCGATCTCAAGGACTATGGCAATGCAGGCAATATCAATTTTTACACACAGAGCACACAATCGCTACTAGAAGTGAAATAGTTTGCACACAAGCGCTACGATCCGAATTGCAGAGACAGGCGCTACAAAATCAGCGTGATGGTGAAAGGGCAGCAGAGTCAGGCGCTACAATACCACGTCTGCACAGGAGGAGGCAAGGGGAGCGGCCGTTCGTGTCCAGGACAGGACGGTCACAGCTCCAAGGAGGGTGCGAGGCTGGCTTGTGGTTTCCGTGGGTGGGAGGGTCAGCCGGGAGGCGGGAGCGAGGTGGGGGAAGGGCCAGGGGCTGCTACACAAAATGGCAGAAACAACAACAAGGTATGCAGCAGAGTAAACGGAGGCGCTTTAAATATTTTAAACTCTGTAGCAAGCACAGCCAGGAAGTGCGCGCTAGCGATCTCAAGGACTATGACAATGCAGGCAATATCAATTTTTACACACAGAGCACACAATCGCTACTAGAAGTGAAATAGTTTGCACACAAGCGCTACGATCCGAATTGCAGAGACAGGCGCTACAAAATCAGCGTGATGGTGAAAGGGCAGCAGAGTCAGGCGCTACAATACCACGTCTGCGCAGGAGGAGGCAAGGGGAGCGGCCGTTCGTGTCCAGGACAGGAAGGTCACAGCTCCAAGGAGGGTGCGAGGCTGGCTTGTGGTTTCCGTGGGTGGGAGGGTCAGCCGGGAGGCGGGAGCGAGGTGGGGGAAGGGCCAGGGGCTGCTACACAAAATGGCAGAAACAACAACAAGGTATGCAGCAGAGTAAACGGAGGTCCTTAGCCAAAAAATCAGACAGAGGCAGGGCCGACTCCTCAAAATAGAAAGCTCCCTTACCTTCGCCCATTACATCCATATGGCGAAGTTCAGCGCTAGAATAGCAAAGCAACTGGTGCCCGTTGTCAATGCCCACCTCCCCGAGGCCAGGAGCAGCATGGCTGGCACTAGGCGCGTCTTTAGCGTGGACGGGCGCAGACCGGCTTCCCTTCGGCGCTCCGCCGGCGCCCCGCTGCGCGCTTGAGAATGCATGAGTGTGCATGAGTAATTTGAACAGTGCATATTTGTTTATGTGGAGCCAGTGGAGATCTCTGAGGTGCAAGGAGACGTGGGTGTGTGGAGGGAAGTTGAGTTTGAGTCTGGCCGCTGTATTCTCAATGATCTGGAATCGCTTGATGAGTTGGGCAGTGATTCCAACCTAGGGAACATTTCCATATTCTAGCTTGCTAGTAATGAGTGTTTGGATGATTTTTCTGCAGGTGTTAAGAGAAAGCCACCTAAGATTTTCCTGAGGATCTTGAGGGTATTGAAGCAGTAAGAGGTGACTGAGTTGATTTGGCTGGCTATCAATAGGTTCTCAAGTTCCTAGTTTGGCTGGATGGAGTTGGAATGGGACCAAGTGGAGTGGTTCCAGGTTGTGATGGCCACCAGGCTGAGGACAGTAGAGTTGAGTCCTTTCTGATGAGTGCTACCTCTGTCTTGTCTCAGTTGAGTTTAAGGCAGTTGGATTTCCTCCAGAGGGCAACTTCAGACAAGCTCTCAATAACTTTTGCTTGAGTGTTTGGTGGAGTCCTTGGAGGGGGAGAGGATTCTAAAGGATCACACAATGCTATGTAGTGGGACCGGCAGATATTTAAGACCATGTGGGTGAGTGATTCTCCCTCACTGTTCCACAGATTCCTGACTGGGTTAGGCATTGTATGTGGATCGGATGGGAGAATGTATTAAAAACGGAAAATAGGTTGCGGAAGATGAGGGCAATGTGGTTGCCTATGTTCATGATGGTCTGGATGTTGTCAGTTGTGGTGAGGAGAAGGGTTTTGGGCTACGATTTGGTCTCATGCCTGATTATGATGGATCCATGAGGTGGTTGTAACAGAGCTGGTTTGTTAGTCTCCTGTTGATGAGTTTCTCTGAGACTTTCACTTGGTAGGGTAGCAGTGAGATGGGTCTGTAGTTAGCTAGTGAGGATGGGTCTGCTTTGGGTTTTTTCAGTAGCGGCAAAATGGTGGCATGTTTTCAGGAGTTTGGGAAGGTGGCCCTCATTAGGGAGTAATTGAGGATTCAGATGAGGGCCATGCAGATGAGCTCTAATCCTTTTTTTGGAACGTGAAGTGTGGGCATGGGTACGATGTGGCTTCTCAGTGGGTGTCTCACATGGCAGTGGCAGTTTCTCTGTATGTGATAGTGGGCCTTCAGGTAAGGGGGGTTGCTGGAATGCTGTAGTCATGATGTTCGATGTGTGCCATAGTGGAAGAGGTACGGTGGGTGTGAAGTTGTGGTAGATAGTGATGATTTTGTTACAGAAGAAAAGAGAAAGCTGGAGCACAGCTCCTGCAAAGTGGTGCTGGTGTTGGAACTGGTAGCTGGCATGGTGAATTCCTTTACAATGAAGAAGAGTTCCTTTCAGTTGATGGTGATATTGTGGGAAAGCTGATTTGAAGGTTTGTTTGTTGTTATCATTGGGAGTGAGTCTCCGTCAGTGCTCAAGCTGCTTCAGTGTACTTGGTGTATTAAAGGACATCTTTATACCTGCAAGCTTGTGGTCTGGTTATTGCACTGGTTTTGGTTCTGAGAGGTGTTAAGACATCTGTGCAGGCATTGATTCAGTGATTGAAGTTGTCAGCAGAGGGGTAGCCTGATCAGTAGGAATGAGGGGTTGAGCTTCGGATTTTCCAACAATCACGCTGCCATGTAATGGTAAAATACATTATATGACAAGCAGGGTACAAGAGAGGGGCTAAACAGGCAATGGAAAGGAATATCATTGCAGATTGGTAGGGGTATTAAGTGAGAGCAAACACAGTATTTTGTAAAATAACCCAAAAAATGTAAGACTTTCAAAACAGAGAGGGAGAGAGTATGTATGCATTTTTGTCTGTGTATGTAAAAATTCCTGGTAAAATCTGACAGACACCTCACCATACCCCACTAAAAGCACATAAACTCCAAAATTTACCATTAAATCCATTTGTTCGGGGATGTACCACCCCAAACACCCCCGTGAAGCTACACCCCTGGTTGTCAGTAAAACAGGTGAGGTTGAATATATGTGGCTGACGGTGGTTTTTCAGTTCTGTGAACCAAGTTTGTTCAGAGATAATGTTCCAGTGCAGCACGTGGTCTTGAGGAGGGGTGGTTCAGCATTGGTGGTTGATGTGAACCTCACAGCATATGAGCAAATCATTGATCCAGGTGAGGTGAGTTTGTCCAAGGAGATGTCATTGAAGTTGGTAAATATGGGGCCTAGCAGATGATCGATGATATAGATGAGGTCTTTCAGCGGTTGTAAGAGTCTGAGTGTCTTTACGCTGTCCGCTAGGTTGGTGGTGTCAGGGTCAGTGAGGTCCTCTACGAGGAGAATGGGGTCTCTGAGCAGGATAAAGGAGATGAGAATGAGAAGCTTGATGATGTTTGCAATAGAGATTCTAAATTTGGCTCTCTGCTCAGGTGGTCAGTAGAGCAGACTACTTCCCTGTGTGATGTTTTTGCAGATGTTGAGTTTGAATGCCAGATATTCCAGTTTGTCACAGGCATCAGCTTTAGTGAGGGCACACCAGATGTGTTTTTTGTACATAAATGTGGTTCCACCTCAGGGTTTGCTGTTTCTGTCCTATCGGATGATCTTAAATAACATTGGGCTAGCTGTCACAATTTCGAGTCTAATATAAGTTTGAGATAGGAATCTGTAATGAACAGTTGGTCTGGGAAGGCTCCTGTAGAACAGGGGTCTTCAAACTGTGGGGGGCGACCCCCAGGGGGGGCGTGGAATGACACAAAGGGGATCGTGCCTTCCCAGTCACACTTCTGCCAAGGCCCATAGGACTGCAAGGGCTTCCGCCCCCTCCCTCCCTCGTCGTGTGTCTCAGCCCAGGCTGCTGCAGTGCAGCTCAAGCTGCTGTGGACTTGGCTGGGCAGTGTCTGGAGTAACCCTGGGCGGTGAGCTCCGCTCCGTGGAGTTTGCAGAGTTTCCCGCACTCTGCATTACACGGAGCTCGCAGAGTTCTTAAAAAACCACTTCGCAGAGTTCCGAAAAACTCTGATTAGCGGAGGGGAGTTTTTTTCCCCACTCATGTTCACCAATGTCAAGTTGGCGAGCGTGTGTGAGGAAAATCCACTTCCCAGCAAGATATCTCCTCATTCTCGATCACCATCATCAAGTTGGCGAGCGCAGAAAATAAACCTCCCGGCGAGATTTCTCAACGCTGGGGGGATGGGGGGTCAGGTTTCTCATTGCGAGTGGTTGCGTATGCTCACTACCGCTCGCGGTTGAGAAACTGCCAGTTCGCGTCGAGAAAACTGCTGCTCGAGTAAAAATCTACTTGAGTGGCAGAAAAGATAAACTTGCACTGTGCATGGAGCTGTTTGCAATGATGGCACAGTGCGGACAAGCATCCGGCACTGTGCACTCACTGCAAATGGCATTTTTCTACCGTACGCTGTAGCTCGCGGAGCTCCACGTAGTGCAGCAGAGTTTTTTTAGCACTTTGTGTAGCTTAGCATAGTGCAACTCAGCGAACTCGACCCTGGGTTAGTCTGGAGTCTTACATCCGGCACACCTGAGTTTTTCACATGTCTTTAAAGACCATTTGCATATTTAAATGCCTTCGTAAACAAGTTACTGAGGCTTCGTTTTTTTTCTGGTACCAGTACCCCCTGGTGTCCCACTCCTTTACCTTACATTTGTATTTTACATTTACTGCTGTAGTATGAGAATGCATTTCATGAAAAGGAATATAAAGTAGGGTTGCCAAAAGAAACATGCCTGCATTGTTATTGTTGTTATTGTTATTGTTATTTGTATTTGTATAGCGCAACATTCATCCTGTAAGGATATCACGGAGCTGCAAAAAATAACAGTAAAACCAAGGCAGAAACCTGGGAGCAATTTAATTATTCTGAAGTGGGGAATAGTGCAGTTTTTAGTTTCTTCTTGAAGGTGGGGTAGGAGTCCGTGAGTCTGAGGTTAATCGGAAGTTCATTCCAGCTTTTCGCAGCAATATGTGAAAAGGCATTTCCGCCCATTCTGGAAAGCTTAATCCGAGTAGTGGCAGCTCTGGCAGAGGCTTGTGAGCGTAAGTTCCGCGCTGGGGCATAGAACTTAATTTTATTTCGAAGAATGTAAGGGCCTGTATTGTGAAGCGTTTTATAGGCAATACATAGCATCTTGAACATAGCTCTTTGTCTCATGGGCAGCCAGTGTAAAGCTCTCAGACAACTTGTGGCAGAATCGTACTTTTTTTTGTTGCAAACAGCTTTTGCTGCGGCATTTTGGACCAGTTGTAATTTCCTAAATAAGTAGTCCGACATACCTACAAATAGTGAGTTGCCATAGTCCAGCCTGCTAACTAGTAACGACTGAACTAGGATCTGTCGACATTCAAGTGGGATCCAGGGGAAGACCCTTTTCAATCTTTTTAATATGGCAAATCCTTTTCCACATATTGAGGAGACATGGCTTTTCATTGATAGAGTGGTGTCCATCTGAATTCCTAGATTTCTAGCAGACGATGTGGGGATTGGTGGAGAACCTAAAGAAGTTGGCCACCAGGTGTTGTCCCAGAGCTGTTTGGCCCCGCCAAAGAGTAGGATTTCTGATTTGTCAGCATTCAGTTTTAAATAATGGCCGTGCATCCAGTTGGATAGTTCTGACAAACAGTTATGTAATCTACTTTTGGCGTTGTTATCTCCATTTAGGGTAACCATCAGCTGAGTATCGTCAGCGTAGGAGCAGATATTAATGCCCCATTTCTTGCCAATCAATGCCAAAGAGGAGACATATACATTGAACAATGTTGGACTCAATGTAGCTCCTTGGGGAACTCCATATTTAATCTTACGAGGGGAGGAGGTAAAGTTGCCTAAACAAATAGACTGGGATCTATTGGATAAAAAGGACTCCAGCCAGTTTAGGGCTTTACCTTGTATTCCTTTTGCGGCGAGTATGTGGATAAGCAGTTTATGGGACACGGTATCAAATGCCGCTGATAAATCGAGAAGTATCAGGGCGACCGTTTTGCCTTTATCGACCTGCATGCGAATGTCGTCCATTACAGCTAGTAGCGTTGTTTCTGTGCTATTGTTAGATCTAAAACCTGTTTGGGAAACATCGAGAAGTTTGTTGATCTCTAGATAACTCGACAGTTGTTTAGTTACCAGTCTTTCTAAAACCTTCGATAAAAAGGGGAGCTGTGAGATGGGGTGGTAGTTTGCTGGGTCGTTTATATCCGCACCCGCCTTTTTTAGTAAAGGAATTACTGCCGATTTTTTCCAAATTTCTGGGAAGACAGCTTGCTCCAGAGACTGGTTAAGCACTTTTGTGACTGCGGGGCCAATTATGGGAGTCAGTTGGGAAAAAATAAAGTGTGGGCAAACATCCCATGGCGAGCCAGATTTAATTTCAGACATGGCTTTAGTGACCTCGTCTTCAGAAAATGGGCCAAAGGTAGAGCAGTTGGTTTGCAGAGTAGGGTCAATCCGGTATTCCACAGGAGCCTGTCCGTTGTTTATGAAAGAGGTATGTATTTTATCAATTTTATCACAAAAAAATCACTGATTTTTGTGCAATTCTCTTGTGATGGTGTCAGGTTGGAGGTAAGACAGGGAGGATTACACAGTTCTTTTACAATTTTAAAGAGCTCCTTAGACAAATTTTTGTTCTGTAGAATTTTTTGAGAGAGATAGTCAAAGTTGCTTTGCGTATAGCCGTGTGATAAATTTTCAGCTGAGTTTTATATATGGCTCTATCATCGGTGTTTTTACTTATTCGCCATTTGTGCTCCAGTGAGGTGCATTTTCTTTTTTCGATTTTTAGGTCTGGGCCATACCATTTCTCGGAAGTTTTTGATTTTAATCGATTTGTTACGCGAGTTCGTGAACAGTGGTCAAGTGCTCTCTCTATGTTTTCTCGTAAGAGACAAATTTCTTCTTCGCAAGTCTTTTCAGAGCTAGAAAAAAAGGAAAAATCTTCCTTAAATTTTTCCAAAGAGAATTTACTCCAACATTTAGTGGGGTTGGCCGAGTGGGCTAGCGGTCTATTTGTTTTTAAAGGTAGGTTTATGGTAAAATCTATCCTGTAGTGGTCTGTCCATGTCAAAGGGGATATATCCATAATGTTGGTCCTTGATATGTTTGTAAATAGGAGATCTAACGTGTGTCCCGCTCTATGAGTGGGGCAAGCTATTTTCTGAGATAGTTGTAGGATTTCCATGTCTGTGGTGAGTTGTTTAGTTAATAGATTATCAGCTAAATCGAAATGAACATTGAAGTCCCCAATGACTACAATGTTTTTATGGTTGAGGCAGAATGGAAGGATTTGTTCGAGAAGTTGAGTGCTAAAGTCAGTTGTGCTGTTTGGGGGATTGTAAATGATTGCACATCCAAAAATAACCTGGGTATTGATGGAGATGGAGATGGTTAACACATCGTGTTTACCTAGTTGAGTGACTCTTTCTTGATGACATGAAAAGCTATCTTTAAATATCATGGCCACTCCGCCTCCTCTCTTAATTTGTCTATTTAAATTAATAATTTTGTACCCAGTAGGAAGGGCAGCGGTAATATCCGGAGTATTATGCTGTTTAAAGAGCCTGTAAAGCTCTCCTATTGACACTAAATAGAGTTATAAATAAAAAAGAATGTATTCATTAGTTCTGTGACTTTTCTGTCTTTGTTCTCTCTAATTATCAATCACGGATAATTGAGGCAGCATTGGAACTCAATTAAAAGTGCTTTCTATTTATATTTGCTGTTCTAAGTACGCACAGCTTTAGGTGACTGCTTATTTTTGTACTGTCTGGGCCATCAAAATAATGAGCTAGCAACCCTAACCATAGGACTGGCAGTTTGTTGCAGGAGCAACATAATATTTATTTCCTCCACCCTCGATCCCTTATTAATGCCATAATAGCAATCATTTAACTTATATCTGAAACCCTACGCCGCAGTCAATAACATGCTGAGTTACTTCAAGTGTCTGGGAATGCATCCTGCATTCTGACAACTCACTCCTCATTCTCGGCCTTCACTTTCATGCTCATCCTGCACTCACAGTAATCACAATGCACTCACACTGATAGCCAGGCACTTACATTATTCACCTGCTCACCCTCCACTCACAGTGATCACTCTGCACTCCCAATGCACTTGCACTGTTCACCCTATACTTCACCCTGCAGTCACACAAGCACACTACTCACCCTGCACTCATGTGACACTTCACTCTTGTCTCCCACACAGTGCAGAGGGTTAATGTGCCTGCTACAAAGAACATGTACCATGCAGATCACAGGACTGAGTGTGAGTAAACTATGAATAGCGCTATAAAAAATGAAATATTTGTCAGAAAGGTGCTATAGAGATGAGGTGTATTGTTGGTGAGTGGTAGTGAGGGAATTCATGGTGAAGGAGGAAATGGGGGCACCAAAAAAGACTGTTGCACCATGTGCGACCAGTGTTAGGGCCAGCCCTGGCAGGTAGTGTTATCAGCCCCCTACCCCCCCCCCCCCGAAGTTCAAGTTTAGTGGCTACCCTGCTTCTGCCTATGATTATTATTATTTACATTTGTAGTATGCTACTAACCATCTGCTGCCTGAAGGCAAATGAGAAACACACAGAAGGGGAGGGAGCAAAATGGGGTAACCTACAGAGCATAAAGCCTCTTTTTTATATCTTTCTAAAGGATAATAGATTCTTGGAGGAGCGAAGCAAAGGAGGGTGCAAGTTCCATAACTGCACGGCCTGCATTATGACAGCGAGGCAGACAATTCATGCTTTCCTGAAGTAGGGGACAATAAGCAGAGTGGTACAGGCAGAGAGGAGCATACAGGTCCGACCCAGGGATGAGGAGAAATGTTAAGTGCCGAAGGGAAGTGTGGACATGCAAGAAGTGAGTGTGAGCGAAAGGGGAGGGTTTCTGTTAAACTGTGAGAGAAGATAGCTGAGAGAATATCTAAAAAATATAATTTGATGCAACATGGGTGAGGGACAGCAGCCATAGGGGAAGAGAGGGAGTACTGGGGTGGGTGCTGAGCAGTGAGTAATTTGTAATAAAACATGTGCCAGGACCCTCACCAGTAGGCCACTGCAACTTTAATCACCCACCCATTGCCTTGCCTGCGTGGCCAAGGACAATACCTATGCAACTATAACACTTGTACAAGTGTGACTATTCAGGATATTTCAAGCCCCCAAAGCTATAAGTTCAAGAAGATGTGGAAGAACAAAGGGGAGATGTGAAAGATGAATGGGGGGGACAGGAGAAGTGTAAGACAAAAATAGACAAAACTTTAAACGGAGAGACTTGAGGTGAATGAGAAGTGCTGAGGGGCATGGGAGGTGACGGGGCCAGAGAGGCCATGAGATAAATGAGAGTGACTGTTAGAGATGAGGGCAGTGAAAAGACAGAATGGCAAGAGGTGATTAAAGGTGAAGGGAGAGGTTAAATGGGGAGAGTTCAGAAGTTGTAAAAAGGGATAAAAGAAAATTGCCTGCAAAGTGAGAGAGGGATATGGGGTTGGGAGAAGAGAGGAGACAGGGATGGAAGGGAAAGGGTGAGAGGAAAGAGGCATGGGTAAACTGCTTAACTCTGCACAAGACCGCTAGGGTTTTAAGGAATCTCTGCTGCTCCTGGCAAGGGCCAAGTGAGCTTCTAATGTGTCAGCACGTATTCCTGTGGAGTGGAAGGCCCTTCACAAATGTTGACTAGACTTTCTGATGTTAATTGCTGTATTTTGGTTATAAACTGGTGCTGATGGGGTGACATCTTTCCTCAGTGTTACTGTGTGTAACAAGTGTCAAAATAATGAAGCAATACTATCGCAAAATACGCGGCATCACATAATATTATTTACATTTTCTTCCCACACAATTTAGTCAAGCCTGTCACTTAATTTGGTCCTCACCTGCCTCATAATTCCAGTAGCCCTACCTACAGGTTTAGAAATGTTTGTCAGGAGGGGGTCCTTACCCCTGAAAATGTTGACAGGGGTGTCTTGGTATCCAAAAGATTGAAGACCTCTGGTTTAGGGTAATAAGGGTTGGAGTGAGGTAGTGTCTCATGCTGTGCTGGGATGGTGAACGACCAGGGGTCTGAGTGCTGGCCACGGACTCAGGCCTCTGCATGCAGACAAGCTTGAATTTTCTATGCCTAAAGCACACCAGCGGCAATCCCACTGAGTGCCTCCTCTGTGTGTCCGTGCTGAGGCCGCCATTAAGAAGGAGTGGGAAAGGAAGGAGATCCTGAGAATAGTGGGCCCGCCTGGATGGGGCCAGGAGTACAATGGGAGAGATGTGGGAGGTGATGGTGGGAAGGAGCAGGTGAGAGCATGGAGCGATGGGGAGACCAAGGCAGGAAAAAGCAGCCGCAAAGGGTCACACAAAAAAAGAAAAGAGTGCCAGAGGTGGGGCAAAGGGAACAGAAGAGCAGCAAAAGTACTCAAAAAAAGGAAAAGGAATAGCCAAAAAGTGTGAGAGTAGACAAGTGAAAAAACGTCAAAAAGTGCTCAAAGAAAGGAAAATGATGGGCAATATGTGTGAGATTGGGGGAGGAGAGCAAAAAAAACAGAAAAAATGGCTCACAGAAAGAAAACTGGCAAAACAGAGGAGAGAGGTGAGAGAGGAAGAAGGGTGAAAGAAAAGAACAGACAGGGTGGCAGTAACGGGCCAAAGAGAGCAAAAAAGGTAGAGAAAAAAGAAAAGAAAGAGAAAAGTGATAAAAAGTGAAGAAAGGCAGCAAGTGAAAGAGTGATCAGAGGGCTACTGGGCTTCCACAGCAGATTAGCAGCAATGTGTTGCCTGAAAGGGCTGGGCCAGGTCGGAGGGACAAGGCAACCAGGTAAGGAGGTCAGGCAGGGCCAGGCAACATATGTGTAAGCTCTTTGCCTTAAATTAGTTGAAAGTGCACCAGCCTATTCTAAATTGAGCTCTTCCTGCTGCAACAAATTCCAGGTACTCCAACATCTCTAGATAGACTGTAGAGTCAGACTTTTGACTCAGTCTTCAATGTCCAATGCCGAAGGTTCTTCTTTCCCAGAAGTAGGTCAAAACTGCACTGACATTAGCAGTGACAACGATCCAGTTTAATGGCCTTGCTTCAATGTCAATGTTTTTTGTCATGGGTTGATCAAAGGGGGTGGGACGTCCTTCAATACCTCCTCTACCCATACCCTTCTTGGTCAGGGAATTTATACATTTATACATTCTGCCTGTGCAAACTTTGCTTTGTCACAGCGTTTCTGTGTAGGATGGAGACAAACTCTGTATGACTTCATCGTTAAGGAGTACATGCGCCTTCTGGAAGGAACTCTGGGGCATATTATCAAGGGGGTTTATCTCCGCTTTTTTGGCTTTAAAAGCCAAGAAAGCGGAGATAAAATTATCTCCCTATTACCTAGCTGTCGCTAACACCAGTTAGCGACAGCTAGTAGAAGATAGCGACTATCTTGGGCCCCACTTTGCATGTCAGTGATATTTATCACTAATGACATGCAAAGTGGGCGTGCCAAGATGTTAGCGACTGGAAACAGTCGCTAACATCGCTATCTCCTATTACCAACTTTTGGAGATATTCGCGCTAAGCGCGAATATCTCCAAAAGCTAACACCTGCCCTGAGCAGTTCTTAGCCATGTTATCCAATGGAAGGTGAATAACATGGCTAAGAGCATTAGCTCGCTAATGCATGAATATCGCTGACTTTTCAGCGATATTCATGCATTGCGGCCGATTTGTATCGCATTTGCGATAAACCTTGGTAATACCAAGGTTTATCTGCGATAAAAATCGCCGCTGCTCGGCGATAATTTGTTCAAGCTAACCAAGCAATAGCGATAATTATCGCTATTGCTTGGTAATATGCCCCTTTATTCTTGATCTATTCTTAGGGTTTCGTGCAACACCCTATTTCCGCTCCACTACCTAATTTTCACACAAGAAAAGCACTGATACTCTAGAATGGATAACTGCAAGCATTAGGCCTTCACCGTAAATAATGTGACAACACTGTTATTAGATATTAACAGGCATTCAAAATTTTAGTGCAAGCCCTAATATGCCCAGTTTTGCAGAGTATTTTTGCTGGTACTAACACCTGGTGATATTTGCACACAATATGTATATAGCTCGGAATCGCATGGGACCATTGATTTTAAGGTGTAGGGAGGGCTTATGCTCTGCTGCAAATTTCATTGCAAAATCTCTAAACTATGAGTACCTCTCTGACGATCTGTCCTGAGCAATCTCCCTTGAAGTAATTGCCATCCTTTTTGCCAGACTGGGAATTTAAAGGAGACACTGTATATGGTGGAAGCTTTGGTCTTCTGGACCCGTGATGTTCAGTCTGCCGAAGCTAAAGCTGCATGTAGATAGGTGTGGTATCGGGTTGAAATTCTTGTGAGGATTATGTAGAACATGTTGATGGAATGGGCATTGTGTGATGTGGCAGGAAAGAGGCAATATAGGTGAACACTCTTCTTCTGCCAAATTTACAGAAAGTGATGGGATTTAATAGGGGATGCTACTTGCTTTTCAAAAATGTATTGAATTGGATGATGAGTTAACACTTTGTGCAGCATTTAAAACACCTGAAGGCATGTTCTGGTATTCTAGAATGCCTTTTGGGCTGGCGAGTGCTTCAGCAGTGTTCCAGAGAGGGATGACAATTATTCCTCTAGGGATACATGGTGCTAAGGTGTTCCAAGAAAACATTCTAATTTTTGGTGTATTTGGAAAACAGGACGTAGAGTATCTCGGCCATGTAATATCTAAGGAAAGGATTAGACCAAAAATCAGCCGTTTGGAAGCAATTATGGCTCCACCAGAACCTTGGAATAAAGAACAGTTGATGTTATTTTTAGGTCTCACAGAAATGTATTCACGTTTCGTGGAGAACTATGCATCTAAAGTGGAACCTTTATGAATATTACAAAAAAATGTGTCATTTATATGGGCGGAGAAACAAGTTACATGTTTTAAGGGAGTGCAAAAAGAGACTTCTGTAGCTCCATGTTTGAGATTGATTGTGAGGGAGGCAGTGATGGTCTGGAATGGACGCTATGCTGGTCCCTTGTGTCCGGGATTGTAAAGCGTGTAGTACTAGTGATAAGGTGGCTAAACCTTTGAGCGTGCCTTTGACTATGATAGAGTTACCGGAGGGGCTATGGCAAATGTTAGCTATTGATTTTATGGGTCCTTTTGCTACACTTTCAGCTAAGGAAAATTATGCCATTGTACTAATTGATTATTACTCCAAGTGGCTATTGCTAAGAATGGTGAGTAGTGAAACTACTGAGGTTGAAATTTATATTTCTGGAGGAGGTGTTGTGCTGGAAGGTGTTCAGGAAGTAATAGTTCCTGATAATGGTAAGCAATTGATATCTGATATGATACAAAGATTTTTGTTAGGAATGGTATTAAGCATGTGAGTACATTATTGTATCACCCAGAAGGAAATGGCCAGGTGGAACTCTTCAATAGGGTGGTTAAGGAGGCTATTCAATTAGCTCTGGCTGCAGATATGCCTTGGAAGAAAGCGTTGCAGGAGAAGGTTGTTGGCTCATTGTGTAACACCACATTCTATGACTTGTAAAATACCATTCGAAGTGTCGAGGAGAAGGAAGCTGTCCACTAAGGTGGTTCCTTGGTGGTTGAGGAGGAGGAATGAAGGGAGTAGCGGTGTGGAGCATGATGAGGTTATGCGGTCAAGGGTTAAAGAGTTTCAGGTGCATAGTCTGTCCTCACGGAGTCATAGCAATTGTCCGCCTATGGTAAAGGTGGGGCAATTTATTTGTGTGAAAAATACTAGAGGGGTGGTGAAGGAAGCTGCGTGTTGGTCAGGGCCACTGAGGGTGAGGAAGGTGTTGAGTAAAGCCGTGAAGTTGAAGGATGGTAGGCAGTGGAATTTACATCGTATACTTTTGTGCAGTGTGCAGGAGAATATGACTAGCAAGAACGGTGTGAGTGAAGATGAATGTAGTGATAATGTTTCGGGTAGGGAAGGAGTGGTGGAGGCATGTAGTGGAAGGGAGGAAGTAACGAGGGGTAATTGTGTTGGAAATGAGTGTGCTGTACGATGTGGTGGAAGAATGAGGACACTTCCAGGTTTGCTGATTATCATTTGGGGTAAATACTTTTGTTACATGTATGTTCTTGTGCATTTTCTTTTCACAATTCAACTTGTAGTGTGTACATAGGTGTTAGTATGTTATGGTTTCGGTCTTATGGGGGAAAATGTGTGCTATAGGGTTGGAATCGCTATGAGGGGTGTGTAGAATGTGTTGAGGAATTGGGCATTGTGTGATGTGGGAGGATTCCATGTTGGACGGTTGGGAACATTTCTATGTAAGGCATCACCTGTTGCTGGTACTGCTCAGTGTGCTTATGCATAAATTACATTAAAATAAGTATTTCTACTTCTCAGTGTGGACTTTTCGCAATAGGGAAGGTATTATTTTCTCTAAAACAACTTCTGGGTGATTGATGAGGTCTCCTTTATGAGAAAATATCAGTAGTGACAGGTCTATCATTTAACCCTCACAAATATGGATCCAGGAAATGTACCAGCAAACATGAGGGCACATTTCCAGGGCTCAATCAAGCCTGTTAATGCACTATGAGTACTTTCTCAACGTCTCTGATGTTTTCAGGATTTGTTTTGTGGAAGATCAAAATGGTTTCCTGGTTTCTGTGGAGGCCACGCACAAACGTCACACTGGTAGGATGACCACACTCTCAATTAGGTGATTGACGCGACAACGCTACTTCAATTGCCATCATTGGCACCAAACGACGATTCTGGAGGTTGAGGGGATGGTGATTGCACCCTTGGGTGCACAGCATTCATTGGCTCTCAAAGTGAGTCAGGGCAAAGAAGAGAAGGATTTCGGACCTGGCACTTGTTGTTTTGTCGACTGTCCTGTTATCACTGTCAGCTAAAAGAGGTCAATAGACCAGTTTCTGCAAATAGTACAAATCCCAGCACAAAAGGGTCAGTGAACCGGAAGAGGTGTTACTGGTGCGTGCGCACCTCACTCTCTGCTGCACTGAGGGTAGGGGTGGGGGAAAGAGAAGACGGTAACAATTAAACATTATTCTGGTCCTATATCAGAATATCGTCATCATACATATCGTCTGACATGAATATTGACTGCTAGATATTCTTTAGAAAAATGTCTTCCTATTGGGTATGAAATTTCCAACTGGGTGACGATACAATGAAAAGGGAATTCTGGACAAACATTTATGTCAGGCGATATTCTGAGTACTGCTATTCTGGTACCACACAGAAAAGGTCTGGTTTCTCCTTATCTTCAAAGCCCTCTTTTTGTTGAAAATGTCACTCCCACAACCATGGATAAACACATGAAATCCACTAGTTGTGAGTTTCAAATGGGATCACTTATTGCATGTTATCCATTCATTTGCTTTTGTAATCAACGTACTGAAGTGTTTTCTTTTTTCTTTTTTAAGAGTTAAAACATAGAAGAGCATTAAACGCAACAAGATTTTAATAAATGTGGGCATATGCAATAAACAAGACCACTCAGGCGGACATGTACCCCTTTTAGAGTTAGGTGTGCTCTGTACCCTGATGGTGGCAGGTGTGAGTATTGGAGGGCTACTCCGCTTTTCTTCTTCCAAGCTGAACACATTGAGCACTGCCCAGATGAACAAAGTAACACAGATTTGTTACAGCGCTTTAAAACTGCGAAAAAACTGTGAAATATACACTGCATAAAACCAGAATTTATTATTAGATATAGTAACTGTTAGGAAAGTGACAACCCAATGAATTCGCACACTTAGGCACAGCAAATCATGTGCACAGATGGTTTGGTGCGGAATGTGTGAACGCGTGAAGTGACAAGCAAGTGTAAAAAAATTCAAACAACTGAGATTTGTAAAATGTTCAGACTGAAATGGCACCAAGACCGTTCCACAAGAAGTCTGTTTTCAGAGTGGGTGAGAGATGCATGTCCCTTCCTCATCGTGGCTATAGCAACGCCTTGCTGCAAAGACAGTCAGGAGTCAGATAGGTCCTGGTGAGAGTAACTTCGAGCCTGAAATAACTTGAATAACCTAAGTATGACAGGATAGTAGCTGAGTGCAGCTGAATGCAAAGCAAGGGCGTCTTTTAAACCCTATCATGTGCCCTGCCTGCCTGCTATTTCAGCACAGGTATTGGCCTCTGCCCCCACTGGTGGGGGACCACCTGCCAGATTTTGAGATCACTGGCTTGCTAAAAAGGGGTCTCTGTGCCTTCAGTGTATCTGCCAGCATAGGAGCCTCAGATGAATCCTTAGCAGGAACCTCTGTGTTTTTGCCCACCCAATATTAATGTTTGTTTTACACAAACTCCCAAAGCAGGAGTTTGGGTAAATCACAAATTCATTGAACATAACGTACAAGGAGTTTCATCCCATGGATTCTGTACCTTTACAAACTTTCCTGCCCAGATCCACCATGCCTGGTAAGGAGGACCAGAGCAGGGAAATGAGTGATGGTCTCCTTGACTTAAATAGGGTCAGGCAGCTGTCACTTTCACCTGGCGGCCCATCAGTGGGTGGATAGTCATGCCAGTGGTTTCTGGCACCTGTGTCACCTGTGTTAACTGAAGCTGCGCTTTAGAAACCCCAAGGTTTACCAACCTTTAAATGGGGTGGGCTAGTGGGGCTTTCATCATTTCTATGTGCACCTGTGTTAGCTGAAGCTGCACTTTAGAAACCCCCAAGGCTTGCCAACCTTTAAATGGGGTGGGCTAGTGGAGCTTTCAACATTTGCATGAGCACCTGTGTTAGCTGAAGCTGCACTTTAGAAACCCCAAGGTTTGCCAACCTTTAAATGGGGTGGGCTAGTGGGGCTTTCATCATTTCCACGTGGATTCCTTACATCTGTATAGAAACCAAGATTTCCCCTTGGTAATGGATAAGAATAAAGTAGTACAACACACTCATCTACCATTCACACAGGTGATATGACAGGTGAGTAATTGGTCTGCTTATAGGAGAATATGCTCTAGATAATATGCCACCAAGCCAAAAATAGAGCTCAAGGATTATTTATTATACATCATAAAAACTAAAAAAGCCTCAAGTGACAAATCTTCTTATGGGACAAACAGAGGAACATTTACCCGTATAAACACACAAAATGTCAAATGCATATATCACACACAGTTTTTAATCAAAATAATATACAATCAATATTAAAATCCAGCAAAAATTGCCACAATCAAAATAATATTCATAAAAACACAAGAATACAATGAACGCAGGGGACCCTATCTACACAGTTGCACACTGACTGTTGTATATATTGATCCTGATGGTGGGCACACTCAGTGTTCTTTTAATACCCCTCACACACCAAAAGGACCCTTGGTGTCATGCTTCATCATAAATAAAATTAGGTACACATTAGTTTCGGAAAGCCGAATTGACCAATTTATGTCTATTACGACGTATTATTGATGTGAGTAAGGCGGGGATTGTGCAGCCCCGTCCTGAAGAAGATGCTATGCATTGAAACTTGTTGACACACTCATGAGGTGTTGTATATTATCATACATATACACCTCAACACCCCTTAATTAACAGAGCCAGCACGGAAGCCCATTAAAATTTACTAGACTTCACGTGCCAGGCCCTTTTTAAAGTTTTTTCACCATCTATCACTTCAAACCCACCACTCACTTAACAAACATAACCCCTCTGCACACCACACTTAGTCATCAATCTAAGTGCTCCCACGTATTTTGTTGGTTAGCAGCACGCCGCATCCTGTAGATGGGTGCGAAGACCCCAATGATGAAGCATGACACAAAGGATCATTTTGGTGTGTGAGGGGTATTAAAAGAACACTGAGTGCTCCCCACCATTGTGGTGACTACTCTAGTAAACATTCCTTTTGTGGATTCTTTCTGTTTTTGTAAATTGTATTTGGGGAGACCAAATCCACCCTGTATCTCTCCTCTCCCTTTTCGTTGTAATTAGTATATATTGATCCAACACTGAGCATCCAATTCGAATTCTGGTAGGTATTATAAATTTGTTCCTTTCCAACAATTCTGGTGGTTGGATTCAAAGTCTTATTCCACAGACTTATTGGAAAGGACTTTGAGATAGAACTTTTATCTTTGGGTTTAATACTCTGCCCATCTAATAATTTTAATTATAGACAAAGTCGAATTGATTTATTTTACTTTACACGTAAATTGCATATTAAGAAGTGGTATGCAACTCAGGCATTAACAAATGTGGGAATTAGCAAAGAATGTCCAAGTGCTATAATCATTAGCGATGTAGAATTGCTCCACACAATCAATGTACTAGCAGATGAAAGGGAGGTTGAGAACGATCCCTTCATCAATTTGATAAATGAAAATGTTCCCCGTGACCTTTCCCCTTGACCTAAGTGCTCGAAGTGAATTTAGGCCCAAGTCCATTTTTCTTCCTCAAGTTAAAAACGAAGCAATTGATGTTTTTGAGAAAGGTGTCCTTCACGAATTTGTCAAAACCTTCTAAGAAAAAATGGTATGGGTGGAAGAACATCACAAAAGAACTGAGTAAGGCTATTGATGATTTGAAGAATGACAACACGATACTGAGTAAGGCTATTGATGATTTGAAGAATGACAACACGATAGTCATTAAAAAATCAGATAAAGGAGGGAACGTAGTGGTGCAATCTAGACAGAAATACATTGAAGAAGGCATGAGACAAAGCTCTGTGAAAGAAAACTATAATAGGAGTAACAGAATGGAATATGAACACTCCATTAAAGTTTTTCAAATGACCCTAGCAGAATGGAAAGATAAGGGTTCGATAAAACAAGAGGAGTACAATTTTTTGTTTTGAAAATTACCAGCTTTGTATTTTCTACCCAAAATCCACAAAGACCTGCAAAATCCTTCTGAGCGACCGATTATCTCATCCAGGGGGAGCTGTATGGAAAATGCCTCAAGGTATGTGGATTTTTTCTTACAGACACATGTAAAGAAGCTTCCATCTTATGTGAAGGATACGGGAGACTTCCTCAGATGTTATAGACACATGTAAAGAAGCTTCCATCTTATGTGAAGGATATGGGAGACTTCCTCGGATGTTTTGACAACCTAGAGTGAAAAAGTAATTATTCATTATTATTGCTTGATGTAATAGGTCTTTACACCTGCATCCCCCATGACTTAGGGTTAAAAGCTTTCAGATACGTTTTGAATGAAAGATCAATCTCATTTCTGTTTCATACAGAAATGTTAATGGAGATGATGACATTTTGTCTCAAACAGAGCTTTTTAAAGTATAATCTTTAAACAGACCCTCGGAACATCAATGGGGACCTGCTTTGCTCCTTGTTTTGCGGGTCTCTACCTAGGGTACTGCGTAGAGAAGGTAGTAAGAGAGCTAGACACCGTCAAAGACAAGGTAGCAGTATTGGTTCATTATATAGACAATATATTTTGTGTATGGAAGGGAGATGAGAGAGAAGCAAATTAATTTGGGAGAACTCTTAATGTGAACAGTTTCAATCTCCAGTGCACTAGCAGTGGTCGAGAGAGAGAGTCTAGAATTTCTTGATCTGTCACTTACCATCCAAGAAGACTGCTTAAAAATCTCACTCTTTAGAAAAGTGACAGCAGGCAACAACCCCCTCCATGCCAGCAGTTGTCATCCTAGCCCCCTGCTAAGTAGCATCCCTTTGGGCGAATTGTTGCCAGCAAAGCGCAATTGTAGTATGCAGGAGAGCTATAACATTGAGGAACACGTGATGACTGCGAGATTTTTGGAGAGAGGGTACTCAAGATCAATTATTAACAAAGCAAAAGCTGAAGTTGGCAAAAGAAGTAGAACCTCAGTGTTAGTGTTGAAAGAACAAAGCAAAAGTGGGCCGAAAGACAAAATCAGGTTCATCACCACGTACCACAGGCAGGCACATGAGGTACAAAAAGGTCTTAGTAAATTTTGGCCAGTCCTACAGATTGACAAAGACTTAGCTGAAAGTGTTGAGAGTTTCTCACAGATAACATTCAGGAAAACAAAATCATTAAAAGACACATTGTGTAAAGCTGTTGAACCAAGTGCCATGAGAATCACAGGTGTACAGGGATTTTACACTTGTCGAAAGTGTAAATCGTGTAAGCACATTAAAAATCGGAAGGAATGCAAATCATCTCCAGACTGTCAGCCGTACACAATCACAAACATACACCATGCAACACTGAGTTTGCAGTTTATGCCTTGTTCTGCCCTTGTCAAAAAACCATACTCAAGGCCAAGATCAGGGTGTTGGAACATTTGCGCGCCATTAAACATGGAGATAAACAATACCCAGTGGCGTGACATTTCCAAACACATCACTCTCAGAACAGTGATCTTTTGAGTTTTGTGTGCTAGATACAGTCAAAATCAATGAGAGAGGTGGAAATAGAGTGCAAGATCTGTGGCGTCTTGAGTCGAGGGTTAATAATTCAATACAGAACTCTAGCACCGATTGGCCATAACTGTGATGAAGAACTAGCAGTTCATTTAGGTTTAGATTTATGAAACTATATCTCTGGATTGTCTTTGGTTACAAGATACAGTATTATCATTGTTTTTAACATAAGAGTGACAGTACCTCTGTTAGAGCGCTGTTTTTAAATTATTGCACTGTGGGGTTTGGTACTAAGGTTTAATTTTTGGGAAACTAATCTAATTATAATTGTTGTTATTTATTTAATTACAGAGGATGTGTTTGAAGTCGCTGAGAAGAATGCTAAAGAACGAAAATATCTACCTTGCGATTAGGGCAGAATTGTATTACGTTTATAATGTTAGTTAATGAATACACTCCAGCGTGTGACAAGCTCGCCTGGAGACTGGGTGTTATTTCCCGCATTGCATGATTACACAACATGTAAAGAGCTTTCCGTTGTGCCCACTGGGGCAAAATCTGAATTGACTGCCACGATTTGAGTGTTATTTTCGCAACTTTGTTTTAATACGCACTTTAAGTCATGAGCAGGAGAATTAAGAATATGCATTTGCAGGAGTCCTTGTCTCTCAGACACAATTGCATGAATGTCTGTTTACAATGGTAACCATTCTGTGACCATGCTGCGTATTCATTGGTTTACACCTTTATTTGTGCATACAGAGAGATGATATGCATTTCATGAGCGAAACGCTTGATAGTGACGAATTGAATCGCAAGAATGGTAAATTAATTATGCCTAAGTGACTTTTAGAACACATTATTATTGGTATTTTTCACTTTAACTTTTTTGAGTCTAGCGATTCAGCGTGAGTGTAACGCTAAATCTTGAAGTCTGTTTTCCTTTTCCTTTGACGTCATATCACATGATTATTTATTGTCAGGTAGTAGTAACCACACTACTCGTGATCAACTGAGTGTTTCCAGAAACGTGTAGAGTTGGTCTGCCTTTACTGAAATATATATAGCATTTTGTGTCTGCGGTTTGCTGATTATCTTCAACAAGGAGTTACAGCATTTCTATGTATATATATATATATATATATATATATATATATATATATATATATATATATATATATGGGAGTGGGTGTGTATAAACACATACACACACACACACACATATATATATATATATATATATATACACATATACAAATATATATATATATATATATATATATATATACACATATATACATATATATATATATATATATATACTAGCAGCCCGTCCCAGACGTTGTCCGGGAGCAATTAGGCTTCAGGGCCCCCGCCCGCCCCGACGTTGTCCGTGGGTCCCCCGGAGCCTTCCTCCATATATTGCAGTATTATACCTCTATGTTTACTTTGTACGCTTTTGTAACCTGCACACATAACTTTTTCATCCTGTAATGCACCGCTTGGCTCACTTTTTTAATGCTCAGTTTGCTTCCTCTTGCTACCTGCACACGTCACTTTTTCCTCCTATACCTCTATGTTTACTTTCTATGCTTTTGTAACCTGCACACATAACTTTTTCCTCCTGAAATGCACTGTTTGGCTCACTTTTTTAATGCTCTGTTTGCTTCCTCTTGCTACCTGCACACGTCACTTTTTCCTCCTATACCTCTATGTTTACTGTCTACGCTTTTGTAACCTGCACACGTAACTTTTTCCTCCTGTAATGCACCGTTTGGCTCACTTTTGTGATGCTCCGTTTGATTCCTCTTGCTCACGATGTACGCTTTTGTAACCTGCATACATAACTTTTTCCTCTTGTAATGCACCGTTTGGCTCACTTTTGTAATGCTCCGTTTGCTTCCTCTTGCTCACGATTTTCATTTTTGCTTCATTTTTCCGCCGCTCACCGCTCCTAAATAAATAAATAAATATCCTACCTCATCCGCCGCTCACCGCTCCTCCATGCCTGTCCGCCTCTCCTCACCGCCTGTCCGCCGCTCCTCACCGCCTGTCCGCTGCCTCTCACTGCCTGTCCGCCGCTCCTCACCGCCTGTCCGCCGCTCCTCACCGCTCCTCCCCGCACCATGTCCGCTGGTCCTCCTCGCACTCCTGGATGCCACTCCTCCCCGCGCTCCTCACATCGGGCACGCACGTCGCGGCCGGCGCTTCTTCCAAGTGACTACTTTTTATTTTTCGGTAAATTTTTTAAATAACGTATATGTATTACGTTTATATAGCCTATGTCCATCTGCACACCCTGACAATTACAACGATGTATCGGGTGTGCGGATTGGCGCTGTGGTTCCCGAGTTTACCCGCTTCAAAGGTTCAAAGTTCTTCCTTTATAAAAGTAGTATAGATATATATACTACTCTGCTGCTACCTGACGGAGGAGGACGTTGTATTGCATGCTGTTCTAGGAACCAGGGGATGCTTTAGCTCACTTTATTAAGAGTGCCCAAGCAGGAGGATTAATATACATTTCCCCTACAACAAGCTAACAATAATAGATAGTCAGACAGAACCTTCATCCCATGCCTACTACCCTGGTTCCAGCTCTATTTGGACTATCATCCATATGTTGATGAGAAGCATATGCACAATATTGAAATACCTTTCTAAGAGTGTATTGGCAGAACGTGACTACAAATAGATATATACCGCCTAATAACAAGAACGGCTCGGACAGACCAGATTCCTCCACAGAGAACTATTTGTTGAACAGGATGCCCCTTTGAGCACAGTAAAAGGTTACAGATATATCCACGTACCCAAATAACCACGGGAGAAGATATAAGGACACTATCTTATCTTTTATTTTGCCCTGAAGAAGTCCCAAGAGGACGAAACACGTCGGCTGTAGCTCCTGTGTGTGTTTTTTCACTCTCAACTGAACTTAATAAAAGAACTCTTAAAGAACACAAGTAACAACTAATGTGATTATTGCTGTTAACCTCATCAAAGTTATCAGTTTTTGCAAATTCTGAAGTGGTGCACCTTGACCTTGTTTAAAGTTATTCAACTATTATATTCTGCCCTTTCCACTTCCATTTGGGTTAACGGTTCTCAATCTAACTACATTTCTCTCCATAGAGGTACCAGGCAGGGGTCCACTCTTCCCCTTTTCTCTTTATCCTTGCATTAGAACCTTTTCTGGAAAAAATGAGGCGCTCCTCTTCTTACACTGGTTTTAAATTTCAGACTATTGATATTAAATATACTGCCAACGCTGATGATATTCTTCTAAATATTTCTAACCCTTCTACTTCCCTGCCTTCCCTCTTTTCCTTACTTAACGAATATTCTTTAGGTTCTGGCTACAAGCTAAATATTGATACATCTGAAGCTCTACCTTTAAATACATTTTGCCTCTCTTACATGTTTCAAGGTTCGGGTTTTCAATGGAATCCTAAAAATATTAAATGTTTAGGTGTTCTTTATGCCAACACTATTAGAGAAACCATTAGCATTAATCATGCTGATATACTGAAAAATCTTTCTAATCTTATTGATGGGTGGTCCCCCCTTTTCTTATCCTGGTGGGGTAGACTTTTAACTATTAAAATGATGCTCCTCCCCATCGTCAACTTTTACTAGCAGCAGAAAGAGCACAAGTGCAGATTATATAATATAGAAGAATTCAAAGTTTACGAAGAACAAAATGATTTCTGCACTTAGAGGTAATTGAATGAAAGGCTCTTCGAGCTGGGTGGTTGTAGGCAACGTTTTGACCCATATCTTAGTAAGGGGTCATTATCAGGACAAGGGTGAAGATGCATGGGGCATAATTGTTAAAACAAATGCTGTAAAATTGTCTAAAGGTACAGTAAGTGCCCACTGAAAGCCCGTAGATGCCCTCTGACAGCCAAACAATTTTGTAGGCGGCAGAGGTATAAAATTCCAATATGTATGTAAGGAAGTTAAAATAAAGTGCCAACATCTTTCAATATGTACTGCAAACTGTTACGAAATCGGCCGCCCACATATTCAAACAACAACAAGGAGCAGCCACAGCAGTGGTGTTAAAAAATGCATTTGGCCATTTTAGCTAAAAGATAATATTCCTTTAAGCAATGCAACGCATGATATTTATGAGTTTCAAGAGATGCCAAAGTGCATCAAACTGTCATCTAGATAGACAATACAAACCACATCTGAGAAACCCCTCATTACCTCATCGGTAGAATGATGAAAGTTGCAGGAGCTCTGTAGAGACTGAAAGGTATGACATGATAATCAAGCTATCCAGACTTAGTACATAAAGCAGTTTACCACTCATCACTCTCTCGCCCTCTCTGACTCTGACTAGATGATAAGTGCCTTGTAAATCCAACTTAATGAATAGTGTCACATTTCTGATCTTATCTAATAAGTCAGATATCAAGAGTTAACAGTTCTTCACAGTAATTCTTTTGAGTGCCCGCTTATCTATACGCACCCCAAACTCACCCCAGGCAACACAAAAGAATGGCGAACATGCTGGAGTCTGTGAGGGTCTAAGTCAAATTACTTTTTACTAGCTACTGTCTTTGATATTCAATCTCTGACGCTGTGAGAGCATACACTAGGCTACAAGTAATTTGTAGGTCTTGGTTGCAAACCTAACTTGTAATCATAACTTCTTTGCAGAGGTTATTCATTTGCCTTTTTATTGTCAAAACCCTCACTAAATTGTTGGCGACACGCTGGTAAAGAAATAGTTGGCAAAATGCCAACTCCTACAAGAGCGTTGGAAGCATAATTTTATCTTGATAGACATTAAACCAATGAACAATTTTAAAAATAATCAGAATTCAACTGTTACATCCTGGGAGCCCACTCAATGAAAGAATGTTGCAGTCTTAACTAGTGCATACCCAACATCTCTTTAACCCCTTCGCTGCTGATGACGAGCTCAGCTCGTCATCAGCCACGGTGGTCATGTGCGGATGACGAGCAGAGCTCGTCATGTAACACAGGTTTTTGTAAATTGCCGCACAGCGGAAAAATTACCGCCGCAGCAATGTGGTTAAAAATGTGCAACATCTATGAGATTAAATTAAATCTTTATTGATTATTACCAAAAGAAAACATTGAAATCATATATACATGACACTTAACTAATCCTAAGGATACATTGAAACCCTCTATTGCCTTAGCACCCTCAGAAATCGATTTCTTATTAACTAAATTTTGTAATGATTGTGCAAAGTTAATATCCATACAGTTGCCAGGATCTCCAAAATGTAAAAGTCTTGACTAGGGGTATGCAACATCTGTGCAATTTGCTTTCATACAGTTATGTGAAATTTTGGGGAAATTATGTGAAATGCGAATCCGTCATTTAGCACCAGATTTTAGCGTGAAAATTGTCCTAATGTCTATTTAATATTTCACAGTAAAAATATTACCCGCAATAAACTAGTAGCTTGAGCACCAACCACTGGTAATATAGCTGTTCACATTATGCTTGAGCATTTGCTGCAAAATGTTGCCACAACAGCACATAATTGCACACCATGACATAATGGCTTAATTTGAAGAATTTTGCTTGATAAGCACATAAGGAAATTTCTGAAACAATGCAAATTAGGCAGACATAATTTGCATTTCACTCAGGCCGAACCCTGATGCCATCTTTTCCCAACCTTTAGACAAATTTATTTTCATAGGAATTATCACATATGCCAAATATGGCTACACAGTTTTCACATCTGATAACTGATTAAAGTTCCTCATTCGACAAAATATTTATTTTCATTTTTGAGGACTGTGGTCTTTGAATTTGAATTTAATTTTGAATTTAAAAATACTTATAGAGCGCACGTACACTGAGTCAGTTTCATGGCGCTGGTGAGGTCCCTGAGTGAGAGTAATAGGAGAGCTAGGTACCAAAGGCCTGCTGGAATAATAACGTTTTTAGTGACCTCCGAAACTCCATGTAGGAGGAAGAGAGTCTTAAAGGTAAGGGGAGATCATTCCAAAAGGTGGGTGCAAGCACAGCAAACTTCTGCCCCCCTGCCCGCTTCTTTTTGAACCGGGGCGTAGTTAATAAGGCTAGGCTAGAGGAGCGGAGGTCCCTAGAAGGAACATAGGGAGAGATTGCCGAGTTGATAAAAGCAGGGGCTGTGCCTGCTCTTGCTTGAAAGGTCAAGCACCCTAACTTGAACCTGGCTCGTTGTTTTATTGGGAGCCAATGTAGGCTCCTAAGCAAAGGGGTCGAATGGTGGGACTTAGACAGGCCGAAGACCAGGCGAGCAGCCTGATTTTGTACTAACTGTAGGCGCTGTAAAGCATAAGCAGGAGCTCCGTTATAAATGATGTTGCCATAGTCAATCTTTGACAGGACCATGGCCATAAGGATCAGCTTTAGTGCAGAGGTGGAAAAGAATCTGGCAACTTTCCGAATACCTCGTAGTGTGAAAAAGCAAGAGGAAACCACCGAGTTAATGTGTGAATGGAGGGTTAATTGGTTATTGAGCATAATCCCAAGGGTTTTAACTGAACAAGAAGGGAGAGGAGGGGGTCCAAGTGACGGGGGCCAGAAAGAAGGGGACCAGGGATTGGCAGCACCGCCCGTCGCTACCAGTTCTGTTTTATCCGGGTTAAGTTTTAACTGATTGATGTTCATCCAGTCTCGGATAAATAGCATGACGGACTGGAAACTGCCAATCCCTGAAGGGGAAGAAAGATCAAAAATGAGTTGAAGATCATCTGCATAGTTATATACAGTGACCTCCATATTCTGTAAAGCAAATACCAGTGGGAAAACATAAAGATTGAAAAGTAAAGGGGAGAGAGCAGACCCCTGGGGAACACCACAGTTGACATTACGCGGGGGGGCCGAGAAGGTGCCAAGATGGACTGTCTGAGTGCGGTCCTTCAGGAAAGATTCGACCCAGGCTAATGCTAGCCCCCCTATCCCTGCCGCCCTGACACGTGATAACAGAATGTCGTGGTCCACAGTGTCAAAGGCGGCGGATAAGTCCAATAGGACCAGAATCTTGGGGGAGTTGGTGTCGAGTCCTTCTCTGAGTTGGTCCATGACCGAAATCACCACCTTCTCGGTTGAATGTCGTGGTCGGAAGCCGGCTTGACATGGGGCCAGATAATTGCTGTCCTCAATGAAAGTGCTCAGAATTTGAGACACATGTGCCTCCGCCACCTTACCCAGGTAAGGGAGCAGGGATATGGGGCGGTAGTTGGCTAAGGAAGAAGGGTCAGCCCCAGGCTTCTTTAAAATGGGGATGATGGTGGCCGATTTAAATGCGGTGGGGACTAGGCCTTTAGTGAAGGTATTGTTTAAGACAGTGAGAGCGGGGGCGGGACAGGCCAAGAACACCTGGGCCAGAATATGGGCCGGACATGTGTCAGAGGGAGACCCAGATTTTACACACTTAAGGAGCGGGGGCAGAGACTCATTGGTTAGCTCTGGAATGTAAGTGAGACACTGGGTGTTCTGTGGCGGGGGACGATCTAAAAAAGAGTTTGATGGAGGAGGAAGGCGTGCTTTTATTTGTGCAACTTTCTCAATGAAGAACTCATTCAGTGAGCTGCACAATGACTGGGAGGGTGTGATAGTAGGTGAAGGCCTGTCTGATAAGGCTAGCTCGTGGACTGTAGCAAAAATTTCACGTGACTGGCATTCTGCTGCCAGAATGCGTTGAGAGAAGTAATCTTTCTTGGCCGCTTGGATGGCTTTTTTATATTCTGATAGTAGGGTGGTATACTTAATTTTACTAGCAGAGCAGTATTTCAGCCTCCAAGCCCGTTCAGCTTGACGGACCGTTAATTTGAGTGCTTTGAGAGCAGGAGTGAACCACTTGTTGGCATGGTGATGATGATTGATGGTAACCTTCTTCAAAGGGGCCTTTTCATCACGAAGGAGGATTAGCCAACTGTCCAAAGTGGCCAATGGCTGTTGGCCAATAGAAACTCATTCATAGGCAGCGCTTCATTCAGGTTCATTCTATAGACCCAAAATGTCCTTTCCTTTCATGATATAAACACAAACTATTCTATGCCTACTGTCTCTCTCTTCTTTAGATATGGACCCTGTAAGAAATTGAGTTGTTGGTTGAGGGAGGTGAAACCATACTCAAGCAACAGCCATGATCCTTGTCAGGATGAACTACAAAAAGTCACTAAAATCACCTGTGTCTAACCGTGTGGTAGGCTAGCAAAAAAGAAGCCCGACTATCTTAAAATTACGAACAAAAATCTAAAATTATCGCTATTAAAGATCATCTAGGAGTTTGTCATTATTCAAATGATGAAATTCTTGATAGTTTTGTTCAATACCATACCTCCCTATACACTCCAGAAAACATTCGGACATCTGCGCGAATTGAATCCTTTTTCAAACCATTCCTAAATCTCCTGAAACCTCTCTAGATCTTACTTCTCTAGATATTCCAGTTTCAGATAAAGAAATACTCAATGCTATTACTCAGTTGCCCAAAGATAAAACTCCCGGCCCAGATGGCTTTACTGTTCGCTTTTATCTTCACTTTAAATCAATTCTAATTCCCCATCTACTCTCACTGATTAATTATATTTTAACAACTGGTAAATCTGCTGGTTCTTTTACTCAGGCAATGCTATGCTTGATCCCTAAAAAAGACAAAGATCCTTCCATGTGTAAAAATTATAGACCTATTTCCTTAATAAACATTGATTGTAAAATGTATGCTAAACTTTTCACCATTCGTATTAATAAAGTTATCCCTGATCTTATTAACATTACCAATCGGGTTTTTTTAAGAGTAGATCAATCATGGACAATTCAAGAACTTTTCTCAACATCATTTACCTTGCTTCAAAGATGGATTCTCCGGTGGCAGCTATCAAATTAGATGGTGAGAAAGCCTTTGATAGGGTGAGCTGGGACTTTATTTTTGGAGCACTGCGATGGCATGGTTTTAGTCCTCATATTATTCAGCTTATTCAACTATTATATTCTGCCCTTTCCACTTCCATTTGGGTTAACAGTACTCAATCTAACTACATTTCTCTCCATAGAGGTACCAGGCAGGGGTCCACTCTTCCCCTTTTCTCTTTATCCTTGCATTAGAACCTTTTCTGGAAAAAATGAGGCGCTCCTCTTCTTACACTGGTTTTAAATTTCAGACTATTGATATTAAATATACTGCCAACGCTGATGATATTCTTCTAAATATTTCTAACCCTTCTACTTCCCTGCCTTCCCTCTTTTCCTTACTAAACGAATATTCTTTAGGTTCTGGCTACAAGCTAAATATTGATAAATCTGAAGCTCTACCTTTAAATACATTTTCCCTCTCTTACATGTTTCAAGGTTCGGGTTTTCAATGGAATCCTAAAAATATTAAATGTTTAGGTGTTCTTTATGCCAACATTATTAGAGAAACCATTAGCATTAATCATGCTGATATACAGAAAAATCTTTCTAATCTTATTGATGGGTGGTCCCCCCTTTTCTTATCCTGGTGGGGTAGACTTTTAACTATTAAAATGATGCTCCTCCCCATCGTCAACTTTTACCTATCCATGCTTCCCATTTCTCCCCTGCTTTTCTTTTTCAAAACCATCAACCGAATCTTTATAAAGTTTTTATGGTACAATCGCAATGCCAGGATCTCTTTGTCCTGACTTCAACAACCCAAGGATCTAGGTGGAATTAACTTTCCTAATATTAGCCGATATCATTCCGCTTTTACACTAAAACAAATCTGGCCCTTTCTTTCAGACTCTCCTGGTCTTACCTCAACCGCCTGGAGTTCACTTGAATTTACACAACTCTTTCCCTTTTCATTTCTCACTGCCACTCGTTTATCTCAGCCTATGAAACGTTTCATCACAACCTTATTTAAACATTCTAAAGCACTTGCTCTATTGCTGCCCTGCCTTTTTACTTTACCTATTGATTCTCACTTTCAGACCTCAATTTGGTTCAACAAATTCCTAAAAATAAATATTAGGGCGTTATTTTGGAAGGAGTGGATCGACAAAGGAATTATTGTTTTTTACCACTTATTTGAGAACAATTTACCGAAGGATTTCCCAACCCTTTGTGATTCCTTTCAGCTCTCTGATACACATGCTTCCCAATACCCCATATTAAGAAAGGCCCTGGTTTCAGTACTCTCTCAAAACGTCCCTCAGCCCACTTCTGCTTCGTCCCTCTCTCCTTCACCAGATTTTTCTATTCCTGTGAAAGCTGCTGCTATATGTATGATGTTTTTCTGTTCACAGGTTGTTAGGGTCAAATCAAAATTAGAACTCATTTGGGAACAGGATTTAGCTCAGGAATTCTCCTTCCACACCTGGGATTCCATTTGGTTAAAAACACACTAAGTTTCACGTTCTGCAAGCACTACACAGCCTTTATACTTCTTTTAGCATATACTCTTTCTCACCCTTTCCGATCTTCACACATTTAAATTAATTGATTCCAAGAGTTGTTGGTCCTGCCCCCATCCTAATAGTGACTTCCTTCATATGTTTTTTAATGTCCCCTAGTTAAATCTCTTTGGTCGCATGTATGGTCTAAGCTCAATGATATTTTAAATACTGATATTCCTTTTGACATTGAACATATTTTTTTGGGTGGCTCCTCACCTCTTTGGGATGTTTCTTCTAACGTACGTAAATTTATAGATTTGTTTATAGCTATTTCCTTTCAGATCATCACAACTAACTGGAAGGACACTTCTAAAATTTCATACAATGCTTTGTGGAATTTTTTATGTCATCATCACAGATTTGATTGTGCGTAAGCCACCACTTTACCTTTATTAATCAAAAAGGATTTGTTATGGTTACCACTTACTTTCCAGACATGTTATTTGATTATTCACTTGATTACACTATATTATTATTGTCATACTTGATTGTATGTGATATGTTGACCTCTTTCCTCTTCTCTTTCTCTCTTTCCTCCCCTTTCTTTTTCCTCCTGTCTCTTTTTCCTTCTCCTTCCTTAAAAGAAAATTCCCCCAAAAAAGCTTTTTGTAATTTGTATAGCCTCTATATTCTTGCTTGGTTTTTACTTTCTTACACAATTTGTCTTGCAATTTACCTCAAATCGTTTGGTTGTACTGATGTTTTACTTTGCCTATCGTGTTCAATAAAGCTTTCTAAACTCAAAAAAGGAAAGAGCACTCTGATGCCAAACAAGGACCCAGGACGTTGGAAGGAGCCTCTTGGGGATTACAGGCTCACTCTTGTAGAGGCCAGAAGGCCCAATTGCAGATCCAGAAAGGTCCAGTTGCAGCTGGTTGGCATCGCTATTCAGCAGAGGGAGGCCTCTGGAGCTTGTTATGTCCATATGGCTATGCACAGAAGGTCAGTCTGCTGATCCTGGAAGTCACTTTAGGTAGCTGGGGAAGAAGGGAGCAGATCCAGTCTTCCATCCTTGACAGCAGGGCACGCCTGAGGCAGCAGAGCAGTCCTCTGGCAGCAGGTCAGTTCTTCTTCTGTTGTACATACAGGTCCAGAAGTGTATTGAAGAGTTGGTCTGAGGATCCAAAATTTATTCCTGGTGCCAACTTTGAAGTGGGAGGAACGTCTAGACTTCCCCCCACATCTGGCCCGGGAATTTCCTTCCTGTCTGCCCTGGTCCCAGGATGTCTGGAGTCACCAAAGGCTAATGTGAATTTCTTTGTGTGTGTGCTGAGGCAGCTCCATTGAAGTGCACACATAGTAGTTGACAGCTCCGCCCCTCCCATCAGATCAGCATATCTAATCTTGCCAACAGTCCCCTTTTGTCAGACTGTCTGGAAAGAATGCACAAAGGCCAACTGCCAACTACACATAGTCACGAGACCCAGAATATAGATTACAGTCACATAATGGTTAGGACAAGAAAATACCAACTTTCTAAAAGTAGCATGTTCACTACTGTGACTTAAAATTCAACTTTACCATCAAAGAGGGTTTTACACAGTACAATTCAATTGAGAGCAAACAAGACATTTCTAACTGTTTCCAAGCCAAAGTCATCACTTATGAAATGTAACAAGGACTCCCAATGCTATCCTAGGGAAGAGGTAGGCCTTGTAGAAGTAAAAAACGAATTTAAAAGGTTTTCACTACCAGGACACTTAAAATGTAAAAGTACATATCCAGCATGTGAAATAGATGGCACCATGCCCTCTGGCTGTTTTTGGCCTACCTTCGGGGTGACTTGTACGTATTAAAAAGGAAGGTTTAGGCCTGGTGAAATGTTATTTTGCCATTTGAAATGTCAGGTTAAAACAGCGCCCGGATTCGAATGGTAGCCCTATAGCATATTTTAAAGGGCTGCTTAAGTAGGTGGCACAATAAGGGATACAGGACCACTTATAGCATTTCATTTACAGGCCCTGGGCACAGATAGTCTCAGTTTACTAGAGACTTATAAGTAAATTAAATGTGGCAATTGGATGTAAGCCAATTGTACCACTGTTAAAGGAGAGATCACAACCACTGGTTAAAAGTGGTAACATTTTGTGGGGAATCATTAATGTATTAATTTTAAATGTATTTATTTTGTAAAAATGAAAAGTTTACAATGAGTAGTTAAATTTTTTTAAATGTATTCTGAATGAATGTATTAAAATAACATTTTAATAATAAATAAAAAATGAGTGAATATTTTATTACAATTATGGTATTAATTGGATAACCCAATGCTAATGCAATACTTTAAAAGCAAATTATCAATCATATTTTAGAACGATATATATATTAGACACTGATTACAGTTTATTAAAATATTTATTTTATTTAACATTTCTATTTAATGTGAGTAGTTACGATAATAAACCATAATCCTACTAAATTCCGGTTACCTCAATTTTTGTAGCACAATATTTGTTTGCTTTGGAGTGAGAATAATAAATCTGCAATTCCATTAAGTTATTGTGTTAGTCTGATGTTTGTACATCTTGGAATTAGATCAGTACATCTGCTGTCCTCTAATTATGCTGTGTTACCACATTTTTTGTGGGCCTTGAAGTCAGAATATTAAATCTGCACGAATCCTAATGTACTGCGTTCCCCAATGTTTCTACATGTTGGAGTGAGAATAGTAATACAGCTCTCCTCCAATAATGCTGTGTTATTGTCATGTTTGTAGTCCTAGAAGCTGGAATAGCAAATCTACACTCCACCAACATGTGTTTCCCTAATGTTTCTAAGTCTTTGCCTAAGTCTTTAACTGTCAAATGCTTTATCCTCTAATTATGTTTCGTTCTCACAATGCTTTCAGGCCTTGCAGTTAGAATATTAGATCGGCTCTTATCTAAATGTATTGCTTTGCCCCAAAATGTAAAGTATTGCACAGTCTTGAAATTATTGACTTACCCCAATGTTTAATGCCTTTGAATTAGAATAGTAAATATAGCTCTCTCCAGTTATGCTATGTTTCTCTGTATCTTTAGTGTTTGGTTTTTATATACACCAATAAAACATTCTTGGAGTTGCAGAAGCTTCTATTTAGTGAGTTGGAGTCATTGCTACTGCAAAATAGATTAGTACATCTGGTTCAAGTACTCCAGAAAAAATATCTTCACATAATATATACACAAATCATATTATATGTTTTATTAATGACTAAATATTTGCTATTCTGCTTAACCCCTTGCGTGCTGCTGTCGACTGTTGGCCGGTGGGAGCACTACCTCGCTAGTGCTGCCGTCGGCCAACGGCCGACGCGGCCCCGCCCATTTTGCGGAAGTGCTGCACTGCTGCGAAACCACGGCCGCAGCAAAGGGGTTAATTCAATAAGTTAAAAAGTACCTCAAATAAATCGCAATCCTTTTACAAAAAATCTTTTCTGACTCCTATTATAAAACTGTGAATGAATACCTATCCTGTATTTGCAGAAGCATGTTGTGGGCATACCTTCCAAATACTGAATAAATATCCTATGTGCCATTGATTTGCAACTATAAACCATTCAAAATTTGCTGACCACCATCTAGGGGTGGTCTCCTATACAGAAAAGGGAATGGGTCCTCTTTAAGGGTGGGCGTAGTTCGCGAAGTAGCGCCACGCGAAGCTACGCAAAGCTACGCGAAGTGCACTTTGCACTACGCGAACTTCAGATAGCACTACGCGAGCTGCGTAGTAGCATGTTCACAATGTGCAAGATGCGTTTTCAATGATTGCACAGTGCGGACAAGCATCCTGCACTGTGCAATCATTGAAAACGGCATCTTGCACAGTGCGAGCTGTAGTTTTCTGCTGCTCGAGTAGATTTTTACTCGAGCGGCAGCTTTCTCAACGCGTACTGGTAGTTTCTCATTGCGAGCGGTCGCGAGCATGCGCAACCACTCGTAATGAGAAACCTGACCTCCGCGCGTTGAGAATCTCGCCGGGATGTCATTTTGCTTGCTCGCGGTCGCGAACATGATGTTGAGGACCGCGAACAAGCAAAAAATGACCGCTGCACTACGCTACGCTGCACTACGCATGTTCGCACTATGGTACGTGCAGCTCGCGTACTGCTAAGTTGCGCAAACTTGGCAAACTACGCGAGCGTAGCGTAGTGCTTCGCCCAGGGTTAGTCCTCTTTGGACCTTTTCTTTTAATGATTTATTTTTTTTAAACAGATCACAGGGAGTAGGCGCTAGTCCAGGATTCAATGCCTACTCCCAATTAAACTTTTCTTTTAAAAATATTTGTTAAAGAAGCCCATTTAATTTTTTTTTAAACCGTTTATATTATTGACATGAAATCACAGACATGGTGGCCAGCTGACCCTTATAGGCCACCATCCGTGTGTTTGTGACCAATCAGAGTGAATTGCAAAATGCGATCTACCTCATAAATAATATTGAGGTAGGTCAGTTCACGACCCACTCCTATTTGAATTTTATTATCTGACCTACTACTACATAGATCAGTTTGCAGAAATAATTGGAAAATACAGGTCGCAAATTGTGACCAGTTTTTGTGACCAGTGTAATCATATATCTGGCATTTACTCTTTTTGGAGGTCCAATAGGGCAGCGGTCTTCTAGAAAAGCCTTTTTGTGTCTTGTGGTAGTAGAGTATAGCCTGCACAGTCAAGATAGTGTAGACTGTGAAGTGCGTGAAAGAGTGTACTATTTTACATAGCATGGTGGGTATTTCCCAGATTTGTTCAAACACTTTGGGTTCTAAGATTTGGGCTTGGAGTGCATTATTCTAAGATCTTGATATCTATGTTCCCTTTGAAGGATTGCATTAAACTGGTAAAGTGTAGAGTGGTATCTACCTATATTCATTTGGAATGAGTTGTGAAATCCCTTTGTTTCATTATTCGCATTTGCCTCTTTGTTTAGAGTACAGTGGTAAATTTGCCAACAGTCCATATTGAACCTGGCTTGGTGTTTGAGTCCTGAGCAGTGCAGATGACCAACCCAGGAGTCTTTAAAATAGTCAAAGAGTGTGGTTAATTCCTCCTCCTTGTTTTTATAAAACGTAGGGGCATATTATCAAGGAACAGCGTTAAAATTATCACTGCTTTAGCGGCAGGAAACTGCTGCTAAAGCGGCGATAATGGGCTAGATAATATGCCATAGAGAATTCCCATTGAAGTCCATGTTCACACCAGAACATGGGCTTCTATTGGAAATCTCAAGGGCATATTATCAAGCCCATTATCACAGCTTTAGAGGCAGTTTCTTGCAGCTAAATCGGCGATAATTTTAATGCTGTTCCTTGATAATCATAGTAACTAGTTACATCAGAAGTGGTTGGAAACAAAGGAAATGGCAAATAGTTTATTCATCTGAATTTAAGGGTTGGTTGTTGGTTGAGTATTCTAAAATGTAAATCTAAATCTTTAGGTGGTACCATATGACATTACTGAGGTACATCATTTCATAATTACAGGTATGCTCAGTATTCTAGTGCAAGTTACTTGGGATGCCTCTGTGTCCTACAGAGATTTGTGATTGGAGGCATTAAAGGGTGGGTTTCCTTGTTATTTGTGAGCAGTTTGGTAAGTATTGCTATAAGGCAGTGCATTAATTGATGTTATTCTTAATATTTCATTGATGTATTAAGAAATTGACATCATGTTTACCATTGATGACAAATGTTTATTCAGGTTTGTTAGCTGTCATTTGGGTGCTGTAAACTCTTCAAATTGTCCATAAGATAAAGTTCAATTTCCTGATTTTCTCATGTGATATAGTGTTCAACTGTGTGGGATGATACCTGTAAGTGCTCACTGTTCTCTACCTGGGAACTATTTTCCAAGATTTGGGAAGGCCATCAATGAAATATGAGGCATCATAATGGGAAACATCCATTACAACGCAGTCATTCGAACGCCCTACCTTTAGAACGCAACTGTTACAACACCACTGCCTTTACATTGCATGCCATTACAATGCATGCCATTACAGTGCTTGTCACTACAACGCATGGCATTACAAAGCATACAATTACAACGCATGCAATTACAAAGCATTGGCAGGTAAGTAATAGAGAATTTTTTAGTATTAGGCTTGGGTATGGGTTTTGGGGTACAAGGAAATAGTAATTTATACCCACACACTATCCATCACTTAATAATTTTTACCCCTACACTGTCCAACACTTACCCTACTGTTGCACTCACTCGAGTGAAAATAGTAATACTTACCCTACTGTTGCCCTAAAACCAAGATGGCCTCGCGGCATTGAAGCTCCGCCAGCCTCTCCAGCCCAGCCGAAATATCCCTCAGGTATGGGACACAAATTCCCCCTCTGCCTAACACCGATGGAGAGCGTTTCCGGTGGCACATGCAATGAACCCCTTAGACCATGGATGGAGGACCCTGCGGCGTAATGTTCTTGGGCCCGTGCCAGTCTCCACTACCTCGAGACACAGCTGAGGCGGAGTTCCGGACTGCAGCCATTACCCGCTTGGAGCCGACAGCGGTTATGGGGTGAGTGCTCCGGGCGTGGGTCATTTTCTGGGCTCCCCCCTGCCTACCCACCTCTTTTGGCCGGGGTATGGCCACGTTTGGTGGCGCCTGGCCTGTGCTGCCTGCTCCTTCTCAACAGCTGTGCAGGGACAGGGCCCGCATCCGGGCCTGGGCAGTGACTTCCAGACGTCTGTGTGTCGGGTTGGGGGGACGAGGGCTGCTCCATCGTTCCCTGCACCCAGCTGCCCCCCTATACTGCTGCATCACGGATTGGCCTACTTCCATCGTGCCCCATATGCCGGATGACGGTCTCAAACACCGGCCGCCGCCACCAGCTTTCCCAGCATTGCAGCGCCTCAGCCAGCCACGTCAAATGATTAGACCACCTCGCCATAGTCTACGTTTAAATTCTCCCCATCCCAATCCATTTGCACGCTCCGGGGCATGACACCATTCAACACCTATGCAGCGGAGGGGCCCCCCCATCAACCTCCCGCCATGCGCTTTGAACATTGTGTTGGTACTACAAGGCGCCCTTCGTCTTCCCCGACTCTCAGCCGCCTCAACCCCGGATCACTGGTCGCAGTCGTGCCTGGGGCCTGCGCATCTCTCTCCACCACTGATAACCTCTGCTGGCCTGCTTCCTACTCGCCCGTGGACAGGGCCCTGGGTTGCTGGCAGCACTCCTGGGAGATCATAATACCGCATGGGCCGCAAAGATACAAAACAAAGGACCCTGCCCTTTGAAAAGTGACAGGAAATGAAGAAAACAACGGCTCCAATATGGCTGATGACGTCCAGGGTCCGGGCCGGGTTGACGATCCAGCTACACAATCCTCCTCACTGCTCCAAGAGATGAGAGCGGGCTTTCCGGCACTAGATTGGCGCTTCGACACACTGGACAAATGCCTAGAAAATATGGAGGCCAAAATTCAAGCACACAACAAGCACCTAGATGTAGCAGAGGCATGTATATCGGAAATTGAAGACGGCACTGCACAGACCCTCAAAAGATTTGAGCGAGTGGAACGCAGCCTAAAAGAGGTGGCGATAAAAAATTAAGCTCTTTAAGCACGCAGTAGGCGCAATATCATCCACATTTTGGGGATGCCTGGAGACCACTGCTCCTGGCCGCCTAGATCATTTTGTTGAAACTTTACTTGCAGACCTGTTTGGTAGGGACTCTTTCACCCCTGGATTTGTGGTGGAGCGAGCACACCTCACCCTGGGTCCTCGACCCAACCCGGCCTGCCCCCACGTCCCATAATCGCTTGCATCTTGAATTTCCGAAACCATGACACTGCCTTGCGCCTCATTAGGGAGCGCGGTGACACCAAGTGGCAGGGCTCTAAACTTGTGTTCTACCCAGACTTTACACTCATGGTGCAAGAGGCCAACCGGAAATACACTGGTATGAAGGCCACACTCAGAAACTTGGGACTAAATTATGGCATGCTTTATGCGGCCAGATTGCGGGTCAAAGTTGGCGGCAGGGCCCGGGTTTTCAACTCCCCTACTGAGGTGCAGGAATTCTGTCGCTCCTACAAACACAACAAAAATCACATGGTCACGGACGGGGCCAGATCATCTCCTTAAGGCAGCGGCTCCAACGCGAGCATGGAACTCTTTTTGTGCTCCGGCTGACTTTTTCCAATGGCACATTGTTAGTTTGTTAATCTAGCTAAATAGGCAATTAATCACTCAACATCATGACATGTTTAAATGGGCTGGCCGACTGTCTGTGCGTTGCCACCCCTCATGGTGTACACCCTTGGTTTGTTGCTAGGGATACTGATGCACCATTTCAGGGTTTTCTCATTCCAGGTTGTTATCGCTTGGTACATCGTATTTTGTTGTAAAATGTGAGTTTTGCCTTGCTATTCTTGGGGCGAGGTTGGGTGGGAAGGGACAATTGTTCTCATGCAGACATTTTACAGTAACTGTTGATTTGCTCACTGTCCATTTTTTAGTCACTCAACGATTGATTATTTTAATTGTGAATGTCAAGACCATTAGTTGGCACAGCTAGGTAATGTCAGTGCTCCTTCTGACCTGTCCCTGTTGTCCTGGAATGTCAGAGGCCTTAATGATAATTGCAAGAAAAGGAATGTAGTTCACTATTTGATACGTCATAACATCGACATTGCTTTCTTACAGGAAACGCACCTGTCCAAATCTGACCCCGCACGGTTTGCCTCCAGCTGGGGCATGCACAGATATTTCTCCAACTTCAGCAGCAATTCCTGTGGCACGGCTATTATGATACATAAACGGGTGCCCTTTAGTCTGCACTCCTCCATTGGGGACAGCGAGGGTAGATACCTGATTGTCACTGGCTGGTTAATGGGTTATAGCATCGCCCTTGTATGTGTCTATGCCTCTAACACGGATTCCCCGGAATTCTTTCATTCCCTACATGCGCAGCTTGCGAAATTGGACCCTGGATTCCTATTAGCGGGAGGTGGCCTATATTTTCTCTTAGACCCGGCCCTAGACAGTACGGCTTCCTCACCCCACACCAAGCTGCGAGCGTGCAGGCTTTGTTAGACCTTTGTCAACAACTATCTCTCTGCGACATTTGCCGCAAGTGCAATCCATTCACTACTGAATACACGCATTATACTGGCCATCATAACACCTGGACCAGGTTAGACCACTGGCTTATTTCCCCTGGTGTAGCTTGCTGTTATCGCTCCCTCACAACTTTACTGAGAACGTACTCGGACCATTCCCCACTTAAACTCCTTCTGAGTGTTCCCAGACCCGGGGCATACAACTACAATGGCACTTTCCCACTCATGCCCTTGACAATGACATATTTCACTCAGAGCTTCACGGGGCCATAGAAGAATACTTTGCCATCAACACAGGTTCTGTTGAATGATGGGCCGTCCTATGGGAGGGATTCAAGGCATATATCAGGGGAGTATGCATTGCCAAAAAAGCCGGGGGACTAAAAGCCTTGCGAACCACATTATGCCAACCGCACGCATCTTAAGAGACATTGATAGTACCACAATAAACAGTCCCAATCCAGAAGCTGCTGCACGCTGGCTTGTCCTCCTCTCTGAATATAGAGTAGTCCAGACCGTGAGATGCTGTTTTTAGGGAAATATCACTCCTCACAACGTTATGGTGAGGGAGAGCGCCCTGGCCGGGTGCTGGCGCAGATGCTTCGCACACCCTACAGCAAGGCCTTTATCACTGTACTATTGTCCTCTGCTGGCCTCATGCTCACGACCACCTCACAGATACATGATGAATTCCTCGATTATTACACCTCCTTATATGCATCAAAAGTGGGGTGCGACCCCACTGTGCAGGAGGCATACCTGTCTGGGATTGGTTTGGTATAATTGGACTTTTATAACACGTACAAAGACCACCTGGCACCTCAGCACATAGAGGTATATGCTGAGGCCCTCGAGAAGCAAATTCTAACCCCCTTCCGCGAGGCAGTCATCATACTCCTGCCTAATCCTGGCAGAGACCCGACTCTGTGTAGTTCGTACCATCCCCTGTCTTTACTAAACTTAGACTACAAAATTCTGGCCAACATTCTTGCCATGCGTCTATCTCTCCTGATGGAATTCATCATTTCCCCTGCCCAATCAGGCTTTGTCCTCCATTGCTCCACTTTGCTGAATCTCCGGACACTCTTCTCGATTCTACACAGGATCAACCTGGAAACCCCAGACACTGAGAATGGGGTCGATATTCTAGAATGGCCCTTCTTTGTTTCCTTCATGCGCCGCACGGGCATGCTGATGGTGTTTATTGCTACCACCGTATTGCTATTCAGCTGCCCTATAAAGCGACTTCATTTGAATGGCACACTTTTCCGACTGTTCTCGTTATCCCACGGAACATGACAGGGCTGCTTCCTGTCCCGCTCTTATTTATTCTCTCAATGGACCCCTTAATTTGGCACTTTCAGGAGTAGCACCTGCACAGGGTCCTCCAATTTAGTACTGGACTGCTGTTGGTCTCACTTTACGCAGATGATACTATCCCTTATGTAAGGGAGCCGGACTCCAACCTGGAGCCCCTTATAAGGGAAATAGTTCAATTCGGGCAGCATTCTGGTTTAGGCATTAACTGGCGTAAGTCTGTTATTTTCACCCTCACAACGCGCACTGCGCAATGGGACTGCAAATTTCCCCTGGAGTGGTGCACTGACTCTGTCAAATATCTGGGCATTCATATCCACCTGAACACTGCCCATATCATCCGTCTAAATTACGGTCCAGCAATCAACGCCCTGGAGTTCCGGGTGGAGGGCTGGCTACGACTGCCACTTTCCATTGCTGGCAGAGTGGCGATAGTCAAGATGGTAGTGCTCCCGAAATTTTTATATCTTTTCAATAACATTCCTGTCCTCCTTCCGTCCCGCTCTTATTTATTCTCGCAATGGACCCCTTAATTTAGCACTTTCAGGAGAAGCACCTGCACAGGGGCCTCCAATTTAGTACTGGACTGCTGTTGGTCTCACTTTACACAAATGATACTATCCCTTATGTAAGGGAGCCGGACTCCAACCTGGAGCCCCTCATAAGGGAAATTGTTCGATTCGGGCAGCATTATGGTTTAGGCATTAACTGGCGTAAGTCCGTTATTTTCCCCCTCACAACGCGCACTATGCAATGGGACTGCAAATTCCCCCTGGAGTGGTGCACTGACTCTGTCAAATATCTGGGCATTCATATCCACCTGAACACAGCCCATATCATCCGTCTAAATTACGGTCCAGCAATCAACGCCCTGGAGTTCCGGGTGGAGAGCTGGCTACGACTGCCACTTTCCATCGCTGGCAGAGTGGCGAAAGTCAAGATGATAGTGCTCCCAAAATGTTTATATCTTTTCAATAACATTCCTGTCCTCCTCCCTAATAGTTTTTTCTAACTCTGCGATCACACCGTATTTAGTTAGTATGGGGAGGCAAGAAACTCTGAGTGCGCTTTCAAGTATTGACCCTGCCATATGAAAGAGGGGGATTTGTAGTCCCCGACCTCAAACAGTACTACTTAGTGGCCCAAGCTAGCTACGGTTTTGCTTGGTACCACCCAGAATCCCCTATCTCTGCCCTGAGGCGCAATTCGTATTACCTGGGAAGTTATCCGCAGTAGCGCCCAGGGGTATTCTGAGAGAGCCCAACGATATACAAATGGTCTCCACCACTAGCTGGGCATGGGACAAACTGAAGCGGACAACCAGCACGCCCACACTTTACTCGTCAGTACTGCCCCTCCCAAACACGTGCTGGCTCCCAATCACTGGAGAAAAACTGGTGCAACGCACTCTAGCCAAATTTGCCATTAACAAAATGAGAGACTTGTTACCTGGCGGGCAAGTTTTTACCGTGGCGGATGAGGATCGCTTTTGCGACACCACATTCATGGATTGCTTTATTCTTAGACAAATTAGTTCAGCACTGCGGGCCCAGCTTTCCTGTTGAAACGGACTTGTTCACCCTGTTGTCCTTAGTCATTGAATCGGAGGGAGGGCTGCATCTAATATCCAAGCTGTACAAGGCCTGCTCCAACCTCATTTCAGTGCGAGACGGTAAGATTCGCAAGGCTTGGGAGGAAGACATAGGGCATCCCATCATGGACGATCAGTGGGTCAAATGTTGCACGATGTCAAATAAGGTATCTTTAAATAGTCGCCACAGACTGCATCATTTCAAATTTCTGCGACGGGTATACATCACCCCAGCCAGACCCCACAGACTTGTCCCTCCACGCCCCACACTTGTGGTAAATGCCTTGCCCCTCACGCAGACTACTCTCACCTCACGTGGACATGTCCCAAAGTACAGCAGCACTGGGAGTCGATCCACAGGACGCTAGGAGACATGACTGACCTGACCCTCACTCCCATTCCAGGGATTGTATTATTGAGATACGTGGTCAACTTCCCCAAGAAAATCTGAGGTTTTGCCGAAATTCGTTTTTTGCTGGCCAAAAGGGAAATTGCATTACACTGGGGCCGGAACTCAGTCCCCACCTTACAAGGTTGGCTGCATAGCCTAGCATTCTGCAACACCAATAGCAAAACGTACTCCTCTACACTGCCATGATCATTTCATCCCAAAGATATCTGGGGGCCTTTCAGGGCCTACACAAAGGCCATCCGCCAAACCACCACTTCACAACTGGAGCAGGGTATTGTCCCGGTTGGGGTCGGATAGTTGCCCTAGGCATAACAATTACTGTCCCGCAAAGATGTATATGCTCATTTCCATGCTTTGTTTCATTGGTTGTATATATATGTCAGGGATTACTTTTCTTGGCAGGAGCAGAGGACACGGGGCTAATGGAGATAGCCTTCAGCGAACACACCGGGACATAGTGATTATATTTGCACTCATTAACCACTTTACTTTCTTTTTATTACATGGCATTATGATGTTGATATGGTTAAATTCATCTACTTCATTCATTTGAATACATCATCGACAGTGAGCCCATTTGTTTGTATTGCACCTTCATGCTAAAATGATAAATAACGTTTAAAAAAAAAGTATTAGGCGTGGTAATAGTATGCATTGTAATGGTATCCATTGTAATGGAATGTGTTGTAATGGTAGTTTTGAAAAATGCGTTATAATGGCATGCATTGTAAAATCATGCAATGTAATGGTAGTCGCGATGTAAAGACTGCGTTGTAAAAGCATGCGTTGTAATTGCATGCGTTGTAGCGTCATATATTCCATCATTATTTGATAGTGTATGTTGTTTTGTTGATAGCGGTGTGCAGTTAGTAGGGAGCATCTTTAATGTTAAGTTTCAAAACACTTTATATGAGTTAGTGTGAGAGGAAAGTAAGCCGGATCTTGGATGATCTTTGCTTGTGGTGTGTATGAGTGGTATGCAGAAGGACTCTCCATTTATTTACTCATTTGGAGGTTTATGTACCCATTCCTTGGCTTGAACATGGGGCTTTGTAGATATGCATCACAATCCGGGTCTGTGACTGCTGATGTATTGTGGGTTGTGTCAAGGTGTAGTAAGTTTATTAGCCTTTTCTGAGTGTTTCTAGGGTGTATTTCGGTGTGGGGTGTCACTGTACCATTGATTTTTTTTAATAACACATTTTATTGTTTTTCTTTTTTCTTCACATAGAAACAAAAACAAAGACCAACAACACAGTCACATATGTAGCCCCAGCGACTCTGCAACAACATGCAGAAAGGTGTGTAGAAAGCATGTAGTAGCACATGAACAGCACTCCAGATAGGCAACATCAGATCAGATCTACAGTGGTACACAATGGCTCTCTTAGATGGTTACAAGAAAGTCAGACGAAGGAGGGGAGCAATTCGTCCGTGGCCCATCTAGTGTCCCCAGGGACCATTCAGTCAAAGAAACCACTACTCTGCCAGGGCATCCAGATGCGCTCAAACATGTTGGGGACCCCACACGCTTTGTAAACCAGTTTCTCCATTGTCACACAGCAATCCATCCCCTCGCCCAGTCATGGAATTGTGGCGCAGATTCGCCCCTCCGTTGCTGGGCCAGGTCCATCTTCGCCAGCAGCTATGCCGTGGCCAGGAGGGTGCGTGTGGTGCAGGTCTTGCTCAGTTCATCCATAACCCACAACGCATAACTTTGGGATTCAGCTCCAGCCTACGACCAATTACCCACCCAATCCAGGCATTTATCTCCAACCAGTATCTCCGCACCACCAGGCATTCTCACAATGTATGGTATAAGGAGCCCTGGGAATAATGGCAGCGCAGACACTCCGGCTCGGGGGTGCATCCCATACCCCAAAGCTCTCAAGGGAATAATACATCTAATGGGACATTTTTAATTGGACCAGACGCAGGTGCATGGAGAAGGCCAACTCGTGCGGGCCATCTTCACCTCTTTCCATTCGTCCTTGTCTAAAGCTCCCAATTCCTCCTCTCATCTGGCCCTGAGAGTAAGTAAGGGGTCCGGCATATTGCTCGCTAGTGTCTTGTACAGGCGCGAGTTGCCGCCCACGCCCAGTTTTTCAGTACCCAGTGTATAGTCAACTGTACCTTTGATTTGGTGCTTACTTCAAAAATATGAACCAAAAAGTGAACTCTTAGACAGTTGTGAGTATCACATATTCCAGCTATGCCGGCTGTGAAGTTAGCATTGAGAGGGCAAAGAGCATCTGACAACTCACATAATAGTGGGTAATAGGGTGCTGGGAGAGCAGTGAGCTGTCCCATTTTTCCATGGCTCAAAGCTTTGTGTGGGGCAGAGCGGAACAGGAAAGCTCTTAGAAGCCCCTCAAAATATTAAAAAATCTCATCCTAAGGGCAAGGCTGGGGTAATTACTTTAATAGAACCTCCTACTCGGGGCAGGGCACACACAACCCCTATACCTGGGACAAGAAGGGATAGCAAAAAACGTACATCACCTTCCTGCTTTCGGAAAATATGTGGAAAAAGGCCTATCATGCCCCACATCATTGATCAAGGAAGAGGGTGTAAAAGAAACACCCGCCATCTGCCTCATCTTTTTAAATATAATTCTCACAATCTTAGCTGTCCCGAAAAATCAAATGGGAGGTGGGACACTACTCTGCCCTTCGGTGTGGCAGGGTAAATTTGCATTCTGCTTCATATGCTCCCACCCTGGTGAAAGTCAGGGGGTGGATGGAGGCACACATTACCCCTGCTTTGCCCGTGGGGAAGCGTGTGTTATCATATAAACACAGCTCCAGCCACTGAATAAGGTAAGGGGTGGGGAAGGGAAGGGAAGGGGACACACAGAACCCCTACTATGACAAGGCATGGTAGTAAAATACTATCAGCTCACCACCCTTGGGAAAGGCAGATATCCCTAATACTTCCAAACACTGGGAAAGGTGGGATTCTTTAAATAGCACCCACACCCTCCACCATATGCATTGTCATATCTCTTAGCATGCTCATGTAAATTGGTAGGGATCAACCAAGAAGATACAAACAAACAAAGGGCTAAAACAAGGCTGCATACTGGTCCCAAGGCTTTTTAATTTGTATTTAGCCAACCTTCCTGATTTCCTGGCACAGGCTTGAGCTTTCCCTCCTCAGCTCGCCGGATTTAAAAACCAATCATTGCAATATGTAGATGACACCATCATATTAGATCAAACTCTGATTGGCCTACAGCGACTTTTAACTGCATTGTCGTCATATTGCAAAGCCAATGCATTGAAAAATAAACAGGACAAAAACAAAGACGATGATAATCTCAAGGCAAACGAAGAGAAGAGGTTTATGGCAAGTTGACGGTCGATTCATCGAGACAGTGTCAACTTATAAGTACCTTGGGGTATGGATCGACCATAAAGGAAGGCAGTCCACACACATTAAAGCAATGCACAACCTGGCACAATCCCTGGAGGTCACCTTCTGTAGAGCAAGGAAATCTATGTGCTCACCTGACCTCACACCTTTAATCCAAGAGATGGGGGCAAAATTCCTACTGTCCGTTTCCCATAGTGCTATTGTCTTTAAAGAAAAGATGTCACCATGGCTGGACAGAGCACATTCTGCCTGCTTCCGTAAAGTTTGTCTTTCTTTTACCCAATGCCACTTCACATGTGCAAATCCGTAAGGAATCCAACTTGACGTCTCAAAAGTTGATACTCACGATTCATAGCATTCTGTTTAAAGGCCAAACAAGAACGGGAGAACTTATTAAAAAAATTACATCTGGCTAATGATAAATAAACCCGGGTCAACCTGGCATAATTATCTTACGCATTCTATTGAATCATTGGAAGCCAGCGAAATATGGGCTGCCCCTATACCCATACCGGCGACAGCAAAACTCTTAATAAATCAGTCTAAAATAATGTCAGAGGTCAATGATGCAACAGGCTCAAAAAACTTTAAGCATGGAAGCTGGGCTTTAAAACTATACAACAGCACAGGCTTAACACACTATCGGTCATCTCCCATAAAGCCAATAATGAAGCGCCAACTGATGAGGCTATGATTCGGCTTGATCCCTCTATTGGCATACAAGTATGGGCAAGACTATAAAGAAATCTCATCCAAACCGTGCCGTGCCTGTGGGCGAGAAGAAGAAACCTTAACTCATATAATATGTATTTGCGAGACACTGCGCCCTGCAAGAACCTATTGGCTTCGACCCATCTGGCGCATTTTAAACATTCAGACTTGTCAGGATGTCCTGGTGGAATGCTTGAAGGGCGATTCACCACAGTTGTCAGCTAGCTTGTTGAAATTTCTAATGGCCGTAAAGGACATTTTGGCCTCCGAAAAATTCATAGAATCACAAAGCTCATAAAACCACAATCAGTTTTTAATTCCTTTTAATGTAAATGCTAAAAACTTTTAATATCGGAGCTCATGCATTATATTCTGTATCTTAGTATTTGTGATTGCAATGATTGTAATTAATTGTGCAATAAACATTCTATTCTATTCTATTCTATTGGGAGGGATCAAAATATTGTAACCCTTTAATTTCTTACAGGCTGATGGAGAATGACGCCCCTGCCCCAGTCCTTAACTAGCACAAGGGCAGGAATTGTGAAAGAAGGACAGTGTCCAGAAGAAGAAGAGAGAAACAGGATAGAAGGATTGGGACAAAGACAAAAGAACAAGGATAGAGGATCAAAGTGGAGAGAGAGAGAGAGAGAGAGAGAGAGAGAGAGAGTATTACAAAGCCACAATTGTATATATACGCACCCCCCTCATCCCATATACCCATAAAATGTTCACATATTCACCACCAGACACCCACACAGTCACCATGACAACCCCACACAACCACCACCAATACCCACACCCCCACCATCATACTCCAGCACAGTCAGCATCATATACCCACCATCAGACATACTCCCACCATCATGCACTCACAGTCCTCGTCATCATTATATTGCAAAACACCTTCATTCATCTCATGCCCATATACAAATCATCAAACGCAGACACTGAAATACAGGCTGTTCTGTTTCGTTGCTTGTTTGCAAAAAGAAGAGGAAAGTACCTAATTATGAGAACCTGTGCTTTGCCTGTAGGATGGAGGAGATTGGTGAAGCTGTTCTATGCAGTGCTGTTAACAAAAGTCACTGACTGGAATAGACAGTTCAGGTTTTATTATAGCCTTATAGCCCGCTGTAGCGGGCTATACCGGCTATTAAAGGCCCGCTGAATCGTTAAAGGCACGAGCCGAAGGCGAGGGACATTAACGAGACAGCGGGACTTTAATAGCCGGTATAGCCTTGCTACGAAGGGCTATAAGGCTATTAGAACATTCTGCCACTAGAGGGCAGAATGTTCTAACAAATTAAACAAAGGGTTCTCGAAGCTCGAGGGGATATAAATCCCTCGAGCTTCAAGAAGCCTTTGTAGAACATTGGAATGTTGCTCTGCGAGCCTTTACCAGCCCGTAGAAGCAGGGAGCACTCCATTGTCTGCAATGGACCTCCCAACATTCCAATGTTCTAATAATATTTAATGGACAATGATTTGTGGTTAACGGGCCATTTTATTGATGAAATTTTAAAAAAGCAGCCACTGCCCCCAACAGACACATTTTGGGTGATATTGACAATTGTTGAAGTCTGTGTAGTTTGCAAAGATGCCCAATTTCTAACTTAGTCCAACATTGCTGTGCAGATACCACTTGCACAAAACAAGCTTTATGTCGCTGACTTTTTCCTTTCCGTTTGTCGAAGATTCTCTCATTTTTAGAATTTTGGCACAGCATTCCTACATTTTTGATGCTGATAAGAGTCAAAGGGGCATCTGTTCGAAATAGCCTTTTTGTGAGTCCTTAATAGCGATTTTTAGCGAATCGCTATTATGGACTAGCAAAATGCTATGTTGTAGGAATCGCAATATTAATTGTGATTCCTACATATTTCTTAATTGCGAATCCCATTAGGCACTTGCAAATTGCAAATGCAATTTCAAGGGTGCTAGGGTGTCAAAAGGAACCCTTGTAGCACCCCTGAAATATGTATGTGTGCACATGAGGCGCACTATGTGCACCACATGACACTTTGAAAAGTACAAAAAAGTGCATTTTTCAAAGAAATCGCAAATTACCACCAACCTGAAGTTGGTGGTAATTTGCGATTTCTGAAGACAAAATCGCACAACTTGGGTGCGTCCTACGTTGCATTTAAGGAATCGCAATTTGCGATTCCTTAAATGCAGTCGCAAAATAGGGAATCACTAATTTTGACATTCCCTATTTTGCGATGGCCTTTTGGGATGATACATTCCAAAATTCCTATTCCCGTTCGCAAACGACCCGATTCTGAGAATCGGCCCATTTGCGAACGGGAAAAGGGCTTGATACATATGCAGATTACTTGACATGGGGGTATTTCACTGAATGTTTGGAGATAGTGGTGTTTAATGTATTTTTGTTACCAAATTATTTTTAACCCCTTCCATGCTCCCGTCGGCCCCGCCCACCTTTTAGAACGCCCACACGTGGCGGAAAAACTGCCGCGGGTAAGCGGTTAAAGTGTTTCGTTACTCTAAATAACATTTTATCACAGCATGTGTTTTGTGTTAAAACATTGTAGTGCTCGACAATGTAAGAAAAATAGAGGTTTTATTTCATTTTTTGAAACAGTTACCCCTGATGAAGGGCTAAATAAAGGGCTAAATAAAGGGCCCGAAATGCATTGGGATATGTTACATCTTGAGCTGTCACATGAATTCAGTTGCCCACGTGGGGTAGTAAGAGGCCTGGATGGGCACAACTGCTCCATTTGAAAAAAATTGGGTTTTCGGACAGCCTTGCAGTGAACAGCAAAGTAAACGTGTGATGAAGTTTGAAAAACAGTAATAAACGTGGAGTTTTGAACAAAAGAAAATTGAAGCATTTCTTTCAAGCTGTGCGACTGGATATGCAGTAATGTTATGCTGCCATGCTTCTTGATACATATGCCACTAAGGTTTTCACACAAATTTCACACAGTGTTGCAAGGAAAAAATATTTGCCTCTGTGCACACCCACACTTTGCAGCCATATGTATCTTTGGTAAACTAGAAGAGCTTTCAGAACGAAAGGGTGCCACATCTTCAGTCGACACCATAGATCAACTAATCCAGTTGAGTGAAACAGAGCATTTTTTAAATTGACTGCAAACTCCCGTTGTGTGGGGGAGCCGTGTTACTGACACCGAGGGGCAGGTCCATACATCCCAGCATCACCTGCGCCAGGAGGCGCTTTTGAAATTGACTGCAGATTCTGCTTGGCAGGAAAGCTGCATTACTGACACCAAGGGACAGGTCCATACCCCCCAGCACTACCCACGCCCGGAGGAGCTTTTGAAATTGTCTGCGGGCTCCTGTTGTGCGGGAGAGCCACGCTGCTGATGCTGAGGGGCAGGATTCCCCCCTTCAGTTTTTCATCCTTTTGCCCAGCCACCCTTAAAACATCCTTGGCAGCTCCCTCCTAGACCAACTAAATCTGCTCAGGGTAGAACCATAGGTCCCGTCTTTTCCCGGGCCAACAGATTTGAACCATTGTTAAGTGAACAGGGTCTTGATGAAAATGACTGACTAACGCCAGCCCAGGTAAGGCCGCAGGGCTCTAGGCCTGTCGCTCCGGTCTCTAACATTTCAGTTTTACATGCCTCACCTCTCATGCCTGTGCCTGCTCGCTCACCCAAGCCTGTCCTAACATCTGATACCTCTGGCCCCCCCTGTCTGAAGATACTCTTGTGGAACACAGCAGACTTAAGGTCAAAAGAGATGACATAATATGGCAGAGCTTTCTTTTTTGATGCTGTATAATTGTCCTACAGGAAACATGGGACATAACAAATAGCATTTTTCTGGATGGTTTTATTTCGTTTTTTTCGAGTGTGCAACTTCCTCAACAGTGGGAAGAGCAAGGGGGGTCTCCTCTTATTGGTCTCACTTGAATTAATTTGTAAAAGTAGACTGGTAGAGTGTCAATCATCACACCCGTTAGCAGTGGAGCTGACATTTAAGAATCATTCCACTCTATTAGTTGTTAATTTTTATAATTCTTGTACCAGAAGTTTGGAGACAGAATATTTAGTAGCCCTGGAGGGGCTGCTTGAATATTTTTAGTAGAGGAAGCACTCTTATTATGAGGTAATAATTTTGGGTGACTCATCTATGCCACCTTAATGGTACTGCTACACTTGACTGTTGGGGGAGGGGGGGGAGTTCTCATCCTCGGTCACACATGTTGAGCTTTCACCATCAGACACACACATAGAGGCGCTCCTCTCAGCCACTAACTTGTACTGTTTAGAGCAAACTGAGGTGACTACACCGGTTCCCACTGACACAGGCAGGGGTTGCACCGGTACAATTGATTATTTCAAAAGTTTTTATTGGAAATTTCAGGGTTTTGTAGCATACAAATCAGAAGTTGCAATGTACAAATAACCAATACTTGTAATTATACATCATTCAAAAAGAGCATATGACGTCCCACGATGGTGTACCATGCCTCTAACCCAGGCTGTGGAGAAACTGAGTGTTTCCTGGAGCAGCCACAGTGGTCATAATCGCTTTATGCTTGAGTTGGGTTACCTGTCTGCCCTACAAGGAGCAGAGGGTTAGAGTATCCTAAATGAGGACATCAGTTCCAAAGATCAAGCACGTAGGCTGAAGTGCGAGATGGTGATACCGGAAAGATTCCTTGACAACTTGTATGCTGCATGCTCCTCAGAGATTTCAGTTTGCATGGATACTAACATGCAAGAAAGGGCTGTCCTGGATGCCTTTGACAAAATATCTAAACATATTTATATAGCGTGAACTTGACCCGAATCGGGTATCAGAGCACTTTACATAGACCCAGTTGCATTACACAAGGACACATTCATTTTTGTTAGGCACAGGGAGATTAAATGATTTGCCCAAATACAGTTCCCGAGATTCAAGGTCAACTGCCCTAGCCATTAGGCCAACTCCTCTCCCCCCCAGATAGCCTCTAGTCTAACTATTAAGAACAGGACTATTGGCCCTAAGGCCAAGAGGTGGCTTGATGGTACTTGCACCAAGGCCCTTAGGAATTTATTGTCAGCACTTAAACAAGCCCTGAGGGATGAGGCCACGTTCTGGAGCTGCAGGAAGGCTTATAAGTCTGCAGTCCAACACAGGAAGAAGTGTATCAGGGAACAAGCTTGGGAGGCTCTTGGACTAGCTGGTATTCTGTGTGACAGTTCAAAGACTGGGCGGCAGTAAATAGTCCCTTTTTTCCGATAGAACTGATTGTACTATATCTGCTGAGTTCAGCATTTCGAAGGCATGTATAGTGGTGACAACTTAGAAGTATTTGAGGCACTTAGCCTGTATTTCACTTCATTTTAGCATAGATGAGATTTACAAAGCTATCAGTTCAACCTCTGGTGGGAAAGCTCCTGGTCTGTATGGTGACCCTTCAGACCTGTATAAGGCTGACCCTGTGATCTGGGCAAAGATTCTGACATGGGTCTTTAATGCTGCCTGTGTGTGTGGTTTCCCTCACTCCTGGGCCAAGGCCATCATTATTCCCATTTTTAAAAAGGGTACAAGGGATGACCCCGTTTGCTATTGACCGATCTCGCTTCTGGTTACGGCTGCAAAAATCATGGGGAAAGTGATATTGGACTGTTTATCAGTGTGGCTAGATTAGTATTTTAATGTTATATCTGACCTGCAATACGGTTTTAGGCAAGGCAAAGGGACCCTGGATCAATGTCTCAACCTGCACTTGGTAGGTGGGAAATATATAATGGCCAAGAAGGGCATTTTACACATTGCTTTTATGGACCTGACGTCAGCGTTTGACTGTGTCAATAGATCCAAGTTGTGGCTGGCCCTCCGGGATCTGGGTCTGGATACAGAATTGGTGGCCTTCTCACATGATAATAACACCACAGCGTTAGTGAACTATAATGAGGATGGTGGCGTGACGGACTCCTGGGTGGTCAAGTGAGGTGTCTGGCAGGGGTGCATTTTAGCCCTCCAGTTGTTCACGCTGTAAACAACAAACTAGGGGACATCCTATCATCTGGCTGCAAAGACATTCAGAGAGCTGGATCCAAGATAAACCCTGCTCTGTTGTACCCAGACAAGGCAGTACTATTTGCCATAATTGCTGTGGGTCTTCAAAAACTTTAAAAATGGTTTTATAGATTTTATGGACTCTTTTGACCTAGACACCAACTTCTTAAAATCCCACACTATGTGGAAGGCTGCCAGGATTAAGTTTTTTTGCAAAGAGGAAGAACTAACAAAAGTTTCAAACTTTCCATATCTGGGGATGCTGTTTGATGATAGAGGGTCTTGGTGTGCACAATGAATGCACAAAAAGAATGTTCTGGTCAGAGCAGCTGGGGCAACCTTGGAGTTTGCAAATAGGCTGTGTTCTAAGCCCATTCCCGCCTTGCTTAAGGTGTACAGAGAAAAATGCATTTTCATGGCCAAGTATGGGTCTGACGTCTGGGGCTACAAAGATGTCAGAGACATCCAGGTGGGAGAAAATATATGTATGCGCAAACTCCTTGCCCTCCCCCCAGTAACCCGGCATACATCCTACATGAGGAATTGGGTATGGGGACCTGATTGCCGTTGCCCTGTTGCTCACTCCTTCATTAAATCAGCTTGTCATCACAGATCACATTGCACATAAGGAGGCCCCACGTATCCCCTGGCTAAATTTTATTTAGTGCTCCTGGTTTTAAGGTATTTATTTTTTTGCCATTTCTGTCTGTATTTATCCATATTTATTTTTGGGGCATTTAACTGTATTTATCCACATTTAATGTTTGCCACAAGAAAAAGTTGATGCTGCAGCGAATATTTTTCTACATTTATTTAAATTTGCAATGCACTCATGCACTCGCTTGTTATTGGCCAACACAATACATTCATTTGAAAAATTTGCAGAATGTCCCAAATACGCTTAAAAGTGCTATCATAAGCCATTTGTCTCAGAGCCTTGCAGTTTCTGCCATCGGCAGAGTGCCACATCCTCTCCCTCACTGAACACCATACTTCCCCACAGAGCGAAACTCACACTGTCTTCAGCTACAACCCAATTGTGCCCCACTATAAACACCTGGAAGCAACTCAATTCAAATTATGCTCTAGACTAGAATAATATGCTGCCTAAAAAAAGTAACAACGTACTGAAAAAAGCAAACACTCATAGGGAATACACCTTAATGCTTTTACACGCATTATTCAGAATTCAATGAGTGTATTTGCTTGAAAAGCTAACGATATGAAAAGAAAAGTAGTATTTCACTGGCAAACTCTGAACGGTGGTGCTAATGTGTTTGGGTATAAATAAAATGAACTGGCCACTTTGCAACCTCTCTGTCTAGTTTTATTCAGTTACGTATTTATTGTTCGCATCCTAAAACCTTTTTTCTCTCCTCTCGAGGCTGCAGTTCGGTGTAGAAAAATGTCAGACAAAGGCATTTGCAGCAAACGTGTTTCTCCTTTTTTGGATCCATTTCACAGAGGAACGAACAATGGAATGGAGAAGAAAGAACAATCACGGTTTTCTACAAGTGAGGAGCAGCGAAACAGTAAGAGAGGAAAGAAGAGGAAGAAAGAGGGGGCAGCAGAAGTGGACACTGTCCTTGTCTTGTCCAGTAAAAAAGAAAGAGACCGCAATGGTTATGGGCTGAGCAGTCGAGCCACAAACTCTGCAAACACTCCAGTCAGTGGCATAGAAATGCTTTAAATTTGTGGCCAGATTGTTCTTGCAGTCACACATACACAGTGTACTGCTCTGCAGTCCGGCCACAAACTCGGCAACACTCCACTGATAGCTAGGCTTTGGCACCCCCATGGGGGGGGATTCCTGTTTTTGCCACCTGAAAACTGCATACGCCACTGACTCCAGCCCCACCCTCCTCCCCTCTTCCCCGAGGGCACTTACTTTTGTTATACCAACAACAAAAATAGCAATGGGTCAAAACAGAAAATCTAACTGTGTGTCTGTAGGGTACAGCCGCGAAATCAAACCTAGAGTATTTTGTGGTGAGAAAATTGTTCCCATCAGATTACCGACCTGTACCGCCCTACATCATTTGGAATCCTTCACCATGAAGGCAAGTGGTTTTACCCACAGTAGGTTTGGCAGGTTGTAGCCTAATCTAGTAAATATGTCCCAAAGGTGAGTGTGGTATAATGCAGCATCAAGTGGTAATCTGACTAGCAGTGCTAACTGTGATAAATTAATATGTGCATAATGTGAAAAAACTCTTAAAATTGGGTAGTGAAAATGGTAAGTAGAGTAATTTTAATAAGTTCCTATCCACTCCCAAAATAAAATCAGTGCATAGTAGTGTAAACAGATGACTACTAAGATAGATGTTTGGTCGACATGTTTCTGCAGTGATGTCGGAGCCTATTGGTCTCCTACTGCTTCTTCAGGACCTTGACTTATGCTACTGCTTGATGTGAATTAAATCAGTGAAAAATAATGTAATATAAAGAAGATATATTATATCACCTGAGATTCGCCTAATTTTTAGGGATTGCTCGCCCCACCTCACCTGGCCACAGCGCAGGTAAAACGGAGCACCGCTCTGTCCGTCTGTCCTCTGTCGTAGCGCGCCCTGCATCTTTGCGATGCAGGGCACGCTACGAAATTCGTTTTGTTATTTAAATTGTTTACTTACCTCCAAATATCCATATGCCGTTTTTTTTCACCCCCACCCTGCCCCTCCCCCGCCCGCCTCCCTGCCCCACCGCAAATCCCTCCACGGGCCGTGGCTGGTCAGCAGACCACCATATCTGTGACTGCTTTTTGAGTAAAGCAATTTTTTAAGATTAAAATGCAGCCCATTTTCCTTAATGGAAAAAGGGATGCATTTAAAAAAGAAAAATGAAATGCTATCTTTTTATAATTTATTAGCAGGCAGTGGTCCGTTGGACCAGTACCTGCTCTTAAAAAATGTTGGCGCCAACATTAACAACGGAGAAGGGGTCCCTTGAGGACCTCTTCCCGTTTGCAAATGGGTTACCACCTCCTTCACTGAGTCGGTAAAATTTGTTTTGCCACCGCATTCCGGTCGCAAAACATTCATACATGCCCCTGTGACTCGCTATTAGGATGGGACGCCCTTGAAACACCCCTTCCTATTACCAACTTGCAAAATCAAGTTACTACATACCAAACAACTCTTTAGCGGTCACAAACAGCCCAATTCTCCATTTGCGACAGCTAATACGTGTCGTACATGTGGCCCATAGTTAGGACCGCACTCTGTGGTTTTACAGGTAGTGCTTGCTAGGACATCGCACACACCGAGACAGAATCAAGGTTCCGCATTAGGATTATTATGTTTGCCTGATTATTTGTGCTCATTCTACAAGAGACAGAGAATGATTAACTATTCACCACCACACACAACACCTGTTACCTAATGTCATGACTTGACTTTCCAGGTGGCCTTGAGCTGCCCCAAATTTCAAATTCAACAACAAAAGTCACATAAAAGTGACTATTTTCAAGTTTCACATTTATTTGTTCATTTATTTATTTGCACAATTAGTCAAAATCATTGCAAAACATCAATTAGAAAGGAAATACAATACTATACAGTACAGTCAAATAAAGAGCAACCTCAAACACCAGGTGCACTGTGACACTGATCTGCCTCGTTGTAAATTCTTTTTAGCCAGCCAGAAGGCTTTGCTGTACCCTTCTGTGTTAGGGTTAGCAAGTATCGCAGAAATTATAGATGTGGCAGCGTGTGTTTACCAGTCCAGTACTACCTTCTGGATCCAAAGGAAAACAAGCATTTACAATGCAAAGGTCTCGCAATGACATTGTTGTGAGCTATTGGCATTGAAAATGTTCGTTGTTTTTTTTCCCTTCGTGAAGCATTAATCAAATGGTGTAATTGAAAATGGCAGTAGCTCACTTTGTTGTAATTGCAAAATCTATTGCATTTTATTCGTACCATAGTACATTCTCTCTCGAAACTCCATATTCTTTTACAACACATTAGCAAATATACTATAGGCGGGGTATTCGTTACACTTGGAGGCGGAATTGTCATGTCTTAATAGGTGTAGCCTTAAAAACGTAGGAATTACTGGTGGAATCAGTAATTCTGTACCTAATTCCATGAGCTATTTCTCATTTTACTGGTACAATTAAGCTTTCATCAGCGTAAATATCTGGTTAATTGCATAGGATCCACAGTGATCCCACAGAGCTTGTTATTTCAATGGGGCAGGTAACTAATGAAGTAAGAGGGTACTGGTAATAAAGAGTCAATGCATTATTTTTGGTAGTATACTTCTATTTTTCTAAAGAAGTGTTAAAAAGTAGTAGAGGGGTAGTAGAATAGAGATGTGGTGGTAGGCAGGTGGAGTAGAGAGAGCGACCACGAGAGGTGAGATGGGGGGTTTGAGGAAAGAAAGAGAGAGTTGGAAGTAAAGATGCAGGTGAGATCTGAAGCAAGAGAGAGGAGAGATTGAATTGGAGGGCGGGGGGCAAGGAGTGGATAGAAGAGGGAGACCGAAGGAGATGTGTAGATCAGAGTGAGAAAGGAAGATAGGGGGAGGGAACTGAAAGGGGTTGGAGGGGAAGAGGTGTGGGAGGAAGAGGATGGAGAAGGGGGGAGAAATAGTGTACTTTGGGAGCTTACAGGAGGAAGAGGAAGAGGGAGCACATATGAAGGACTCGCAAGTGACGTGAGAGAGCGTGTGAAAGTGACGATGGACTTAGAGGCAAAAGTAGGGGCAGATGAGGCGACATGGCAGGGGTGTCAGTCTAGAGATGGGGTGAACAAAAAGGAGAGATGGCCTTCAGGAGTGGGGCAGGGAAGAAAACGAGGAGAGAGTCAGGACGAGGAGTGAAAGGGTGAAAGACACAAGGAGGGGAAAGAGAGAATGCCAAGCAGGAGAGGGGAGTTAATTGAGGGAAGAAGTGGAAAGAAGAAGGCAGAGATGAGACGGATGGAGAGAGGCCCAAGAAGGGGAGAGAGGCTGCTGAGTAAACCAGAGTTGAGAGGCACCCGGAGGTGGTGGGCGGGTGAGAGAATGCAGACATGGAAGGCAAGATGAGAAAGACGGAAAGTGGGGGCCGAGGGAGGATTCTAGAAGAGTTAAAGAGAGGGGGCTGGGAGGGGTCCAGTCCATCAGTAACTTTAAAAGTTGGTAGGTAGTGGTAGATGTTTCACCAAATCTGTAGTCCCCATTCCCCTCTATAAGCCTCTCTTCACCGGCACTGACCCTAAATATATGTCTTAAAAGCAGCCAGTACACCCACTAAACGTGTCTCCACGAAATCCCTCTCACCTTTTAATCCACTGCTTGAAGAAGTGGAGCTACGGCCTCCTTAGCACATCAGGGTTTTGCTGGCAGAGGGTGACAAGGCCAGCAGCTTGGGTCGGGTTGCGCATGGCTGGGGGCTGCAGTCTCAAGGAACAGCACACGCTCATAAAAGGAAGCGACACACGTACATTAAAGTTTTAGGATGGAGACTAGGGCTTGGGAGCGCAGGGGGTGGTGTAAAGAGACAGTGGGTGATGGTGGGGTTTCTAGAGGGGGGCTTATGCTCGGAACAGCCGACCTTGGAGGGGGGGTGAAGTGGGTTGGGTCTTGGCGTAGTTCGAAAGTCATTGGCCCGCAGGGGTGGAATGGCGGCAACGGTCTGGCGGTTTAGGATGGGGTGTGTGTGCTCGGAGCGGCCGACTTTAAGCGGCGGTGGTATTGGGCTGAGTTCTGGGAGTGTATCGGCATGGTGTAAACGAACCGACCCGGATGGCCGATATTCTCTGCCTCCTGCTGCTCTTCTGCTTGTTGGTGCTGCGGTGGGAAACCCTGGGTAAGTGTCAGAGACTGGGGGGGTGCAGAACTCCAAGGGGGGCTTCAGTCGGTGCATAAGGGTGGTCCAGCTGTGCTTCCAGCCTAGTCTGAAGGAGGGGTGCTTCTACAGCCTGTCAACGCTAGTTTCAAATCACATGCAGAGACTTGGAAGCCAGGGCTGTCTCTATTAGGACTGATGGGCCTGTTACCGAGTTAATTAAGGGGTGACCTAAAGTATAACTATAGCCGAGCGCTTCAGAAACTCGCCAAGCAGCCGCCGCCTCAGCGAGCCTGCGTTCATCGTGGAGAGATTGCTGAGAGGGGGCAGGTTCAGATGAAGACAATGCGGGTCATGAAAAATCCCCCCCTCCGTAATAGATTTGTCTTTGCCAGTGCTTGCTCATGGTGGATGTGAGAAGTTGGCCTGATATATGATGTTCACTAGTTCTAGTCACCACCTTGTATCAGTCCAAACAACCCTTATGGTGATTGGTTGTAAGTCAAACTTATAGACCAGCTATCGTAGGATACTAGACAAAAGCAGTCTTTAGGCTAAACTCTTTATGGCATGTGAAGCCAGCTGTTTTACCACATATAACCTTTGAACACCAAATGAAAAGGACACCACACAGGTAGTTATGAAAATAAACAGTTATTTATTAACTAACATACACCTCTGAACTCTTTATGAGGTCAGAGAGCTAAGCACATGACAATGACAAACTCTTAGGAAAAATACGTTTAAGTTGCACGATTTGCAATGGTGCCCTAGGGGCACGACAAAACATATACTAAATAAATGGAATGCGAAAGTCACTTAAAGGAATGGAGCTGTCCAGAGGTTGTTGGATGGCTGGGACCACGCTATACTAACTTGAGGTAAGTAATAGGAGGCCCACGGAGCGCGTGTGCAGAGTGTGAACTCACACGCGAGATGCGTACAAACGTCTATGGACAGTACAGTTTAAAGAAAAGGTGAGTACGGACTTTCCTGACTAGTTAGGACTGAAACGACAATGGAACTGGACACTAGGATAGTGAAGCTACCCTGGAGCACCTAAATGCTCGTGTTACCTCACCCACAGGCTGCGGGTGCATAGGTGCGAAGTCGTGTCGGGTTTCGGCGTCGAAGTCTATGGAGCCTTGAAGAAAGATGCTGCAGGCGACCAGGAGGAAGCTGTTCGGTGCAATCCAAGGGTGGATTGGTGAAGAGAGGAACCTGAAAGCAGAGGGGACAATGTTCAAAGTCACTAGCCAGAGACTGGAGTGGAACCAGGAGTGGAACCAGATGTCGTCGTCGCGATCAGGTGAAGGTGGACGCTTGACTCTGCAGCCACTTGGACCAGGTGGTGTCTTCGATGACAAGGATAGAGGCACGAGCTGTCCCACGCAGGCTCTCGCTGTCGGCGGTGTCGTCTCCGGATTCGGGTTCAACAGGCCTTGGCAAAGGCAACCCACGCGGTGAGTGGAAACGGCGTCTGGAGTGGACCAGGAGGGTCCGGGGTGCTCCTCTTTTGGAAGGGAGCAAGGGCCAGTCTGGAGCAACCAGACCAGCAGCAAAGTTGTCGGTGTTCAACATCTAGGAGGTCACTAGCCTGCCGGCAAGTGACCAGACAACGCGTCGAGCAGCAAACAGGCAGAAGGGCCCCAAGCAGATCTCCTGGATGCTGGAGGGCTGATCTTCGATGCAGGAGCTGCTCGGGGTCGGGGCTTCTCAATCCCCAAAGCACTTGGACGAGGAGGCCTCAGAAGTCGTGCTGGAGCGAAGTGCTGCTTCTTTCAAGATGGCCGGTCCCACGTGTCTCGTCGCACCCACGGGTCTCAGCTTGGCTGCAGATGTGGGTTGAGGTCGGAAAGGTCTGGGAATCCGGGTCTCGTCGGGCTCTGAAGTCTGGATCCTTTGCAGGAAGATGGCAAAGGGGAGTCGCGGTACGCTGATGGTGACTGCAGATGCAGGGTGGACACTCCTTGCCCACAAGGGAGATTCCTTCAGTCTTCTGTGGAGCAGAACGTCGAGGTCCAGAGTTTCTTCTTGTGAAGTTGATCAGGATAATCTAATTTGGAATGGGACCAGCTCCTACCTTTATTCAGCTAAAGGGGGCTGCACTACGACTAGGTCCCTCCCCTGGGTGGGACCAGGAAGGGGGGTGGTTACACCCCCTTTCCTTTGTCTGGTCCTGCGCCAGCTCTGGGGCTGGAGTGCCCCAGGAACTGGTTTGGACCGGCATATGCACAGGGACACCTTGTGTGCCCCAGGCATGTCTAATTCCTTTCAGCCCTGTCCTACCTAATACACAAAATCCTGTCTGGGGTGGTGCTAGCACCTCCTAAGGCAGGAAACCCTTTGTCCAAGCCTCCCTCGCAGGAAGGACTCCCAGCAGCAGGAGGTCAGACTTGTGTCTGTGGTGGCAGCATCCATTTTGTGATGCTGAGGCTTGAGTTAACTTTAATCGGGGTTCACAGTTACATACATGTCGTGTCCCTCTAGAAGGGTGGAATGCTAACCCCGTCACCAGAATTGGCGAGGGGTTAGTATTCCAATTCGTATGACACCTTACTCGACATGTTTTGATAATGCGATACCAAAGTTAGCAAATAACCGCGAGGATTATAATGCACTTAAGAGTATATGGTACCCGTTATCATGGAACAGCTATTAGGACTTGGTTCCGCAAGCTGCAAACGGGCTCAGCTCATGCCAGAGCACCATCTCACATAATTCCAAGCACTCTGCCTTCAGGATTGATAAGGCCTGCCATAGGAGTGACTGATAGGAATATATGTGTCCATTTTAGGATTAGATATAGGGATACTATATCTAAAGCAAAGGGTGATTACACCACATTGCCCCAGCTGTTGGGCAGCCAGTTGTGTCAGATTTGGATAGCCAGCCAGGGGTGGCATAATACATGCTTCAGCCCATGGTAGGCCCTGGGTACACCTATGCCCTGGATACCTAAGGTATGCTGTACAGGGACTGATAAGGTGGCCCAGTACCAATTGGTAAATGCACCTAAGGTACATGCTTGTCAATTTAGAGAGAGAACAGCTAGGCTGTGGGTCTGATTAGCAGGTCCACAGCCAGGGAAAGTCGTAAACCAGTGAAGCAAAAAGCAAAAATCGGGGGTGACCATAGGATTGCAGACCCCACTCTCCTACATAACCCCCCCCCCCCAAACTTAGGGACATTAAACTATACCTTGACCAGGTGAGTCTTCTTGTTCTAAGTGGAAGTACCTGGAGAGACCATCTGCATTACCATGGTCAGTCCCTGGGCGGTGCTCCACTGTAAAGTCCATCCCCTGTAGGGAAATGGACCACCTAAGAAGTTTGGGGTTTTCACCCTTCATTTGATTTAGCCATAAGAGGGGCTTATGGTCGGTCTGAATCTTGAAGTGAGTGCCAAGCAAGTATGGCCTCAGCTTCTTCAGGGCCCTAACCACAGCAAAGGCCTCCCTCTCAATAGCTGACCAACGTTTCTCTCTAGGGGTCAGCCTTTTACTTATAAAAGCAATGGGCTGGTCATGACCATCAATATTCAGTTGAGATAGAACAGCTCCCACACCCAACTCAGAAGCATCTGTTTGGACAATGAATTCTTGGAGTAGTCTGGACTATTGAGAAAAGGTGCAGTGCACATGGCCTGCTTTAGGTCATCAAATGCCCTTTGACAGCTAACTGTCCACTGAACTTTCTTTGGCATTTTCTTACTTGTCAGGTCATTAAGTGGAGTCACAATGGTTCCATAATTTCTGACAAATTTCCTATAGTAACCAGACAGGCCCAAGAAAGCTCTGACCTGTGTCTGGGTGGTTGGAGGAGCCCAGTCCTTTATGGCCTGTATCTTGCTCTCCAAAGGTTGAACTTGGCCTCCACCTACAAGGTGGCCCAAGTATACAACTTGACTCTGCCCTATCTGGCACTTGGTAGCCTTGATAGTGAGGCCTGCCTTTTGCAGAGCCTCCAAAACGTTCCTCAGGTGGATCAGGTGATCCTCCCAGGTGGAGCTAAAGACAGCAATATCATCTAGATATGCTGCACAGAAGTCATCCAACCCAGAGAGAACTTGGTTCACCAACCTTTGAAAAGTGGCAGGTGCATTCTTCAAACTAAAGGGCATCACCACAAACTGGTAATGACCTCCTGGGGTAGAAAATGCTGTCTTGGCCTTGGCATCCTCAGCTAACCTGATTTGCCAATAACCAGCTGTCAGGTCTAATGTACTCAAGAATTTGGCAGAAGCCAACTTATCTATGAGTTCCTCTGCTCTTGGTATTGGATGGGCATCTGTCTTAGTGACAGCATTGAGACCCCTGTAGTCTACACAAAACCTCATCTCTCTCTTACCATCTTGGATGTGAGGTTTAGGCACTAGAACTACAGGACTAGCCCAAGGGCTCTCTGGGGGTTCAATGACTCCCAATTCCAACATTTTCTGTACTTCTTGTTTGATACAGTCCCTGACGTGGTCAGGTTGCCTGTAGATTTTACTCTTTATAGGCAGACTATCACCGGTGTCCACCTCATGGGTGCACCAGTTTGTCTGACTGGGTGTCAGAGAGAACATTTGTCTGAAGGAGTGAAGAACCTGTTTACAATCCTCTTGTTGATGCTCAGAGAGGCTGTCAGAAAAGACTACACCATCTACTGACCCATCATCAGGGTTCTGAGTGAGCAGGTCTGGGAGAGGGTCACTCTCTTTCTCCTGTCCCTCATCTGTAGCCATGAGCAAGCCCATGTCTTCCCTGTTGACAAATGTCTTGAGCCTGTTCACATGAAGTACTCTGTGAGGACTCCTGGAAGTTCCAAGGTCTACCAGGTAGGTGACCTCTCCCTTTTGCTCAATAATGGTATGGGGTCCAGACCACTTGTCTTGGAGAGCTGCTGAGGCAACTGGCTCCAACACCCACACCTTCTGTCCTGGGTGATACACAGTCAGGACAGCCTTTTGGTCATGCCAAGCTTTTTGGAGTTCTTGGCTGGCCTCAAGGTTTTTAGATGCCTTCTCCATGTACTCTGCCATCCTGGAGCGGAGACCAAGTACATAGTCCACTATGTCCTGTTTAGGCTTTTTGAGAGGTAACTCCCATCCTTCCTTCACAAGACACAGGGGTCCTCTTACAGGATGCCCAAAGAGAAGTTCAAAAGGGCTGTAACCAACCCCCTTCTGTGGGACCTCTCTGTAAGCAAACAGAAGGCAGGGTAAAAGGAAGTCCCATCTTCGCCTAAGCTTTTCAGGTAACCCTTTTATCATCCCTTTGAGGGTCTTGTTGAACCTTTCGACAAGCCCATTGCATTGTGGATGATAGGGGGTGGTGAACTTGTAGTTGACACCACACTCCTTCCACATAGCAGTCAAGTATCCTGACATGAAGTTTGCACCTCTGTCAGAGACAACCTCCTTAGGAAACCCCACTCTGGAGAAAACTCCAAGTAGGGCCCTGGCCACAACAGGAGCTGTAGTGGTTCTAAGGGGAATAGCTTCTGGATACCTGGTGGCATGATCCACTACCACCAGTATAAATCTGTGCCCAGATGCTGTTGGGGGGTCCATTGGTCCAACAATGTCAATCCCCACTCTTTCAAAGGGTACCCCCACCACAGGTAGTGGTATAAGGGGGGCCTTTGTTGTGCCACCTGATTTGCCACTGGCTTGACAGGTGACACATGAGCGACAAAACTCTTTAGTGTCTTCAGACATTTGAGGCCAGTGAAAGTGTGGGGCAAGCCTGTCCCAAGTCTTGTTCTGGCTTAAGTGACCTGCAAGGGGAATTTCATGGGCCAAAGTGAGAAGGAAACCTCTCAGAGCCAAGGGGATGACCAGCCTCCTGGTAGCACCGGGCTTGGGGTCTCTTGCCTCAGAGTAAAGGAGTCCATCATCCCAATACACTTTATGGGCACCTGTGGCATTCCCTGCAGCCTCAGCAGCAGCCTGCTGTCTGAGGGTTTCAAGAGATGAACAGTCTAATTGAGCCTGCCTCAAGTCTGCCCTGGAAGGTCCCCCTGTCCCAAGGAACTCAACCTGGTCAGGTTCAAGCTCCCCCTCTAGGACAGTTCCTTCTGGGGTCTGTAGGTCAGTCTCCTGTGAGAGCTGATCCTCACCTTGAGGCAAGGGGGAAGGCACTGCCTTAACCCTACTGTTCTTACTCCTACTTAGTGTCTGGTTCATTGTTCCAGGATCCAGCACTAGTTCAGCTGGGCATTTTTTGGCCTGTGACCTAGTCACAGCAAGGACATGTGCTGACAAACCTAACATTTCCACATGAGTCCTATACTCCACATCTGACCATAGGGAGGATTCCAAATCATTGCCCAAAAGACAGTCCACTGGGAGGTCTGAACTAACAACAACCCTTTTGAGGCCATTTACCCCTCCCCAGGAGAAATTAACAAGTGCCATACTATGGGTGGTAGTGACATTGCTAGCGTTGGTCACTAGGTAGTCTGAACCTAGTATTACCTGATCAGGGTCCACAAAGTTTGGTGTCTCCATAGTGACACTGGCACAAGTGTCCCTGTAGGCCTGAGCCAATTTTCCATTGATCAAAGGCGTTTGCCTGTACTTGCCCAGGGTACTGGGACTTATTGTAGGGGTCAAATCCATGTCCCCAGTACAAACAAGAACAGCCTGAGTAGGTACTCTGACTAGGTCAGAGCCTGCCTCAGATACCGTTGGTTGATTGCTTTATTTCGATATGCATATATCATAAAAGCAGTACAAAGAATAAAAGCAGCATGTCGAAAAAAATGTGACTGTACATTGAGAATAAAAGGAATAAAAACACATTTGATCAGCATAAATTAACTAAGACAGAATTAAATTGATATGGACAGTCTTTTAAGTCGAATCAACCAAGCCCATTTTAAAAACTTGGAAACGGCACAAACAATGGGAGGGGCTGTATTGGTTAGGAGGATCCGGAGGGCGACCAAATGCTGGCGAGTGCCCAATTCTCTGCAAATTGGTTTAAGCCATCGTGATCTGGGGCGCCCATAGTCCGGACATTCAAAAAGAAAGTGTGGCACCGTCTCTGGTTTGTCAGGACAAAGGGCACAATGGCGTGATGCGGGCTGGGATTTGTTCCACCTGGAGCAAAGGTCGGCAAGGGGTAGGGTTCCTAACCGGAATTTAATGTACAAAGACCGGTCCATGGCGATGGTAATTAAGTCCATATAGGGCTCGAAGGCAACGACATCTTTTATTAGCAAGAAGGCTGCGGTGGCTTTGCAGTGCTGCTGATTGCTGATGCGCTTCGCGAAGACCCAATCCCAGTAAAGTTTTTTTAAGGACTCCTTTGGGGGGGCTGAGTGACTAAGCCAACAGGAGTCCAGACCTAGATCCCCTAGAAGTTGTTTAATTTTCCGGAGCCATTTGATCTTGTGCCAACCGTCGGAGCGCATCACCTCTGCTAGTCCGTCAGCGTAGGATTTTAGCTCCGGAACCCTCCACAGGCGAGTCCAAAGCAAGAGAGGTCGGAGGTGGGCCTGGTCCCCAATTGCTTTACAGCCTACATCCATTAGGACTGGGAGTGTCGGGCTACTCATCAGGATGGCAAGGAGGTCTTTAATGAATTTGTTCTCGGCCTTGCTCAGTGAATCCACTTTACCTAGGCCCCACAGTTCAGCTCCGTAAAGTGACGCAGATACAGCTCGGGCTTTATAAATGTCTATTAGAGGGGCAACACACTGTTTGGTTGAATTATTGTACTCCTTAAGGAGGGCCCCCCCACCCTTTTGTGAACAATTGTCATTTTGTTGATGTGGACGGTCCAGCTCATCGCATCACTTAAACGGATTCCCAGGTAATCGAATTCTGCCACTCTTTCAAGGGGGGTGGAGTTCAAGATAGGGGGACGGCCAAGTTTACGAGGTGGGTGCATGACTAAATACTTGGTTTTGTCCACATTGATGACTAGTCCTCTGATAGTGCAGAAGTCCTGGAAGCGGTTCAGGAGTTTCTGGAGACCTTGGGGGGTTTTCGAAATGAGGAGGGTGTCGTCGGCGAACAGCAAAGTTGGGATTTTTACGCCTCCCAAGGTGGGAGCGTCTGCTGGTTCACCGAGCAGGTGCTCTACCACCCCATTAATGTAGAGGGAAAATAGGGTGGGAGCCAGGACGCAACCCTGCCGCACTCCCCTCTCGACCCTGATCTTGTCGGTCTTTTCCCCATTCAAGCCCCATCTAACCTGGGCATAGGTGTTGTTATGCAATTTGATGAGGAGGTTTAGGATGTACGGAGGCATCCCCAGGCCATGCAACACCCTCCAGAGTTCCTCCCTAGGAACCAGGTCAAAGGCAGTCTTCAGGTCGATAAAGGCCAGGTAGAGACTGCCTTTGCCTAGCTCCACCACCTTCCAGTACAATAACAGGAGCCTGAACACTTGTTCAATAGTTCCGGTACCTGAACGGAACCCGGCTTGCATATCAGACAGAATGTGGTTGTCGTCCACCCATTGTAAAATCCTCCCCAAAATGGCTTTCCCCGCCAGTTTCTGACTCGAGTCTATTAGGCTTATGGGCCTATAGTTCCCAGGTAAGTCCCGGCAGCCCTTTTTGAAAATAGGGACTACCTCTGCTCCTTTCCAAGAGTCTGGCACAGATCCTCCCTCGATGGTTGCGTTAAGGAGGGCCGAGATCAATACCCCCCATTCTTCAGGGTAGGCTCGGAGGATGTCTCCTGGGAGACCGTCCGGGCCAGCTGCTTTTAATGGCACCAAAGTTTTGATCTGCTTTGTGACATCCAGAGCGGAAAACAAATCCAGGTCTCGGTCTAAGGTGTAAGGAGGGAGGATGAAGGGATCATTGAGTGGGCCTTCAATGACGGAATAGAGTTTTTGAAAGTGGGAAAACCAAGTCTGAGCGTTGATGCTACAGGTCCTCAGTGTGTCATCGGGACGGTTCCTGTTACCCACCAAATCCCAAAAGCCTTTGGCGTCTTTCCCACGACTGGCAGCCAAGAGGTCCTGCCAGTAATTATCCTCCCACTCCTTCTTGGCATTTTTTTGGCAGAGTGAATAGTGCCTCCTGGCCACCCTAGTCCTGGAGGGTATTTTGGACTTAACCGCTTCAATAAGAAGCGACTTCGCCTCCCTACACTTCTGGTTAAACCAGCCCTGTCTAGCCCGTGTACGGGGTTTCCTCCTGTTAGTACTAGCTGGGACTACGAAAAGGTCACTGATGGCCTGGGTTATGGTGCAGAACCTAATGGTCACCTCCAACAACCCATCCTCACAGGGGACAAGGTTATCTAGAGCTGAGGTAAGAAGCTGCCTGATGACAGAGGTTTTCTCCTCTGAGAGCGACAGCTTCGCCCACTTTAACCGACATCCACAGTTGGAAACTGCTGTCAAGTCCGGGGCGGGATTACGAGTGGTTCTGGTCGCAGTGCTAGATAGCCACCTATGGGACAAGGTGAGCGAGAGGAGATTGTGATCACTCTCTACAGATGGTATGATCACCATGTCCTTTACCATGCTCCACAAGTTTACGTCAAGAAGAAAATAATCAATTCTTGACGTGTGTCCAGGCCTGTTATAAGTATGGGCCCCTGCTTTATCAGAACCAGTCCTGCCATTAGCAGCCCTCAGGCCAAACTCCATGGTTATGGAGTTAATCTGGAGGGCCACTTCTGTCCACTTTTTGATAGGGCTGAGTTCTAAGGACGGTATCCCCCACTGGATGTCATGTTCCTCTTGATCTTGTAAAATTTCGGAGTCCAGGGGCTCAAAGGTGCAGTTAAAATCGCCCGCCACCAGAGTGCAATACTTGTAAGGTGACGAACGGAGCAGGGCTTCTAGGCAAGTTATGACTGGCGATTCTCTACCCCCCTTCGTACCTCGGGCATAAATGTTAAAGATGTTTAAGATGACTCGACCCTGAGGGTTTTTCAGGGAGATGTTGAGGAGGTCCGGGCATTTAGTATCCCGCTCCACCACCCTGCAGTTAAGTTCAGAGGCCACCCAGATGAGGAGGCCGCCTGAAGGGCGACCCCTACCAGTTCCTGCGTGGACAGCTGGTAAATAGTGGGTGGAGTATCCTGCCTTGTGTAGGGGCTCCTTACTCCAGGTTTCCTGGAACAGGCATATGGAGTATTGCTCCACAAGTGAATTCCAGTCGGGCAATGCCAGCTTTCTCTCGAGGCCTGCTACATTCCAGCTGAAAACCCTAAGGGATGGGTCCGTCACAGCCGCAATGCTACAGGTCTCGACAGGAGCAAGTGAGTCCACAACACCCTTAGTTGGAAAGCCAACTGGGGGGTCGAGTGGTGCCCTCGCCTCCCCTGATCCCCTTGCAGTCTCAACAATGACCTGGTCTTGTGGTGTGGTCGGAGGGTTATGAATTTTAGCAGAAGGGGAGGACTTGACGTCGGGACTCCAAGCCACCAAAGCCTCCTCAGGAGCGTCACCGAGTCAACAGCCCCAGAAACCCCCGTTCGGTAGTGGTGGAACTGGATGGGACTGCGCTAGGGTAATTCCTGGGAAAAATTGACCATGGGCGTTGTTTTGGAAAGGGGGACCGGGATGGATAAAAGGGGTAATCGGGGCCGGCCACGGGTAGAAGAAGGATAGATCAACTGCATCGACTCCCGGACCGGCCACGGTTCGCCCTTGGAAGCATATTGAATGGGCAGCTCTTATGTCTTGAAAATTGACCACCACGCAGTCTCCCTCAAAAGGTTTTTTCCTGTGTCCTATCCAGCCCACCCTGCGCACCCCAAGAATCAGGCCATCCACGCCCAGTGGAAGGGGTCTATTGGTTTTCAGCCAGTGGATGACCTTATTCTTTAGCGCCTGGTGAGTTTCCTGCTGTGTATCTTTTAGGGGGGGAACTTTGGTGAGAACAACAACATACGGGTGGCATTCGGGGGGGAGATTAACCGGGGGGCACTTACGTGTCGGATTCTGCGGAATGGCCACTGGGGAGGGATTTTTTAGGCGAAGAGGTGGTAGGTTTAGCCTTAGAAGTTATCGCTACTCCGCTGGTTTTTGCCAGCGCAGCAGCCGCGGGTTGCAAGTTTGGACCAGCCCCTCCCTTCTGTTGTTTCTTGTGGGCGGGATTAGGCGCAGGTATTATCGCTGCTGGGGGGGGAGTACCGTGCACTTGAGCTGCATGAATGGAAACACTCGGCCTTGCCTGCTTCGCACTGGCCTGGGAAGCTAAAGTTGGTGCTTTCCCGGTAGCTAGTGTCTTGGCTGGCAGTGTCGACTGGTCTCCAGATGGTTGGCTCACTGGAACCCCTTTACCAGCATTCCTGTCTGTATTGACCTCACTAGGCTTTGGCTGTAGTTTCAACAAGGTTTTCAGGGAGAAAAAATTGTCCCTGGTGACCTGTTCAAACTTGTCAAGCCTATCCCCCAGGCTCTTAACTTGGTCAAAGAGTGGAATCAGCAGGGACTTTACCAGTTTCTCGAGGGGCTCTAGTGAGGGTCCCTCGTTTGGTGGAAAAAGTATTGCCGGGACCAAGGGGGGAGGTGGCGGGGAATCGGCTGCAAGCTGGGGGGGGCTGGGATTCCCGAGAGATTCAGGCCCTCCGGAGTCTGAGTGTGAAGAACCCCTTTGAAGCTGTGTCCTAGGACGCTTGTAAAGCGTGGAGTAGCTTCCCTTCCGAATATTGGTCCCCCTTTTCCTTTTCCTGTGCACCCGGGTAGGTCTAATCTGGGGCAATGGTTTTAGATCGGGTGAGGGAACAATAGAACCGGATTGGGGCCTACTCCCAGGAAAGCTAGCTATAGGATGAGCGGGGCCGGAATCTACAACCGCAGTGCAAGGACTGCTGGGGGGAGAAACTGATATCAGGCTTTCTATCCTGTCTATTCCTGCCTCTAACGCTACAATATGTTGCTCCCCAGATAGGGACCCAGGCGGAGGAACAGTGGGGATAGAGGAAGTTGGAGACAATACATGTGCCGCTGCTCCCAGGGAAGAGCGTTTGGATGGAAGAAGGTCAAGTGAGAGGCGGCGTTCCGTCATTGCAATCTCCTTTTCAATGACGGCGGCCACCCTGGTGATGAATTTGTCCATGGTGCCAATCATCGTGGAGCCCCCTGAAGCACTTTCTCCACCGCCCCTCAAAGCTTTGCCGGAGCGGGTTGACATGATGGCTACGAGTCCCACGGGTGACCTCCGGGGTCTTGGACCCGAGGCAATAGATGTAAGGGGGGTGGCCCAGCCCAGCTTCTGTCAGCCCCTGACTGCCACAGACTGCCCGCCCTTTGCTCGGGCTTCGCTCGGCGTCCCGCTCGCGTCCCGCTGAGCGGTCACCAGTTGATTTTGTGCCGAGCGTTGCGGCTGGGGGGCATGTCTTGCTGGGGGCGCGGCCGTGCACACCTGTGCAGTGCAGGGACTCCTGGTCTTGGTAGTCCCTGCAACTCGCGCCTTCAGTTGACTCAGATGTTCCCTCCTCCTCCTTTCTCCAACCGCAGCTGATCGCACTCCAGTGGCCTCGACCCCACGCCTCACGCCGCGCAGCGGCACCCGCGAAGCGGGTGCTGCAAGCTGTTACCACACGGCGGGGCGGTCAATCCCTCCAGGGATACGGGGAGTCCAACTGGGAAGCGGAAGCAGAGTGGCGTTCCGGGCGGCAGCAACCGGTGAGTTCCTCAGCACGAGGGGTTAGGGTTAGTGGCCTCGACCCCACGCCTCACGCCGCGCAGCGGCACCCGCGAAGCGGGTGCTGCAAGCTGTTACCACACGGCGGGGCGGTCAATCCCTCCAGGGATACGGGGAGTCCAACTGGGAAGCGGAAGCAGAGTGGCGTTCCGGGCGGCAGCAACCGGTGAGTTCCTCAGCACGAGGGGTCCCAGGTTAAACGCGTAACCAGCAGCAGTTTGGTCCACAAACGCCCGACTCAATTGACCGAGAGATACCAATGTCAACCCCACTATAGCCTTAGGGGGAACACTACCACTACTAACTGACCTAGGGGTTGCAGGTGCCTTACGGGCTGAAGTGGTAGGAGCTGGGCCTTTCTTGGTGCACTCACTAAACCAGTGAGTATTACTTTTACAGTATTGGCACCATGGTTTCTTCTGACCATTGTTCTTCTTCTTTTGGGAATTCTGGCACCCACCCTCCTTAGATTGTTGGGGCCCTGTTGAAGACTTCTGGTCATTTTGATTATTCTCATTACCCTTCTGGTCTGCTTTCTTCTGGCCAACACCCTGGTTCTGGTTCTGCTGCTTGACCCTTGTCCTGACCCACCTGTCTGCCTTCTTTCCCAATTCTTGGGGAGAGGTCAGATCTGAGTCAATAAGGTGCTGATGCAACAACTGATTTTGACAATTACTTAAGATTTGTTCTCTCATAATTAGATTATACAATCCTGTGTAATCAGTAACTTTACTTCCCAGTAACCAGCCTTCAAAAGCCTTAGTGGCACAATCAACAAAGTCAGCCCAATCCTGAGACTGAATTTTCTGGGTGTCTCTGAACAGCAACCTGTACTGCTCAGTTGTTAAGCCAAACCCATCAATCAGTGTGTTCTTCAGGACTTGGTAATTGTTAGCATCCTCAGCTCTAGTAGTGAGGAGCTTATCTCTACCTTTACCTTCAAAGGAGAGCCACAGAATAGCTGCCCACTGACTCTGGGGGATGCACTGGACAGTGCAGGCCCTCTCCAAAGCAGTCATCCATTTGTGGATGTCATCCCCTTGTTTAAAGGGGGGCACTATTTTACTCAGGTGTCTAGTATCAAAACTCCTGTCCTTATCTCTAGGGATAATGCTGCCACCAGTGGGGTCTGCCCCACTCAATTTCTGCTCCCTGGCAAAGGCAAGTCTTTCCTTGGCAAGGGCAAGTTCTTCCCTCTCAATCCTCAGATTGACTTCCTTCATCTTAGCTTCATGCTCTCTTCTCTGAGGGGATGTCATCCCTCTGTGAGAAGATGCCTGAGAGCCATTGGTATGAATAGATCTGTTAGAGCCTCTGGAGCGAGACCTAACTCGTCTATCCCCAATGTTAAGCCTACCTGAGAGTGGTCCTGGGGGGTCCCCCATGCCCATTCTCATGGATGCTTAAGTTGGTCCTGGTGAGCCTACTGACTACTACTGGACCTTTGTCTGCCTCATCCCCTGACAACTCCTGATCCCCTTCCTCCTCTTCACTCTCTGCTCCATGGAGGTTAAGTTCAGGGTCACCAAGGGTTCCCTCTAAGGGGGGCATGCTCCCATCTGGATTAGAGGGGCCTGTGTTAGAAGCCCTTCTGGCATCATATGTCTCTAAGAGACCTATCAGAAAAGGAGTGGTAGGGTTAGAACCCTGTTTTAGTTTCCTGGAGGTACACAATTGTCTCATCTCCTGGAAGCTAAGAGCTGCATATCTGCTAGTGACCTGTGGAGGGTCAACAACCACAAGGGGAGTCTCAGAAGACTCTCCATGGGTAGACATGCTTCTAGTGAGGTGTAAGTGGTGCACTTACCTACACTATTTGTTTACCTACTGATCCCTTGCTAAGAGTTGTAGTCAGGGTGTGCTACTCCCTTTCTACTACAACAGCTGGTTCAGTAGAACTCAGAGTATTTCTAAGCTTGTTAAATGTACCTAGGGTACCTTATGTGATTTTTCAAATGATATCTCAGATTATATTTGGTAAAAACAACAGCAAGCTCAAATCCCAACGGCTGCACACCAATGTGAGAAGTTGGCCTGATATATGATGTTCACTAGTTCTAGTGACCACCTTGTATCAGTCCGTCCAAACAACCCTTATGGTGATTGGTTGTAAGTCAACCTTATAGACCAGCTATCCTAGTAGCGTGGACAAAAGCAGTCTTTAGGCTAAACTCTTTATGGCATGTGAAGCCAGCTGTTTTACCACATATAACCTTTGAACACCAAATGAAAAGGACACCACACAGGTAGTTATGAAAATAAACAGTTATTTATTAACTAACATACACCTCTGAACTCTTTATGAGGTCAGAGGGCTAAGCACATGACAAACTCTTAGGAAAAATACGTTTAAGTTGCACGATTACTTACCTCAAGTTAGTATAGCGTGGTCTCAGCCATCCAACAACCTCTGGACAGCTCCATTCCTTTAAGTGACTTTCACATTCCATTTATTTAGTATATGGTTTGTCGTGCCCCTAGGGCACCATTGTAAATCGTGCAACTTAAACGTATTTTTCCTAAGAGTTTGTCATGTGCTTAGCCCTCTGACCTCATAAAGAGTTCAGAGGTGTATGTTAGTTAATAAATAACTGTTTATTTTTATAACTACCTGTGTGGTGTCCTTTTCATTTGGTGTTCAAAGGTTATATGTGGTAAAACAGCTGGCTTCACATGCCATAAAGAGTTTAGCCTAAAGACTGCTTTTGTCCACTCTACTAGGATAGCTGGTCTATAAGGTTGACTTACAACCAATCACCATAAGGGTTGTTTGGACTGATACAAGGTGGTCACTAGAACTAGTGAACATCATATATCAGGCCAACTTCTCACAGTGGATACCTGGCACGGAGGGCAGTGCGGTCTGATCTGGGGTTCCATCCGGAGTAATAATACAAGCTCTCCAAACAGTGCTTGTTTGTTACCACCCTGCCTCTATTGGGACGGCCCATCCAGACCAGTTCTCATATTGTTTATATAACATGCCTCCTAAAGATAAGAAATTGCTTTGCGACAGCCGCAAATCAAATGAGCCAGTACGGATGGGCCGGCCATAAAAGCGAAAGGGCGGCAACCAAAATACCCCATTTCCAATGGCAGGCCACTGTTTAGCATAAACGGTGACGCAAGCCAATGAAAATTAGGGGCCAGGCTTCGAGTCCCCTTCTGAAAACCCCTTATCCACAATATCTCTCGCCGAGCGAGCAGTGCTCTTTGTGCTGTGACACCATGCATGACCTAAAAAGGAATCGATGTCCACTAGCAATGGCACTTGAGATTTGTCTTTACAACATGAAAAATAAAGAGGCAGTCATTATGCCGTGACCAGTTACCATTCACAACAATGTCTGGGCACTATAAACCACAAAACTGATATGCAGCAATATATAAATGTATGCATGCCATAGGTATGGCTAAAAACAAGCCATCCAGGCAATACACTACTTGCTAACCTTTCATCTTCCCATAGGGCTCTTTGTGGACTTGGAGGTCTTCTCAACCTACAGCACAAACTCCATGAAAAACTATATTTCACTCTCTCTCTGCGAATTTTGATAGCATACGTTAATCAGTTTCAAGTGCATCCCTTTCAGCCAGAATCTGTAACTCGCACTGTGAACGCTGCTGAACTTCTTACCTGTACTTTGGGTGTCGCTTTAAACATGGATATTAACTTTTCTTCTTGACTTCGCTCCTTGTCCCCTTGGCAATGGACACCGCACAAACTACAATAACTGGTTTGATGGATTTCTAAACTTTTTAATTGGCAGCCACTGCTCCATATAGAAAGTTTTCTCAGCTATTACCGATCCAATCAATCTATGCACGTTTTTTCACTGCCAGAGAACAGCTCTTGTTGGTCTGTAACAGAGTCAGTGATGCGTTTTTCATCAATTTCAGAAGAATGAAAGGTGGAGTAGGCATGGCAAGAGTTCAAACTCGTGACAGTGAAAGAAATGTGCATACGTTTTACAGCGACTGCACCATCATTGTGTAATAAGGACATTGCTTCTAGTTGTGAGCATGCACCACCGTTGAAATCTTAACATGCAGTCCCGCTCCTAGGCTATCCTCAGCTGGAGTCATTGATGTTACTAGATGTACTGGTTTAGTCTGCAGCTTTTTTAAAGCACTAACGTGGCCCGAGGGCACTAGAGCACTCTAGAACAGAATTAGACTATTTACTCATGTTTTTACGAACAGGAAGATTAAGTGATTCCCCCAGAATCACAGGATGTTGATCCGAGTTTCGAACGCGGGGGCTTATTTAGAGAATGGTGGTCTTTACTGTGTCCGTCTTTCAGGCGACCATCCACTAACAATGGGAGTTTGATATTTTAAAACAACAAAATAATTCCCCCCACTCACTGTGAGTTGTTTCCAACATATCGTGGTCTTTTTTTGTGTGTTCCAGACTGAGAGGTTCTTCTGGGCAATGATGGACAGAAATACAAAACAACAAAAATCAGACCGTCTGCTGTAAATTGGGCGGTGGTGCGATGTTCTTGCTCAGTGGCCCCTATTTCCTTGGCCCATAAGAGTAAGCTGCTTCCATGACTCTGCTGTCAGAAAGATGACGGTCCACCCGACTCATAACAAAACAGGCAGCTTAGCTCAATCTGGTGATTGGAGGTGGGGTCAGCCAGCACTCACTTTTGGGGAATGCCACATATTTTTTCCTCAGGAAACTTTGATCCAGAGCAGGAGAGAGATAAACACAAAAGGAGTAAAGAATGATAAAGTGAAAGATAGGAAAACAATGGCAAAGGGTGAAAGCAGGGATGAAAAATAACCTACAAGTTGAGATAAAGAGGCAGTGAGCGTCTGGTAGAGGATTAAAGAGGCATGCAGTGGAATCAAGACTATGCAGTATTTTGCACCCTAACCTTAGATAGAGACAGCCAGGGGCTTCTTTTCTTTGGACCTGAGCATTTATTGTTTCACAAATTAAGCACTGTCAGATCAGAGTGGGTACTCTGTCACATTTGATGCAGCTAAATAGTATATGGGGCCCTCAGTATACCATGTTCCAGGGTTAGGAGTTCTAGCCTGGAGGCCACTGGGGAAAGCTGGACCTTTCCAAGGCGAACAGTAGCTAGGAGAAGCACTCAAGATTAGGACTAGATTTGCCATTTAGACTCACCCTAAGGCCTAGTCGCAGAGAGTCGCCCAGTAAGAGTGTTCTTCGCTGCTTCTCCAAAAACGCCCCAGTTCTTTTGCTCATATTATAGGTTTTCCACCTTCGCCGGTTTTTATCAGTGTTTTTTAAATGGAAGCCATCAAAAAAGGTGGCATTAATCCTATGTTCAATGCAAGCAGTGTAGGTAAATTGTGAACTGGGTCATTTTGTGTTGGCGCTTGTCACAATTGTTAAGATGCAAGGAATGCCGCCTCCATGCTGTGCTGTGTGAGCAGGACAAGCCGGGAGAATTCACGTGAGTGACAGTCGCTGGACCTACAAACGTCTGAGCCTGGTCAGGTCACAGGTCAGGTAGTTTAGGCGTGTACCTGGCTGCGCAGCCGCTACTCTACAGACCGTTCATGGGTACTGACTGGCCGAAAATTCGCCCGCACTATTCGTATGCCCTCTCGCCGCCCACCGACCTTCCCATTGCTGCTGCGGCAATGGATGTCTACTAACCAGCCAGCCGAGAGGCGAGATCCGCTGATTATGCGCGATGGCCGCGAGCTCTGCGAGAAAACGGCACTGCCAGGCGTTCCTTTAATAATAACTGTCCTCCTTGATGGATAGACGAATACGATACGCAAATAGTAAATGACATTTGTAGTGCTATATTATGTAATAAAAAACATCTCAGTGCACTTTCCTGCCAATATTTTCCTTCCTGTAATCTTTCTTATGCCACATTGCTTGCACGCAGAGGGAATTCTGTATTCCTGGCGCTACACACCCCTTTATCTCCTCCAGTCACTTAGGCCCGGTACCCTAATCCTTCACTAGCCCTGAAGAACAAACCTGTGCTTGAAGGCTAGCAAGAAAAAAAAAGGGTTTTAGCTTCGGGTCTAATTCGCAAATCTCTTTGGATTTCAAATACAGAACTTTACTCTTAAAGGGTTTATCATTATTTTGGAGTAGGTTTCCAAAACTTGTGGGGAAGGGGCTACTAACTTTTTCGGGGGGGGGAGGGGGATGCACTCTTGCACCATTGGGAAAGATTGTTTATAGGCAGGAAGGCGTCCCTTCCTACCCATAAACAATCAGTATTGGCGATTTGTACCTTTTGTGTGTGCTGCAGATTGCGGCACACATAGAAGTTGCAACCTGTCATTTTTTAAATGATTGTTTATGTAAAGGAAAGGACGCCTTCCTGCACATAAACAACCATTTATGGCGTTTTGCTGTTTCTATGCGTGCTGCATTGTACAGCAAAAAGCGGAGAAATAAAGCTTGTTATGACCAGGTTTTCCCTTGTCTTAATTTTGGCGCTGCTACACATTAACACCACCCTTGTAAATATGGGGCAGCTTTAAAACCAATGGGTGTTGCGGTGGAACGCAACCAATTGCCTACCCGTTTCATGCTAAGTGTAGCATGAAAGGGGGCTTTATTCACAAGATGGCCTTGTGAATAAAGCAAAGCCCCTATCGCCACCGGAACATCAGAACAAGTGACTCTCCTTGGGCGATAGGGGCATGTAAATATGCCGCAAAGTGTTCAACTTCTTCAACTCTTTGAGGTCTGTTTACTAAGATTTAAAATCATGTTTGCATCACAAAAGTGATGCAGAATAATGCAAAATCTTTTTCACCTATTTATTTTCCAGCTTAAATCCTGATATACGTTGGAAAATAACATGAAAGTAATGCAAAGCAGTGCATAGCACTGCTTTGCATTACTTAGCTCCAAGGAGGCGTACCATTGGTGGTGCATGGGTGTTCCCATGCAACCAACTATGGTTAAAAAAGTAGACATGGTTTAGCGCCCAAAAATAGTGGCCATTTTAAATAGGCGCTATGAAAGAGAAATGCTGTAATTTCTCCTTTCTATTCCAATCCAATCTTTCCATCTTTGTGTGTGTGCTGCACTGTACAGCACACATAGAAAGTGGGAAAAGGTTTCAAGTTAGTCTAAGCATGGTATTTGTACAGGAAGGTTATCTTCTAGTACAAAACTTATGTTAGACTCACGGAGACACCCTTGCACTATGGGGCAAATGTGTGTCTATGGAGCACCACAGCATATTTCTGCGCTAGCGCTAGTGAGAGGGGAGGAAAGTACCATATTTCTATAAATATGGTGCTCTACTGCTCTCTCCTTCTCACGTAGTGCAGCATTTGCGGCTGCTGCATTGCCATGCATGCAAATCTAGTATAGGAGCACAGCATGATGCCTGGATAAATTATGTGTCAAAGTGATTAAATAACAATCTTGAGGAACACACATGCTCACATATATTTAAGCATATGTGTGCGTATTCACACATTTATATATAAATACACACACACACACACACACACACACATACACACACATTCCACTGGGTAGTTATAGTTAGCACTATGTTTGCATAGGAAAATCATTTTTTGGTCTGCTAATATCTTTGGCACCATTTTATGAATCGTCACAAAACTTTCAAAAAACAAAGTTTGTTTACATCAGCTCTTTCCTGGAAAGTTTCAGGGTGATCTGGCAAGCAAGGGGTTACAAAAATATGTTTTTCCTATGCAATTTTCTATAGGAAAACTAGACACAGGTACAGTCAAAATGGCTGAATGGAATTGCACCTGCTTTGGTAGAAACCTAGATCTTGTCCCAGAAAGTGTTCTTTTTGTGATTTGTTGTAAATCTGTTAGGAAGTCTTTGGGAAATCAAGGTTCAAAATGTATGTAGATTTGGGAATCAGACAGATCTTAAGATAAGATTTGATTGGCTGCCACTACATCAAAGTTGATGAAATGGAAGGCATTTTAGGACCCAGGGATTCAGACCACAGTCCTGAAAATAAGTATAAAAGAACATATAGGGGGCACGGTAGGGACACCCTGCCACCCAAGGCCTGGAGGCCTGGTCTAAAACACGAGGGCACAGGGGATGGTGCAATATATTCTTTGAGGGTCATGCACCTCCCTCCCGAGTTTCCAGAGGACCCAGGGACTTCTTTGATGCTGGTGAGGCCCCTTAGACCAGAAAGGGACACCAGACAGCATTTTATTTTAATGTTGCCGAGGCCTGCATGAATGGCAGCAGCCCCCTAATAACATAAAAGCACAGTATGTTTCCCGAGTCATAGAATCTATGATCTCAGGAGAGCTTACCAAATTCATTTTAAGTACTCCAAGCTTGAGCTGCATGCTCTTCACATGGAGTCCACAAACTTCTTGTGGTTGGTTCTATGGCTGGATTTTGTGGCCTGAAAAATGTAAAAAAATGACTCAAAATCATGTTTAGGTTTTAAAAAAATCCTTTATGAAAAATATATTATTAAACATTGCTACGTGTGAATTTATAAAATATACATTTGATTATGGTTATTGATGACAATTTGACAAAGACAAGAGTTGTGGTTTATATATGTTGCTGACCACTTGATAGATCCCATAGGCCTGATTTTTATTATATTTTGGTGTTCTCACCCTTTGACAAAATTGGTAGGTCTACTTTACATAAAATGACACCCTTTATATTGTTACATCATGTAGTCACCTGTGCATGCCCACTGGGTTGACCAGTTATGGCCCCCAACCAATCCTGTGCATGGCCTTCAGGGGTAGGGCTCCCGTGGGTGTTTGGGTACAGGGCCTGGTGCATGCCATGCCCTATGCCCAACATGGCCAGAGGTGCTGTGGAGGATTGGGCACCCACCGGAGGTTGAGAGCAGGACTTCTTACTTTACATTGATAAAATCCTAGAAATTCTGGTTTGTTCATTTAAAACACTCTGTTTCAACTGACATTTTCACCTAACTATAATGTTTCTTTAGTCTTTGTTTGTTCCAGTGAATTTCAAAGGTTTTTAAAATATATGTATATATATATATATATATATATATATATATATATATATATATATATATATATATATATATATTACGCCACATCTCTCCAACAGAAGAAATCAGAGGCCAGAGGGGAATCCATAGAGAATGACACGCTTTATTTGGCAATACCCAGTGGCGGCGGATGCATTTCGGCAATGAGCCTTCCTCAGCGCCCTGCACTGCGTGAAGCTGTCTCTCGTTTTTCCACGACCTGCTGTTCCGTATTGGATTCACGTGTCCTTAAATCTCCTCCCACCTTCAAAGATTGATTCAGCACACCCGTTGGTTGTTGTGGTAAATACCCAAACTGCAACTCCCACAATGCATTATGCTTATGCATCAAGGGCTGGCGGCATGGCGGGGAAGGAGTCACGTTGGTGTGGGCATTGTGATCCAGCAAAGGTAGGTGATACAAATGTCTCCACAGTAATTGACAAAGTCCGCAGTCACCTCCGTGGGCCCCCTCGGACTGCAGCAACCAATACACCCAAGACCGCAATGGAACGGGGGCAGTCACACGTAAGCATCACGCCCTGTCGGAGGTAAAATACCTCGCTCCGCTCGTTTGGCCTCAGTAGATTGGTGGTCACCGGACATTATCGATCCCTCGATTTGCAGAAACGCTATATATATTATATTTTTTTTTCATTAAAAAAACTAAAGTTAAAATAACATTACAGGTAGGTGTTGTAATGAGATAAAAATGTACGATTAAAAACAAAAAAAATAAATAAAATTAGCCCTTAATAGTTCAGTGCGCTAACTATGCCTTGTGCACTGCTAATGACCTCACATATTACATCACTTGTTCAATTACATAATTAATGACAACACTAATAGCATCTAAAATAACATAATTGATGGCATCAGAGATACCATCTCTGATGACACCATCACATGAGCGTGAGAGTTTGCTACATAATTATCACACTGAAATGTATTTAGATGCTTCATTTACAACAAATTATCTGTACTTTTTGGAATGCTAATAAGGGTAATTTGTCCAACATGTTTGGCCTCCTAAAAGGCTTATGTATTTGAAGACTGTGGAGTTTCTAATAGAGCTTTGCATGGTGTGAAGTCTGTGTGTTCTAGGGGTTTGGCCACCTAGTGGAGTTGGTAGTGTTACGAGAATGAGCTCTCTGCGAATACTTGTGCACAGGTGAATGCAGTGCATAGTAGGGTCTTGCTCATCTAATGGGGCTTGGTTGTCTGGAAATTGTGGCCTCTCCATCAAATGCTGTGCACAGGGTAATAACTCGGCAGAGTAGGAACATAGTCACCTAATGTATTACCATACCTGACTATAAGGTGTATTTATCTTTTTTTTCTCATGAATTTTTAGAGTTTTTAAATATAGTTAGCCAATACCTCCACTGTGCACAGGCAACAGCCATTCGCAACAAGGAGTTGGCACAGGCCAAGCCCTTGCTAGTTGCCAACCCACTGCAGCCTGCCCTCCGTGTTCAGCTTGCTGCATTTGCACCATCTCCCCTCCTACTTGCCCTCTGTTCTCCATCAGCATAACCTTGCCCTCTTTTCACCCTCTGTATGCCCCTGCCCCATCCTACCAGCCCTCTATTGTCAGATTGTTGCCCCTGCCCCCTGCCCCCTTCCTCCCTTCCCTTCATCTTCTGTGTGCTTGCCTGTGGGCCCTCCCTCCATCCCGCGTGCCCATTGTGCTGCCCCTGCCCATTCAGGCCTCTCCTCTATCATTAACATACTGCACCTGCCCGCTCCTATCTGCCTCCATTGTCCAAATCTCTGTCCTGAACACTTCATTCTGTCCTGTGATCTTTTGTGCTGCCACTCTACCTGCCACTTGCCCTCCATGCTTAGCTTGCCGCCCCATCTTACCTCCTCCCTGCACTCTGTTGTCCGAGTTCATGCCCCATGCCCGGTATGGTCCAATGTGCTGTCACAGCCAGTGCCGCTCCAGCTTGCCCTCTCGTGGTAAATTTGTTGTACGAGTGCCTCTCCCTTCTCTATGCCCTCTGCTGTCAGAGTCCTTGCCCCCTCACTCCAGCCCTGCATAGACCATTGTGCAGCTACTGCCCATCCGGCCTGCCCCATGTGATTAGTTTGCTGCCCCTGTGCTGCTCCCCATGCCCTCTGTTGTCTGTCCGCATGGGCCTGTCCCATCCTATCTGTCCTTCTTGGTCCATTGAGCTGCCATTGAAAGCTGTGCCTGCTCTGCGCTTCCATTGCCCTTCTTGTATGCCCAGCATGGTCAGGGTATGGTCCCTGGTCCTGTTCACTGCCCTCTGCCTTCCATCATCCAAGTTACTGCCCCTATCCCCTGCCTCCTGCCTTCCATGGTCAATTGTGCTGCCTCTCCCTTGTGCTCTTCTTGGTCCGTTTTGATGCCATTGCCACTCCTGCCTGACCTGCACGGTCTGTTGTACAGCCACTCCCCTTCCTACCTACCCTGCATGGTTAGCTTGCTGACTTTGCTCCTGTCCCCTTCCACACATCCTTTGTTGTCTAAGTCCAACCCCTTCTCCCTCCCTTCGGCCTTCCATGGTCCTTTGTGCATGATCAGCCATTTCCCTCTTACTCCTAATGATCTGTCATGCTACCACTAACAGTCCTGTCTGCCATACATGATTCAATGTGCTGCCACTGCCCCTCCCATCAGCCCTGCAAAGTCCATTGTACTGACACTGTCCCTCCCTCCCTGTGTGGTCAGCTTGTAGCCTCTGTTTCCTCCCCACTGCCCTCCATCGCCTGAATATGTGCCCTTAAACCTGCCCTCTCTCCTCTGTGCTCTATTTTGTTACCACAGCCCCTCCTACCTGCCCTCCATGGCCTGCTTTACTGCCACTCCCCCTCTGGCTTGCTTTGCATGGTCTTACCCTTCCCCCTTCATGTGCTCTCTGTTGTCTATGTGCATGAACCTGCTCAATCTCTCTTTCCCTTCACAGTCGACTATGTTGTCACGGACCCTTCTTGGCTTGTTGTGGTGTGACAATGTCCCTCGTCTGTCATACATGGGTCACTTGCTGTGCCATCCTCCTCTCACCTGCCATCCGTGGTCTAATGTCCTGCCACTGTCCCTCCCACCTGTCTTGCATGTCCTTTGTTCTGCATTTGCCACTTCTGCATCCCCGGTGTGGTCAGTGTGCTGCTTCTGCCTCTCCCTTCAAGTCTTCTGTTGCCCGAGTCCGCGCCCCAGCTCCCTTCTGTTCAACAGTGTTTTATTTAACAACCAACATTGCGCCAACATTCTGTATTTATGGCAAAAGTGTGGCATACATGAAGTCATCGTGTTGGAATAAAAGCAGTAAAACCTAAAGCATTTCCTTTAGATATTAACAAAACATTGGGGTTCTTTTCTCAGAGGAATTATGGTTAGTACTCAGAAAAACTAAAATAAGGACACATTTTTTGAGTTTCTCAACTAGCAACAAAGGACTTTTAAACTAGTTATTATTTTAGCTTTTTCTATCCACTCGACTCATATGAATATTTATTGCACAAGTTACTTTAGCGTTTTGTACACTTCTATCGTTAGGCTATATTTAGCCTATATTTGGGCGATATCTGGGTGATATCTGGGCCCTTTCTTCTCAGGCAGCCATCTTGAGAGACTTTTTTGCAGAGGTGGGGGGAATTTGCGTAGTCGCTCTATGCAAAGCTCCGCGAAACGGTAAAAAATCTCGGTGAGCATGCAAAAGTTCAGCAAACAGGCGGAATTGCTTGCGCCGCCCGTTCGCGATGCTTTGTTTCTGTTTGCGAACGCTGTTTGAGGGATCGGGAAGAAATATCTTGTGAACACGCATTTTGAAAGTGCAAACAAGCAGAAAATTCCGCGTTCTCCGCACAACACAAGATTACCCAAATTCCACCAATTCTGCAAGTGGAACGGAATTTACCGCCCAGGCCTACTTTTTTGTTATTACGCGCCTTCATTGATTCACTTACTGCAGTGCCTGCTGGAGGAAATTCTCTAATTTTACAGCTTAGACTCAATTAAGATGGCATTCATGTGGGCCACACTTTTGTCATAAATACAGAGGGACATAACATCACACATTTCACACAACGCAGCAAGCCACCTTGCTGCAATATGCTGCATCAAAGAGAGAGGGCAGTAATGTGTCTTTTAACATTTTATGGCACTTTCCTGCTCTTTGCCTGCGCTGGTGCACAAACTTTTGCCTAGTGCCAATGCAGACCCTCTTGCACTATGATGCAAGGGTGCCTGCATTACAGGCAGGATTGTTTTTGTGAAGGAAGGGACACCTTCCTGCACCAAAACAGTAATCTGATGCTTTTTTCCTCGTTCTATGCGTGCTGCAGAAAGTTGAAAAAAGTATGACAATTACAGATATATATTATTGAAATGCCTGAAGGCTCCATCTCCCAGGGTGGTGTTTTTGAAGAGGAGGAGGGGGGTCGCACACCCACACTCCACAATCCTTTCAAAGGCCATGGGGACCACATTCTCCAGGGCCACTACTTAAGTTAAGAAGAGGAGGGCTGCGCAATCTGTTGATCTGTTTCCCTGCCCGCATCAGTGCCACCACCACCCCCCCTCACCGCCGATCAGCAATCCATCATGACCTGGAATCCTGCCACTATTGAAAACATCACCGCAACCATGATGAAAAGCCACTCAGGAGCGCCAACGGACCCCTACCCACCGCATATATTCGACAGGGCCGCCGCTGCCATCCCACCCGAACAAGGACGGACCATCAACTCCTCCTTCATGTCCAGCATCTTCCCAGATGACTGGAAGCAGGCGGGGATTAAACCCTTCCTCAAGAAGCCAATGGCAGGGCCAACAATCCTGATGAACTACGGGCCCATCTCTCTCCTCCCCTTCGCGGCCAAAGTCACCAAGAGACTCGTAAACACCCAACTGACCGCCTTCAGAGAAGAGAACTCCATCCTGGACTCCTCCCAGTCTGGGTTCCGCAGCAACCACAGCATCGAGACTGTCCTCCTCACCGCCACTGACAACATTCGCATGCTTCTCGAGCAGGGACACACTGCGGCCCTCATCCTTCTGGAACTCTCCACAGCCTTTAAAACTGTTTCACATCGCACACTCGCAGCTAGACTTCATGATGCGGGGATACCAGGGAACCGCCCTCGACTGGATCCAGTCCTTTCTCTCCAACCTAACCCAGAGGATCAGACTCCCTCCCTTCCTCTCTGAACCCACTGATATCAACTGCGGGGTACCCCAAGGATCATCGTTCAGCCCTACGGTCTTCAACATCTCCATGACCCCCTCGCCGCCATCGTCAGACAGCATGGGCTCAGCATTGTAACATACGCTGACGACACCAAGCTCATCCTCTCACTCACGAAGAAGCCCGAAGACACAAGACTCTGTTTCTAGGAAGGAATGAAGAATGTGGCAGCCTGGATGAAAGACAGCTGTTTGAAGCTCAACTCTGAGAAGACCGAGGTCCTCATCCTCGGAGCCTGCACCTCCGCCTGGGACAACACCTGGTGGCCCGCCACCCACGGGACCCTGCCCACCCCCACAGACCACACACAAACTCCAAACCATCCAGAACGCAGCAGCCAGATTCATCCTCAGGACACCGCATCACGAACAAATGACCCAACACCTACGAGACCTCAACTGGCTTCCCTTCAAGAAGAGGGTCACCTTCAAACTCCTAACCCACGCCTACAAATCACTGAACAACATCTAACCCAAATACATCAATGAGAGATTATCCTTCCAGGCACCCAAGAGGAGCTTCCGATCCGCCGACCTCGCCCTGGCAGAGGTCCCCCGCATCCGCAGAAACAGAACAGGCAGGAGAGCCTTCTTCCACATCGCCGCCAAGACCTGGAATGAGCCCCCTATGAACATCAGACACTCCCCGACCCTGCCTACGTTCAGGAAAGACCTCAAGACCTGGCTCTTTGACTGATCTGCAGCTGCCCCCCCCCCCAGCACCTTGAGACCCTCACGGGTGAGTAACGTGCTCTAGAAAACCCTGATTGATTGATTGAGTGCGGGCAGATTAACACATCAAAAGTCTGCTCCCAGCTGGTGGTAGCATTTTCAAAGTTCCCATCTGCTTGAAGCAGACTTTGTGTTTGTGCCAGTGTGGAGGGAGATTAAAACGTTATTCTGCCACAGAAAACCCCTATGCCCTGGGGTAGGCACCCCGGAACATAGCTTGTGAGCTTTTCCTGGTGAATGGGGTCACTAAGGCCATAGAAGACTCAGAGAGGGGGGCCTTGCTACCGCACGTCCCCACCCTTTAAAATATAAATGTAAATAGAGGTCCCTAGAACCTTTTAAAGGTTCAGTAAGGGGGACTGCATGGCCCCCTCTCCTTTTTGGAGCACGTTGTCCCTGGGAGTTGGTCAGGGAGAGGAGCTGGGCAGTATCCTCTAAATTAATTAGATCTTCTGCGAGGGATAGTGTCCACAGGGTCTGGAAGATCAGGGAGGGAGATTGCCCTCCCATCCTTTTATGGTCATTTCAGCCATAGGGGTGGGCTTTCCATGGCCTCTGATGGTTTGGGGAGCAGGACGGCTTTTTGCTGTTTTCTTTTTTCATCTTGTAGGAGTCCTATGGGATCACAGCATTTTTTGATGATATTTTTCTTTCCGATCGCTCTGGGACCCCTTTGCGGGGCCTTGGGGGACAGGGTATCCCTACCTTGACCTCTTATATATTTTTTTTAATTTAACACTTGAGGACAGGGGACTAAGACCCGTAGTCCTCTAATGGATGCCAGCAATTATTTTGTCTTTTTTCTGGTAGCCATTCAGAGCATTCCCTCCAGCTGGAATCTGATTCCCACTGGAGTGAGATAAACTAAGGGAACAAAGCTCCCTGGGCTAACCAGAACACTCTATTTTTTAGCCCGTTAAGTGTGTGCCTCAGCCAACGGCTGTTAAGAGCACCACCTTAGTAGTGCTGTGCACGTCCGTTGGCCGACATGGCCCCGCCCGTGCATTATAACGCCCACACCCCCGCCGATTTTACACCGCCGTTAACGGGTTAAAACTCGGTATAGGGACTCTGGCTAGAGTCCCTCCAACCCACCGATCCAGATAAAATAATATTTACACACATTCACAAAAACCACAATCTGCGTACCATGATCTAGCTTTCTGCCATTACTGATGACATCATCCAGTGAGTGTAAGTGTTTGGTAAAAGTTTATGGGATTTAAAGATATGTACAAAGTTACTGCATAAGTTAAGTTCTGATTCTTTTTGTATCACTAATTAGTGATACTGTTTCTAATATATGTCTTCTGAGTGGCACTGTAACTGTCAGTATCATTGTGAGGTGGATGTCTGAGTTACTGTACTGGTGTGTGAGTGGGTGTTAGGGTGGCTGTACGGGTGAATAATTATGCTGTGTGAGTAGCTGTACGGGTGACTGAGTGACTGTATGAGTGGCTGTATGGGTGAGTGAGTAGTGTGTGAGTGGCTGTATGGGCGACTGGTGGCTGTGTATGTGGCTCTGTTGGTAGATGCGTGTGTGTGTGTGAGTGGCTGTATGGATGATTGTGTGGCTGTATGAATGGCTTGATGGGTGAGTGACTGGATGAGTAAGTGGATGTATGGGTAAGTGAGTGGCTGTTTGACTGGGAGTATGGGTAAGTGAGTGTATATGTGAGTAGCTTTTTTGCACAGTAAGTATTTGTGTGAGTGGCTGTATGGATGAGTGAGTGAGCGCATGAGTGATTGTATTGATTTATCAATGGGTATGCAAGTGGTTTTGTGTGTGTGAGTCACTGTTTGGTCTGTGAGTGGCTGTGTGAGAGGCTGCATGGGTGAGTAAGTGGTTTTGTGAGTGACTATGAGTGAGAGAGTGTGTGTCAGTTGTTGTATGGGTCTTTGAATGGGTATGTGAATGGTTGTGTGGGTGTGTGAGTGGGGGTGTGAGTGGGTGTGTGTGTAGTTCTGTGGGTGATGTTATCAGTGATGTCATTTGAGAGCCAATCAATAATGTCATCGGTGATGCTACTGACCATGTCATGAGTGATGAAATATGTAAGGTCATAAGCAGTGCACTGCAAGGGCATAAGTTATAGTTTGCTCAGGTAAATATAACTGCTGAATTTCATTGGTTTTAAACAGGTGAAGCCTGAACCTAAGTATAACGTCCCTGTAACCTTTAGTTTTTCCAGTGAATTTCCACATTTTTTAAAATTCTATTTCCTAAATATAATATCCCTCTAACCTTTGCATTTTCAATAAATTTCAAGTTTTTTAAAGTTCTATTTCCTAACTGTAACCTGTAACCTTTGAGAGTGGGTGTGTGTGTGGCTTTATAGGTAGGTGAGTTATAGTGTGAGTGGCTGTTTGGCTGTCTGAGTGGGTGTGTGAGTGGCTTTGTGGGTGTGTGAGTAGCTGTAAGGGTCTGTGAGTGGGTGTGTGAGGGACTCTATGGGTGTGTACATGGTTGTGTAAGTGGGTGTAGGAATGTCTATGTGGATCTGTAAGTGTTTGTGTTAGTGTCTGAGCAGGTCTGTAAGTAGGTACCTGAGTGTCTGAGTGGGTCTGTGAGTAGGTTCATAAGTCTCTGTGTGGGTCTGTGAGTGGGTGCATGAGTGTCTGATTCTGCTAATTTCTGATCTCTATTTGGCCTCTTTCTGCTCATTACTGACCTTTATTTGACCTCTTCCTGATCATTTTTTGTCTCTATTTTGCCTCTTCCTGCTAATTTCTGATCTTAATTTTGCCTTTTTCAGCTTGCTTCTGATCTCTATTTTGCTTCTTTCTGCTCGTTGGTGACCTTTAGTTTGCATCTTTCTGCTCATTGCTGACCTTTAGTTTGCATCTTTCTGCTTGTTATTGACCTTTATTCTGCTTCTTTCTGCTCTCTTCTGACCTTTTATTTTTCCTCTTTCTTCTAGTTGATGACCTTTAATTCTACCACTTTCTGCTCTCTTCTGAATTCATTCTGCCTCTTGCTGTTCGGTTCTGGCTTCTATTTTGCCTCTTTCTGCTAATTGCTGACCTCTATTCAGCCTCTTTCTGGTTGTTTCACACTTTTTTTCCCTCTTTCTGCTTGTTGCTAACCTTTGTTTTGCCTCTTTCTGCTTGTTCTTCACCTTTATTTTGCCTCTGTTTTGACTCTTTTTGCATGTTTCCGATCTCTAGGTTGCCTTTAATTTGACTCTTTTTGCTTATATCTGATCTCTATTTTGGCCCTTTCTTCTCATTACTGGCCTTCATTTTAGCTCTTTTTGCTAATTTTTGACCCTTATTTTGCCTCTTTCTGCTTGTTGCTGATCTCTATTTTGCCCCTTGCTGCCCGTTGCTAGCCTCCACTTTGCCTCTGTCTGCTCGTTGCCGACCTTTATTTTGCCTCTTTCTGCTCATTGCTGACCTTCATTTTCCCTCTTTCTGCTCATTTCTGACCTTTATTCTTCCCCTTTCTGCTCTTTGCTGACCTTTATTTTCCCTCTTTCTGCTAATTTCTGGCCTTTATTCTGCCTCTTACTCCTCATTTCAACCCTATATCTTGCCTTTTTCTGTTCCAATTGCGAACCTTTATTTTTTCTCTTTCTGCTCGCTGTAAACCTTTATTCTGCCTCTTGCTGCTCATTTCTGATCTCTACACTGCCTCTTTCCGCTAATATCTGAACTTTTCTCTGCCTCTTTCCACTCGTTTCTCACTTTTATTTTGCCTCTATCTGCTCGTTGCAGACCTGTATAGTGCCTCTTTCTGCTCATTGCTGACTTTTATTTTACCTCTTCCGGCTCATTTTTTAGCTCTACTTTGCCTCTTTCTGCTTGTTTCAGATCTTTATTTTGCCTTTTTCTGCTTTTTACTGATCTCTATTTTACTTCTTTCTGCTTATTGCTGACCTTTAATTTGCGTCTTTCTGCTCGTGGTTGACCTTTATTACGCCTCTTTCTGATCTCTTCTGACCTTCATTCTTCTCCTGGCTGTTTGGTTCTGACTTCTATTTTGCCTCTATCTGTTCATTTCTGACCTCTATGCAGCCGCTTTCTGCTTGTTTGTTACTTTTGTTTGCCTCTTTCTGCTTGTTGTTGACCTTTATTCTGCCTCTTTCTGCTTGATTCTGACCTTTATTTTGCCTCTTGCTACTAGTTTTTGGCCTTTATTTGCCTATTTAGCTTATTTCTGATCTCTATTTTGCTTCTTTCTGCTCCGTGCTGACCTTTATTCTGTCTCTTTCTGCTCATTTGTCACCTTTTTTTGACTCTTTCTACTCATTGCTGACCTTTATTTTGCCTCTTTCTGCTTGTTTCTCACCTTTATTTTGCCTCTATCTGATCATTGCTGACCTTCATCCTGCATCTTTCTGCTCATTTCTCACCTCTATTTTGCTTTTTCTGCTCATTGGTGACCTTTATTCTGCCTCTATCTGCTCGTTTTTTACCTTTATTCTGCTAGTGTCTCATCTTTATCTTGCCGTTTTCTGCTCGTTGCTGACCTTTATTCTGCAGCTTTCTGCCTATTTCTCCCCTTTATTTTAGCTCTTTCTGCTCTTTTCCTCCAAGACCGTGGGGGAAGTCTCCAGTCACCTGCTCCCTGCCTTAATCAGGAGCCCTCATTGCCCTCTCAAACAGGGAGCTGCTAAACATGCAGATCCCTGTCTGTGAGAGCAAACGTTTAACCTATTTCCCTGTCCGCTTGACAGCGGGCACCCCCGGACACAGCAGGAGCTGGCCCTGGGGGGCGGTGGTCCCCAGGGCTATTAATGGATCCAGGAGGGCTCCCTCTTTTCACTTTCATGAGCCTGCCCAATGGAGGTGGTGGTCCCCAGGGCCAAGAATAGCCCAGGAGGGGGGGCACCCAGACCACCTCCTCCTTTGATGAGTGTTGGTCATCTGGGTGCAGAGGGCTCCCCGTGGCCACCTGCTCCATATGCAAGTTAGTCCCAGGGAGGTGGTGGTCCCTGGAGCTCAGACGGTCTCTACTAAGCATTTTATTCTAAACCCCATGGAGGTGGTGGTTCCCGGGTTCGGGGGGGGGGGGGGGGTCTGCCTGGCCCCACTTCTTAATAGAATTGATCCCTGGGAGGTAGTGGTCCCCAGGGCATATTTGAGCCATTGGAGGGTCATCCCTTCCATTGTTTTAATCACCCCTGCTTGCCCTCTGGACTTGTCCATCTGGGCGCTACAATTGGACAAGTGTGGAAGCTCATACTTGGCTTTTTTTGGAATCATGGGGATATTCGCGAATATTTCACAAAGATGTTTGTGAGTTAAAACAAAAGGCTTCAATGCATGGGATGATTCCAGGGGAGCCCCAAGACTAAGGCATGGGGATCAGGGGATCCAACCCTGAAACTTTTTTCCCCTGTTTTTTTTTGTTGGACTCGGCTGAAGCCTAGTCCCAAGATGGCTACCAACACTTCCTGGTTGAAGTGTTGGCAGCCAACCAGAGCTCTGCATTTCCCTTCATGAGGATGTTATTAGCTGCAGTAGCTGATCTCCTTATTTGGTTTTCCTTAAATGTCTCAACAACTACTGAACAGATTTACACCAAATAACAAAAAGCACAATCATTGGACCAAAATCTAGCTTTCTAGCAAATTTGGTGTAATTCTGTCCAGTGGTTCAGGCTGTAGTCATGTTCAAAGCGCCTAAGGGAATTAACATAGTAAGCATACTTTATTTGGACCCCTCCTTTCAAAGCCCCGCTTGATGGATCGCCCCGAAACTTTCCATGCGCAACAAGAATCACGTCACACTTTCCTTGTCAAATTTTGTGACGATTCTGCAAACAGAGCCAAAGATATAGGCAAGTCAAAAAATGCTTTTCCTATGGAAAATTGGTCCTTACTATAATGACCAAACAGTAAAGGAATGTTATAGTTTGGAAATAGATTTTTATTAAAGTTTAAAATTAACTGAAAAAAACACACTCACTCACTCCTACAGGCCCTCTGGCAGCCACTTACATTAGTATATATGTTTAACACTCAGTACATTTTACAGAACACTCACAATCACTGGATGATGCAAACAATGATGTCATCACTGATGTTATTTGAGATGTCATCAGTGATGTCATTTGAGATGGCATCAGTTATGCCACTGACCATGTCATGAGTGATGTAATATGTGAAGCCATAAGCAGTGCATTGCAGGGATGTAAGTTATAGTTAGCTCAGGTAACTATAACTGCTGAATTTCACTGGTTTTGTTCGAATGAAATTTATAATGTCCCCATAATCTTTGGTTTTTAAGTGAATTTCTAAGGTTTTTTACATTCTATTTCCAAACTATAATGTCCCTATAACCTTTGGATGCTTAAGTGAGTTTATAAAAGTTTTTTTTTTTAACTACAAGGCATGTTTGCTGAGTGGTGGAGAAATGGGAGAGGTCCTCTTTTAGCTCTAAGCAATCTCACTTTGTGGGACTTACTGCCGGTAACAGGAGGGCTTCTTGGCCCCCAATCACCCTCAGCATCAAAAGGGACGTCATCCCCCAACAACTAGTGCACCAGGAGGCATGTTTGCAGAGTGGTGGAGAAAGAGGACTGGGCCTCCCACAAGCTCTCAGGAATCCCACTGTGTTGGACTTACTGGAGGTAACATGAGGAGTTCTTGGCCCCCAAGGACCCTCAGCATCTAAGGCGATTTCATCCCCCAACCAGTAGGGCGCAGGATGTGCGTTTGCAGAGTGGGGCAGAGTCTTGGATGACCTCTCAGAATTGCCTGTGTGGGACTTACTAGTAGTAACATGAGGGGTTGTTGGCCCCACAGGAACCTCAGCAGCCAAAGGGACTTCATCCCTTAACCAGGAGTGATTGAGAAAGGGGCAGGCCCTCCATGGACTTCCTCCCGGAATGGCCTTTTTAAAACAAACATTTTTTTACGGGAGAGGGCTGGTTTTGGTCCCAGGGACCTCATTACCTAGGGTACAGTCTTTATTTAAATGACATTTGTAATGGGGAATGGGGCAATTGGGACCCCTTCCTGGGATAATTTCTGCCCGGAGGACCCCACCACCTGGCGACTAGCTATTTAGAAATGGGAGAGGGGGTTGCAAAACCCCCTTGCCCAGGCGCATTTTGGCTCAGAGGTCCTATCCACAGGGGCCTGGCTATTTGTCCAAGTCTGTGTTGGGACTTTGGGGGGAGCCACCTCCTGCAGGAGACAGAATTGCATTCAGATAGAGGGAGCTGCTAATCATGCAATTCCCTGTCTGGAAGAAATGTGTTTGTTTCCTTGACAGCAGGCAGGGAAACAGACAAATGCTCAGCTTCCAGCAAGCTAGAGCATTTTCATTGCTCTCGCTTGCTGTGAATAAAGTGTTTTCTGTGGCTCTGTGGGAACAGTTAAAGTTCCCCCATTCCACATCAAACAGCTATGTCCCAGGGGTGGGTGGACACCCCGGGACACAGAAGGAGCCAGCCCTGGGGAGTACCGGTACCCAGCGCCATCTATCCTCCTTTTACTCAGTAGGGCATTTTTTGTGGGCAGCAGAAACCGCTCCAGTGCGGCTCCTAACAAATAAATGTATTTTTTTCATTGTTTTTTTTGCCCTAGTGGTGTCCCACTGGACCTCTCCACAAGAGGCCTTGGGGGTGAGGGTACTCCTACCCTGCCCCCTCTTTTATTTTATATTTTTTACGGGTCTCAAGATGGCTGCCCACACTTCCTGACTTGACGTGTTGCCTGCCAATCAGATCTGAGCACAAGATTGGAAGGGGTTCGGGGAGCCTATGCGTCCCTATACAAACAGATTTGGATTTTGGTTAATATCTCTAAAACTACTGAACAAATTTACACAAGATCACTTCCCTGGATCAATATCTACTTTTCTCCGAAGTTGGTGTAATTCCAATCAGCAGTTCCGGCTGTACCTGTGTCTGAAGTTCCTATGGGAATTAACATGGCGAAAACAAGTTTTGCGACCCTTCTTTTTCTCGGTCCCCACTTGAAAGATCACTAAAAAACTTTCAAGAGAGCAGCTGAAGTGAGAGTCATACTAGTTTTGAAAACGTTTTCACAACTCATCCAACAACGCTGACGTTATTGGCAAATGATATATTTGTTTCCATTGATATATCCATGTTTCTATTTGAAATAGATTTTTTTGTTTCCTAATAATTTTGATGCCGTTTGACAAACCTTGGCAAGACTAACCACGAAAGTTGTTAAGCTAACTCAGCTTCTACACGGTAAGTTTAGTATGCAAAGAAAAAGGGAAACTCCCAAAATGCATTTTCCCCATGCAATTGTTCACAGGAAAAATTTTACAGCAATACTGCAAAAACAGCTGAGCGGAACTACACTAAATTTGCCAAAAAGCTAGGTCTTGGTCCAGATTTGGTGCAAAACCATTCAGTATCGGTTGTTGAGAAATTAGTGGTCAAATTTGCAATGAGTTTACAAACAACACGTAAGGGGGTAAGGATTGGGTACCCTGACACCCTTGGCCATACTGGGAGCTAAATAAAACATATCTTTTTTTTTTTTTTTTTATTCAAGGACACAGCAAAGGCTCAAGAAAAAAAAAACATTTGGACCATGTCCCAAGCACCACGAAAATAAATAAAGGTTTTTTTACTGCCCATGAGGGATTTGGTAACCTGGCCCTGTGCCCAAATTCTAAGCTTTCAGCCATGTGCAGCAAGTGGGTGGGTGCCTGTGGGAGGGTTGGGTGCATGACCACATGCAGAAAGGTGTTGGGTGCCCATGGGGAGTTGGGTGCAGTGCATGGGTAGAAGTGTGCCATCCTAATAGCATGTACTGGTGTGGGTGCCCCAGATGGGACCAGGGGGGCCATTTAAAACAGAACAAAAAGCAAAGAGAGAAGCACAGCACAAGGCTGCACATGTATACAAAGCAGCTGGAGCTGCTAATTAAATATGCACACACCTTGACTGGAGGGCTCCATAATGCCTTCGCGGGCTTTGTTTGTGTTCATTTTCTTCCTTGTGGTGCCCCACTGAGGGGGTAGAAGCACCACCAAACATTATGCAAAGTGTTGTGCGGGACCACAGAAAGTGCTCTAGTCCCCCAAGAGGGATTCAGGTAAAACAATAACACTATTTCTCCCAGGTAACAGGATGCATGACCAAGGGAGACAATTCAGCACTTTTTAAAGTGCTGCTTGGGCTGGTTTTTTGCTCTACAGCTCGGGAGTGTAGGAATTCCTAGACGGGGTCCTATATAAAGAATAAAGTACCCCTTGGTGTACCTGATACTGACATTGCAAATCACCAAAGCGTTTTATAACCATATAGACCTTTATAAGGTTAGGAAACTTTGATGTGACTTGCAATATCCTCATCATGTATGCCAGGGAGTACTGTATTCTTTATAATACATGCTCACCTTTCACACAAACCACCTAAAACCTTGGTGCTTAGCTTTTGCATATCAAAGTGTGAGGTTGTTCGCAAACATAAAGAATACAAAAAAAACTATAGTGCAAGATTGAACACATCAAAAACCTGTTAGAAGTTTGTTACAAACAGATATTAGAAACAGGTCAATAAAATTCAGTTAAAAAAAAAGTTGCAGTAGTAATGTAATGTAATGTAAAGCACATTTCTATAGCGCTCCTATCACTCCAGGGAGTATCTTGGCGCTTAACCAACCCAGATGGACGGGTAGGGGGCAAGATGATGAGTGACCTATTACATCACACTACTAGATCAAGGCTCTGCAGGCGACATCAGTTAAAGAAAAGACCCAAGTTTTTAATGCTTTCCTGAAGTGGGTCTCCTGGGATAATGCTCTTAGGGAGGGTGGTAACTGATTCCAGGCCTTAGCGCCCAGAAAGAAGAGGGATCTGCCACCTCTTGTAGTCAGCTTAAAACGAGGGATAGTAAGCAAGTTCTGACTAGCAGATCTCAGACAGCGGGTGGGGTGATATTTCTTAAACCCGTTGCAGAGGTATTTAGGTCCTTGCTGTTGGAACGCCCTGAACGTGATGACAAGTATCTTAAATAAGATCCTTTTACTAATAGGCAGCCAATGTAGCGCCTTCAGGGCCGCTGAGGCTGAGGATCTACGTGGCCAGCATAGTACTAGGCGCGCAGCGGCATGTTGGACCATCTGCAATCGGTGCAGGACTGATTTGTTAGCTCCAGCATACAGGCCGTTGCAGTAGTCCAACCTGGAGTTAATTAAAGCCACAGCCACCGTTTTTCTGGCTGGCAGCGGGAGGAGATCGAAGAATTTCCTCAGTGCCTTTATAATCTGAAAGCAGGTCCCAGCCATAGTTACTGCTTGATTTTTAAAAGACAGTTGGTCGTCGAACTTGATACCCAAGTTCCGAGCCGATGTGATGGTGTTGGGAGGTGCTTCTCCTTCAGCAGGCCAACACCTCTTTGGGGAGAACAGATTGTGTTTCCCAAACGGCATGATCTCTGTCTTCCCGGCATTACATTTCAAATGGTTGTTGGTCATCCAGTTGAATGTCGCTGTTAGGCATTCCTTTAGATTTTCTTCAGCGCCTGGCCTGTCCCTGTCCAGCACCAGGATTAGCTGGGTGTCGTCAGCATAAGAAATTGTACTGATCTTAAAAGATGCGATCAGTTCCATAAGTGGGACCATGTACAGATTAAAAAGTACAGGGTTTAAACTAGAGCCCTGTGGTACCCCAGAGCTGACGACCTTTGCTTTCGACTGGAAAGGGCCCAGCACAGTGACCTGACGTCTGTTGCTGAGGAAATTCCTAAGCCATACCAGGGCTTGTCCCCCTACCCCTGCGGCAGCCAGCCGGTTCACTAAGATATGGTGTGAAACCGTATCGAAGGCTGCCGACAGGTCAAGTAGGATTAGGACGGCCTCTTTTCCCTGGTCCAGTTCTGAATGTGTAGAAACTGGCAGAAAGATACAAGTTTTTCTCTATCTAAAAAGTGCAAAAATAAAAACATTTTCCCTGCTTGTCATTGCAAGCTATTATAGAGCAGAAGAAAGAAAAAACAACCTATCATTTTCATTGCTTTAAACAGTTGCTTCAATTATGCTTGGAGGCTTGACCTGCCTTTCACCTTGGCTGATGGCAGCAGGCATTGAGATTTCAGAACTCAACTGTAATAACATATAATAGTCAACTTCTGACGTCTTTTCTGTATAATCTGCACCTGAGTGGCCACTAGTCACCAATTATAAAGACATTTAAGACGTGCATTTATTCAGGGATTAGAGAAGCTAATATATTATAGCTCCATTATGTTGCCTCGAGTGATAAACGAAAGACTCTCACACAAGTTGTTTTTAATACAAAACTTTATTGACAATGAATGTTGGTGAACATTGCCATGCTTTTTACTAACAGCTAGTGCAGTCAAATATGCTTTTGGTTTCTACTACTGAAATCCAACTTCTGGTTACTGTGCTTATAATTTTGTGACCCTTTGACAAAGGTAATAGGCTTGCTTTGTATTTTACTGTGGTAGCCCCTTGACAAAGCCAACAAGTTTGCCTTAGATAATGATGTGGTCATACCTTGACGATGACACCTGGACTGCTTTTTTAAAGTTTTTTTAAATGACTACCTTTATATTAGGATATTGCATAGGGTATAGGGTGGGGTGTTATTGTTATTTTTGTAGACATGCCCCCTTAGGGATCAAATATGATTTCACAATAACAACAAAGGTATTTTCATCTGCCTGATGTATAAGATTATAAATTAATGTGTAGTATTTAGTAGCATGTGTGTAATAAATGTGCTTTTCTAATGTCAAAGAAAAAGCACAGACTGGACTATGATTTATTGAGTGTTGTTATTACATGCCAGTAAATGTTGATTACTAGCACACACCACCTCCCCTGAGTAGACCTTGGACTGCTCTGCTTCACTATCCTAAGAGAGATCAGTGCTACAATGGGGCGCTTGGTCCCAGAAATGATCCGATTGTGACCTAATACTTGCGCAGGTCTTGCATACTACACAGCCAATAACCAAAAAAAGTATATATAGATAATCTATTTGTCTATGCATTTTGTTCTTTCTTAAAAGTTGAATCAGAGCTGCAGTTGGTGTTTGCACGTAAAATTTCAGGAAATGAAGCACTGCATTTGCTGCTTGACGCAGCACATGGCCTAGTGTGTATCTTACTCCATTGTATCCCACTTCATCTTGGATCCCTACATCGCCAATATACATTTTTTTAGATAATTTACCAGTAGCTCAAACCCTTTGCATTTTCGGTTGCTTTAAAAAAAATATTTTTTGCTTGATGATGAATGTACGTCTTTTAATGATAATTCAATGTTTTTCAATTGTTTCCCTTAGACTAACCCGTACGCTTTCTTTAACACGTCGTTTTTCTAATTAATGTAATTATTTAGCCTTATCGCTGCTCTAATAATAACTTTTGAATTAACCACTAATTATTTTCTATATTTTTGTCCTTAACCTAAAACTACCCTTACCTACTTTTTAATTTTTGCAATGCATTATAATTTTTTCACCTTAACCCAGACTAATACTAACCATTATCTACTTTTTTTAATTCATTTTTATTCGTTATTATTTTTTCACCCTAACTCAACCATAATACTATCATTAACCCTAAACCTCAAGTAATGAAATTGGAATTTTATGTTGCGAGTGGCTAGGCGGGTGAGTACAAATCTTACGCCCCAAAAGGAACCAAGCCAAACATGTTGTGGAGAGTGGCTGAATGTTCCTGGGGCCTCATTTATGAAAAGTGACGCATCGCTGCGTGAAAACAGCGATGCGTCACTTTCCACTGCGCATTCCTTGCGACACCAATGATGCGTCATATTTAATGTATGACGCATCATGTCGCAAGGACTTACAGATACGTCAGTATTTCTGACGCATCTGTAAGCACAAAAGTGACGCATTGCTGGAGTGTGTCACAAAAGTGACGCAACTCCAGCAATGCGTCCTTTCACATGGGGAAAGCCCCATGTGAAAGGACTTGCGTCAGTCTTACGCCTGCTGTGAGGCAGGCGCAAGATTTTGACGCAGCAGCATCCTAAAAGTGACGCAGTAAAATCTCATAGATTTCACTGCGTCACTATTACGAGGCTTTTTGCGGGGGAACGCCCCCTCTGCATACATTATACCTGACGCAGGTATATTGTGGCGCAGGGGTTTAAAAAGTGACGCATCTACCTAGATGCGTCACTTTTTAAATATGGCGCTAAAAAGGTGAATTTCGTACGCCGCTGGTGCGTCACAAAAAGTGACGCACAGGCGGCGCAAAACTGATGCAAGGCCTCATAAATAAGGGCCCTGGAATCCAAAGGCAATCCAAGTGGGAGCAAGACCATGAGGGTATGGGGTCAGATAGATCTCTGTCGATTCAGCAGTAGGGAAACCTCGCATTCCCATGATACCAGTGATATGTGTACTGGCACTGTGCTATTAAATAGTAAAGGTGAAAATGGGGCACGCCAAATCCACAACTCGCATACAGTAGATTGAGAGTATCCCACCCACTCGCGGCCTGCAGCCTGCCCAAGTCAATCTCACCAGGAGCCCCTGTGATGTGACAAAAAATACATTAGTTAGGGGTAGAGTTATATTAAGAAACAAATAAAGGAATCTGGGCAGGACAATCATTTTGATTATTGCAATACACCCTTCCAGTGACAGCGGCAGCTCGATCCATCGCTCAACTTGTGAGATTAATTTATCAACAGCAGGGCTATAATTGAGGCGGAGGAGGACCTGCTTTGTCGCAATGGACATGGACCTCCAAGTATTTGACAGAGTCAGCACACCATCGCAAGGGGAAATCGCTGTGAAACTGTTGAGTGGATTCGGTCAGTGGAAAAGTTCTAACTTACTCCAGTTAATTTGGAGTTTGAAGAATGTGCCAAACCGTTGTGTTTCCTGCAGCATTGGGCTCAGATTTACAGTGGGGTGTCGGAGAAAAAGTAGTATGTCGTTCACCTAGAGCGACAGTAGCAGCGGGCCGCTTTTGAACTGTAACTCACGCCAGAAAGGTTTTTCCTGTAGGTGCCGAACCAGTGGGTCCATCACCAATATGAAGAGGAGCCTTGTGCCTCTAGACAACAGAAATGGATCGCTCAGCGAGCTATTGGCCCGGATATTGGCCATAGGGCAGGTGCAGGTGAGTTGGATTAGAAATGCAAAGCTGCAGGGGGAGCCCAAGCTTCCTCAACACCACCCATACAAAGGGCTACTCAAATTAATCGAACGCCTTCTCTGCATCAAGCAAGGCCACCATCACCAGGACTTCAGGGAGACCCTATGTATCACGGACAACAACATGTGCAAATGTATCGAAGTGGAGCAGTGAGGAATTAATCCTGCCTGAGCTGGGGAGATAATGGTGTCAAGAAGGAAAGGCAATGCCAACACCTTTGCAAGAACCTTAGTATCAACAGTAAGAAGGGAAAGGGGTCAGTATGACTGGCAGCGATATATGATCGGCAAGCAAGATGGGCCACCAGAGCCTCACATATCTCCTCAGGGTCTGAGAAGCTTTCAAAGTGAGTGAAGGGGACTGTGTAGATGAATAGAACCTATGTGGGCCCCATGTCAAAGTGTACGTCGGGGGGTGTTCGGAGGCAAATGTGTTTCTTGCAAAAAGGCGATCTTAACCCAGTATCTAGCCAAGTATTGCAGCACTCACTTGCCCTAACGAGGATTGGATGCAGGCATATTTAAGGGTGCCAGTATGGGAACATGCAGTAATGATTGTTCCTACACATTCGGGAAATGGTGCACGTTGAAAAACTGAGAAAACAAACCCACCCCCCACCCATCCCTGGCAAAACAGCACATGGGAACATTCCAATACATAACAGAACAATAAAACTACCCCTAACTAGTACAAGTAACAATTTGGCGTACACAATGAGGGGTGGAAACACACATATATCTGTTTCCCATTTCAAAGGATATATTGAAAATGTTAAAGTGGGATAAAGGTAAATGTGGGAGTACATAACAGCATTGGCTGGGGAAAATATCTGCAAGGCTCGACCAGTTCACCAGTACAGGGCTACAACCTACAAGTTCCCATGGAGAGTGTCTCTGCACCGGCAGTGCAGTCCAGACCATTCATCATGGCAGCATTTTCCACGTGGGAGCACAGGCTGGCATCTCAGCCTGACCGAGCAGTCAAGGCACACCATATGGCTCATCAAAGCTCAAGGTAGTGTAGCAATTGGTCAGCCGGAAAGAGATCAGAACTGTTTGTAGCCTGCAAGTCGGGGGAGACGGTACCGGGGAGTTTCCAATGCTATTCTGATGTTCCCTAGGTTGCTTTTTGTAGTAATCCTGGGCTTCTGCAGTGGTGTCGAACACTCGGGTTTTGCCCTGCACATCCATGGGCAGGTAAGCTGGGTAGAGCATACCGTATCGGAGTCCCATAAATGCCAGTTATGCTGAGATTATTGCTGTGAGACCTGGCTTCCAGGCCTTCATTCTTCAAAGCGACAGTCTCGAGCTGGCACTCCAGTTTTACCAGGTGCTGCCTCACAGTGGCTTCACCATTCTCCAACATGGATATGCACTCTTCGGCACCGTTGATATGAGCTTGCTGGTGGTCAAGGCTCTCTGCCACCTCGTCCAATCTGCAAATCAGGGCGTCAAATCTAAAAATCATAGCCTTAAACCCAATCCGGATTTACAGCATGAGGACTTCGACAGTAATAGACTGGGTGAGCGTTGGGCCCCCCACCCCCCTGGCTGTCTCTGCTATTCCACTGGATGAGTGTGTCTCCTCGTGCTCCCAAGCACACTCAAACTGCAGATAACGCTGTTTAGGATTGGTGGGCCCATGATGGCTTCAGTGGGCAATGAAACTGCTGCCTTCCCTATGAGTGGATCAGTCCACTGTCGGCATCAACCCTGGTATCGCTCAAGGTAGCGGGGCCAGGGCAGCAGCAATCACCCCAGGCAGCACTAACCCATCTAAGCTGGCACCGTCAGCAGACCTTGCTTTACCAGGCCATTAAGATGGGGGGGGGGGGGCAGGAACTTCGCCAATGGATTGGGGCAAAGCAGCGTGGGGACCAAGGGCCTTCCTCTATGCTCTCCCCAGCCGACAGCCCTTATCTGGCGAACACTGCTACTCTGCATCCTGCCCCAGGTCCAGTTGTCGCTCACCTTGAAGCCCCTTGCTCCATGGCACCATTAGGGTGTCACCCACCTCCGGCTACAGGAGTAGGTAAGGACCGCCAGTGCAGAAGACACAGACACAAGGCGCCCCAAGGCCCGGAACAGGCCTCACAATCTTCCTTCCATCTCCCGGAGGGGGCCCCAACCTCCCCGGTCTCTGGCAGCGAACGGCCATTAGCAAGCTCTCCCGGTGTGGGTGGCAGACACCGGCTAGATGTAGAACACGGGGCATGCAGCCAGGCCCAGCAGGGCTCTTTAGCTCCAGCCTCAGGCCCGTCAACAGCCCCTGTTGCCACTGGACTTCCGAGGCAGTGCTAGACCCGCCGTGCCACCCCAATAAAGATTCAGTGTCATGCATGCCTGGCATCCGAGTCCCAGCAGGGGTGAGCTGCAGATTGGGAGTCCACAGGTTCCTCCACAGGCAGCTGATGTAGATCGATTGTATAATATCCTGAAGTGTCGGGGACCAGAGGGCGGAGCTTCAGCTCCGCACGGCCATCTTGGTCGCTGGCCTGGCCTGGCCTGGCCACGCCTATTTAAATAGCACTTTAATTGATAATTAAATATTATTTTAATAACATGAATTTCCCTTTTTATGTATTTTCTTAGCTTTAATTAAATTATCTTACACTACTTTTCTTACTATCCTTACCTACGATAATTACTAGACAGAGACTTTCTAATCCCGGCAATGTACAAGTCACAAATTCATAAGGTCAGTAATGATTGTATGCTTCATACCATGTGTCACCACTTCTAGTTTTTAGACCTTTCATAGTAACTTCCCTGGTCCTGCAAAGGACTCACAATCATTTACTCAGCATGAGTCCATTCAGTGTCTTGTACCATTAAAGACCAATCTTATGATGTCCTGCTTCGCTTTCTTGATATATGTGGTCTAGAAATGGGTGTCCAGGTCGAGATGAAGAAGATGTGCTTTGCTGGACATTCACCTGCTATGGAGTCAGGATGATTTGATGAGGGATATAGATTGATGGGAGATATTTAAATTGGAACCCCCACCCAGACTCTCACAACCATCACATGAAAAGCAGAAGATATTATTGCATGGACTACCTGAATCTGGAGTTCCCTTGGAGCCTCTGTCACTCTTTAATGGTCACTACCCACTCTGCTCTCTATACAGAGCCACGTGTAGAGAACATCGAGGGCCCAAGTTGGTAATTCAGTCAAATTGTGAGGGTGACTTTTGGGTCCATTCCTGGATTCTGAATGGAAGAGGGTGTTACTGTTTACCAAGGAGGTGCAAGTAACGTCTAATTTTAACTTGCTCACTAACAAATTCTACATAGGCTCTGCCATACACCAATTGTTCTCACTAAGGGCCTGATTATGACTTTGGCGGTTTGGGAGTCGGCTGTCATGCCAGCGCCCCACTCCCAGAGAGCCAAAGTCGACCGCCTGCCAGATAATGAGTTATACACAGGCTTGAAATATGCTAATATAGGCTCTCACAAATTCTGGCATGCAAGAAGTAGTACAAGCTAATCATGAAATCCAGATCATCCATTATTTAAAGTCTTTTTTGAATATCAATAGAAGCAGTGATGGAAAAGGCCATCAATAAACACCTCAGCAGCCACCTTGAACTCTATCACCTACTGGACCAGGCCCAAGCAGGATTTTATAGCAACCACAGCACAAAAACAGCACTCCTTGAAGCCAAGATTGAACAACATAGGCACCCAAAGCCCGGCCCTCAACTGGAAATTCTCCTTCCTTACAGGAAGAACACAGCAAGCCAGGAAACCACCTTATACGTCTGAATCCAAGGATCTGACCAGCAGGGTTACTCAGGGTTCATCACTCAGCCCAACCCTGTTCAACATCTATATGACACCGCTTGCCAACATCATCAGATCCCAAGGCCATCATATCCTATTATGATGACACCCGATGCATCCTTTCTCTGACCGACAAGTCCACCACCACCAGAACCAACTTCTATATCTGCATGAGCAAAATAGCAGACTGGATGAGATCTAACTGCCTGTAATTCACCTCCGACAAGGCGGAAGTGCTCATCTTTAGTAGCATGAACTCTCCATGGGAATCCACCTGGTGGCCAACAGAGCTTGGACCCACACCTAAGAACAACCACTCCAGAAACCTGAGAATCATCCTGGATGGCACGCTCGACATGGCAACACAGGTCAATTTGGCCGGCACCACCATCTTCCACATTCTCCACATGCTCAGGAAGATTTTCAAATGGCTAACCCTGGACAGCATACACAGTATCAAAAAAAGCCCTCATCACAAGCTGACTAGACTACAGCAATGCACTCTATGCCAGGATTTCCAACCACCTTCTACACAGAATCTAAACCATCCAGAACGTGGCAGCGAGACTCATTCCTGACCTCCGAGATGCACCCACATCTCACCACACCACTGGGGGCTCCACTTGCTCCCCATCCACAAATGCAACCCATTCAAACTCCTCACACACTCAGACAAGGCACTGCACAATATCGGACTAACATACCTGAACAACTGCCTTCACTTTCACCAAACTCATCAGACACCTGCACTCAGCTACACTCTCACTCACACACACCCTGCATCCACAAAAGCAAAGCGGGAGGCTGAGCATGCTCCTACATCACACCCAAGGCCTGGAACGACCTCCATTAACACATCACAGTTTCCTCTCAGGTCTTGAATTCCCCATGAAGCTGAAAACTTATCTCTTCAACTAACTCTGTGGTGTGGACACCCTATACCCTAGTCCTACACCTACGCACATGCTCAAGCACCTGTATACCCTCATGGGTGGTTAGCTACTCCCTACAAATCCTAATAACATAACCTACCTTTTCCCACCGAGTAGATTGAACTTTACCAAATGGTCAAGAAATGGTGAAGAGTGGTTAAGGCGGATGTTATTTCTTTCATTTTGCTAATATTTTGAAGGAAGGATGAACAGGGCAATCTTACCAGATTCCTTCCCTGAAATTTGCAAAGGTATACAACGAATGAATAAATATATGAAAGCATTTTTATAGCACAATCTTAGCCATCAGGGCACCCTAGTGCTATTATGTCTTGACAAACACTAGCTACCAGATGGAAGTTATAGACTGAAATAACCATGAAAATTCTCATGAAATTCTTCCTCCTTGAGTCAGAGAAGATCAAGGGGAAGAGAATTTCAAAGTTTTGCTGTCAAGAAGGCAAAGGAACAGCCACCATTACGGACATGTCTTACTTTGGGAATACATAGCAGTCTGGGGTTGGATGTCAATGTTTGGATGGCATGAAAAGTTTGAAAAGGGCTTTTAAAAGTCAGGACAATAGTTGTTGGGGGCTTGGGACCATAGGGATGCTGAGTAAATGCTAAGAAGAGATGAACATCTTTAGTATAACTGTAATTTTGCGTAGAAAAGTATATTAAAAAATAAATTAAGTGCAATGGTACGAAAATGCTGGCATATCTCCATGTGCAGCTGTACAATATATACAATTAGGCATGGAAGGTATGCTGCCGCAAAAATGTAACCACAATCACAAACTTGTTTTCTGAAATGCACCTGGAAAGGCTGATTATTCACTTGTTCTTCTGAAAATGTATGTAAATTACAGGAGGTGGTTAATCTGCATCCATGGAGCAAACTCGCTGATGCAGATTTGTGGATTTTTTGTGTGAAATGGACATTCTGTGTGTAGCATTTCCTCAAACTCTCCACTGCTTAAACTGTGCCCGAACTATGACCTAAACGAATTTATTTCAGCCTCAAAGTGATAAAATCTGAAGAAATTTGCTAATTTCACATTACATGAATTCAGTGAAACGTTTTGCCATTTCGAAGCCCGCAATTTAATGTAATTTTCACAAGAGAGAGCCTTGTTTAGGAGAAAATGTATTCTCCATGTAAAAAACCATGCTCGAAAGATCATTTCTCCTCAGTCCAGTGGCCTACCAGTATCTCGTGCGACTTCTGGAAGCATGGAATGCCCATGGAGTTCAATCTTCTCAGGAAATATTGGAAACGTCCATTCCAGGCAATGCGCGTAATTTAATGTCATTTTTCAAATAAGACTGCACCTACCTCGTCCTCCCCTGAGAGCAGTTTGTGTTTTTCTAGGGGCTTGCATAATGTTTCCCTTTTAAAGATTTTGAAAAACTGAAACAGAAATAACTAATAGATTTAGAAAAGCGTGGTGCCCCCCACCCCATCGTACCTTTCAGCATTTTAGATGGATTTAACGTATCCTTTGAAAAATTGTTGAAGCCCATTTTCTCAATGTGCAATGATGTCAAATGAAAATGGCATTAGCATCATTAGCATATGTATTAGTGGGAATTGAGGTAAGAAGAGAGACACAGAAGTAGAGAATAAGAGGAAGATTAGAGAAAAAGAGAGCGATCGAGAGAGAAACAGAGAAAGAGGAAAAACTACGGAGATGGGGCAAGCAAAATGGGGTTCAGATAATGAGGGAAGAAGACGAGATAATAAGAGAAACTACAGACGGGAGACAAACAGATAGGTAGGGCACATTCAAAAAGCTAATGCGACCATAAAAATAGATGGATGTGGGAGCGTAAAAGAGAGAAAGCAATGGGGTGCCAGAAAAACTGAATGAGACCAAACGCATAAAAGAGAGAAGAAACGTGAGAAGTAAGTGGGAGAGAGAAAACCGATTGAATCCCAAAACATGAAAAAGAGTGAGCGGGATAAAAGATGTAGAGCGTGTGAATGATGGCTGGATGGAGAACGGATAAATACAGAGGAAACCAGGGAATTAGAGAAACAGAGAGAAGAGGGTGAATTGATAATGGTGTGTGTGCGTGTGTGCGTGTGTGCCCCTGTGTCTGAGAGAGAGGGAGAGAAAGCTAGAGACAACGCTGGATAAAAGGAGAGGGGGCACTTAAGGCTGTGTAAAAGCTCTTCTCCCCCCAACACACCTATAATGATGATGATAGAGCGCTGAGTGCAGGATGATACAGAACAATATAACTAAGTGGTTTTAGTGTCAGCAATCTTCAAACTTGCTGTCAAAGGATACATTTAAACGATTTTCATGCTCCTGCAACACATTCAGGTTATATTTATATCCACAGAGAACCGGCGCAATAAATGTCAGGTTCGGAGAAGGGCTGGCTGCATCCTTCACGGGATAAATTAGGCAAGCGAACGGCTATGATGTATCTCGGCTAGTTCAAGGCCTGGAAGCCTCTAAAGGCACATTGCCTTCCCGAGGCCTCCCACGTGCCCTCAGAAGAGCACGCAGCAGAAAGAGCCCCCACCCATGCGTGCACAGCTGCAGCCAGACACCTTAAGGTAAGCCCAAGATATCATAATAGACAACACTAGGAGGGGCCGAGTGAGAGGAGGGAGTAGGTCCTCTCTGACACCTAGCCTCTGCTTCATGTAGAGTATTAGGAATTGTAAATAAGATACTAATACCCCTTTAACTTCCTTCCTCTATCTAGGAACAGCTAACAAATCTCTTTGTTTGGATCCTTTTGGACCTTAGCCTGAAATCAAATACATTTTTAGGATGATATCACAATATTTGTTATGCATCCAAATGAAGTTTGTTTAAATTGTGTGCAGTCAAATGTGCCCTAATTGCACCCAAAAGTTCACTTGAATCAGTGGACCTCATTAAAATGCATGGTGCCTCTTCAAGATTTCTTGGATGCAGTGTGACCAATCTAGATATGCATCTAAAAGCATTGGCATAAGTGGATCTGCAATGGTTATGAATTATAAGAGTAATGTATCTGCTTTGAATTCCTAAGTGCATTTACTGGGTCCAATGCCTCGATCCAAATCTCCATTTAAATGCATGAGGCTTTCTCCAAATTGCATTTGGAACATTCTGCTGGATTCAGAGTCCCACTGACAGGGATTTGTCATAGTGGACATACTCTAATATTTATATTGAACTGTGCTTCATACACAGAACCCATTTTGACTCCCCTCTAAAAAAAGCACTGCGGACAATGGGGCTGCTGCAGATCTTTACTGAAATGCATTGGGCGCAGCAGGTCTACACCAAATTCCCATTAAATACAGTTAATACAGTGGACTTGTTTCCATTACCCACTCCAAATACATTTGCAACAAAAGATTTTCTCCATATGACCCCGAAACTGTAGTGACTACAATTGGACTGCTTCAATTATGTACTGAGGTTCATGAGAACAAATACAGTAGTTCTATTATGCACTGAAAAGCAGTGAACATAAAGAACCCGCTTTAACTTTCAAGCTGATTATGTCTTTTTGTACATTTGGTTTACTGTGTACGGCATTTCGTATTGAGAGATTATTTTTCTCATGCAAATTCAAATAAATGAATACAAATTTAAGGCCACTACTTATGGCATCTCTACGTTAGAATTCACAGAGAATTTTGCAAGGGTAAAGCAGATTAATATTTGCAAAAATACATATTTATTTTTAAACATGAAAACCTAATATGAGATGTGTGATTTGAATATATTAGCATCAGGTCCTCCACCCCACAGCCTATTATCACCCCAAAGGAGACTGACAGAGACCCTACTTAGTGAGCATGAAGATTTACATTAATATTGGTGATTGAAGGGGGACGTGGCTACGCTGTGCAGAGAGATGGCCGCACTCTAAGTCAGCTCTGCCGGCAGAGCCCAAAAATCTGATATAAACTAGTAATGGTAAATACATTTATTGTGTATGGTTAATCAAAACCTTTACAATTTCACAAAAAAAATTAAAATGAGTTCGAACTGACATTGAATAAAAGTGTGGTTACATTCTATAATGTCCTTATACGTTGAAAGAAAAAGTAAAAGAGATAAAAAGCAATACTGCCTAGTCTGTGTTCTTGTCCATTAATTGTAGTTCATGCCTTTGTTTTGTGCCATTGGTCCCTATTTTTTCGATTTTCAGTATTAAGAGGCTCACCTTCTGTAAGAATCTGGTGGCCCTGCAAGATGACTGCAGCTGATCACTGTTCAATGCTAACATGACTGCAGGCCGACATGATCTGATTTGGAATAAACAAAATATATGCAATAAATAATGACGTCTCAAGTTGGTCAAAGATGGACAAATGCACAATATATGAGTCAATGTTTCATCTGATTGGCCACAGAGTCTACAGAGTGATGTCGGCCATGTTTGCTTCCATGCAGGTGTTTGATCTTTTGAAATGTAGGTTCCCAGACGAACTCTTAGGAGCATTTGTTGAACGGATACAGTGATATGGGTTACTAAATAAGGTTGCGGAGCACATCTCTCATACGAGCCGAGCACCGTCCAGCCATATTTTTTCTTTGCTAGGGCGGCTTTATCTGTCGTCCAGGATTTAAGTTTTGCTGCACTATTGGCTACTTTTTTAAATACCGCAAAGGTGTAGTTGGTGTTCCAAGCCTCTTGCATATTGAGATTTGTCAGTGCTTCTTCAAATGCTAATTTCCAAGCTTTTCTTGCGTTTGTTTGGTGGTTTAATTCAGACCAGCAAAAAGCCATCAACGTGTCCTCTTGTGCTGCCCTTAGTTTCCAGCTCATTTTCAATAAGGCAGCTTGTCTGACTGGTTGCTGATTTAGTAACCCAAATTCGAGTCGTACTTGCACTTCAGATGCAGACCTCGGGATCTGAAACATGTATTTGAACAGCTCTGCTTTGCTGTGTGGTGTTGCCTGCAATATGCCATTTGAATGATTGCCGAACAGACCGAGATCTGAAGCAGACGATCTTCGTTTTGTTATAGTTGAATGACAATCCATGCGCGCTGATGTATTTGTGCAGCCTTGTGATGGAACGTTGTAGACCCAGAGGGGTCTGGCTGCAAAGTACGATATCATCTGCATACTGTATACTCCTTATTTTATAGTGCGCTAACTTTGGAGGGTCGGTTTTTATCTCGGAGATATACTTATCAAGGTCCGCAGTAAAGATGTTGAAAAGAGTTGGGGCCAATACATATCCCTGCTTGAGGCCAACGTGGGTGGGGATTTTGGCTGTTGTTCTGTCGCCAATGCCTATTTTTATTTAAACCTAGGTTGATGTGTATAGGTTTTTGATGGCCCTTAGCAGCTTCGACGGTATCCCCCAATTGGTCATCTTTTGCCATAAGATCTCCCTTGGGACTGTGTCGAAAGCCGCTTTTAAATCGACGAAGCAGGTATACAGTTTTGTTGACTTTGCCTTTGCTCTGTCGACCAGAAAGTTTAAAGCAAGCAGATTGCATGACGTGTTGTTTCCGGGCCTAAACCCTGTCTGGGTGATTGGAAGAATCTTGTTTGAGCTGACACAGTCTTCCAGTGCTCTCAGGAGATTCGGTGCGTATATTTTGGCTTCCACATCAATGAGAGCTATCATCCTGTATTTGGATGGGTCAGTTCTTAAACCTGCTTTGAAGATTGGATGCAAAATGCTCCCTCTCCATGAGGGAGGTATGCTTCCTGTTTGAAAGGCATTGTTGAATAAAGGGGTTAGGTATTCCGCCCAGAAAAGTTGGTCATGTTTAAACAGCCCGTTTGGCAAGCCGTTTGGGCCTGGCGCCCCTTTTGACCTCAGTTTTTTTAGCACCATTTGTACTTGGAATATTGTGATCCAGTTTTCGTCAAAGTTATTTTCCGCTTCTTGCTCTTTGTTGTATTTGTTGGGCGGGTGGTCTGAATTCCATGCTTGGAGATTGTTCTTTTGGGTTTGTTCTAAATGCCGAATCCAGTCTTCTTGTAATATGTTAGCATTGAAAACCTGGGCCGCTCCGTTTGCCACTTTGTTGATTTCTGCCCAAAATTTCCTGTTATTATTCGAATTACTAGATTCTAATAGTTTTTGCCAGATTTGTGTGAGGTGTTTTGACTTTTCTGACCAAACGTCTTTTTTGTATTTTTGCCTTAAGTTATGGATTTGTCGTTTGGTGTCATCGTGCTTTGCCTTATCTTATTTTCTAATTTCTTGGTTTAATATCCTTTTTTACGCGCTATTGAGCCCAGGAGCGCCTGGGGAGTTTTGCTTACATTCCTTTTGTTACTGTGAGTTTGATGGCCAAAACTGTCAGATAAGCTTTAGATCACCTTTTCCCAGTTGCCCTGGTGTTCCGAGGGACTTATCCCTATGGTTTCTTCATGCACTTTTTTTGCATATATCATGATTTTGTCGACATTCTTTCCATTCCATTGCAGTCGTTTGAGATTATAGAGACTCGGGGTTTCGCTCAGGTCTTTGCATGTTGTTGCCTTTGTATGTTGATAGCTGAGCTCAATTGACTGCAGACTGTGGTCACTCTCCAATTTGTGGATTATTCTAAAGGTAACGATTGATTGTAGTACCTCTAGGTCCACTATGGTATAGTCTAGGACTGCTTGAGCCGAGGATGCTGGCTGGTCTTGAGGAAAACGGCCATTCAAAGGGATCATTCCAATGTCGGCAAACATTTGGGCACACTGCAGGCCGCGCGTGTCCTTTTTCCGATGGATTGTTATTATTGCAGGAATGTTTTGTGTCAGTTTGTTTTGGGTGATGTTCTGTGCGTGGTCCTTTTGAAGTAAAAACATGTTCAGATCACCTGACACAATCAGTCCTGCCTGTGGGTAAATAAGTTGTATGGATTTAACAAGTGCTGTCAGGGTCATGATTTTCTCTGATTTATTCTTGCGGTCCGGATGTATGTAGATGTTACAGATGATCAAGGACCGTGCCTCTTGTGCACCCTGTGGTCCTGGACATGGGTCTGGTGGTGGTTTGATTCTGATGCTAGTAAACTAGTAATAAATGCACAGAAACACAGAACAGCACCCCACTCCTAACCAGGCGGGCAACTAGAGCCAAATTTCGGGGGGGGGGGCTGAAAAATATTTCGGGGGGGCTAATTCTTCGAACCATAGACAGAGTGGCTGTAAAATGGGTGAAAACACAACAAAAGACTCATTTACAAGTTAATGGTGTTTTAAAGACCTGTTAAGTACTCGGGTGTGGCGGCAATTAGATTGTCGCCAGCCCCCGAAGCTGTCTCTGCCCGGGCTGTCTCACACGACGGGGGGGGCTGAAGCTCCGTGAGCCCAATGGGTGTTGCACGCCTGCTCCTAACCCATGGTAGAGAGGAGCACACAATATCCGAAATTAGTGGTGGTTCATACCCCAATGATCAGAGCGGAGCCGGATCAAGCAGCACTGACTGTAAAGAACTACATCCAGAATTGGATCCAGGAGCTGGAGTGCAGGGCGGGCCAGCATAAGGTGGACTGACTCTAGGCACGGGTTGCCGCGGCGGAGTGGAGGACACAGAAAAGGGCAGAAAGCGAACCTCGGCCCTCCCACCGTAGCATACAAACAACCAGCACACCACTGGGCTAGGAGAAGAAACGATCCCTAACTGCAGATGTAAGAGGCAAAGCGTTCGGGAAGGCGGGTTGCAGCTGGAATAGAGCACACGGCCGCAGGGAGATAAAACCAACACGCAAGCACTAGCCCGGGGGAAAAGCTGCTAAATAGAATCCTGGCAGAGACCTGGCTGGGGGGAGAAAAAGACGGGAATGCCGATCGGCCACAGCGGACGCGACCGCCATTACAGAGGCACTGACACAGACCCGCCAAAACAGACAGGAGGCATCTGGGCGGTGGAGAGCCGATCACAGAGCAGATGCTTGGGAACCCAATGCCAAGGGGCTGACCATATGCTCACACCCCGGGAACAAGACAAAACCCAGGGCTTAGGGAAAAGTAGCAGATACGAGCTCCCCAGAGTCAGACTCGGCCACCTTTATGTGCCGTTGCCACAGATCCGCCATTACATGCGGCACCAGAGTAGTGAAGGGGGGATAAAGGTGCAGATGCTGGAGGAACAGATCAGCGCGTTGTCGGTACCATCGTGCAGTCATCAGTGGTACCGACAACGCGAAGCAGCCAGGTAGCAGGTATACACGTAGGCAGAAACAAATTGCTGCCAATAAAGGACCCTGCCGCCATCACAATACCGTTCTCACAGTTCCGCCATCTGTAGGAAGGGGCAAGAACAACCCAGGCTGCAAAAGTGTACTTGCCGACCAAACATTGATGGTGTGTGCTGAGGAGAAGCAGAGCGGGTGAGCTTCTGTAAAGATCAGCAAGGACAGTAGTGCCAGATGCAGCAAGGGTAAATGTTGTGTTAAAGGGTGATAGAAATGTAGTGACATTCTGTCCAAAGGCTACGGATCAGCACGTTGAGAGTCTGCTTGATACAGTGCAAGTAAAGACGTGAGATCACAGTACCGCACCTTACTCTCTGGGAGTAGAAGTAGCATAGTACATAAGCAAAGGAGCCGAAGGGGAGAAACTTGTTCACTAGTAAGACGCGAAGAGCATAGACATCGTGGACCCTGTGGGTGCAACGCGGGAAGTGAGCAGAAGATGCACAGGGGGGTTGGGTGAAGCTCCCCCGAAAATCCAACCTCAACTCAAATAAATATGGGGAAAATGGACACCATACAGCCCAGACTGACATTCGACAAGAAAGCAAGCATACAAATGGAAGGGGAGCAACCTACCCCAGAAACCACAGAAGAAACAGAGCTGAGCACTGTGCCCGACGAGGACATCCATGCAATGTTAAAAGACTTAAAAACAAGTCTCGAGACGATTTATTTTAAAATGGATAGCATGGCGGTGTGAGTAGACGGAATCACGCAATGGGTCGAAAAGTACGAGAACTGGATAGACGTGCTTGAGACCAGGGTTTCCGATGCGGATGACATCCAAGCTGAAACTAGAGAAAAATGATTACTAATGTCTTAAACGTTATAAAGGCCAAGAATAAAGATTTGGAGGCTAGGTCGAGATGCAATAACATACGAGTCCCCGAATCAACAAATATTCAGAACATGGAAAAGTACATTGAAACCATGATGAAGGACCTATTTGCTGACAACCTCTCTACCATGATCCTCATAGAATGGGAGCACCGCTCCCTGGCCCAAGTCCGCCGCCAGGAGCCCAGCCACGCCCGATCCTTGCAAGAGTTTTAGACTATCGTGATTGTGACACAATATTGAGACTGGCGAGAGAACAAGGGTCAATACAATAGCAAGGAAACATCGTATCCCCGTACAACGAACAGATAAGTGCACCGCTCACTCAAGAACACTGAAATGCCACCAAAATATGACAATCCCTATAGAGACTGCCTCCATATGGAAGCGGCAAAACTATTTCACTTACAGAGGGTGGGAGGAGGGTACTGAAAAACACATTATGCACCAAGACATCTTAAGTAAAAATGTCAGTGCAGATCTCACGCGGAGCCGGCCACCCTGCAGCAAACGTCTGGGGAGTTCGCCAGTGGCTCCACATTCCCCCTATGGGATGATTTCCACTTATCCTAGGGAACTAGGGGCCCGATGTAGGTAGGGCTTTACCGATCGGTATCGGCCGAAAATACCGATTTTTGGCCCTTACCGATCGGTAAACAGCCATCGAGATGTAGGGGACCAAAAACAGAACGAATCGGATAGAAAACCGATTCGGAATGTGTACCGAATGTGAAAGAATCCGATACGTACATACCGAAAATCGGATATGTAACGAATCGGAAAAACACCGATTCGGTTACAAAGACCGAATCGGTCCATGTACCGAATCGTTAGTGACACCGAATCGGAAAATCACCGATTCGGTCCCACTACCGAATCGTTAGCGACACCGAATCGGAAAATCACCGATTCGGTCCCACTACCGATTCGTTAGCGACACCGAATCGGAAAATCACCGAATCGGTCCCACTACCGATTCGTTAGCGACACCGATTCGGAAAATCACCGATTCGGTCCCACTACCGAATCGGAAAAAATACCGATTCGGACATGATCCGATTCGGAAAACATGCCGATTCGTATAAATCTCCGATCGGGAAATTCCCCGATTCCGACAGTTGGGGAGATGTAGGGAGGCACAGAAACACCGAAATCGGCTCAAAATCGGTAGAATTCACTCGGTATTTACCATGGATTGCAATCAGGTGGTAACCAACTCCAACCCATATAAACAGTCCCAAAATGCATTGCAACTTGCAGGATGGCAGCTTTCTATGTCATTGCGAGGCGGCTACGGCTACAGCAGGAAGGACTGAGGGAATGGCTAAGAAATGAACAGGTCTACAGACAGAGGATAACCCTGTTCATGCTCACTGAGGCTGAGATCCTACAGAGATACAGGCTGGACTCTGACACCATACTTGAGCTCATCAGGGACCTTAAGCCATACTTGGACCACCACACCCCAAGGGCACACGCCATCCCTGCGCACGTCCAGGTGCTATGCAGCCTACACCTGGTAGCGTCTGGCAGCTATCAAAGTGGAGCAGCAGCAGCAGGAGGGGTGAGCCAGAGCAGCCTGTCAAGGTTCTTCCACATATTCCTTGACGCCATGATAGACAGGATGGACCAATACATCTCATTCCCTGCAACCCACGCAGAACTGCTACAAACCAAAGCGGACTTCTACCAGATGGCACACTTTCCCCAAGTCATCGGTTGCATAGATGGCACGCATATTCCGATTTGCCCACCAGCGGACACCGAATACATATACCGCAATCGGAAATCGACACACACCATCAACGTGCAGGTGATCTGCAATGCCAAGTGCACCATCACAGACCTGGTAGCAAAATTTCCAGGGAGTACCCATGACTCCTATATATTCCAACAGAGCGGCATATATGCACGGCTGATGGCTGGCGATTTTGGAGAAGGATACCTCCTAGGTGAGCCACATCATCAGACCCCCATAACACATAGTAGGTAGGTGTAATACATGTATGCATGTGTCTAATGTGACCCCTTTCTCTTCCAGGCGACAGTGCATATGCCCTCCGCTCATTCATACTCACCCCCTACCTCAACCCCTCCACACCCAGCCAAAGGAGGTATAACCGTGCCCACATACGCACCAGGAATGTTGTTGAACGGACCTTTGGCATCTGGAAAAGTAGATTCAGATGCCTGCACAAGAGTGGAGGTGCAAGGCAGTATACCCCCATCACCTGCTGCAAGATCATAGCTGTATGTGCAATGTTACACAACCTTGCGGTCAAGAAGGGCACTGAGGTGGAGTTGTCTGACTACGAGGACTATGACGACGACGAAGCTGTGCCACTGACACAGCCAGCTGGGGCGTGTACGCCATGTGATGGCAGATACAGACGTGAGGAGATCACTGAGAACTATTTCTGACTGAGTACAGATGCAAAGACAGCTAAATGTTGGTTGGAAAATAAACTTTTTAATAGTGATGCACCACAGTTACATCACTGAAGTGCATAAAAAAATGGAGTCTGTCAAAACAAATAAAGTCCAGGCTTCTGGTATGATCATCCCCCCTTGCCAGCCTATTTTTTGGCCCGCTTTCCAGACCCACTGGGGTGTCCCTCGGCCCCCTCCGAATGGCCAGCAGCATCAGCGGAGCGCCTGGTGCTCCTCCTTGGCTCTGATGCAGCGCTGGCCGGGCTGCTGCGGCTGCTGCTGTCACCAGCATCACCCAGGTCCAGGGCAGGATTGGAGGCGGCGTTCGATATTAACATGGCCTCCATGGCCGTGGTGATCTTGGCCATCCCCCTGGTCAGCTCTGCAGTATGCTGACTCTGCACCGACTCCTGATTTGCGCTACGCTGGCACAGCTGTGCAGTCGCCGCTGCAAGGCGGGCCATGGCCCGGTTGAGCACCCGGGCATCCCTCCTGCGCGCAACCTCATGCTCCTCCTGCCTGGCAGAGGAGTGGGTGATGGCAGTGGTCAGCCTGCCCAACCCTGCTGCCACCTCCTTGTTGCTGTCCACAACAGCCTGGAACCCCTTCACCAACTCCCCCATCTGCAGGTTGTGCTGCAGGAGCTGGCGTTGGCAGGCCATGGTGGATCTGGCCTGTTGGCGCTGGATTTTCACCATCTGGCCCTCCAGGCCCAGGAACACACTGCCCTCCCGTGCTGGTGCAGCAGTGGTGGTGGTGGTGGTGGTGGTGGTGGCACGGCGTCTGGCACTGCTGCCTCCGGCCTGCTGAGTGGGCTGGGGTGCCACTGGTGGTGGTGTGGTGCTGGCCGGTCCCGGAGCCCCTGCTCCCAGGACAGGTAGGACGGGTGGCAAGGCCACGGTTGTGGCAGGAGATGTTGTCGGCGGAATGGTCTGCCGTGTTGGGGAGTTGGATGGGGAAAATTCCAAGGGGGGTGAGCTGGGCAGTACTGGGGAGTGCACTGCCTGGAAATCAATCACCAGGACTCCCTCCATTCCAAGCCCTGGGGTGTCTCCTTCCTCATCCTCTTCCTCCTCCTCCTGGCCAGGCTGGCTGGTGCTCGGCCCTGCCACTGCAGTATGTGAAGTCGTAGCTCCCTCTGCTGCCACAGTGGTGCCGCCTGATGGTGCCCCTAGGTACAAAGAAGCATTTGTAAACTGAGTGCCGATGTATTACAGTCAGTACAATTATGGCATTCCACATGTCCTTGCATCTCCTTACACCGTGTCACACTGTTTCCTGTCTTGTGATTCTGCACTGACATATTTGGCTAACTCCTGCTGACTACATGTACCATGATGCTTGTCTCTTGTATGTTGGTGACAGTACAGTGCTGGTGTTTGCCTATGCATTGTGTATAATGGGGAGGTGTCTGGTAGGGTGTGTCATGATGCGCATGCTTCTTACCTGTAGCTGTGGCCATCGCTGTGCTGTCCAGGGTCCCGATCCCTACAATGCTCTCCCTCTCGATGGTGCTGGAGACAATTTCCTCCAGCTCGGTGAGGGGTGGCGCCGGGTTCTTGCCTCCTCCGGTGAGTCCTGCCTGCCTTTGGAGGTCGGCCAGCTTCCTCTTGGTGAGGCTGCGGAGGTCATAGAACCTTTTCTTAAGTTCCTCAATGGACCTGGGGGTGACTCCAGCAGCATTTACCTTCTGGGCGATCTCTGCCCACAATCGCCTCTTGGTGCTGTCTGGCACGTTGAGGGACAGCTTGCCAAAGAGCTGGCGGTGCACCCTCACCACCTCCTCAACCAGCACCTGTAGTTCTGTGGTGGTGAATTTGGGCTTCCTCTTTTGGGAGGACTTCTGGCTTCCTGCCTGATCTGCCATAATCTCTTGCTCCTGCTCAGTCTGCAACCTCCTTCTCCCACTGCTGCTAACTGTGTGTTGGGCTCAGGCAGGCTTTCCAGAAACTTCTAGAAACTTCTTAATTGGCTGCACCTGCCAGGGTTGCCACTCCCTGTTTGGGTGGGGGAGGGGGAGCCACCTCATTGGCTGAATCGCCTATTGCCGAGTCTGGTTTTACCGATTCGGTAAAATCCGAATCGGTAAAATCCGATTCGGTAAAATCCGATTCGGTAAAATCCGATTCGGTATTATCCGAATCGGTAAAAGCCGAATCGGGTCATGCAATGCATTCCTATGGGCTTTTTCGCCATGGGTCTATGATTGCCGATTCGGTTTTTACCGATTCGGCTTTTACCGAATCGGTATTCGCCGAATCGGAAATATCCGATTCGGTGGTAGCCGATTCGGTATTTTCCGATTCGTTGTTGGCCGATTCGGTACTTTCCGATTCGGACCGAGCTGAATCGGAACGTACCGAATCTCATTACCGATGCCGACCGAATCGGTCTTCAGTCGGTATTTATTTCCTACATCTCGTTTTCCGATTTCAGAATACCGATTCGGCCCGCCTCGGTATTTTGAAATCGGAAAATCCCGTTTACCTACATCGGGCCCTAGGTGTATTGCTGTTTTTGTGGGGTTTATTGGGGACATATACACAAACTGATTGGGGTGTTGGTGTGGGTGGGGGGAGGGATGGGGTTGTTAACTGTTATATTTTACAGCTATATAAGTGTTACTTTTTACCACCCCAAAATGTTGTAGCGACACACCTGACACAGAGTTAGTTCATGCCTAGTCATGCAATCCCACATGCGGGCCGATAAGATCGGAACAGGCCCTGCACTTCTGAAGCACATAGTTCACATGGACATGACATAAAGAGCCGTTACGGATGGCTCAGTCTCGATACTATATCCACATCACCTAACCGTGTACTGACCGCTCTCACATGTCTCACCTGGAATGTTTGTGGTCTTAATGACCACAGAAAAGCTAGATTGGTGCACTCTTACCTAGCAAGACATTATGCAGACATCTGCTTATTACAAGAAACGCATTTAACCAACGCATCAAGGTCCACCTTGAGGGCTAAGCGCTGGGTAGAAGTGTTTGAATCGTGCTATTCAAACTACTCCTGTGGGGTGGCAGGTCTTATATGGAGAGGCCTCTAATTGAAGACATATCAGATGATAATAGACACAGAGGGGCACTACATTTTGATCCGGGGCGAACTAACCACCAATCGCTTATAATTGCAAACACATACGGCCCAAATACTGATAGCCCTGACTTCTTTCATCAAGTATGGCAGGGGATCCAGTCTTTGGGAGATGCAGCAGTGTTATTGGGCATTGACTTCAATGTGGTTCTCTCAACGATGGCAGATAGGGAGGGATATCTCAAACACATCACCTGCAGGCGGCAGCTGCACTAATGGCATTTATTGATGTCTATCAGTATATAGACTCTTGGCGTTCCCTACACGCTCGAGAAGGAACATGCCTAACACAGCAACATAATGCATGGTCCAGGTTGGATTTCTGACTCACCACCAAAGATTTACACTCATGGGTAACTGATGCTTCTCACCACCCAAGAACACTCTCTGACCATGCACCCATACAACTACGGCTTTGAGTCCCAAAATCATATGTTCAGCCTTTTAAATAACTGAGCTTCACAACCCAGATGCCCCACCATCCCGCTCACCACAAGACATATTACAGTCCATGATGACTTTCTATCAGGATCTGTAGACTACTTAGAAGGACCCATCGCAATCAGACTTCACTGCTTATCTAGACACACTAGAGTTGTTGTGGATTGGCAGGGTGCACCAGGAGTACTTAGAGGTGCCATTCACATCAGATGATATAGGACAAGTCACTAATGGCCTACCAGCAGATAAAGCCCTGGGTGCCGATGGGCTAACTGCTGCATTCTATAAGGAATATAAGGATCTGCTAGCGCCGCGCCTTTTGCAGGTCTACCAGGAGGCACAGGAAGAGGGTATATTACCACACACTATGCGAGAAGCGAAAATCATAACTCTTTTAAAACCTGATAAGAATCCCACAAAATGCGATTCCTACCGCTCACTCTCGCTAATAAACCTAGATGCAAAGATTTATGCCAAACTTTTAGCGGATAGACTACAGCACCTACTCCCATTGATACCACGCCCAGGCCGATCGGGGTTTATCCCAGGCTGATCCACTGCACAAAACCTGTGCACGCTGTTTGCTATTCTGCATTACCTGGTCCCGCATGTCTCCGCTGTTGCAGCCCTGTTAGATGCCACAAAAGCGTTTGACTCCCTAGAATGGAATTTTCTGTTCACACTACTAATCCGTTTGGAATTAAGTCCCATCTTCATAAACCGAATCAGACTACTATACAACAAGCCAACTGTGAGAGTCAAAGTAAATGGGCAGGTATCTGAACCCATAAACATCACACGCGGTACACAACAGGGTTGCCCACTCTCACCCCTACTCTTTGCGATTGCCACTGAACCATTAGCAGCACTCCTTAGGCAACACCACACACAAAGGTGCGTCAGATTAACTTATCGGGGATTGCTAGTATCCATATATGCAGATGACATGACTATTTACTTGATAGACCCTGAAATGAACTTCGCACACGTGACTAGAGAACTTGTAAGATAAGGTGGGCCGACAGGGATACAGATAAACTGGTCCAAATCCATCATGATACCGCTAACCAACAGCACTACCCCATTCAAAACCGAATATCCAATTCAATGGGCAAATGGACCAAGTAGGTATTTGGGGATCTGGATCAGAAGGAATATGCAGGAGATATGGGGCCAGATGTAGGTGGCCGTTTCAGGCCATTTACCGATCGGTAACGGCCGATTTTGGCCGTTACCGATCGGTAAATGGGTGACAGGTATGTAGGGGGCATTTTTTTACCGATTCGGTAAAATTACCGATTCGGTAATTTTACCGAATCAGTAAAATAAAAATTCGGTAAATTTACCGAATCTGAGGCTCCCAGATGTAGGTGGGACTCTTCTGAGTCCCAGAGGCCTTACAGAATCTGTATTTTACCATCAAATCCAATTTGATGGTAAACTACCGATTCCGGTGTGCATGCACATGTGTGCATGCACACCTGTACCATGTGACAGGCAGACCTGCCCTTAGGGCATGTATGCCTGCCACATGGCACCCAAGCCTGTTTTGTGGGTGCCAGAGGGTGTCAAAGTGACACCCCCTGCACCCTTGTGAAAATCGGTATTTACCGATTCGGTAAATACCGATTCGGTAATGCCCATTCATTCCTATGGGCTTCAAAGCCCATAGGAATGAATGGGCATTACCGATTCGGTATTTACCGAATCGGTAAATACCGAATACTTCCAATTCGGTATTCCAGCACATCTGAAATACCTACATGTCCACAGCTTAGATTTACCGATTTTTAATTACCGAATCGGTAAAATTCGGTAATTAAAAATCGGTAAATCTATTTTACCTACATCTAGCCCATGGTCTGCAAACTATGGCAGGGTCATTGACTGGTTAGATGAGAAAATAAAACATTAGAAGCACCTCCCACTCTCACTAGCAGGTCGCGTTGCAATCACAAAAATGATCATCCTTCCCAAACTATTGTATCTGTTTGTCAACATACCGATGCCCTTAACAGCAAAGAATTTCGGCAACTTCATTCCAGTGTCTTTGAACTGGAATGGGCCAGGAAACATCCCTGAATCTCTTGGGATGTCCTCATACTGCCATTTGCCCATGGTGGGCATGAGTCACCAGACTTCGATTTATGCGCATACTGTGCTCAAGCGCAATTCCTGCACTACTGGAAGCACCGAACGCCATTCCAGCCACATGTGGCTATACAATTAGATAAGGTAGCCCCCGCCACTGCACACAGCAATCTATCAAATATTAAAACACCCCAATCAGGAAATAGAAACAGTTGAGGGACTGAGATTGGCCTGGCAGGGTCTTGCTAGGAGAGCACACCAAGAGGTGTTCTTTGCACCGTCCATGCCGGTGGGGGGGAACCCATTGATTCCGCTGTTACTTGACAGGGCTACAAAAGTTAGAGCGACATTCCACAATATATTGACCGGGGTGATTTATTCCCAGATGGCACATTCCTCACCTTACAACAAATGTGTGGCACACTCACAACCCACTGCGTTAGACATGCTTTTGTAGTATCAGATAAGGGCAGCATGTAGGGCGCGTTACAACACGTTTCCGGTGGCACATTATCACGGTTCCATCCGCCCGCAAACAGATCACACGCCTTTATACCACTACACAAAGGGAGTTCCTGATTACTGAGCCACAGTCCAGTGAAGCATGGGAAGTAGACATAGGCACCAGCATCAAGGATAAGCAGTGGTCCTTTTGCTCTAATCAGTTGGAGCAGTTATCACCAAACTACCGCTTACGGCTCATATATTTTAACTATCTGCATTGATTATATTGCATACCTCTGCAGCTCCATCGCATGTGCCTTCATCCTGATGCAAGGTGTTGGAGATGCAGATCCCTGCAGGCCACCTTCGCACACCTTGCCTGGGAGTGTTGATCAATTGCGACATTCTGGCACACAGCACTCACTCATGTAGAGAAAATGAGAGGTCAGTCAATAACGAGATCCCCGCTTGTGGCATTATTAAGGCATGTCCATGCTTCGCAGGAAAGCAGTAAGGAAACTCACAGGACTATTGATGCTCCTGGTGAAGAGGCAGGTTGCAGTGCACTGGAAGAAGCCCACTCCTCCAACAACCAGAGCATGGGTGAATGATATTGCTTATTGTAAAAACCAATTGCCACACTATTGGGAACTCATGCCTTGTAGATCACGCCAAAAAGGATATATGGGAACCCTTCACTAATTGGCTAGAAGTGGGAGGTGATGAGGAGGTCTGAGGTGATGGCTGGACCTCACTGTATCTAGAGACTCGTACAAACTGTATTCAATGGATATAAGAGGCTATCATGACCTGCGAGAATAATAGTAGTACTATCGGTGTATCGCAATAAACAACAGCCACCATTCAAAATATTGTAATACTGCTGTTCAAAAACGATGATTGTGATGTTTTCTACTGTGACACATACTGTCCTGGAACTAAAAAGCAAAAAGACGGGGCGTGGCTTGCAGCCGAGCAAGATGGCTGCTGCTTAGAGGAGCTCCGAGGACACGGTAGACTCCCTCAACAATCCAGCACATCATCCGCTCAACAATCATAGCCCAAAGACCTTCATTGAAGCTGGAGTGAAAGAGGAGTCTGCCGACCCGGCTCTGGTTGTGATCCGTAGCACGACGAGCTGATGAGAACACGGAGACTGGAGAGGCCTGTGAATACGGCAGTGGCCAGGGACCGAATATGGAGCGAGCCCGTCTGTGGGGACCGGAGTTCTGGAACTATCGCGGGGTTCGACTTGGCGGCTGGCCGGCCCTGAGGCTTGGGAAGCCGGAGGAGACTTGCCCCCCCCCCCAACTCTCTTGCCCCGGAGACAAGCATGAGGTACGGCCCCCTCCTCCCCTCCGGAGCATGCTCACTGCAGCCTCTATAATTGCTTCAGCACCAGATTTATTGAGCGGACAACGGGGGTGGAGGCGACCCTGCTGGGAGGAGGGATCTTGAGTCTGGCACACAGGGGGGGCTGCTCAGTGAAATTGGTGGCCCCGCTTTGTACTCCATTTGATCATGCTGAGGCCCGCAGTGAGTGGAGGGGGGTGCGGCCTACTCATCCAGTTGTAGCCGGGACCTCAATTTCAGAAGAGGCCCAGCTGAGTGACCGCAGCAGGGGCGAGAGTCCTTGGACCCCTCACCTCCCGCATGCAAGTACTGTTTAAGGGGTTTGGGACTAAGCACTTTGCAAAGTTGGGGAGGCGGGTAGTTTTGACTCCATCTGGCAGGGAGGCAGGGTGGGGAGTGGAAGGGGTGGGAATGTTCTTTTGGTTTTGTAAGTTTTTGTTTTTGTTTTCAGCGAGGAATTCAGTTTTGCAGTATACCCACACATTTGATGGCAGGTACAGTGAGCAGAAGACTCTGTGACTCTTCACACATATTTTACTAGACATGACAGTACACGCTCCAGTTGATCCTGACTCAGGTACATAACCCATGACCAATGTGGTACCCCTGTCCTTGCTTACGTGGAACGTGCACGGCCTGGGAGACAAAATAAAGAGGGGTTTGGCTCTACAGTGTACACCCTGGCGGTGGCCCTACTACAGGAAACACACCTCACTGGTACCACATGTAGGGCGATGGACAGGTGGGGGTTTAAAATGATAGTACATTCAGAATTCTATTTGGGTTCCGGGGTGGTTGGAAACTTAGTGAAAAAGCAATCCCCATTAACAGTGCCTAAAACGAAAACAGACAATCAAGGCTGATTCACGGCCATAGTGGGTCACTGGGTGGGACGGTCTGTCAATATAGTATCTGTTTATTTTCTTCCAGCGTTACATGCAATAGCAATCCCAGCCCTCAGCGAGTTCTTACTTGACCTTCCAGAGGGTAACTTCTGATAGGAGGAGACTTTAATGCCACTATAGATGGTACTCTAGACAGATAACCTGCAAGGACGTACGTGCCCGGTGTGTCTCAACTTCAGAGTATTATGGAGGTGCTTGGGCTTAATGACGTGTGGAGAAGGCACCACCGCATGACACGGCACTACACAATAGACTATAAAGCTGTCATTAGGGGACAGGCCATTGTCTCTATCGCAGGGCACAAGCGGGAGAAGCAGCAGGAATTGTATGATTTGGAGCTAGAGTTGCACGACATCGAGGTACAACACGCTAACAACCCCACACCCGCCACATCCCAGACGTTGAGTGTTAAGCAGCAACAGCACGGGGACTATCTTAGAGAGGCGACCGAGTTACGGCTCATGGCTACACAACACAAGATATACGAAACCGGGGACAAGGCAAGAAAGCTTCTGGCATGGCTAGATAAAAGGGAATGGGGTAATACATGAATAGCACAGATTCAGACGGGGGGGACACATGACAACGGACCCGCAGACAATAGTACGCACACTGGCACAGCATTTTCGACAAGTGTATACGTTGTCCTCCACGATGACAATGGACGAAGCACTGACTTATATAAAAGATATAGATATGCCTAAGCTCACCCCGGAAGCAGCCCTCACACTGGAGTCAGACCTCACAGTGGAAGAGCTGCAAGGTAATCAACCAGTGGATACAAGCCCCACAGGCAGACCCCGCATATAAAGCGGACAGGTACCTATTCGGAACCAGAAATGCGCTCTCCGCTCTTTATAATAAGAGGCACACCCCTGCATTAATAGGGACCACAAAACACACAGTCACCATATGGCATGCTGCACAGGCAAAAATGGCCAGGCAAAGGGGTATAACCCAACTCACACCTCTTTGGGACACCCAGCAATTGGGGAGGCTCAGGAATAGCAAGGGCTTCGAGCAGTGGGACACAATAGGCATTTCCACAGTGGGGGACATGTGAAATAAGGGGGAAAAAGCTACATTTGAGCATCTCCAGCAACAATATGAACTGGCACCGTCGGAAATCTTCGATACATGCAGATCAAACATGCACTGACAGCAGCTACACCAACTGGTACCGAGGTACCGGAGGCCTCTCCCTTAGAGGACAGGTTACTGACAGATAACATGCCTAAAAAGGTTACGTCATTTAGGTCCCGGAAATTAGCCAATAACCTTCCGGATCCCATGGCACCACTTAGGGACAGATGGTCCCACATGTCGGCGACCTTGACGACACAGACTGGCAGGAGGCACTGGCCTCACCACGGGAGGTAGGCATACATTCACGACTCAGACTAGTGCAGCTTAAGATCCTACATTGCGCCTACTTCCCTAGACCCACCCTGTGCAGGATGGGAAAAGCATCGCATTCATATTGTCTTAGGTGCTGTGGAGAGGAAGGTACTTTTTACCACACCATATGGCATTGTCCGAAAATCACTGACTACTGGAAAAAAATACTGAGAACCATATCGCAGACAGAGGGGTGTCGTTGGTGCAGGAGCCCAGAAGATGTCTGTTAAATATATGGGAGCCTAATGACCTTACTCATCATGCGCAGGACTGGGCCACGCTGGGGATGATGGTTGCTAAACGCAATATTGCGCAAAAAAAGGGGCGGTGGATGTGCCGTCTTTGGCCGCATGGTACAAGGACATGGGCACAGCTATGGTGGCTGAAAGAACAGTGTTCTTTAATCGTGGATGCCCCCGAAAGTGGAGCAAGAGATGGGGAGTGTGGAATACATTCAGCGGAGACATTTGTGAACCACTGCATGAGCAAAGGGAGGACATTTTGGATGAGGAACACTAAGGAGGGTAGACTGAATAACAGGAAGAATGTGATTGTAAGCTCTGGGGAAATGTGTGTCTATGTATTTGTAATGTGGGAATGCGTAAAGTTGGTTTGTATTTTGCTTGTGCCTCAACTGATGATAATGTACCTTGCTGACAATTAATATAATATAATAAAAAAATATTTCCAAAAACAATAGTTTAAAAGAAAAGCAAAAAGGCTGTTTTTAACTTGTTTAATTGTTTTCTTTTCTTTCTCCTACATGTATCCCCTTCCTATTGTGTCCCCCTTGTCTCAGTAACAAGTTGTAAAGTGTTGCCTGATTATTGCAAAACTTCAATAAACAAAATATAAAACAAATATTGGTGATTGAAGGTAGACTTAGTGGCACAGTCATGTGTCCCCAAATCATAAAATAAAGTGAAAAGGTTCAGGTTGCAGGGCCTCACTCAAGAGTAGCTCCATGTCTGTGCACTGCAATAATGTGCTCTTTATTACCACAGCAGTTCACAAAATAGTATTGATGAGCACCAAGAACAAGCTTCCAGCTCCATCACTGGGTCACCCTTCCTACAATTTACATGTTTTTCTTGGTGACACTGATTGTCATGGATTAGTGTGCCCAAACAAAACCAAGGCACCTTTCAAAGTGGTATCCAAAGTCATTGCAATGTGTTCTTCTCAAATCAGAATCTTAGTTGGCCGAAGTGGCCTTGCTTAATTAGCTACCCTCAAGACTGGTGCTCCTATTATGCCTCTCCAATTTAGCAAATGTGTTTTTTATTACAGTGTTAAAAGTATCCCGTAATTCAAGTGATCCAGCACTGTCCAAAACCCAATACATTAGTAACGTGAGCTGCTGTGCCCGTGTCCCGTATTTTCATTGGTCCTTTGCAGGGTGCTGAGAAGGGCCAGTGAGAAAAGAGTCTATGCAACATGTGATGACTCCTGAAATTGTGCATTTTTATGTCTTTTCCTTTCCTAATATGAAGATTAGTTCAGGCTCACATCCCACGAGGCAGCGCATATGGAATCTAGTTTACATTTAACTTGACTTTACTGCATGCCAAATTCTTTTGAAACTGGGAAAAATGTAAGTGTAGCCCCAGATTTACAAAGACGTTGCGTAGGGTATGTGTTACTTTTTTAAAGCAAACCCAATGCAAAATGCTTTGTTGATATTTGCATTCAAATACAAATTGTGTTTTGCATTGGATTGTAATCAAAAGTAGCACAAAGCTGTGTACAGCGCTGCCTTGCATTACTTTGCATCAAGGGGACATTCCATGTGTGCTGCATGGGTGTTACTGTGCAACCACTCATGGGTTTTGAGTCAAATCCCTATCTATTAATACTTGCGGACAGAGATGTGAGGCAAAATCCTGCACCTTCTTGAGTCAGACATACATAGGTGTTTTTTGATTTCTCCTCACTTTTTCTATCTTTGCATGTGTGCTGCATTGAACAGGACACATGCAAAGAGGGAAGTGCCTTCCAGGCATAATGCTTGTACAGGAAAACTATTATGAGACTAAAGTGCAAAACTAAAAGAAAAATAGGTAAGAAGGATTCTGGCCACCTTTTAAATTTGAGGAATAAGCTGTACACATTCAGTGTTTAATTCTCTGTTCTTACCATTAAAAATTCATTGATTGGTCTCTAACCTATTGAAATACAATAGCTAACTAGTGAGTCATTGCAGAAGGTCTGACAGAAACCAATGTATAAGGCAGCACAGACTCACCACAATTATCTTTACTCCCGTCCGATTTACTCCAGTGTAATCTTTGGATTTATATTATATTATATTATATTATATTATAATATATTATATTGTATTATATTATATTAAATCATAGTATCTTCTATTATATCTTAAGATGATTTATTGACCATCTAAGTAGGGATTTAATATTTCAAAGAGATGAGTCACGCCCATGCAATATTTTCCATATTTTACAGAAATGAAATCAATTGTGAAAGTTAGAGTGAGTCCAATGGGAGACCTAGGGTCAGTCTTTTTATTATGCACTATTGACCACTGACTTTCTTTTCCAAAAGCTAATTCATCTCTAAACAGTCCAGTACATTTCAATACAACCCAAACCAACCTTCTAAGTTTTAATAAAATCATTTGTCTAATCATGCTCCCCTTCATGAAAGACAATCATAACTTTAACATTGTAATTACAGTTCAGGTCCATTATTAGTTGTACTTTGCGATCAACAGCTTCACTTTGCTTAGTTTTACCAGATCGCTGGCAAAATATCAATCCAACAAATATCGAAACACAAAAATATTGGAAATTAAATATTGATAACAAACATATCAATCTCGTATACTTAACTATCCAAACAAAAAATATCAAGAACACAAATATTGTTATTAAAAATATCTTGTTTTACATATATCAAAAACAAACATATCAGAAACAAAAATATTGTTATCTTTAAATAAACATAGAATATGTCAAAAATATTGATCTACACAATATTGAGTAAAATACTATCGCTCAAGAAATTAAATAAACATTAATAAAACACATAAAAAACACTTTTCACCTAAAAAAATACTTTGAATAAACCCAAAACTTGTTATACACATATTTAGTTTAAATAAAAATATATTACATCCACAAAATATTTAACATTCACCCCAAAAATGAACACTTCTAAAATATATACAATTAAAATCCCCAAAAAGTGCCAATAACTGCAAACAAGTAAACACCAAACTAAGGGCCTCATTACGATAATGATCAGAACAACTTTCGTGGTACTTTCGGAGGCGGTCAGTTCGGGCATGCATCGGGTAACCCGACCAACCACTGACAGACCACTGACTCCGACAGCCTTTCTCTAACCGCTGAAATGGCGGTAAGAGAAAAGCATAAACCAAAGAGCTGTAGAGGGAGCTCAGATGATCATCTTGGTTATGAGGTGCATTTCTGATGAGCCGACCGTGGCGGACCGACCAGCTGCCTTGACTCATCGGATACAGAGAAATTGGGGTGCATACTAACTTAAATCAGCATTTCTTTGATAGTCTCTAGTGTGGATCTCTTTCTCCAGTTCCCCCTACACAACGACAGCTGAACACAAAAGACTATGACTCTGTGGGTGCCAGAATGCAGGTAAGTCCATAGGTGGCATGTATCCCCATTGACTGAACTGTGCACAGATCACCTAACTCCAAAAATGGAGTACACGCAACACAAGGCATATCCCATCATATGTCATGCAAGTGTGTACATATCACGTTTCCTGTGAGTTTGTACACACTTGTATTCTGGGACATGTGCACCACCGTAGATGAAACTGCTGAGGTAGCAGTGGTTGCATCGCAATACATTGGTGGGAACATTCTCACCCTCTGGTCGGAATCGGATCACGGTTGTGGTGGCCAGACGATTAGTCCGACCAAAATCGTAATAAGACCCCAAATATTGATAAGTTTATACATATATAAATAATTTTATAAACAAAAGTATGAAACTGTATATTATACATAAATAGTATAACACAAATTAGTGTTTATCATTGAGGGATTCAACTGATTAAAACATTTCAAACTATAGTAAACCAACCAATAAAATTAAACAATAAATATCTTTATCTAACTTTCAGCCACTTGGGGGCCAACTACCCCTCCTGTTACCTCCAAAAAGTCCCAAACTACTGGATTGCCAAGACGTCTTCAGAGGCCATGCCCCCTTTTCTCCCCACTCTGCAAACATGCCTCCTGGAGCACTATTGGTTGGGAGATGAAGTCCACTTTACTCCTGAGGGACATTGGGGGCCAAGAAGCCTTCATGGTACCTCATGTAAGTCGTACACAGCAGGATTCCTGAGAGCTGGTCAGAGGTCCCGCCACCTTTCTTCACCACTCTGTATATGCGACCACTACTTAAAAAACCATAGAAATTAACTGAAAAAACAATGGTTACAGGACGTTATAGTTTGGGATTAGCATTCAGAAAACCGTTGAAATTCACTGAATAAAACAAAGGTTACAGAGATGTTATAGTTAGGCTCAGGTTTCACTCATACAAAACCAGTGAAATTCAGCAGTTATAGTTAGCTGACCTAACTATAACTCGCACCCCGGCAATGCACTGCTTATGACTTTAAAATTAAAAAAATACTGAACAGTTTTTTATTTACTTAATTTTATATATTTATATTTTTGACAGGAAGTACATATGATACAAATTGTAAAAAGGATACAGTAAAATTGGAAACAAATAAAAACTGAAAAATGTGTAACATGTTTTTATTATACAACATTTATGAAAGAGGTAACATTTATTATTCATCCTGCAATCTAACCCAATTTGAGGAAAGTATTGGACTCTACAGGGGTGACATGGACCATTCCGACTCCAATCTAACCATATTGAGGAAGATGTTAGACACCTAAAATGGTAATATTTGTAGAATCCACTCCAATCTAAACTAATTGAGGTAGGTGTTGGGCACTAAAGGGATGACATTTACTATTTCCACTCCAATCTAACCCATATTGGGGAAGGTGTCAAACACTAAAAGGGTAACATTTACTGTTCCCGTTCCAATCTAAACTAATTTGGGAAAGAATGGTGATGCTAAGGATGTTACATTTACTATTCTCACTCCAATCTAAAACAATTCACCAACGGTGTTGGACACTAAAGGGGCAACATTAACTATTAACACTCCAATCTAAAACAATTTTAGGAAGATGTTGGACACTACTGGGGTGATACTTTCTGTTCCCATTACAATCTAAACCAATTTTGAGAACGTGTTGGGCCTAAAGAGGTGACATTTACTATTCTCACTCCAATTCAAACCATTTTGAAGAAGATGTTGGACACTAAAGGGAAGACATTTACTATTCTCGCTCAAGTTTTACCATATTAGCAGAAGGTGTTGGACACTAAGGGGGGATTACGATGGCGGCCATTATGCCTCCAACAGCTAGTCAGAGGCTTTCAGACTGCGGTTTGTGGTAAGACCGACCGATTGCAATGTCGGCAGTCAGAACGTAAACCGTACCAGTCATTCCGACTTGGTTCCTACCGGCTCTCGGAGTATTCCTGTCAGTCGGAACTGCACCGTATTTCTCTATGGACGACGGGTTTACGATGTCAGTTTACCACAGCCTTTCTGTGCTGACCTTTTTGACATGGAAAGGCTATCAGAGATCGACTTTGGGGTACCCTAGGAGGGCCCCCTTGCCTCCCTCCATGGTGTACGGTCGATGGTCAAGGTAAACCCTGCACTTTGTGGCAGGCACCATGGGGCACCTGCCACAGGGAGTAATGTTTTACACACACACCCATTTCTCTATAGGAGCCTATATTATGGCCGGTTTATGGCCGTAACAGAAGGTCCCATAGAGAACAGTGGGAATCCGACTGAATAGTGTTCGATCGCTCGTAATCAGGAGGTCAGAGCTGCCAGACTCAGGTCGATAGGTCCCGAGCCCAAGACAATGTCGGTTGGAAGCAACTCCAACCGACATCATAATAAGCCAAATAACAATTTTACCAAGACAATCAATACTAAATATTCTCAAATGTTTGTGTAGTGTAAAAGCTTGTAACATAGTATAGTATGTAAAAATATACTACTTTAACTACAAACCTTTATGTTAAAAGTTATATTTTAAATTCTAAAATTAATATTGCAAATACTAAGAAAAAATCACTTACATTTCTCATTAATATTCATAAAATTAAAAACATTTAAGGGCATGAATACAAATTTTGGTGGTCCTGGAGAGGGCAGCACGCTACTGCCCCACTCCAGAACCGCCAAAACTTACTGCCACCCACCTGCCAGATTACAAATAATTTTGTGGTCTGGTAGGCGGCGTGGTGGACCCAGAGCAGTGCTGTTTAAAGGCTCATTGTGAGCCTTAAATACCACCACAGCGGGATGCCAGTGCACTTTCCTGCAACAGAAAGGAATGCACCATGTTGTGTATTCCTTTCTGTACAAGAACTGGGGGTACAAATCTACATGGGAGCACAATATGTGCCCCCCCCTGCATGTACCCCGTTCTCTGGGGCAAGAGGGGGAAATATAGGACCCTCTTTATTTCCTCACCGCCACCAGTTACATGGAAGAAGAACTTTCATGACACCGCTGGCAGTGAGGAAAGCTGTAATCTTGGCGATGGCTCAGGGTACCACCAAGCATATTGCAGCTCTCAGACCGCTGTGGGAACACCAGGGAATGCAGTTCCCTGGGGGTTGCAGAAGAGCAATGGTGGTCCTACCGCTAAAGTCCTAATAGGACTTCCAGACTCGCAATCAAGGCCTAAGAAACATGAAATTAACAATAGTACATGTTGAATGAAATTTGTATGCATTTCATATCTTGTATCAGTCATAAAATATTGTCTTAAATGTAAAATAAATATAGAAAAATACACAATTATTTTTCAATAATTATTTTTGTATATCCAAAAATGTCTTAATATTCTACCTATTTAAAAATTAATGTACATCTTTTCAATATTTAATATGTTTTAAAATATATCATATCATTAACATATATCTTAGTTAACATCAATTTAAAATATATTAAAATATTAATATGATATAATACATTTTAAAATTCAATATTATTCATTTGCATGTCATTAAAATATTTATCCTATATATTGGAATTTACATAAAATGTCTTTACAAATCTCCCCACTCTTATCCGCAAAAAATCCAACATCCCATTACTAAAAGAAAAGAACAAATAATTATATACATTATTACAACTAACAAAACAAATTTAAACATTTTCATAAAAAAATATATATTAATAAAAAAAGAGCGGACAATCAAACATAGTACAATATGTAACATACTAACTACACTTACAAACAATATTACATACAACGATATTTTCAACATCAATATTTTTTACAACAGTGTTAAAAACAACACAAAAAAATATATTTTTACCTTCCATATTCCTGTCAATTATATTTGTGATGTCCCGATATTCTTGACACATTATTTCTTTCCAATATTATGTCCAAACCCCAGTTTTACCGTTAATCTTTGTTTAATCAGAATCTTCATCATGAAAGGTAATCACAATATGGCCATTCTAAATACAAGGAACAACTGTTGGCTGTACCATTAAGACACCACTTTAAAAATCTTTGGCAGAATGTGTTTTTAACAAAACAAAGCCTTTTTTATTAAAATTAAAAAAACATACTTTCAAAATTTCACTCACATTTTCAACAGATTGCACCAAGATAATTATGACATATAATGAATGCATTGTGGACAAAAGGCGTGGGTTATGCTGTCATCAGAACTCTTTTGATAATAATATTGGACAATACTCCACATGTATCCATTATGCATCCTCAATTTAAATACGGTTGCAAGGTGTCATAAGATACCATGCTACACAATATTAATTTCACAAAAGGATAAGGATCTTGAAATTGCAAATTGGGATTATGCACACAGAAGGTTTAAAAAATACTTAAAATAATGGCTTGTCAAAAAGTCTTGTTGCCGCTAGAAATTAGATCACAGCACATAGTTTTGGCAAAAGGATTACGTCCTCAACATGTAATAAGGAAACATAAAGTAACGAACAGGGTGCAGTTTTTGACACATAAAGTAGCTAATATTGACTGTGTGATGGCCACAATTGGGATTTTGATTTGGGACAACAGCAATTGCAAGGACTAAGAACTGTGATCTTGGAACAGACAGCAAGGAACTGATGGCGGGGGTATAGTAATTAGAAGCTGGGAATCCAAATTGGATTGTTGCCAGGCAACACTGTAAACAGAATGGATCTTGGAAAAGAACTTGAGGTATAAACTTTAAGTGCTTGGCATGGAGGTAGGAAACAAGGAGTGGAAGAGCAATGAAGATAATGGAGACAGAAATCGAGACATTGGCACATATTGACAAAATTCAAAATTGGAGCTTGGTGTGAAAGAAGAAGCATGGATTAAGACTGTGGTACAACGAATAAAGGGCAGGTATTGGAGGTGTGTCTACAAATGAGAGACCAAGGATTGTGAATTTGACTCAGAAGTTGGAGTTGAAGGACAGAGATTTCAGGACAGAAATTGGTGTACAATGAATATGTGCTTGTCAAAAAAGAACGTATGATGTTTGCAGGGGTATAGGAAGCTCTGCAACACCCCTTCAAATTTCACGAGCACAATCAAGTGTACAGGACTAATAATGTGATAAATTACATGTTTGTAAAAACATTATATTTTCAAAATGTGGCACATTTTAAGCCTAATTTACAAGTGGGAGTGAATCACCTTCAGACACAAGCAGCCGACCCTTACAGACCAACAGACTGCCTTCAGACTTAATCAGCTGTCCATAACACATTCAAGCCGTTCTTAGAGACCGTCAAAGACTCTTATTTGGCCCTCAGTCACCTTCAGATGGACAATCTGCTGCTTATGAGTCACCACCCCTGGTCGATCAATGCTCCTAGATGAATCCATGCTATCCTTGGACTGCTCTAAAACACTCCCTTCAGACACTTAGATACCCTCTGCCTTGACCAATAGATCTTTAAACTCCATTCAGACATCTATGCTTCACTCTAAAATATGTCTAGCCGACCCTCAGACAACCTGGAACAACCCTCACAGATCCGCAACAATCGTTAATGACATTAAGGCTCAACCAGTTTCCAGATGCTCCCATTTGGTCATTGCATACCTCATCCAGTCTTCACTTTCAGCCATTTCCAGATGGTCATTAGACATCCCTAGAAGTCCTCAGAAACCTTAAGCGTGCATTCTGAAACTCTGAGGAAGACCTTCAAATCCATCAGTTAACCTATAGAGGGCCTTTGAGTCCAGCATTGAAAACACCCATTCAATGGCCCTGCTGCCATCATAAACGGTGTTAGCAAAGCAAGGAAATTGTAGAAAAACATCCAATATAGCAGAAACATTTTGCTTGTTCTTCATAAAAATGTACCCTTTACTTCGGCATCTGTCTCCGGGTCCCACATTTGTGACAGTAGCCGCCTCCCCATCTGAAGCAGCTCCCACCAAACAGGCAAGAGCTGCTTCAGGAGAAAACAATGGGGCATATTATCAAGGGGGTTTATCTCCGCTTTCTTGGCTTTAAAAGCCAAGAAAGCGGAGATAAAATTATCTCCCTATTACCTAGCTGTCGCTAACACCAGTAAGCGACAGCTAGTAGGAGATAGCGACCATCTTGGGCCCCACTTTGCATGTCAGTGATATTTATCACTAATGATATGCAAAGTGGGCGTGCCAAGATGTTAGCGACTAAAAACAGTCGTTAACATCGCTATCTCCTATTAGCAACTTTTGGAGATATTCGCGCTACGCGCGAATATCCCCAAAAGCTGACACCTGCCCTGAGCAGTTCTTAGCCATGTTATCCAATGGGAGGTGGATAACATGGCTAAGAGCATTAGCTCGCGAATGCATGAATATCGCTGACTTTTCAGCGATATTCATGCATTGCGGCCGATTTTTATCGCATTTGCGATAAACCTTGGTAATACCAAGGTTTTTCTGCGATAAAAATCGCCGCAGCTCAGCAATATTTTGTTCACGCTAACCAAGCAATAGCGATAATTATCGCTATTGCTTGGTAATATGCCCCAATGTTTGCATTGCGAAACTGTGCAGTAATAGAAGCCCCTCTGTTACCCCAGTGCTGTAGTGGGTGGGCTGTCAAACCTTAAATAAACCCCATAATTTTCAGCGAGATCTTCACTTTTAGACGTGGGTTACTAACCCATGTCTGTCCCAGACCCTATTCAATTTTGTTCATGATTTTTCCCTCATCGCCAAGGTGGCAATTCTGTTTACTCCCCCTATGTGGCTGATGACTGTGTTTGATAGAAGCTCTTTCAGTGAAAGTTTCTATTTTTCATGGCACTATTTAACACCAGTGCATCTGAAAATATTTACATTCCAAAACGTTCAACAGAGTGGACCCACAGTTTTTTATTCTTTTTGTGAAAAATGTCTGATTAAAACATGAGGAAGACTAACAGTGGAGTCTGGTTCTGTACAGAGAGAGTATTTGAGCTGGGAAAAGAAAATGTTTGGTATGATTCTGGTTATAACCCACTCTCGGTCTGGTGGTCGAGCCCTGCCTCCCTATCTTAGGTTTCATGTCCTCACCACCACACACTGCTTGCATTCTGTTACCATCCCATCCGCTCCTTTGTGTCCCAGCACAAACCTGCCAGGCAGCACTGTGGCCCGATACATCCCTGTCCCACTGCATAGAGTAACCCACTATAGTACCATGAGGCCTAGCGCAAGCAATGAAAATACAATACACCCTGACACCAGTTTCTGTCCTAAAATATAGCCATATTTAAGATGCCACTGTTCTGCCGCACAAATGACTCCTAACCCCAGAGTGGAGCATAGCTCTTCCAAACCCACATCCTCATTCAAGTTGACACATTGAATGACGTTTGAAATTCAGAGTCATCCTTACCCAGCCATCAACTCACTCGCCTCTTTGCACAATGTTTTTCTGACCTGGATTGCATTAGAAAAATGCACTGTCAATTGAGGAAGTAAAGTCAAGTATCTTTTATCCACGAAACGCGTATAGGTCTCACTGGGGATTAATTTAGCAACATCCAAGATTGAACGAAACACAGTTTTGTCACATGGGAAAATGAAAGCAAAATGAACAGTGCATTGATGCAGTCTGCGAATGGGGGATAGGAATGTATAAACACATTTTAGCAGGAATATCTAGAAAATATTCAGTACCATCAGAATTCTAGGAAAACAATTAATTATAACGCAAACAATCACATTATCGAATAGGATCTTTGGAGCTGCACTCCTTGCATCACCATCTCGTTGTTTCACAGAGCTGCAACACAGATAATCAAAACGTTTTGTAAAACATAAATAATTGATTTTTTTTTAAAATGTAACACCAAGGCGAGAAATGGGTTTATTGCTTGGTACAATGCAAAAAGGATTGATTGGGAGCATGGCATATGTAAATAGTTTTTGCAATTGTCTGTCGAGGTGGGCATAGCTTTTGAAAAATTCCCAGAGTATTTGTTCCATTTTCCAGACTTCTGACCAGACCTTAACCCTTTCTATGTTGATGACGGAACCGCTCCGTCATCAGCTGCGGTGGCGCTGTGCTGATGACGGAGCGGTTCCGTCATGGCCCTGCCGCCGCGCCTGCGCGGCGCGTTCTATTGAGCGGGCGGGGCCATGACGGAACCGCTCCGTCATGAGCACAGCACAACCGCGGCTGATGACGGAGCAGTTCCGGCATCAGCATGCGGCCGCCGAGCGGCCGTCCCGCCCACTTAGCGCTGCGGCGGAATAGCCGCCGCAGCGATGTGGTTAAGAATGATGAAGGAACTGAGATGTATCAGTTAATTCGACGATCTCATTAGCCTAAAGAGGACTATTGGCCCATCTATTTTACTGTGTTTTCCCCCTCAAGGACACAGGGCCCTTAAAACTGTTTCATGCAAACCTTTGTAAGAACTCCATTCGTTTTACTTTACTCTCCCATGGTACCGGTGGCCGAGCAATCAAGGCTTCTTGGAGATTGTCACGGAGTTTGGTGTCAGTAACAATATTACAATTGATATAAAAACTGATGTCCATCTAAACATTTTAACATATTTTTCGCTATGAAGTATTTGTTTTAAGACTTTTAATACATGGAAACACTTGGCAAAATAGAGCATAGCATCAAAATCACAATAGAGCATAAGAACCTAACACTGGCAAGTGCTTAGATGCTAACCAAAACATATGAAATGTCTCTTTAAGGGGCCTAATCAAAACTCAATGTAGGTGTAACATAGCTTTAACCAGATAGTTTCTAGAGTACTTTACTGTTTCTGAGTTACTGCTAGGAGAGGGTAATTTTTTTAAATATTGCCAATGAGAGTCCAACGTTTTACTAAAATCTTTTTTTTTTAAATGCATGTGAAAATTCCTTCAAAATATACATTTTTGCAGAAGAACCCCTCCCCGCACCAACCCCCCATGAAATCTTCTTTAAGCAAGACAAGCCATTGATTTATATGGCAAACCAAACTTTCACCACATCTCCTTTCTTTTGGTCGATCATTAACCTACTGGCAAAGAAAGGTGTGCAAGCTGAATTTAGGTGACTGTCTGTTTTTTTCTCCTTTTTGTGTATTCTTGTTTAATGTGTGAGTGTTTTTTTTCTTTAGAGCAAATGTATTACATTAAACTCTCCTTCTGTAATCAATAAAGGGGAAGGCTGACCACCACATTCCTGACTGTCAATCCCAAACCACAGTGTTAGGAAAAAAAATACCCAGTTAAAGGAGAGTTGGAAGCCTAAGGATGGTGCAAACACAAAATGAGGATGGACAGAGCGCTTACATTTTTCAGACACTCACCCCCAGTCACAAATCTGGGTTGAATCCATCATTGGTCTTTTGCTCTCTTTGCCATTCCAGTTCAGACCCAGCCATATGCAAATCAGTCTTGACCCTGCTTCTCATGGGAACAGTCCAGCCTGAACTGCCAAGCCAGGTCCTCCCTGGACCAGAAGCATCCTGGGACAGGTAATCAGCCAAGCTAACTTGAACCCAGTTCGGACTGGACTGTTCCCATGAGGACCAGGGTCAAGACTGGTTTGCATGCATTTGTCTGGGTCCAAACTAGGGTGGCGTGATGAGCAAAAAACTATGGATTAAACAAGATCTCTGACTAGGGGTGAATATTTGCATTGTTCAGCATTCCATCCATCATCTGCCCATTTCACTTTCTAGAAGGGTTATTTCTAAGCCATTAATGACAAATACCTTTTTGCTAAAAAGAGGGGTTGCCATTGTGAATCCAATGATTGGAAACACGAGGCTCCTTCACTGTAAGCCACTTTTACAACTTTGAAGTAATTTCAACCATTCCCCCATGATAATCTAGGGGAAGAGCAAACTTCGTAGGTAGTGAAAACACGCATGGGTATTATTCACTGCCTGGGCAGAGAACATACATCTACCTGCCCTGCATTTCACCTACCACTTGCTTCACCCCTTAAGCCTTACCCCAGATGGGATGCTTTAGTGGTTGTGAATACTTCTCTCAGAATTGGCCAGTGATTTAGAAAGGTCACCCTAAGTATAAGTGCAATTGTCAGGGGTGCCGCCAGGATTTCAACAGAGTGGCAAGCGTCGCAGCCGGAAAATGAGAACCGGTTCTCGTTTTCCGGCTGCGACGATTGGCACTCTGTTGAAATCCTGACGGCATCCCTGACAGGCTAATATCAGCTGCAGGCTTTTAATTGACGGCATAATCTCTTGGCGACGTGTGAGGGACATGGTCGACAGTGACCCATGATTTTACCCTTGATGCTGTGTATATACGGGGAAATCAACTTGACTGTTGGGTGCCAACTATTGTGATTGATTTAAGCTGGTGGAAGGAAGTGTATATTAGCTGACATGCTCTGGTCATGATTAGGAACATGCAGCTTTTGTTTTAGATCTACTTATATTTTAGATCTCATTATGGCTCACTCCTGAGTAGGAACTTGGTATACAACTTTGCTGTCTATCATCTTTATGATTGGATTTATACGTCTGCCCATGCATTAATACTACTCTGCCTCTTCATATCTCTGGAGGAAGTAGTGCTGTACCTTGTTTTTTAGTTACCGCAATACAGAATGGAGAACGACGAATGCCCTGAAGAAGTCTGTTTCAAGGACGAAACGCGTTGGCGGTGCCGTTGTGAACAAGTGATGCTCATGACTTTGTTTTTAAGAAAAATATTGATATTGGAATACAGGAAATTTTGGAAGAACACTGTTGTTGGAAATAGACTTTATATATGTTCTTCCTGGATACTGATATGTGGTGCACCTGTGCTTTTGTTTAAAATTGTTGGGTTCCGTAGGGACTAGCATTGTGACAGTGGGTGTAATACAGTGTGCACACACAACGCCACAAGTATAGATGAGGTCAGAATAACAGAGGGATCGCAACTCAGGTGCTGCCATTCAGAGGGTTCCACTGTTGGGCTCATTTTTTTTACATGTAAGTGCAATTGTGAACACACAGGCCTGCAATGGCAGGCTTTGACACATGTTTAAACACACCATGGGTGCAAGTGAGCGCACACAGGCCTGCAATGGCAGGCTGGAGACATGTCTTAGAAAAAAATCAGACATGCAAGTGCCTACCCCCAGGCATGCAATGGCAGTCTTAAGACATGACTAAAAACATTAAGTAAGCACCACTTCCTAACTAGTGTAGGAAGAGCCTGTGCACTGTCACACTGCATTTCCAGTGGGAAAGTGATCAGGGCCCTAAGGCTACATAAAGACGATCAGGAAAACCCATGCGTTGTCCAATGGAAAGAGCCGGCCTCCTAGGTAGGGAAAACCCTCAGGGGGGTTCTTTACTACCTAGGCAGGGAACACTCTTGTGTACCTGCCCTGCCTTTCACCTACCACTTGCTACATACCTCAAGGTGTGCCCTAGGGCTGCTCTAGTGGTAGTGGAATGCCCTCTTAAGTAAAAATTGCCAACATGAGCATAGATGCAACTGTGCAGAGGTTGACTCTGCAGATGATAATGTTGAGTCTTCGACCTCTGTGCCACTCCCCTCACCCTCTAAGACCATTAGACCGTTGAAGGTTGTTGAGGCTCAGGGAATCTCCATTACATGAACAGGTTGTTCCACTTTTGTCCTAATGGGAAGGCACATCACAGTTTCTTTTTTACCCGCAAACACAAAAAGCGTTGTAATACTGATTGTAGACACTCACATATGATCCCTACATTTCTACATGTCACTCCCTGATGCATGTCACTGTCAGGGAATCAACCTTGCCAAATCGACATGCGCAGTTCACATAGCTGAATGCTTCCACATCTATGTCATGGAAATTCCAATAGTAACAAATTACTGTAAGTCTTCCTGTCATGTCCTTCATGGCTTTATAATTTTCACCTGACCACTGACATTGAGCAATGGCTTAGGGTATGTGTCACCCACCCACCAATGTGTACACAGTCCTGATTGAGGTAACACATGACATGAACTGTATACCCATCACAGTAACTGTTTCCAAATACAGATGGGCCTGTACCCATATTTTTGATGGCATCAGACATCAGCCTATGAAAATACTTAGACCAGATATGGAATAATCGTGTAAATGATACTACAACAGGGAGAGGTACGCATGCCATCATGTATGCACTAATAATGATGACTGGCACCAGTGATGTTTGAACTCTTGTGTCACTGTAGATTCCCAACGTACCAATGTGAGGTATTGCCCAGTCACTGCATCCAAAGTGCACTCTAAGCTATGTCACATGTAAGAGGGCCACTGTCAGATGAGACACAGAAATGAGGGGGCATCACCCTTGACGCAATGAAGATAAGCGGGCTGTCTGGGACAACTGTAACACAGAACATCAAACAACTTTAGGAGATATATGACTTTGGTCAGCTTAAGTCTTAAGTCAGAAAATGAGTAGTTGACTGGACTCTGCTTTGTTCCTGGTCAAAAAGAAAATAGGCAAAGTACATCAGCATGCAACTAGTACCAGACCTACACATTCAACAACTCTTCTAGTACGCTGGATATGACCCACTCTCAATGTTGATGGGTAATGCTTGTCTGTTACCAAAAAAGATAGAAATGTAACTGGTCAGGACTTATCCACTTGTAGTTGCTGTTGGGCCCCCAACTGACCATCCAGCTCAGGATAGGCCACTGCCAATATGCCGGCCATTTGGGGGGTTAGGGTGTGGTGTGCACCCGACCCGCGTTGGGAGGACCTCTGTGATCTTCTGAGTCCAGTGCCTCAGGTCCTTCCACCTCTTTCGGTAATGGACAATGAGCTGCTTGTACACCTTCAGGCTGCGCAACTTCCTAGCGATGCCTTTTCAATATGTCCTGCTTCTGATGGTCATTACCTATATGGAAACAAGAGAGGAAAAACCAGAATGCAAATTAAACTTTTCTTATATCAGTTGTTATGTGATACTTTGCAAATACATCTAGCACGCTCATTACTCAAATGTTAACACACAACACACAACTTGTGTAGTTTTCACATGCTGAGCACTACTAATACATGGATATACACACATTTGTTTCTATATTCTGATTATTTTCACACCTGGTCATAACCTAAACTGATTAAGGTAGCCCACTAATATCGTGAAGGTCAGGCCATCTTACATGTACTGTGATGTGAGGTACTATGACACCAGGGAAAACTATGTGGCCTATTGAGGGCTAACTAATGTTTGTATTATTGTACTGCCATCTTTACAGCCAGACCGATTGACTTGATAGCTACGGTCCATATAACCTGGTACCCTAGTATAAACAGCATCCTATGACTGAGGTCACTATGAAAAGGCTGCCACGTGTGTCAGTGAGAGCTTGCTCTCTAGGGGTTTGTGGACATGTGTACTCATAGATGGGATATCATACTACAGGTGATAAAGTATCTGTGGCATGTACTAGCACCACTGGACACACCTATTACCATATGTGATACTACTTCAGGGATTACATCAAAATACTATTACACATCCTGTTGGATTGATTGGATATAAAAAAAGCTCTTTATTCAACTATACAACACCTGTTATAAAGTAACCATTTGCACTGTTAACATGTCACATGTGAAATAGGGATGTACAGTACATACAGTAATCATGGAACAGTGAAAACAGACCTGTGAAAGTAAGGGTCTGTCATTAAGAAATCACACACTTGGGAAATGTAGGTCATTGGACAGAAGTATCAGGTCAAGGGGTAACCACAATCATCATTCAAAATACAGTCCTTGTGATAACAATCTGGGGGAGTATTGTTTGTGATAACTCACCTTTTGAGCATCCAATGACCTACAATCAATAGGGATGTCACTCTGCACATTGCTTGAATTGCCACAGAGACTAAGCCCCAGCCAGCCTCACAGTTCTGACTGTACACAGCTTATTGTCATGCCTTGCTCTCTGAGGGCTGAGCATACTAATGCCACATTTACAACATTTCTAATTGTAAAAGGTCTGTTTGGGCCCATCCAATAAGTGACCTCAAGGCTGTGTGGCACTCTGAAGGGATCAGTGAGCTTTTGCTAGCTACCAGCCAACTGTTTGGGGAGCCCTGAATTTGGATGAGTGATATGTGGGACTGTACACATAGCTAACAGCATTCTCATCTGCTCCCATGCAGGTACGGCTCATGCTGTAAAGGATATAGAATTGTCTTCACATTTAGCATTATCAGAGCTGTATCAACATCACAAGTACCATGACATTTATAAATGCATAGATGTCTACATACGCACCAAGTAGAATCTAGGGCTTCCTATGCATGGGACCAACGAATGGTACAATACTTAACAGACTGAACTCTGGAAATGTGGGGTACATAGTAGCCTGTAGAAATGACAAAGAGGGAGTTACACAGAGTGATATATGAATGTCAGCTAGTTATCTGTTCCTGGCTGCGCAAGGAAAGGATCTCTTCAGCCAGCAGCTCCAGCTTCTCTGCAGAGAAGTCACTGGCACTCTCAGCTGCTTGGCCCAGCATGATTGCTCACAGAGGTGGCAAACAGCATCTGAAGGGAGGGAGGTGTTGATATCAACAGTGTTAGGAGGAAAGAGAGGTATTTTTAAAATAGTGGCATACATTTACACGACAAATTGTGGACTCAGCCGAGATGGACACAGTCATTGGATCTCTACCACCACAATCACCAACATTAGCCTATGGCTTTGTCCATCATTGATTAAAACGCCCACCGTGCGGTCAACTTCCCCAGGCAGCTGCAGGTTCAGAATGTACAATATGCGAGGTCAGACATCTGCCATTTTAAAGGTTGGAAGTACAGTATTGGTGACTGTTAAGTGTTCCACCGCCACTCCAAATGATGGATTACATGTTTACATTTGGACTACTCCATTGCCATGTAATTTCCATGACACAAATCATTTGTATAGTGTGTTAGTGTGTATTACCACTATATTTGATCCATGCACTGTACACCACCATTGACGGTATTTTGAAAGAAAATATACAAGTACAAATATTAAGGTGCAAAAAATATATTTTTGGATGTATAATTTGCACATTTATGTTACAGACACATGTGCAGTCACAATGGGAATTATTGGTGGATGTCAGACAGTAGCCAATTATTGCGTAAATAATGTGTAATGTATTCTGAACCAGTTATGTTTTGCCACATGATTATTGGCTTACGCTTCACATATGTTACTGTGGACACTGCGACAATGTTATAAACTGTTTTCACTGCACACATAGGTACTCTGGGAGAGGTAATAGAGAGCAGCTCCAGTGTACCACCCATTTCCATACCTTCAGACCATGAAAGAAAGGGATATCATCAAGAAATGTCATTTTAATAGGTAAACCATACTGGATTTATGTCATCAGTTGGAGCCTGATCTCATTCCTCAAAATAGTAATCCCATCTGTATCTCACCAATTGTGAAACTTATGGCAGTATTTCATTTTCTCAACGTAGGTTCCTTTCAATACTCTGTGGCAATATCTGGTGGTATGTCACAACCAATGTTCAGTGGTATACTGAAATACGTGCTTTCAGCAATGATGAAAAACATTGACATCTAAATCCTGTTGCACAGATGTGAGGATTTTGCCTATGTGAAGTAAGTTTTTATTGCACAATTAATTAAAATCATTGCAATATACACAAACTAGAATGACCGTTGCGTATTGAGGGTGAAAAAATGCACTGAACACTTAAAACAGAAAAATTATTAATTAATGGAAAAAACGTGCAATAATGTCAATGGGAGATGAAAAAACTCAAGCTGGGTCAGAAAGCGAGTTAAGAGAATTAATTTCTAAAATAAACTTGACAAAACGAGCCGCCAACTGCGGAAAGTCTCCCCTCATGCAAGCGTCGAGTGCTTCCTGACAGGTCCTAACGTTAAGAAGAAGCCAAATGGGACGCAACCAGAAGTTTCTTTGGGCTCGAAGTTTTGTGAAGGTTGACTTCTATGGATTTGGTCACCTCCCACATATGGTTGGAGTCAGAAATGGCTCGCATATTTCCTTAGTCAGAAATGGCTCCCATATTTCCTTAGTACAACTGCAAGCCAGGGAAAAGGTTTGCTGTAACAGGAAGCACTTCCATTCTATCAACGTCCAAGTTGTCGGCTTACTGGATTTGTATATCTCATATGTTTGTGCCCAGTTCCCATGACCAGCCTTTGCACTGTGGAACAGCACCAGCACCATACCCCAGCTGATGTCACAACTTCTACCGGAGAGGGCATGACTTGTTGGTAAGTGTGATGTGTCCTAACTCTGTGTGAGTAATGTCAGGTAGCAGAATCAGTAAGTGTTTCATTTATTTGTGTCGTCCATCCAGGAGACTCGGTGTGTCCCAACCATCCATGGTTGTTGGCATCGCTGAGGAATCTAACAATGCCAGGGGGAAGTCTATTGCAATGAGGCCCATGGACGGACACAGCGGCCAATGGAGAAAATTTTTGTGCTCCTAAAAGACAGATTTAGCTGTCTGGAGAAGACTGGGGGAGCCTTACTCCACTAACTCTGGAAGGTGTTTCAAATCACCATGGCCTGCTGCATGCTCCACAACATTTCCCTGCGATAGAACATCCATTATATCACAATGGATGGATTCTATGAAGTGCTTCTGGGTGAGGATCCTGAAATGCCAAATGATAATGGTGAAGAGGAAGGAGATGACTTACGTCAAGATCTCATTGACAACTTCTTCTCATGAGTGTAAATATATTGTGAAATGTCATGACTTTGACTGTCACAGCAAATCTTGTGATGATGAGAGGAGTATTTTAAGGTAAAATATTAGGAAGGTCTATGTTGTAAACACAACGCGGAGACAATTTGACTTCTTAAGCTTGGGGTTTAATTCTCAAGCAAAGAGGTAGAGAAACCCCGACCAGCAGCGCCGGGAATCAAACTGCTTCTAACGGCTAATAGCTGGAATGCCCAGCCCGTCACACAGGACAAATGATCACGAGCCTGTGACTCACGCTGTAACTTAACATCAATAAAGTAAAAGGATAAACATAACAGTCTAGCTCTGGAAAATATAGGTGAAAGGTGTTTGTTGTGGAAGTTTTTGACACATGGTCATTTTTTTGTGTTGCTTTGTTTTGATTTGATTTTTGTCATGGACTGTGTTCTCCAGAAGATGACTATGTGAATTGTCTTATATGTATGGTTTGATAGTTAATTTCTTTGTTTTGGTCTGTTTAGGTAACTTTAGCATGGCCTCATCATTTGGATATTTCCGAGTTGTGACATTTGTGGGTATATGATGCTGTTTGTAAGTACAAAGGGCACATAGGTTGTTCCTGGGAACGACTGTCACATACTTGTGGTGTACAAATCCAGTACCAAGACCACTTTAACATGATAGGGTGATAGTTATGAGGAATCCATTGGACCTGTTCCTTGCCATATGGAGGTCATAATGCACTATGTGTGCCATCATGTTTTCCAACAAAATGTCGTTGTGGGGTCAAATCACGCCATTCTCCCTTCACATTAGTTAAATCCTCATGAGTGTAATATGTATGTACCTGTTGATGTGTCACCTCATTGAAGGCCAAAGTCCTTGTGGCACACCACTAAAATTTTGTTGTGAAATTCCACCAGATATTTCAACAATGGATTTGCATGATCTTGTGATCAGAAAATGCAGTACTGCCATGCGTTTGTGTATTGGTGGTATTGATGTGGGATTCCTTTTGTGAGCTAGGCGATATGGCTCCAGCTGATGACTATGACCAATTTTATTTTGCCTATTCAATAGGAAATTGTCTGAGGTATTCCCTCCTTCCATGTTTTTAAGGTTTGCAACTGAAAATGTACTCACTGGCACAGACTATTCGAGCCAAGTATAATTTGCTAAGTTTTTGACATAATGCCAGCCTACTGTCGGTATACAGGAATAAACGTGGTATATGAGACTATAATTGGATGTGCCTGGTGGTGAGACATGGTTGTCGTCCTGAGCTAAACGTTGTGTACATGCAACATATCTATGCTTAAACAAGTTGATATTTTTGGCATTGTATAGTTCAGATGGGAATACATATATACATTGCTATATGCGAGATATGCTACAGCAGGCAAAAAGTTTCAGACTACTGGATTTATTGAAGTGAACAAGGAGAAAATAAACATTGTGCAAAAACAAACAGGAAAACTAAAGTTGAAGAAGTCAATCATGGTGAATGAAACCATAGTTGTAGATGCATTTTTGCTTGAAGTCCAATGTACAACATACTACTCTCATCAGAAAGGTTAATATGTCCAGAAATAGTCCACAGAGTGAATGAGCTAGACACAGTGGGGGAAATTAGATGCGAGGTTTCTTGCTGGCAGTGGTCTTGCAATCCGCATCTTCTGGAAATTTGCGGGGACACCCACTTGCAGTGTGGGAGAGATCTACAGCAGTTGTGACTGGTGTACCTGCAGATGTGCGTTCCTCTGGCAGGGCCTCCCTTCTTGTGGTTTCCACAGATGTTTATGGGTCCAATATTGTTGGTACACAGGAAGAGAAGAGGTGTTGGATGAGCTCTGATCAAGTGTGTGTGAATGTCCTGCAGCACCCCCATTAGGCAGTCCATGTTGGTGTTATGGGCTTGCAGCTCATGGTGTATGTCCCTCTGCAGCTGCTTCATCTACCATATTTCAGTGCGTACCTGGCCCATCACACCATGGGGCGCTCCTGATAGGCTTCCAAGACTTTGTCAATGGTGACCTGAATGTGAGTGGCCTCAGTGGCCTCACTCTGCCAGCCCACAGTAACCCTCCCGCTACCCCTACCCCACAAGCCTATGCCCTTGGCCCAGGGTGCCCTCTCCCACTGGGTTCTGGTTCATATCTAGTGGGAATGGTGATTGTCACATCATGAACCAGGAATGGGGTGGGGGGACACAAAATGTTTGAAACTATTCTAGGTACACAGGTTGTGGGGTCTGAGGTTGGCTGAAGTGATGCAGCTGGGGTGGTAGGTGTTGTTGTGGGACAAGTGAGACTCACTGCTGCACTCTGCCTAGGCTGATCAGATGGACCAGTACTGCAATCTACGTCCAGATCTCCCAGAGTGCTGTCATCAATGAGGGCTTGATCCTGGGATGGTTGGGAGTCTCTTTGGTGGCAATATTCTGGGCAGGTGCTCTACCAGATTGATCCATTGACAAATAGAGACCATTGTTACTGGTGTATGTGTGGTATCTACATCAAAATGATTTGTCACACAGTAAGTAGAAACCTAGGGAAAAATAGGTAAATATTACTATAGTGCAATCATTTAGTGGTATTAAACTTGATGTGAGTTTGAGTTAAAAAAACAGGGCCCCATGGTAGTTGTAGCCATATCAATCCCTACTTGTCAACACATGCAAAATCATTACTTTTACTTTACTTTACTTTAAAAAAACATTTATAACGCGCACTATCACCATCGGTTTCTTGGCGCTCCAGGAATGTAGCTTACTGCTACATTCCTGTTCTCAAAATGCAGTTGGGATAGACTATACATTTACAAATTTAAAAATATGGGTCCTAGAATGATGTTGTTAATAATATACTTACAGACACCATTCCAACATGTGGCATGTAATGGAGAATGATACATGTGATCCAATGTGCAACAATACACATTAACACAGACAAACCAACAGCTCTGATACTTTGAGAATTGCATGTTAGGAATCTAGGTAAACACCACAATGGCAAAAGCTGAGTAGACAGCAAACAGGGCATTGAGGTATTGTGATGGTTACTGAGGTGTAACTTACCACACTCCACTTACCCAGTTATCCCTGCCAAGTCCTCATAATGTAGGATGGCCAAAACCTTCTCCTCCCAGGGAAACATGTTCTCGGGCACTGGGAGGACCACCACCACCAGTGTTCTGGGCCTCCAGGTGTCGTTTGGAGGGCAGGGAATGAACCTGCACCTACAAGCAGGATGGTACCTACAGTATTCACTGTGTATACTATTCTAGGACACATTTCGATTTTCTTACTGTGTTGCAGCATGTTAGACTTGAGATCCAAACAATTGTGGCACAACTCTTATGATTTCATCCACCATGATTGACAACTCAGCTTCTAAAAACGTGGATTTTCCATGTGATATTCAAATGAAAGTAAGTGACAATGAAAAAAACACCAAAGGACGTATGAATAATGTGCAACAAACATGTGTGGAAAGTGATAAAAGGGATGGGGGAAAAGGGCTTTCTTATCTCACCAAAAATAGGGCTCTGACTTGCTGTGATGTAGTGGACTGGCAAAAGAACATGGTCCGAAGTGGTATGTGTTTTACAGTGTGATTTGCAGGTGTATCCACTTGTCCAGTGCACATCAGATGTGTTGTGAAAATAATTTGGTAGTGGTGTTCCCTACAAGGGAATAGCCGCACATCAAAGCATATGCAAATATAGAAGAACTTGATAAGCAGGGCACATTAATATCAAAATTGCTGTGACTACAGCAGGGGTGCTAAAGTGTCATCTTTAAGCGACGTGAATCACTTAGGATACTGCCGATCGCCTTTAGGTGGGTTTTTCTACCATCTTAGCTTGCTCTTCACTGCATGCAGCTGTTTCCATGACATGATGTTTCTTTTAATGTCTGACTTTTCCATCTTCCTCATGCCGTCTTCTCTTTGGCATCTAATTACTTTGCTGTGCCTACTTCTTGAGCATTTTGATCATAGTTACTCTACAACTTAAGATACAGTGGAACCTCTAGGTGGTTGCCTGTTGATGATCTCCATTGAGGTTTTGTATGAATATATCAATTTTTAATTTTTCCATCATTTTAGATGTCTTCTTACTATGGGTCTTTCTACCACATACATATTTTTTCTGCACATTTTTGGTGATGTTTTTCTCTTCTTTTCTTCCTGAGTTCTTGGTGTTGTATTATGTTTAGCTATAATGCTTTAATTTTATTCTCACTTATTTGTCTGATTTGAGTTTGTACTATTTGTGTCTACACCCTTGAGAAAGTCTGGGTACCAACTTTGTGCTGACGAAACACGTGTTGGCTGCATCTCACGCTTGAACTTGAATACAAGAATAAAAAGAAAATCACACACATAAAGGCTTTGATTTTGTCATCTTGTCTTGCAATAATCGATAATTTGCTGATGTAATATTTGTATTTTACAGTTTTATTGTTTAAATAATCTTGAGACTTACAAGATCCCGTAACATTTCAAATTAGGTTGTGCTGTACTGACCTTTTCAATATCAGATGTGTTGTATTCGTATCCATCCAATGGCCAAAGCAAACTCCTCAAGGGGACCACTAGTACAACTGTCTTTTCTTAATTGGCTCTGTGGGAACCTGTGGCCCTGACTGTGATGGAATATGCATCGCCAACAATGTATTCGGCTGTAGTTCAGGTGGGGCACACTGCGTCGACGCAGTCAG